>NW_027205603.1:25232598-26432598 GCF_024711535.1 Dipodomys merriami
AAATGTTATGGGTAAAGTTGACAAGATGGATATTGGCAAAATTTCTTCTTGCTTGGTGAAGAGTGAGGAGAGTCCCTGATGAAATGAGACCTATGCACATTGTGGAGAACAATTTGCCTTACCGAAGTCCACTGTTATAAAGCTAATATCATCAAAATTATCTTTACAGAACACTTGAAAATCATACTTCACTGAAAATCTGGGCTTCATTGTCCAGCCAAGTTGATACATAAAATTACATCATAACTTCTGCTTTCTCCACTATTTGCTTATCACTGGCTTTGAGTATGAAATTTTCAGGTGGTCAGGAGGCAGATATGCTGGTCAGTAGAGCAGAAAGGTCAGTGTTCTTTATAAGTGCCTTAGTTCTAGACAAGGAGTTCTATTTCTCCATCTGATGACCAAATACAACTCTTCCCTTTTGACAGATAAAAAACAGTGCAGCTACAGCAATCAATGAACAAAATTGCTAATGCAAAGCAAGTTCTTTATAGTGAATGTCCAGGGAAGCAGTACAATCTGAGAGTTATTTTGTAATTTGAACAAAAGCATTAATAATTGTAATCAAATATAGGAATTAAATGCATGTTTTAAAGTCTATAATTTAAATATAAAGTAATCGGGACCATGGGTATATCTTAGTATAGAGTTCTTGCTTACTATTCAATAGGTTCTTGGCCTATTCTCAATGTTGCAAATAAATGAATGAGTGAATGAATAAATGTGAAGTAGTAGACATAACTTCTAGAATGAGCTGCACTGATATGCACTGAGAGTGAATGACATTATTGCAATTTTCATTCAGAGCATTCATAAAGTTCTTGCACCTCTATTTATCTTACAAAAAATTCATATATGAAATTTATAATTTCTGTGGTTTACTTTTTATCTGTTAACAAAATGAGGGCATAATTTTTTTAAATTAAGATTTTGCCCTAATTATTCTCCAACTGTATTTGTGACTGTTTTCACTGAGAAGTTATTCCCTTATTGCTATTATAGATCATCAACCTCAGTCACCTACATTATCAAATAAGTTTCCTTTCTTCTGTGGTAGGCTGTAGGGAGAAAAACATTGCTACCAAGCACTTCTGATGCTGACAAACACCTATTAGAAGGTTAATTAACTCCTTGTTGTGATTTTTTAAAACATGGCTTGCTTAACTGCTCAAATGACAATTTAAGGGAAATTTAGAAACTACAGAAGTCACCAGGTACCCTACATAGGAAAAAAAAAAAAAAAAACCTCTAAAGTCAAGTATATGTGAAGACAAAAAGTTCCCCTGCCGTGTTTAATTTCCTTCTGGGGGGCTTTGACTCATAATTTCTAATGAAGAAACTCCAGGTAGAAAATTCAGGAGCATTTAATTCCTGTGTTGGCAGCTGAACATTTACCTAGCTCATAGGTATAATCTACTTTTAAAGATAATGTAAGAGTTCAAAAATTAAGATTTGAATTACTGAATATATACTTTGTTTTGCTCAGTTCAACACTGCACAATACCGAGTTCTTCATCTTAATTAAAAAACCATAGGAATATAATACAGGTAAAAATTAAAACAAAACAATAATAAAAAAACTCCATCACCCTTCTAGTGTAATTTTGTGGATTTAATATCATATTTCAGGAATCAAGCAATCCTACTCATCAAGTAGTTAGCACAAAAGTAATCTCTAAAATAGGTTTTCTACAGAATACACTCCATGGAAATACACTCTACTTCTCACCCACCTCATCCTTAAGTGTCAGTTGTGGGTAGATTTTTATCATTTAGTGTTATAGATACAAAAATTCTGTCAAATTGACTGCAGAGACCTTTAAAAGGGGGAATCATTGTCCAATGATTTGTATTAAGTATGTACATAGCTAGATAACAAACGGGCTGAAGAACAGAAAGGAGATTTAGTTGATATAGCTGGCCTTTACCTCACCAACTAAAGTGTCTTTTAGTTACTGTCCTGTTTTAAAGGTCAAAATACAAGAATGTCTTGTACAATTGGCTCACACCTATAATCTTAATTACTGAGGAGGCTGAGATCAGAAGATAGAGGTTCAAAGCCAGCCTAGGCAGGAATTTCTGTGAAACTTTTTTTGGGGGGATTGGTCATAGGGCTTGATCTCTGGGACTGGGTGCTGTCCCTAAGCACTTCAGCTCAAGGCAAGTGCTCTACCACCTGAGCCATAGCACCACTTCTGGTTTTCTGGTGATTAATTGGAGATAACAATCTCTTGGACTTAGCTGCCTGGGGCGGCTTTGTGCCCTGATCCTCAGATCTCAGCCTTCTGAGGAGCTAGGCTTACAAGTGTGAGCCATTGGCACCCAAACCATGAAACTCTTTTCTCCAATTAACCACAAGAAAAAGAGGGAAGTGGAACTGTGGCTCAAGTGGTGGATCGCTGCTCAGCAAGGTGATTCCTGAGGTTCAAAGGCAGCCTGGGCAGAAAAGCCCTCAAGATTAAAATCTCAATTAACCACCAAAAGTCTGGAAGTAGAGCATTAGGTCAAATGGTAGAACACGATTCTTGAGCATAAAAGATCAGGGATAGGGCCTCCACCCTGGGTTTAAGTCCTAGGACTGGCATCCAAAAAAGAAAAAATCCAAAGTGAAGCCTGAGTCCAATCATAGACCAGCCTTTTCGATGCCCCTGTTCCCCTTTTTCCTCAGGAAATGTGCTCCAAATACACATAGGTTATCTCTATTTTTCTGTCTCATACTTTTCCTCACAAAACCACTTCATCTCATTTAGTAAGACAGATCTTCTATCTTCCTTGCAATGGATAGCTTCCTTTGTTTTATTTTGTATTTCATCTAGACAAATATTTTGGGAGGATTTCATTCTAAGTGCTTCTTTTTGTATTAGTTCTTCATGTTCATCTTCTCCATTGTTTTCCTCTAGAGAAATCTAGCAATAATATTCAAGTAAATGTTATTTGTTTATTAAATCATGAATTCTGGAAAGACAATCAGTTCTTAGATTCCTCTATGCCAAGCTCATGGTATACAAACATGCATGGATATGTGCGTCTATAGCAGGGAATACACCATGACTTATGTCTAAAGAATGGAATGTGATAACACTGCGTAAAATATGCAGGGTCAATGCATCAGGCAGTCAGAAAAGGTTCTTGAGGACAAGATATTCATCTCCAGGATCCAATTTCTTGAAATTGAATTTTCTTTGCAATGTTTGCAAGTAATCCCTTTAAGTTACTATTCTTTGGGCCTGGCTTACTTCACTTAATATAATTTTTTCCAAGCCTTTCCATTTCTTAACAAATGGGGCAATGCCATTCTTTCTGATGGAGGCATAGAATTCCATTGTGTATATATACCACATTTTCTTGATCCATTCATCTACTGAGGGGCATCTGGGTTGGTTCCATATCTTAGCTATAGTAAATAATGCTGCAATAAACATAGTCCTGCTGGTAGGTTTAGTGCGGTCTTGTTTGTAAACATTTGGGTAAATGTCCAAAAGTGGAATTGCTGGGACATAGGGAAGCTCTATGTGGAGTCTTTTGAGGAACCTCCATACTACTTTCCAAAGTGGTTGAACAAGTTTACACTCCCACCAACAACGCAGTAAGGTTCCCTTCTGTCCACATCCCCTCCAGCACCTGTTGTTATTAGAGGTCTCCATGGTTTCCCTTATTTGCAATATCTAGTATTTGTCTGAGTCAAGCAGAAAAGGTCAGATAAGGTGATGTTAGGGAAATGAACCCTAAGATATGTATTCATATGGTTTTTTCTTTCATGTGATTGTTTCTAACACATTTATAAGATTATTTCTTTGTTGCTTTGTATGTCCCTCTCCCACAGTATAACCCCTGCTTTCACTGTATTTGATGTCGGTATAATTTGTGGAGGGGAAGGGGAAAAACAAGTCGTTTAAATAGGGATACAGGTGAACCCGTTGTAACAATGAGAAGTACAAGTCGTTATATTGAAAATGAACTTTACAACTTTGGTGGGGGGCGGGGAGGATTGGGGGGGCAGGGGGAGGATGGGAAGGGATGGGAAGGGGAAACAAAGGAGGAGGCTACAATGCTTGATAAGAAATGTACTCATTATCTTGCCCATGTAATTGTAACTCCTCTGTACAGTATTTTCACAATAAAAAAATAAAAATTTAAAAAAGTTACTATTCTTTTGTGTATAACTTGGAGAAAATACGGTCCTCGCCTAGTGAGACCCTGTGTGTCAGAGTTTCCTCATTAGAACAGCGCTGGAGGATAGTTAGGCAGTGGGAATACATCTCTATCCATCCTAATTAACTACATAGTGCTAAAGGGTGGACGTTCAAGTTCAAGTTTTGGCATGGATGGTTCTTTCTCAGGCCTCTCTCCCTGGCTTGCAGATGGTCACCTTCTCCCTGTGTAATTTAAATACCAAATTAAATTACTTTCTTGAGCTGGATCTTTAAAATTTTGCCTTCACTAAGTTTATAGTACAGAAAGAAAAATTACCAAGGTCTATGTTATTTATTTGTATTTATTCCAATTATATATCAGGTAAATAAAGGGAATAAATATGACATGTTTAAGCATGGTTAAAATCATGGTTTTAAAATCATATAAAATTTCAGGCTTGTCTTAAAATGAGTTTTCTATTGAGGTTAATAGGAAGGGAGAAGAATGTAAACCTTTCAACATATTTATAGAATATTCTAAGCCTCCTAAAAATGAGAAATGTATTGTTGTAATGTTGTGAAATAGTATGTGAGCATTAGTGTGTTTTGTCTTCTAGAATTCCTGTTTGTGTATTTTTATTAGAGAGGCCAGAATTCTTTTAATATCTTATTATTTCAGTGTATGTGACATATGAACTGATGCATGCCTGCAACATATTCCTCTCTGCAGGGAAGATAGTGAATGGAGTCATTTCTGAGTCAAGAGCTACAATCCATTTACTTTTTTCATGTTTTCTCTTTCCTTTTAAAGGAAAGAGCTTTTAGGATGTCCAGACTGCCTTCTGCTACAGGAAATAGGGAATTGTGAGTCACATCATAATTACACCAAAATAGATATGTTGGCTCTTTGCTTTCAAAGACTCACTTGGTCCCATGTTTACCATGACATTATAGCTTCTTTTGAATGAGATATTTCTTTGAGATAATTATACTGTTGTATATTACATCTTTTTTTTGCAATGAAATAGCTTGGTAGGCAACATTAAAAGGATAACCAAAATCTTAAAATAAAAATTCAGAAAAGAAAACTTTTTCTAAGCAAATGTAAATAGAAAGAAAGCTGGGGTTACCAACTTGATTCTTGACATGATTCATATTGGGGCAAACATATTTAATAATATTACAAAGTTATTTTACTATGGTCCAGTCCATTATTTTATTGCTAAGCTCTGTCTTTGTTGTCTGAGGCAGCAAATCCTTAAGAGCATCCTCCGTCCCTTTTAACCATTGTTTCCTAGTGGTTAATGCCAGGTACAATTTGTACTGACCATCATTTCCTTCTAGTCTGTCCTTACTGTCCCTCATTTGCTAGAAGATTGCTCAAGAAGTCCCTACTAGAACATTTTATGGAGTTTCTACATGTTCATAGCTGTTGGTCATGATCTTTGTACTTTAAAGACAATTTCTTTGCTCATATTGTCTTTCTATGAGTATCATAAATATGTTACTTCATTTTCTTTTGGCACAAAACAGAGCAGTTAGAGCAAATCTAAGATTATTATTTTTATTTTCTTATTATTGACTTGCTCAAATTTTCCTTAGAGAATGAATAGGTTTTTATTTTCATTTTTGTGGGTTTATATTTTTTTGAAGATACTGCAGTTTACTCTCGTGGCCTTTCATTTACTAAGCAAGGGTTCTACCATTTCAGTCATGCCTCCAGCCATTTTTCCTCTTGTTTTTTTTTGTTTTAGGTTATTTAAAAAATTTAGTGTGGGGGCTGGGAAGGTGGCTCAGTGGTAGAGTGCTTGCCTTGAATGCCTGAGGCCCTGGGTTCGATTCCTCAGCACCACATAAGCAAAAAGAAAAAAAGCCGGAAGTAGCACTGTGGCTCAAGTGGTAGAGCGCTAGGCTTGAGCTGAAGAGCTGAGGTACAGCGCTCAGGCCCAGAGTTCAGGCCCCATGACCGGACCCCTCCCCCAAATTGTGTGTGTGTGTGTGTGTGTGTGTGTGTGTGTGTGTGTGTGTGTGTGTGTGTGTGTGTGTGTGTGTGTGTGTGTGTGTGAGATTGAGGGTAAAAGTCTCACAGACTTTACTGCTAGACAGGCTTTGAATCATTATCATCAGATCTCAGCCTCCTGAATACTTAGGATTTACAGGAGTGAGCCAATGCACCCATGTTAGTTTAGGTTATTTTTTATTAAGATAATATTTTTATTGACTTCAAGTAGTTGTACAAAGGAGATGCTATATAACAAAACAGTTTAGTAACATAATGCATTTTGATCAGTGTCACTCTCCTCCAACATGCCCATTCCCTTTAACTCATACCTTCCCTTTTCTTAATTTTGTGGTAATATACCATGAATTCTGAACTACATTCTCCTTATCTTCCCTCTTTTTTCATCTACCCTTCCTTCCTTGGCTTCAACATACTCTTGATGTACCCATTTCATGGTATTGATTTTGTTGGGTTTTCTGAAAGGTTATACTATATGAACTCTCCAAAGAATCTATTATACTTCAATTAGTTCATTGAAACCACTTGCAAACTGTCCAACCCAACATGCTTACTCCTAGAGTTATACATGTAGTCTATTGACCACAAATCAAGAGAACCATAGAACCTTTGTTTCTCTGCTGGTGAGGATGTATGCAAAGGCATCTTTATTACTATTGGTAATATAAGCTGTTCAATCATTCTGGGAAGTATTGTAGCGATTCCTCAAAAAACTAAACATAGAACTACCTAAAAATTCCACTCATGGACATTAATCTAATAGAATATAAATTAGATTACACTAAAGCCATAGTCTCAATTATGTTCATTACAGTACTATGTACCATAGTCAAGATATGGAATCAGCCCAGATGCCCTTCACTGGAGAATGAATCAAGAAAATTTGGTATATACACACAATAAAACTTTACTTAACTATTAGAAAAATATTTCACTAGTCATAAGGAACTGGAAAGTCTTAGAAAAATTATATTAGGTAATTTTTAAAATAGGGTTTCCTGCTTTTTGCCCAAGCTGGTCTTGGGTTTTGGTCTTACTACTTTTAACATTACTGTGATTACAGTCATGAGCCACCACACCCATTCATGGGAATGGGTGTTGAAAGTTTCTTTCCTTAAGTTCTAGCATATTTACTAGACTATTTCTTAGTTTGGATGACTTGGATTTTAGTTTCAATTTGTGATGTGTCTGTTAAAATTCATGTAGTTCATTATATAGTCTGCTTATATTGTATTTGAATGTACTTATATGTGTGTGTATTTGTTTGCTTTTCTCCAATGTAGAATTTTGCTATCTATATGACCTTTACTATCTACTTTTGTTATTTATAGATCTTTACTGTTTCTACCTTTTCACTATTTTTCATGATTTATTTATTTTTTCATATGTGTTTGGTTGAAGTATAATATATGCACATAAAAGTACATATCAAATTAAAAAGTATAGAAACAGTTTTTCATGTGTTAAATGGACATAATAAAACCACATTAAAATTATACAAGGAGATTTTACCTCTTATTTCACACATGATTGCTGAAGATATTCCTTATATTTATTTTAACTTTTCATATTTATTTTAACTTTTCACTGCTTCATCTTATTATATAGGAATAAATCCTTGATAAAAACATCAAAAATATTAATAGAAGGCTAGGAAAAAATAGTAACAGAAAGGGTGAATGTGATCAAAGTATATTAATTGCACTTATAGAAATAGTGTAAGCTAGTAATCAGTGGGTTCATACCTGTAATATTAGCTACTCAAGAGGCTGAGATCTGAAGATCATGGTTCAAGCTAGCCTGGGCAGAAATGTCTCTGAGACTGTTAAGTTGAATTACCCAGCAAAAACCAGGAAAAAAGTTGGAGTTCAAATGGTAAAGTGTCAGTCTGGAGCAAAAAAGCTAGGCGACAGCTCCCAAATCCTAATTCAAGCCTCAATACTGGTTCTCTCTCTCTCTCTCTTTCTCTCTCTCTCTCTCTCTCTCTCTCTCTCTCTCTCTCTCTCTCTCTCTCTCTCTCTCTCTCTCTCTCTCTCTCTCTCTCTCTCTCTCTCTCTCCCTCTCCCTCTCCCTCTCTCTCTCTCTCTCTCTCTCTCTTTCTGTCTCTCTCTCTCTTTCTCTCTCTCTCTGACACACACACATTCACATTCATATCACAGCAAAATCCTCCTTGTAGAATTAATTTGTGCTTATTATATACTTGACAACTTAATTCATTAATTCCACCGGAACCCAGCCATCTTTTAAAGTCATATCTGTTTAAATTTTATGCAGGAAATATTTTTAGTATATATTCTTTTGCAAATGGCCTTATGTAATTGTCATCACATTTGAAAGATCATCCATACTCATGCACATATGGGATTCTATGAAATGAAGACACTCTGCCTAATTATTTATTGTACTCTACATTGAGATTTATGCTCTTTGAATTTGTGTGCTACATAAATAGCTCTACTATGGCTGCTCATACTCCTACTGCTTAGTAAACACATATACTCATTCTATTTTTCATCTACCTATGAATGGGCTGAAAGGATTTTAGAGTATTAATGTGTTCAATTATATGTACTGAAAAATTTCCAAGGTCATTGAACCACCAATATCTATAAAGCAATTAATTACCTTCCACACAAGAAATCATTGTTGTATATCTCTTATTATCATTGCTTAGCTGTTTTTTTTGTACACAAAGTTTCATTGCACTGTGAGTTTCATTTGTCTTTACTTTTTATTTAATCTTTTCTATTCTTTATTTTTATCCCAAGGGTCTGTTGGGTTTATTTCCTTTTATGTTTTTTATCCCCTCAGTCATTTCTGAAAAAGTGTTTTACAAATAATCTTTGCTTGTGGATTATCATTTTATTTCTGCCTTCTGTTATTTCTGTCATTATTTTACCTTCCATCATATTCCTAGTTTACTTTAGCTTTCTGAAGATTTTGGTTATAGTCTTTAATTATGTCATGTCTTGTGCTATGGAAGAGGGTTGTCTTCCTATTTTTTTCTTTTTTATTATTGGTCATGGGGCTTGAACTCTGGGCTTGGGTGCTATCCCTCAGCTCTTCAGCTCAAGGCCAGCGCTCTATCGCTTGAGCCACAGCACCACTTCCGGTTTTCTAGTGGTTTATTGGAGATAAGAATCTCACAGACTTTCTTGCTTGGGCTGTCTTTGAACCATGATCCTCAGATCTTAGCCTCCTGAGTAGCTAGGATTATAGGTGTGAGCCACCAGAGCCTGGCTTCTTATTTTTTTCTTGTAATAGTATTTTATGTTATTCCATTTTAAATCCTTCCTATTTCTTCTTCTGTGTATGATGTTTAGTTTTTCTGAGACTTTTACAAAGTGGGACACCTGAGGTTGGTTTTCTTTGCTTTGTAGCCCTTTGTGAATCACTCACAAAGACAGTGCTCTGGTGTTTGGACACTTTCTTTGTCCCCACCCCTCCCCCTCTCCACCTCCCATCCCCTTAGTGTCTTCAACCTTTCACTGAGAACTATCTCCTCAGAGGTCTCCTTAGTTCACCAGTGAATCATAGGAGGGCTTTGGCTCCACTGACTGTGAAAAAATTGTTGTAGGCCTCAAGTCCAGTATCTGAAGAACATGTCAGAGAAACCTTCCACTTGTCTATTTGACAGCGTTAACACCACAAATTTCCAATTACCTCAAATGAGTCAGTATACTTTCCTTTATGTTTTAATGTTTTTTGGTTTTGTTTTACAATACTTCATCCTGTCATCATCATCACATTTTCTCTTTCTTTTGTGCAATTATTATATGTTTTCTCACTTATAAAACATATATTTTGGGTTGTATGTGGCTGCCTTGCTTACTTTGTGATCCATTTATTAAAGATATTTGACAATCATTAATATTCATGCTAACATTTAGCTACATCTTATTTGAATACATAATTATACAATCATCAATTTAACATTAATGAAGTTTAATAATAACTGTTTAATTAATAAAGTTAAATATTTGATATATTCAAGTCATTGTGTGGAAGTATTTAATAAGGTCATAGATATGCACTTCTTTCTATTTTATCTTAGGAGTAACAATATTCCAAATTGTGCGGCTTATGATAGAGTTCATTATGGTTAACCTAATTTAACTTTTCTTGACTGTCAAATTGTACTTATTTGTTTATGCATTCTTAAATGCTTGACAAAATATAAGTTGGTGTCATAACTGTCCATATATATTGATATAGTCTAACATTTGAGTTTTAAAATTATGAACTCTATTAGGTTGTTTTGTTCTTGCTAAGTTTCAGCCCTCATTTTCCTGGCATATATTTTTCAGAGCTATATAATTAGACAAATAGTGATTTGCATTCTAAAAAATGTATTAATTCATAAACTAGATTTTTTTCATTATAACTAACACCTAAAGTTTCGATTCTCATATCAGAACCTTAGGACAGCTTTCTCGAGAGAAGGAAAATACATCTTCATCAATTCTTGGCATTCATTGTCATCTGTAAAGAGCTAGTACCTTTTGGTAAAATAAAAATATATATTTCCAAAAATGTCTTATGACATTAATGGTCCTTAACTGAGTTTAATCAAGTTTAAACTTCAGGAGATGAAGAAAATGACATACTTTTCTTGTTATTGTTTAATACTTGGAAATTCTGTAGGCATAAATTTCATTTGAAACCTCTATATCATTTTCTAAATCAAAACTGTCAGTATTTAGTGATAGAGGATGCACTATCTTTGGTCTTACCATGGTTTACAATCTAAATATTAAACAAATTGTCACCGGATATAGGTGAAGGTTTGTGAAGTTTCCCTCTAAACGTAGGGACTTTTCACTTAGGGTCCTTGACTTAAGTCACAGAAGAAGAATTTCTGGACAAGTTGTGATGGTATGAAACCTTGGCATAGCTTTATTGAGTAAGTAAGCTGACAAGCAAGCAAGAAGGCAAGCAGAAAAGAAGGGGCACACCCTAACAGTGCTCTCAAGGAGAGACAGAGAGAGACACACAGCTTCTTGGCTGTGAGGGGTATTTATATGGTAAAGGCAGGATGTCTGAATATAAAGTTGTGCAAAGATAAATGTTTTATCTTTGCTTTAATCCCTCCTGATACACTTTCTGATTTTCTGAATGTTTTGGGGAATTTCTTCCAGGTAAGAATGCATCCTCCCATAAAACAGATTCTTATCTTTTTTTCTTTTTTTCTTTTTTTTTTTTTTGGTTGAGGGGCTTGCACTCAGGCCCTGGGCACTATCTCTGAGCTTTTTTTGTGCTCAAGCCTAGCACTCTACTACTTGAGCAATAGCACCATTTCTGGTTTTTAAGTAGTTAATTGGAGGTAAAAAAAAGTCACATGGGGACTTTATTGCTTAGGCTGGCTTTGAACAGTGATACTAAGATCTCAGCCTCCTGAGTAGCTGTGATTACAGTCATAAGCCACCAGCACCCAGCTGGTTATCCTTGAGATAAGAAAACCATCTGATTGTCTACGTTTTGGGTAGTAGGTTGCTTATATAGGGGGGGATCATTTCTCTTAGGAAGGCATACATCCTACCAATTGTTCATTCTTGGGTTAAGAAATGCATCTCTTGACATCAAATACAGTTGAAACAGGGTGTTATACCATGGGGGAGGAACATACAAAGAAACAAAAAAGTCACATGGTGCATTGTAAATATGTTAGAAACAGTAGCAAGAAAGAAAAAAAATATTTGTGTCCTTATCTTGGGGTTCATTTCGCTTAACATCATCTTATATGGTCATATGTACATAACTTTTGATTATTTTTTCCAAGTCTTTCCGTTTCCTAATAAATGGGGCAATGTCATTCTTTCTGATGGAAGCATAGAATTCCATTGTATATATATGAACCACATTTTCTTTTCTTTTTTTTTTTTTTTTGGTCCGGTCGTGGGCCTGAACTCTGGGCCTGGGCGCTGTCCCTCAGCTCTTCAGCTCAAGGCTAGAGCTCTACCACTTGAGCCACAGTGCCACTTCCGGCTTTTTTCTTTTTGCTCATGTGGTGCTGAGGAATGGAACCCAGGGCCTCAGGCATGCAAGGCAAGCGTTCTACCACTGAGCCACCTTCCCATCCCCAAATAAGTATGTGAATATTAACAGTAAATTCTTTTTTTTTTTCTTTTTGGGTCCGGTCGTGGGGCCTGAACTCTGGGCTTGGGCGCTATCCCTCAGCTCTTCAGCTCAAGGCCAGCGCTCTATCACTTGAGCCACAGCGCCACTTCCGGCTTTTTTTCTTTTTGCTTATGTGGTGCTGAGGAATCGAACCCAGGGCCTCAGGCATGCAAGGCAAGCGCTCTACCACTGAGCCACCTTCCCAGCCCCGCACCACATTTTCTTGATCCATTCATCTACTGAGGGGCATCTGGATTGGTTCCATATAATTTGGGGAGGGGAAGGAGAAAAAACAAAAAGCTTAAATAAGGATACAGGTTGACCCATTGTAACAATGAGATGTACAAGACACTGTGGAAAATGAACTTTGCAACTTTGGCAGGGAGCTGGCAGGGAGCGGGGAGAAGAGGGTGTTGTTGTAGAGATGGTTGGGAAGGGATCATAGGGGGAAAACAAAGGAGGAGGCAACAACACTCCACAGGAAATGTACTCACTACCTTGCTCATGTAACTGTAACCACTCTATACAGTATTTTTACAATAAAAAACGATACAAAAACGCATCTCTCAGGAAGGAATGCACCCTGATGCTTTTCTTTGAAACATAGATGGCACTTCTATGCTTCTAAATACCATATTTCTGAGTTGCATTCACTAGTCCTCATTTTTCTCAATTTATCCTGCCTCATTTTTGCTAAATGACTTTGATCCCTTAATCTTAAGGGAAGTAGATGAATTAATATCTCCTGTATTTGCTGTAAGCTTACCATCCCTCATTTTCCTCCAGTCTATTCTATTTCAAAATCATATCTTCTGTTGTCTTCTCTTTTTTAGGAACAAATAATCTACAAAATGTACCCATTATTAAAAGAAGAGAAATTTGAGTGGTTCTGGGCTCAAGCTTCAAAATGGTAATAGATAACTTTGGTATGGAAGATGTGTCATTCAGTTAGAACAAACTATATCCTTTTGGGTAATAAGATTTGAAATACAGAAGAGTCAGGTGATATTTAGACTGGAATGAGCACACAGTCTGTTTGTTATGCAAACGTGCACCTATTTTGATGACTGACATTGGCTCTTGAAGGAGTCAACACACATTTCAAGCAAATATATACCTCATTAGTTTTGGACAATTCTTTTTTCAAATTTATTTATTTATTTATTTATTTATTTATTTATTTATTTATTTATTTATTTATTTATTTATATTTGGTTGGTCATCAGACCTGAAATCTGGGCCTGGGTGCTGTCCGCAGCTCTTCAGCTCAAAGTGAGCACTCTACCACTTGAGTCACAGTGCCACTTCTGGCTTTTTCTGCTTATGTGGTACTGAGGAATAGAACCCAGGTCCTCATGCATGCAAGGCAAGCGTACTACCACTGAGCCACCTTCCAAGTTCTTGGGTAATTCTTTTAAAAACGAAAAATTCTTTTAAAAATGAAATTGCCTTAAAATTCAGACAATTAATTGTAATACTTTAACCTGGCATTGGTGGCTCATGTCTGTAATTCTAGTTACTCAGGTGGCTGAGATCTGAGAACTGTAGTTCAAAATCATCCCAGATAGCCAAGTCCATCAGATTCTTTTCTACAATTAACCAACAAATCAGCCAGAGTTGTAGATCAAGTGTTAGTGCACCAATCTTGAGCCAAGCACATACATACCTTTAGTATGTAAATGTACTATCTACAATCCAAGAATACTAATAATTAAGTGAATTGAGAAAATAAACTAGATAATTTTTAATTCTGCCATATTGACATAAAAATAGAACCCGAGTTCTAAATGGGTACAAATAATTGAAATGCCTATTTCATCAAATGAGTTTGTACATATCCATGGACATACATCTCTATCTACAGGATGCACTCAACTTGTAGTTCACAAAAGTTCTAAATTTGTCACCTTGGAGTGGAGTTTATTTCTTCTAGTAAGGCTACAATTGCTCAAAATGTCTATTTTGTGTTTTGTATCTCAAACTTGCTACTCAGCTTATTCTCTGGTTTACTAAATAAAGTACTTTATGAATTCCTTCGAGTATTATACTATTTCACTTTGAAAGAAGAAAGATCTCCACATTGTTAAGAATTGCAGAAATGTATTCTGGAAGCAGTTTCCAGAATACAAAATATCCGAAGTCTTAAACAATGCAAGTACATTATGTAATTACTCTCCAGAAGTTAGTCTGCCAAGTTGTTAAGCTATATTTGGATTTAGAAGATTTATTATACCAGCTAAATATTAGGATTATGAAAGAAAAATAAGTTCCACATACTAGTATAAATTATGTTTCTTTCTTAAAAAGAATATCTGGGCCTGTGTATTTGCATAATTAAATTGTGAGATGTTATAGTTACGGTCTTATAGGTAATCTGTTTCAACTTTCAATTGTCACCTCTACCTTTAGACAAAAGAGAAAACTAATGTCCAGAAACTGGTATTTCCTGAAGATTATATCAACTCCTTATTTTAAAACCTTCCTCCAGAATCAAAATTCCTTCATCTGAGTTTTGTTTTGGAAAGTACATTTCTTCAATTTTGCAAGTGGAAAAATAACGTTAGTATTCTGGGTGTTCTCCCTTACTGCATTCTCTGGTTTTGGGAATTCTGGAGGTTTGGGGTATGGTACTGCTATAAATGGATATTGCTGCCAGTGTACATGATGAGAACTCAAGATCCCCAAGGTGAACCACTTCAGCAAAGGTCATGCTCCTTAGTCCACAGCAGTATGTATGCTGATTAACTTACAGCTTCACATTTTAAACAGAGTCAGAGAGCTTTCATAATCACTATTCTATGGGGTGTATGCTCACATGTGGTTTCTGACTGAAGGCAAAATTAACCTTTGATAACAGGGGGCTTCAAAGTGGTTATATTAAATAGGTTGTGTGCCTAGAGTTACAAATAACCTTTTATTTTTAAATGCCATGGTTTAAAAATGTATTTTCTTGTATGTATAATGTCATTGGAAATATAAATGATATGGGCCCAGTTACCTTGGAATTCTAAAAGCACACTTCACAGTTGTGTTTCCTACATCTGACTTGGCCAATTCTCTTTAACAGTTCGTTCTAATATTTCCTCCAAGCAAAATGTTTTAACTAGAGACAAGTACAAGAAAACTGTTCATCATGCAATTATTCTTTATAATATTTTATAGAAAATACATGGAGACTTACTTTGTTTTCTTTTTCATTTACTCAAAGGTAGTGGGCTCATTGAAGTAAGTTGTTAGGGCAACCAAGTTCTAATCTTTGAACTTGATTTGTCTATTTCAGTTATTTGACATTGTATATTATCTACACTTTGGGGATCACCATGTAGTCTTAATTATCCTCAATAATATGGAGAACTGGAAGAATAGATTCTCCATAATAACAGAACATTGGGACATAGTTGGTGGAGAGTCTTTCTATATTTCAAGTTGACAGTCATCTATGTGACAATAGACAATCTTGGTCTCAATCTTGCTAAAAATGCTCAATATTTGTCATTAGACAAATTCAATTAAAACCACACGATAAAATTTATGCCTCTTAGAATAACTATCATCAAAAATTAAAGATAAATATTACGAAGAACATTAGAAAGCAGAGTACTAGCTCAGAGTTGGTGGAAATGCAAATTAGCACAGTCATTATTTACAGAACGAAAGATGTTCTTCAAAGTCTTAAAATACACCTAGCTACTCATGTTTGAGATCTGAAGAATACATCTCAAATGATCTCTAGGCAAACACTTCTAAGAAACTTTTCTTCCTGACTAATCAGCAGAAAGCCAGAAGTGAAAATACGGGTTAAATTGTGGAATACCAGCCATGGATGAAAATCCTGAGAGAGAGCCCACCCAGAGTTCAAGATCCAATACTGACACAAAAATAAACAAATACAACAAAAAATTTATAAAATGTCTTCTAAGTGTATATATCTAAAAGAAGTACTTTTAAATATCAGTATATCAAACCTCTAAAAACTTGAGGTAATTTTTTAGCAAATTTTCGCAGAGATATTGGTGCAAAATATAACAGGACATCTGGGAAAATTCAAATACCATTAGTTGTCATGTATTATGATTAGTTATTTTCTTCAAATATGCCATTTCTGCCTGCCATTCATTATCTTAATTTTTAATTCTGCTTCTAATTTACTCTGTATTCTTTCAAAAACATTTAGTTACATTCATTTATTTGATTATATGAAAATTATAAGCCCAAATATATCTACAATCTGTCATACTTCCTCATAAACAACTTCTGATGAAAGCATCATTTATTCTTGTTACTTTTTTCCTGATTTATCTTGGAGCCATCATCACATTCTTCTTCTGTATCTCAGATATATTCTCAACATATATTACCCCTGTGTAGGATATTCTGCACATATTTCAAATTTTAAATTATTTTAGGCTATTTTTATTTTGTTTAGTTGTATAAAGGAGTTGCTATTTAATAAGTACTTGATATATACAATACATATTAGTCATTATCACCCCTTTAAATATTCTCATACATCCCTCCTCTACCTAACATTTCCCTTATACTTACTAATTTTATGAGATATACATTGAATTATTGCTTACATTCTCCCCCTCTTCTTCTCTGTACCTTTTCATACATGTGACATCTCTGAGTGTATAGTAGGCTACTAGCTCTTGGGTAGAATTATACAAGTATTTTCAGAAATTGGTTGAATATTGTCAATCTACCTAGATAGTCATAGACTAATCATAATGGGAAAGATATTTTTGCCACCAAATGATGCTGTAAAATGTCCAAATTCAGCTCTGCATAGATTTACTTCCACAATGCAGGCTGGTTATGCATTATTACTTTCAAGTGTTGAGTTATTAATGGCAGAGAGTTTGCAAGTTTATTTTAGAGAACTCTAGGGCCTAAACTGTAAAAAAGTGGCAGAAATTTTCAAGATGTTTTTCTAATATCACATACACTTTATTCGATGTTTACTAATATGTATTTTTACCTCTATGTTAGTGGGTCTGTTAAAAATCTCTGGTCTGCAAAAACAAAACAAAAACAAAAACAATAAAAGAGAAAGAGCTGGGAGCTGGTGGCTCACACCTGTAATCCTAGCTACTCAGGAGGCTGAGATCTGAGGATCACAGTTCAAAGCCAGCCCGGGCAGGAAACTCTTATCTCCAATAAACCACCAGAAAACCGGAAGTGGTGCTGTAGCTCAAGTGGTAGAGTGCTAGCGTTGAGCTGAAGAGCTGAGGGACAGCCCTCAGGTCCAGAGTTCAAGCCCCAAGACAGACAAAAAAAAAATTCTGGTCTGGAACAACCTCTTCAGAAAGTATTATTAAATATTTAAGCTGCAGTCTACTTTTAGATAGTCCTGATGAAAGGATTCTTAATTGATACATTCCCTACAGTAGATAGCTTCAGTCTGGTTTTATACCCAAATGCATTGCTTTTTCAGTTTTGTCCTTTACAGATGGAATCATTTAGACCAAACATTGAAAGCTAATGAAAATTCAACACCTGACTTTAGCTGCAGTCGTCACATTAACTATTATGTATGTTAGCTTATTAGAAAAATTGCAGAATCCACTGGGATAATTATAAAATGGAGAAAGACTAATAAAATAACAGAAATCATTGTGTTAATTAATCACTAGGTATTTTTTGAAGTGGATGAACTATAATATATAAAACAATGAGCTACTTCACTTAATATAATTTTTTCCAAGTTTTTCCATTTCCTAACAAATGGGGCAATGGTTTCCCTTATTTGTAATATCTAGTAGATGTATGAGTCAAGTGGAAAAGGTCAGATAATGTGATGTCAGGAAAATGAACCCTTAGATATGTATTTTAATGTTTTTTTCTTTCATGCATGTGTTTCTAACGCATTTATAAGATTATCTCTTTGTTGCTTTGTATGTCCCTCCCCCACAGTATAACCCCTGCTTTCACTATATTTGATGTCAGTATAACTTGTGGAGGAGATGGGGAAAAACCAGTTGTTTAAGGATACAGGTGGACCTGTTGCAACAATGAGAAGTACAAGTTGTCATGTCCAAAACGAGCTTTACAACGTCGGTGCGGGGGGGGGGGGGGGGAAGGAGAAGGATTGAGATTGGGATTGGGGGGGAGGGGGGAGGCTGGGAAGGGATGTGAAGGGTAAACAAAGGAGGAGGCTGCAATGCTTGGTAAGAAATGTACGCATTATCCTGCCCATGTAATTATAACTCCTCTGTACAGTATGTTCACAAATAAAATAAAATTAAATTTTAAAAAAAAGAGCTATAATTATTAAACTATATATTTTGAATTAATTTTAGGATTACAAAAGTAGAGAACATAGGAAAAACTGGTTGTTCTAAATATATATCTTTAGTTACAGCTGATCAGTATATAAGCATATATAAATGATATTTTCAAAAATATTTAAAATTAAAATGGGCTTGCTTACATTGTCATTCTAAATACTTCAATATTGACAGCTAAGATAAAAACAACTTTTCTGAGTATCTTTGTATTAGAGTATTAAGATTTTTTGGGGGGGTCCAGTCATGGGGTCTGAACTCTGGGCCTGGGCACTGTCCCTAAGCTCTTCAGCTCAAGGCTAGTTCTCTACCACTTGAGCCACAGCGCCACTTCCAGCTTTTTTCTTTTTGCTTATGTGGTGCTGAGGAATCGAACCCAGAGCCTCAGGCATGCAAGGCAAGCACTCTACCACTGAGCCACCTTCCCAGCCCTAGAACATTAAGAATTATTTATATAATTTTGACATATTAAATTTTTCATGCCCTCTATTTTCAATATTGGATTTATTTTTTTTTTTTTGATATAGGCTTTATCCTGCACTAGCATTGACTCAATTTTCCTGCATCTTCCTCCCAAGTGGTGGGATTACACATGTATACCACCCTAAACTGCTGCTGAACTTTTACTTAATTTTTGAGATGACAGTTCCATCATTATTCCGAATACTGAAATCCTTGGCCTTTGTGTCTCTGCACCTAATCTTTTTAACTTTATCACTTGTTTGACTGAATATAGTTTTATACTCTTTATTGTACTACATACAAATCAGATTACAATATAGTCAGTCAATAAGCTTTGGTTCTGTTGAGATTCCTGATGTGTGGGTTTTTATATTACACCAAATTGAAACATTTTGGTGTAGTGTGTGTGTGTGTGTGTGTGTGTGTGTGTGTGTGTGTGTGTGTGTGTGTGTGTGCATGTGCACATTGATCCTGAGGCTTTAACTTAGGAACTGGGCAGTGTCCCTGAGCTTTATTGTTCAAGTCTGGCACTCTATCACTTGATCCACAAGTCCATTTTTGGCTTTTTAGTGGCTAATTGGAAATACTTTCCTTTCTCCGGCTGTCTTTGAACTGCCATCCTCAGATATCAGCCTCCTGAGTAGCTAGGGTTACAGGTGTGAGCCACTGGTGTTTGACAATACCTTTTATATCTCTACTTAGTACATCCAACATATGAAATCTAGTTATATTTTGATTGAGATATATTTGTGTGCTTGTAAATATTTCAGTTGTGAGTCAGTTTTGCTTGATTAAAAAAAAATCTGTATTGTAGGTTGTGCTATCCAGCATTTTTTGCAGCTCTATTCAAATTTTATTGAAGATTAAAAATTGTGATTTTTACCATCAAGGCTTCCTGGATAATTTTTGTATTTCATAAACATGATTAAGTTTTGCTTCGGGATGTATATAGTTACCTCTGATTTGATCCTTTTAGGCTAGAACAAACAGGAGTGTGTCACAGACTGTTCTAACCATTGAGACACGAGCATTCTGTGTAGCCCATCAGTGCTCCTTGCATTTTGAGATTTTGCTCTGGTTGAGGGGAAAGTGTTCTGGACCTATGGGAGTGGGTACTTCATCTAATAGCTGTAGGTGTTTACTTCCTAGGGAATAGATAAAGTTTTCTCACAGCTGAGACAGTTCATAATGAGCTGCAGATTCCCTTCATTCTCTTCCTGATTCAAGTTTTCTTCTGTCTTTCAGTATCTCCTAAACTCTAGCCTCTTTGGATTTTCCAAACACAGCTCTGATTCCAATGTCAAAGACTCTAAGCTCCTTCTGAGACCTTCTTGTCTGTTAGTCATTTTTGTGCTACACTCAATCAAGTTAAGGTGGGATAATTGTCCTGGAAAGAAGACATAGCGCAAGGAGGGTTGGGCATTGAAGTCCATGAAAATTGAATACCTGTGATGCTAGACGATTACAAAAAGAGAAAACAACCTTGGTAGTTGCCAGAGAGATTGCAGTTTCAGAAGATGAAGTTGATAGTCTTTATAGGTATGCTCATATTAAATGACAACCCTACTATTTGAAGGAAATTCACTGGGAAGTATAGGTGAAGATCTAACTCCCATCAAAGTTTCAAACAGCTAGCTATTTGCTAAAAGTGCTTCATAATTACTAAAGTCATGTTTTTTCTTACTCTCTTTTATCAATCTGGAGTGGCTTATATCACCTCTTGCCTCACCTCATGTCAAAATAGAAATGATAATCATTGGACAATTTCAAATGTCACTTTTTATATAAAGATTGTTCTAATCTCTGCAATTAAATATGATGTTCTGCAACTCTGTATTTGACTTCAACCTCTCTTGAGCACTTTCAATTTACCTCTCATTGTCACTACTGGTGAACTTTTCTGTCTTGACATGGTCATTAGCTGGAAGGCAAGTGGGTGCATTACATTTTTTGTACCCCTATGAGCAATGGTTCTAACTGTAGTGTTTTGGTAAGTTGACAGCTTCAAACTTATTGCTTGTATAGTATATACCAAATTTTGTTGTCTTTTTGTTTTTATGGCAGCAGTGTGTGTGTGTGTGTGTGTGTGTGTGTGTGTGTGTGTGTGTGTGTGTGTGTGTGTGTGTGTGTGTGTGTGTGTTGGTACTGGAGCTTGAACTCAGGGTCTCCTACTCTTAACTTTTTTCAGCTGGTTCTCTACCACTTGAGCCACAACTCTGATTTTGACTTGGTGATGGTTAATTGGATCCACTTGTCTCAGGGAAGTTCCTGTGTTGGCTGGCTTGATCCTCAGCCTCCTGAGTAACTAATATTAAAGATATGAGCCACCTGGCATCACCAGATTGCCAAATGTTTTGTTACTAAAAATTTAATCATTAAGGGATCTGAATAGCTTATTTTTAACTATCAATTTAAATTATATCATATTATATTGTATACATGACCTGTAATTTCTAAAATGCAGACACAAAGGAAAAGGCTTCAGTAGCCACAGGCATGTCAGGTTAAGCTTCAGTCTATTCTGTGCTGTGACACAATGTTCTATAAAATTCTGCACTGGTATGGTATGGTATACACAAAAGAACAACACCATTCTATTTTCTGGAGATACTAGAAGACAAGTAGCACATTGCAGAAACAGATATTTTTCAAATTAATTTAATTTAGCAAGTTAAATTAATTTATTAAATTAATTAATAAAATTTCTTTTTTCTTAAGTAATTGTACAAGGAAGATTCAGTTTACAAGCAGAGTATGAGTAATGATTAAGTATTTTTACATTACTTCATAAAATCTTGTAATCAAACTCATGGGCCCCTCATTGGCAGTCCCTCCAAAGTAGTGCAAAGCCTAACTTGAAAATAACTGAATTGATTATATTCTGTATTATCATTAAGAATGCTTCAAGAGGAGAGAAAATAACATAGAAAACATAATGCAATAATATTACATGTAGTAGACAGGATGAAATAAAATTATTGCAAGCTTAAGTGGAAGTTACAAAATGCAGATTGCATCAGAGAACAAAGTAGACAATTTTCAGTGGTGGACTCCTTCAAAATGGTGTTCAGGCATTCTAAGAAAGTTTCCTATCCCTCAGACATTTACTATGAAGAAAGGTTTGCATTTCATTCCAACCACTGCTGGGGGTGGCAGGGCAGGGCTGTAATAGTGAGATGCAAATCATCCAGTCTCCTCACTGCTTTTTGTGCCTATTAGTAGCATCTGTGCTATAATTGAGCTCAACAATTCAATTCACAGGTGTTAACTCAGAGTGGCTGATGAGAAGCATATTTCATATGCTTATAATTTTTACTTTAAGCATATTTGTACTTTGTAAATTCTTGATTAAGCACTAAGTGGGAATTCAGGGAAGAGGGGATTAATGTGAGAGAGTATTGTTTAATTAAAACCAAAGATTCAGAAGTTTAGTCTTTTATGCTAATGCCAGTTCAGTTGCTATATTAAAAATATCAGGTTCTAAAATAATATCATTTACTTAAAACTTTTGGTATTAGGTGTTAACTTATTGATAATCATTGTTCTTTCCATTATTGTTAGGAAAATGGAGGAGAACAGAAAAAGAGTAGACCAGACTCACTTCTCAGCAGGCTAGGACTGTTGATTGCCAGCAAGGGGCACAGACCTTCCCTCAGGTAGAAAATTGTTTTGGGTTTTGACACTCCTTGTCCTGTTTGATTGCACCTTAAATAAGGATGGAGGGGTGACTTATTGACTGGGGGGAGGGAAGTGTTAGTTCCAGCAGACGTGGACCTTGTTCTATCTCTTTCTTGTTTCTGCTCCCATTTCCTTTATCTAACTACTCCCATTACAGGATTTTTGTTGGGGTAAAGGAGAGAGAAGTAAGAGAGGGAAGCTGGCCCCAGTGTGTTTTTCAGCCAGTCAATGTCAGTAATAGTGAAGGAGTCAGAGCAGAGGCCTGTTTTGGCTGTGGTCTGGCATAAGGTTACCCATTTTGGAGCTATATATCAGTCACTTAGAGACTCTAGACAGGTTGCAGAGAGGAAGAATGTTGGTCAAAAATGAAAAATGTCTTGGGAAAATGGGGCCTGGGACACTAGGTCATTTCATTGCATGAAGGATGTGTGATAGGATGGATCTGGTTTTAGGGTTATATGGGTCTTAACAAGGAAGCAGAAAATGAAAAAAAATAGGCTCTGGTCTCTTGAGGGCCAAGGGTAGTGTTGTTGGCCAGGCCCAGAATGAAGTGCTTCACCTTGGGTGAGGGGACATTCAGCTCAGTCAAGGTTGGAGTGACCTGTCTGAGAATAAGTAGATGAGTGTTCACCTGGTGTTTGCTTGACCTGGGGGAAGAAAATGGGGGTCATTCCTTCCTATTCCATCCTTAGATACATAAAAAATGATTGAGCTCAGAAGGGAGAGGTAAATTCTTCATATTGGGTCTTTGGGGAGATTAAAAATTGGGTTGGAAGAAGAGACTGGGAAAGAGATTGGCAGTTGTATTTTCAAGCTACTTCCTGCTGTTATGGGGGCATTGAGGAGTCACTGGGGCTGGGGTCTTCAGGGTCCAGGTCTGTGCTGGGCAAGGCAGGGTGGCATAAGTGAAACCTTCAATTGCCTTCAATAATAGGATGGCCTTGACTTGTTCCCAGGTAGTGTCCTGAGAGAGTGTTTTTATCTTGTTAAAGAGAAACCTTTGAAAAAGATTAAGAAAACAGGGTCAAAGAAGGAGGAGTAAGAGGATGACTGTTAAAGATCCAAATAGAGGGGCCATCATGGAGACTATTGTGAGAGGGAATCCCACCAGGATGTCCATTGGAGTGATTACCATCATCTACTGAGAAGTTTCTGCAGTTGAGTTGAGAGCAGACAAAAGGCTGACAAAGTGGTAGGACTGGTTGATAGAAATGACACAGGGAAACATACCCTGGAAACAAGCCAGAAAAGTTCCATTTGGAGAAACAGCCAGTTATATCCCATTACAGGGAAGGAGGAATTTCTATGTAACTGTACTGGAGGCAGGAAGGGAGCATCTAGGGTTTCTGGTGACTGGGAAGGGGAGAGCATGGTGGACTGTTTAATAATAATGAGACAAAAGCTAGGAATCGATTGGGTTGGTTAAGGTCCCAGTGAGAGGTTTTGATCATTTCCTCTGAATAGCAGGTAACAAAAGGCAAGGAAGTAAGTTCCCATCCAGTTAGGAGGTAGACAGGTATGGACATTAGATGGTTATTAACTATTTTCTTTTGATCTCCTGGCTCCAGTTAATTTTAAAAGGGCAAGTGCAAAGTGACTCCATGTAGAATGTGACACCATTCTCTTTTACTCCTCTCCATAATCCCTTGTTGCCAGGACTAGCTTTGCCCAGGGGATCCAAGTGCTCTGCTCGGTTGGCTTGTCATGGTTAGCATCTTTTATTGGTCATCAGTCTTGAACTCAGGGCCTGGGCACTGTCACTGAGCTCTTTTGCTCAAGGCTACATCTCCTCTTCCAGCATTCCACTGGTTAATTAGAGATAAGAGCTTCTTTTTTTGTTTTGTTTTTTTAATTTTATTTTAATACATTTTTACTACAGTTACTGTACAGAGGGGTTACAGTTACCTGAGCAAGGTAATGAGTACATTTCCTATCAAGCATTGTTGCCTCCTCCTTTGTTTTTCCCCTACCATCCCTTTCCTCCCACTTCCCTATACTCCCCCTAACCTCCACCCCCTGCCTAAATTGTAAAGTTCTGGAATTCTATGCCTCCATCAGAAAGAATGACATTTCCCCATTTGTTAGGAAATGGAAAGACTTGGAAAAAATTATATTAAGTGAAGTAAGCCATGCTCAAAGAAATATAGGTCCCATGGTTTCCCTTATTTGCAATAACTAGTACATGTATAGGACAAACAGAAAAGGCAAAAAGCTATGTACATATGACCATGTAAGATGATGTTAAGTGAAATGAACCTCAAGATAGGGACACAAATATATTTTCTTCTTTCTTGCTCTTGTGTCTAACGTATTTATCATGTACCATGTGATTTTTTTTTGTTTCTTTGTATGTTCCTCCCCTACAGTAAAACCCGTTTTCACTGTAATTGAGATGGGTGGCAAGTATCTTGTATATACACTCCTCTAATTTGGGGAGGGGAAAGGAAAAACCAAAATGCTTAAGTAGGGATACAGGTTGACCCATTGTAACAATAAGATGTACAAGACACTAGGTAGAGATAAGAGTTTCTTGAGCTATGCTTCCAGCCTTGTTCTTTGCTGGTTAACTGGGAGATGAAGTCTCAAGGATTTTTCTGCCTGGGCTGGCTTTGAACCACAGTCCTCAGATCAAATAGCTCTTTACCAATAGCCTTTTACTCCAATTAAAGCAAGAAAGAGATCAATAAGAATAATTTTCTACCATGGCTTACCTGGACCTTATTAAGAGTCAAAGTCAAGTTTGCAAACTTGGAAGAGTCATCTGTCCCTCTCTAGGCATTCCTATAATTGCAATAGAAGACAAAATCTGTAAACCATTATTACTAAGACAAATAGTTGAAATTTCAGTCAAAATCAAATAATTTTAGAAAATATCAGTACCAAGATTATTTAATGCAAAAGCATACCATTATGACAGATTTTATACATTCAAATGAGGTTATTTTGAACATGTTCATACAACCACACTTTTGCACAAAAGTTTTAAGGAATGATTAAGTGTTTTGTTTTTTTAAAGAACGAAAATCAGCCATGTTTTGGAATTCCAGTGGCAAAATTCATTTTTCCCCTTGCATAACAGAACCACATGACCCAGGCTAGAAAAACAGGTAACACCAAACAAAAAGCAAGGCACAACTCAAGACACAAAACTTTTGCTCAAAATAAAAAGAATTTACTAGGGGGCTGGGAAGGTGGCTCAGTGGTAAGTGCTTGCCTTGCATGAATGAGGTCCTTGGTTTGATTCCTCAGAACCACATAAGCAGAAAAAGCCAGAAGTGGTGCTGTGGCTCAAGTGGTAGAGTGCTAGCCTTGAGCTGAAGAGTTGAGGGCCAGAGTTCAGGCCCCAAATAAACAAAAAAACAAAACAGAGTCTCTATACTTAAATCAACATTGATGAACCAGAACAGAAAACCTTTGAGACCATTTTGGTAAAGCTTGATGGGAGAGTAGAGGTTACAATGAAATCCCACCCTTGGCCTTTGTCTCTTCCTAGCTGGGTGTCAATACCCAGGGCCAGCAGAAAGAATTAGGGGAGGAAGAGTTTCCTCCAGTGGGCCTTTAGCAGCCTCCCAGAGGAGTTTGTCATAAAGGAGAAATTAGGAATCCAGAAAAGGAATGGATTATTTTCTGAGTCCCAAAGACAAAAGGGATGGGTTTGTTTTTGATATACTATTTGCCTAACTGTTCCCTTTATGGAATTTTTGGGTGGGGAGAAAAGAGATAGAAGAGAGAGAAGCTGATCACAGTGTGTTACCTAGCCAGCCACTGTTAGTGAGAGATTAGCGAAGGAGCCAGAGAAGGGGCCCATTTTGGGGGTAGTCTGGCAAGAGGCAGCCCCATTGGAGGATGCTTAGCAGTAGCCAAGAATTGGTATCTGAATTTAGGAAGTCTGTTAAAGGCCTCATTAAGTAGCTTTGGTTAAGAAGTTTAGGGGTCCTGCTTTAGTTTTTGGAGTCAAGCAGGGATGTTAGCTTGTTGCTGTGACTATGTTTACAAGCCAAAGAAAGTTACTTTGCCTTTGGAGACTTATGCCTACCCCCACCTTTTGTCAGCCACACAAGCAGTCAGGCACAGGGGCAAAGTTTGACAGAGGGAGTTTACTTAGAGGACAGACAGTCTTTACTTAGAGAATCCGGACTGGCTGCAGAGAGGAAGGATGTAGTTACAGGAGCAAGAATGGAGAAAAGGCTTGGGCTTAGGGAACCTCTGACCCAGGGCAGCTAGACTTTAAGAAGGAACCTAGAGGGGTCCCTGGGACCCAGCCTGCATCTCAATCTCAAGGCACAAGTTGAAGGTCTGTTGGCTGAAATGGAGGCAGTCCAATGGCAAATGATCTCTAGTCTGGAGGTTGTGCGAGAGAGAGAGAGAGAGAGAGAGAGAGAGAGAGAGAGAGAGACAGACAGACAGACAGACAGACAGACAGACAGACAGACACAGACACACAGAGAGAGAGAGAGAGAGAGAGAGAGAGAGAGAGAGAGAGAGAGAGAGAGACAGACAGACAGACAGACAGACAGACAGACAGACAAGAACTACAAGACAAGAAAGTTACCTTTGCAGAGGGATGGCTGGGATACTTTCTGCAGAGAAGGACTTGGTGGGCAGAGCAGAACAGTGGAAGAGGGTTTGAAGTGGAGGTAGTGGAGGATTTAGGTGTAGGAAACTTCAGTTACCTTGCCATTTCTAAGTCAGTCAGTTATGTCAAAATCAGAAGTACCAGACTTGAGCTTGAGTTTATGTTAAGGCCAGGTCTGGATACAAAATGAATTAATTGGGGGGGGGGGTGCTGTAATTATGAACCCATTTTGAAAATTTTCATAGGACTACAGAGTCCTACAGACTACACACCTGTCCTAGCACTTCAGGCATCCCCAAGGTTTTGGGAAGGCAAACGGATCCCCAAAATTAGGGGTGGGTGTCCCCAAAGTTGTAGTTAAAGGTTGTCAAGGGCTCAGCAAAGTGTTAGAGACCCAAGTCTCTGGTGACACCACTGACAGGAAGGAAAGGACTTTTGGAGTCCCCAGATTACTACCAGGGAGCCTCCATCAAGGACTATAGCTGATTCATTCCCTTGCCCTGAAGGCATCATGATGGTAGATGTAGTTGGCCAAATAATGAAGGGCCTCCTGCCTGGAGATCAAGAGTTCAGGGACAGACGTAAGAGAATAATAAACACAGAGGAGGCTGTGTTCCTGGTGGAATGAGGCCTCAGAAAGAAAATTAGTGTAGCGAAATGCTCAATAAGAGGCAGCCAGGAGGTGAGTGGCCCCTTGGCTGAGGGGACCCAGTTACTCCTAGTGCTTTTCCTCTCCTGGGTATTTGGCACCATATGTTAGGAAAACAGGAGAAAGGAAAGTACAGGCCAGAATTGATCTTCAACAGGCTAGCACTGTTTATTGCCAATGAGGGGTACAGGCTTTCCCATGGTATGGTGGTTGTGCAATGGATGTGGGGGTCAGACTTATGTGGATCTTAACAAGAAACTAGAAATTAAAGTAGGCTCTGTGGTCTCTTGGGGAGAAAGGGTGATGCCATTGGCCAGGCTCAGAATAAATGATCCCCCTGGGGTCAGGGTGTTTTCAGCGAAGCCAAGGTTAAAGTGAACTACCTGCAGATAAGCACATGAGCATGCACTTCATATTTTGCTTGACCTGGGAGAATAAGGGGGCGCCAATCCTTCAATTAAACCAAACCATCTGTTTGAGGCTATATCACTGAACAATTCAAAGCACTTAAAACTATGAACTAATGAGCTGGGTGCTCATGCTTGTAATCCTAGCTACTCAGGAGGCTGAGATCTGAGGATCTCGTTTCAAAGCAAGCCCAGGCAGGAAAAGTCCGTTAGACTCTTATCTCCAATAAACCACTCAGAAAACTGTAAATGGCGCTGTGGCTCAAGTGGTAGAGCACTAGCCTTGAGCTGAAGACCTGAGGGACAGCGCCCAGGCCCAGAGTTCAAGCCCCGTGACTAAAACAAAAAAAAATCTATAAACTAAAATATGAAAATTATTAATTAAACAATAAACTTGTGTGATTCTACTTTGCAGAATTCCATAGTCATGGTAGTCCTGTTATAAGGACAAAATATGTTCATTAAGAAGAGAAAATGTGTGTTCTGAGCATTAGATATGAAGTTCACAGGCCTGTCCCTTGTACTAATGTACTATGTAACTACAATTATCTATATTTAATACACTCTATATAGATTTTGCAAGTTCACTTGTAATTAAATAATGTATGTCAAAGGGAAGAACTAGTGCTATTATTAATGACGCTAGTTTTAAAATCACAAAATCTATTAAGAATTATGCACAATTTGGAAATGTTCACCTCACGTCTAGCTTGGTCATCATCTCTTATAAAAATCTATCTACAGTATGGAATTTATTAAAGGCATTTAAAATTTTTACCTTCTGCTTATTGCAAACTACTCTAGTATAAGCATTATGGTAAAGAATATTATCATTCAACTAATAGATATTTTGAAATTGTTATGATGCATTCAGTCAGATTAATATTGAAGATGAAACCATATATTAGGATATAATTCTAACATTGAAAATTATATAGTTGAACACAAAGAAATATAGGCAAAGATGATTACAATAAAAAATATAGAAGTCGGACTGTATCTCATGACAGAATATGTATCTAGCATGTTAAAGAGTTTGGGTTAGAATCCCAGCACCACCATAATCACTAATAACAGCGAAAGCAAAACAAAACCAAACAAATCTGAAAGCAACAACAACAAAAATATATAGGAGACTAAAGATCATCTAAACAAGAAAATACAGTCAACAAACAGATACTGAATAATTACCATGTCCTCAGCTTGATGCTGAAATTTACTTACACTAAATTTCCAGGAAAAATATCAGTATGATTCATACAATGTGATAATATGAAAATATCTACTGTTAAAGAAGCAATGATTACAAAGGTGTAAGTCAAATAAAAATTGAGTAACTAGTGGGTAATGGTGTCACCAGAACAGAAAGGGAGGAAAAATCAGTAGATAGTGGTTATGCTATGTGATCTATTCCCTGGATGATCATGTGTTTAATTTTGTCCAGAGTAGTCTTTGTTCAGGATATTTTGGCTTAAGATTAATGGGACATCTTCTCACATCTCAAAGTTGCCTAGTTTGAAGATGAAACACAAGTTTTTTTGTTTTTTTTTAATATAGAGATTAATTTATGAGAAGCTTTCTATTTACGCTTACCTGTGAGACCAGCATCTTCCATTATGACAGACAATGCTATCTGTGATCTGGGGAGTCTTCAGATTGCAGAAAATTTCTTTTTTCCCCATCTAAGGATTTTTAGATGGATGTCTGTGTATGATATAATGCATAAAACTGTACATTGAAGAGTTTTGTATTATGAGGAGAGTAACCATGCTGGGCATGGTGGCTAATCCTTATAATTTTTGCTACATGAGAGATAGAGATAAGAGAATCCTGGTTTGATGCCAGCCAAGTATATAAAAATTAGGAAGATTATTTCAGAAGTAAAATTAGGCATTATTGTGGACACATATAACCCCACTTATACAAGGTCGATCTTAGTCCTAAAAAGGCCCCAAAGTTATAAGATGGCAACAAGTGTGAAACTCTGTCTGGAAAAATAAGCAACAAAGGAACTGATGGTGTGGTTCAACTAACAGGCCATATGGGGTTCTAGCAAGCTGGCTCCATATGAGTAAATATAAATAAGCAAATAAAAATGTAATTTTGCTACTTTTGATAATTGTAATGAAATTTATTGACAGAGTATGCTGTCATCGTGAAAATGTCTCTTGTATAAACACTACTAACGCTAATAAATTTTTACCATTACTCCTTATTCTAATATATCTCTAGCCATCTAAATTATTTTAAAGTGAATAGCTCAGGAAGTCTTGCTGCTTGGTGTGGATCAGGAAATCTTGGAGCCCAGGATATGAACATAATTTGTATGATTATAAAATACTTGGATCACATTAGTATCTTTGGCAAAGCATCACTATTTACAAGTTATTAGGATTACAATTTTTCTCTCAATTATATTTTATTCTTCAATTTTAAGGTATCTGTGCTTTTATCTTCCTTCTTCCTTCTTTCCTTCCTTCCTTCCTTCCTTCCTTCCTTCCTTCTTTCTTTCTTCTTTCTTTCTTTCTTTCCTTCTTTCATTTGCCAGTCCTGGGGCTTGAACTCAGGCCCTGGTATTGTCCCTGAGTTTCTTTTGCTCAAGTCTGTTGCTCTACCCCTTGAGCCACTGCTCCACTTCTGGCTTTTTCTTTTTATGTGGTTCTGAGGAATCAAACCCAGAGCTTCCTTCATGCTAGGCAAGCTCTCTACAGTAAATCATGTTCCCAGCGCCCTTTTATCTTCTTTTTTAAGAGTGTATGTTTTACTAGAAGACAGGGTAGGTAGTATTGTGTCAGTTTTAAGAGTTACATGTGTAGTTCTTTCAATGTGACATTTTATACATTTTAAAACATAGTTTAAGAAATTGTGTTTGTTCCATTTTATCATACCTGCATCTGTGTACAGGTAGTTTCCTTGACTATGGCTTTGTGTGTGTGCCAGTCCTGGAGCCTGAGCACAAGGCCTGTGTGCTGCCTCTGAGCTTTTTGGTTCAAAGACAGTATTTTATTATTTGAGCCACAACTCCACTACCAGCATTTTGGCAGGATCAATTGGGGATTGGAGTCTTACAGACTGGATTTTCCTGGGCTGGATTTAAGCCAAGATCTTTATTTCGTAGCCTCCTAAGTGGCTAGGATTATAGGCATCAGCCACCCATTCTTAAGATTTTCATTACCAGTCTGATTTTTAAATTTTACCTTTTTTGCTGAAAAGAGTGGCTCATACCTTTAATCCACCCTTCTTGGGAGGCGGTGATTCTGAGGCCTTGAGTTCAGCTCTCAATACTACCAACATTAATAATACTAATAGTAATATTAGTAGTAATAAAAATAATAATGAAATAATTTTAAAACTTTTTTTCTATAAATATTTAGTATTCCTATTTTGTCTATGTTGAAGGCACTATGTGGCTTTTAGTCATGAAGCTTGAGTTCTCACTTATCATGTGTTTTTTTTTTGCTGTTTGTTTTTGTTTGTTGGGGGGGGTCATTTGTGGGGCTTGCACACTGTCTCTGCGCTCTTCAGCTCAAGGTTAGCACTCTACCATTAGAGCCATAGAGCCACTTCCAGTTTTGTGGTGATTAATTGGGGATAAGAGTCTCATGGACTTTCCTGCACAGACAGGCTTTGAGCCATGATTCTCAGATCTCAGCCTCCTGAGTAGCTAGAATTACAGGCATGAGCCACCGGTACATAGCTTTTTAAAAAAAATTTGTCTGTATTGATGTATGTCTAATTTGAGGGGAATTGTGCTATTAAATTTTTAAGCCTTATCCAAAGAAACATAGGTCCTATGGTTTTCCTTATTTGCAATAACTAGTATATGTCTAGGACAAGCAGAAAAGTTCAAAAGCTATGTATATATGACCATATAAGATGATGCTAAGCAAAATGAACCCCAAGACAGGGACACAAGTGGTTTTATCTTTCTTGCTGTTGTTTTTAATATACTTATAATGTACTATGTGATTTTTTTGTTTCTTTTGTGTGTTCTTCCCCATGGTATAACCCCTATTTTTACTGTATTTGATTCCAGAGCCCTGTATTTTGTATATACATTTTTTTAATTTAGGGAGGGAAAGGGAAATAACAAAATGCTGAAATAAGGGTACAGGTTGGCCCATTGTAGCAATGAGATGTACAAGACATTATTTTGAAAACAAATTTTACAACTTCAGGTGTGGGAAGGGAGGGAGGAGTTTGGGAGGTAGGGAGGAAAGGGATGGTAGGTGAAAATCAAAGGAGGAGGTAACAATGCTTGATAGGAAATGTACTCATTACCTTATTCATGTAAGTGTAACACTTCTGCACAGTATCTTTACAATGAAAACATATATGTAATAAAAAATTTAAGCCTGTGGGGTTGTTTTCAATTTTGATGTTTTTTGGCAGTCAGCTCATAGACCTCAAGACTGACCACCTGTGTTCATTTGTGTGTTTTAGTCCATGGGGGAGGGAACATGTATAGCACAGTGGCCTTTCACTCCTATATCTCCAACATTGAGAGCTTCACCAGCAGAAATTTCTAGATTTCATGTCTAAAGAATGGTGTCAGGACAAAATGGATTTTGTGTTTTTGGTAAATGGGTTATGTTTTGTTGACTTAATATAATAATTCAACCCTGTTTCCCCCCTGCCGACCCCTCTCCCCACCAAGTTGTATAGTTCATTTCTAACACTGTCTGGTAAGTATCACTCACTGCTGAATTAGTTTACACTTTGTCCCACTGTTTTTGTGCTGGGGGAAAAACTGGGAGAAAATGAGGGAGTGACACTGTTCAAAAAGAAACTTGTTATCTGACTTATATAATTGAAACCCTTCTGTACACTTCCTTTACAATAAAAAGTAATTAATAACTACCAAAATTATTAACCCTTTTAGCTTTTATTATAAGTAAAAAGAATAATAGAGTGAGTGAATTTGATCAGTGTATTACAGGCTTGTGTTTAAATATTACATGAAATCGCCTTGTGCAATTAATAGTTGCTAACAAAAATAATATACAGAAAGAATTTATCACTGGTAGAAATGTAATTGTCTCTTTTCCCAACACTACAGTCAGAGCACAATGAATCTCACCCTAACGATATCCCTCATTTCTTGCATTCAGAGCTTCTTCACTATTACTCAAGATATTTATTATTTTATTTACGTTTGTGGAGAAGGAATGCCCCATGTACTTCTCCACATCAGACCTTATTGCTTATCCCTTGTAAACAAAAAAATAAGTCTTTACACATTTTGCTTTAATTTTCTTTTGTCAGTCATGGGCTTGAACTCTGGGCCTGGGCGCTGTCCCTCAGCTCTTCAGCTCAAGGTGAGTGCTCTACAACTTAAGACACAGTGCCACTTCCGGCTTTTTCTGCTTATGTGGTGCTGAAGATTCGAACCCAGGACCTCATGCATGCAAGGCAAGCGCTCTACCACTGACCCAACTTCCCTGCCACTGCTTTAATTTTTTTTTTATCAAAGCACATATATATTGACTTTTAAATACAGTTTAGAGGATTGAACAAACATCTATTTATTTATTTTTAGTAAGTTTTTTTATTGTGAAAATACCATACAGAGGGGTTACATTACATGAGCAAGGTAATAAGTACATTTCTTATCAGGCATTGTAGCATTTATCTTTGTTTTTCCCCTACCATCCCTGACCTCCCATCTCCACAAATACACTCCCCCACTCTTCCACCACCCCGCATCCTCCTGCCAAAGTTGTAAAGTTCCTTTTCAACATAGCATTTTGTATATCTCATTGTTGGAATGGGTCCACCGTATCCTTATTTAAACAATTGGGTATTTTCCCTTCCCCTCCCCAAATTGAACCAACATCAAATACAGCAAAAACAGGAATTATACCGTGGGGGAGGGACATACAAAGCAATAAAACAATCACCTTATAAATATGTTAGAAACAATAGCAAGAAAGAAAAACCACTTGAGTCCTTATCTTGGGGGTCATTTTGCCTAACATCATCTTATCTGACCTTTTCCACTTGACTCAGACTTATACTAGTTATTACAAATAAAGGAAACCATGGGACCTATGTTCCTCATTCTTCAAGGAAAAAGAAGAGGCAATCCAAAAATTTATATGGAACAATGAAAGACCCCGAATAGCAAAAATGACCCTTAATAGAAAGAACAGTGGTGGAGGAATATCAATACCAAATTTCAAATTCAGAAATGAACCCACAGACCTATACCATCTAACCTTAGATAAGGGAGCTAAAAAAATAGAATGGAAGAAAGACAATAAATGGTGCTGGCAAAATTGGTTAATAACTTGTAAAAAACTAAAGCTAGATCCTTATATATATATCACCCTGAACCAGAATCAATTCCAAATGGACCAAAGATTTCAGAGTCAAAGCAGACACCCTGAAAACATTACAGGATGCAATAGGAGAAACACTAGGGCTCCTTGGAACAGGCCAAAATTCTCTTAATAGAGACCCAAAACACAACAAATAAAAAAACCTTTGGACAAATTGGATTGCATGAAGTTGCAGAGCTTCTGCATGGCAAAGGACATAGCTAAGCAAGATCAATAGAAAGCCCACAAATTGGGAGAAGATCTTCAATAGCCATGTAACGGACAAGAGTCTCATATCTAAAATATACCTGGAACTCAAAAAATTAAATCCTCCAACAACAAATCCTCAAAGAAACAACTGCCCAATAAACAAGTGGGCTCAAAACTTACAGAGAAACTTCTCTGAAGAGGAAAGAAGGATGGCCTATAGACACATGAAGAAATGCTCAACCTCTAGCCATAAAATAAATGCAAATCAAAACCACACTGAGATACCACCTCACCCCAGTTAGAATGGCTATAATCAAGAACTCTAATAACAACAGATGCTGGAGGGGATGTGGACAGAAGGGAACCCTACTGCATTTTTGGTGGGAATGTAAACTTTGGAAAGTAGTATGGAGGTTCCTCAAAAGACTCCCCTATAACCCAGCAATCCCACTTTTGGGCATTTACTTGAATGATCACAAACAAGGTAATACTAAAGCTACCAGCATGACTAGGTTTATTACAGCATTATTTACCATAGCTAAGATTTGGAACCAACCCAGATGCCCCTCAGTAATGAATGGATCCAGTAAATGTGGTATATACACACAATGGAATTCTATGTTTCCATCAGAAAGAATGACATTGCTCCATTTGTTAGGAAATGGAAAGACTTGGAAAAATTATATTAAGTGAACTATTTATTTTTTCTGTCAAATTGAATGATAATTGACTCAAATCTTTTCCTTCTGTGTTTTGATTATTCCCCTATTTTCCTTTCTATTATGTTGTTCTTACAGACTGATGTATTCATAGTCTATCCCTCTGGACCAACAACTACTTTTATTGTCTTTTTTCTATGTGAAACTCTCAATTTTTTAAAACAATTTGATTATGAAAACAGATTAGTATGTATTGTCATTATTTTCAGTTTTGTTTTCTGAATCCCTTCGGTTTTAATATTTCTATCTATACAAGTAATATATAGGAGCAAATATAGAGTGAATATACTGAATTGATTACACTCATCATTTAAGATTTCTACATTGAACATCTATGTTCTATTTACTTTTAACAAATATCTACTTTTTTCTCTGTAGCTCACATTCAAAAGTTATATTATTTTTAGTCAGGCACCAGTGGCTCATGCCTGTAATCCTAGCTACTCAGGAGGCTGAGATTTGAAGATCGCGGTTCAAACCCAGCCTGGGCAGGAAAGTCCATCCAATAAAACACTAGAAAACCAGAAGTGACACTGTAGCTTAAGCGGTAGAATGCTTGCCTTGAGCTGAAGAGTGCAGGGACAGCACCCAAGCCTAGAGTTCAAGCCCCACAACCGAAAAAATAAAAATAAAACATTATTTTTGTATTTTTTCCTAGACATGTTTGTCCCATGTTATTTGCTATTGTATACTAACTATAGTTTTTAAACTTTTGTGCTAACTTTGCTTTCGTTCCTGTTGCAGTTCACAAATTTGTCATCCTTGTTACTTGTTACAACATAAGCCATTTCACATGAGAAATTGCACAGAGAGTAAGTTTGGTACCCACTTAATCTCATGGGAAAAAATGGCCCTTGGTGACTCTATTTCCCTTCCTGAATATTGAATTTGATGTTTACAATCCCAAAGGCCTATTTTCACACATCATTTAATGTCAGGGAGGTACTTTTAATTATAAAGAATAAGACTTTGACACAAATCTTAAATTATAGATCAAGTACTGTTAGGTGCAAGCAGACTGTTCCTGTGGACCTTTGTGTGGGGGAAAACTTGTTTATATCACCCAGGAGATTTATGCAGTCATTTGGAAATCTAGAATATAAAAAAATACGTTTACAAACATGTTTTCTCATTTGGAGAAATAAATTTCACCACAGTGGCTTAAATAATTTTATTTTATGCAATCTTATTTTTCATTCTCCCTCCAAAGAACAAACCTTACAAATATTTTTGAACAGTTAATTAAATTATGGATCATGTGTGATACAATTAAATTTAGAATTCCCTACATTGGAAATATGTTGATTTTCAAAAAGCACCACATTTATTTTTAGAGCTCCTTTGGGTTTTGAGAATAACAGGAAACAAAGTGTTGTGATTTTCAAAAGCTGCCTGTGACCATTTCCCCCAATCCTATATATACTTTGCTGTGTTTCTTGTCTGCATTAGTGCAGGATATTTGGTAAAAATTTTTATGCTTTCCCTGTGTCATATGTGTGTGTGTGTGTGTGTGTGTGTGTGTGTGTGTGTTTTAGAGCATTGTTATACCACTAACAGCTAAACTCCATAATTCACACTAGGTTTGATTCACTGATATGTAGTTGTATGGTGTGATAAAAGTGTAATGCCCCATATCTACTACTGCAATAGCACACAAAGTAATTAAAATGTCTTTACAAAATTCATTGTATCCACTTACTGCTTAGTTGAATGCCAACTCCTTTGTACAACTACTTAAAGGTAAAAATAAAATGTTATATGTTCTGTTTCACACATCTCTGTTTCCCGTAGCCACAAGCACCACTGATCTTACATCTGGACAGTTTGGAATATCAGAATATCACCCAGAATATCACCTAATTGTAGGACCTGCATAACTGTTTTCTTTGTGTGACACTATGCACTCAAGTTTCCTTGAATATGTTGCAGAATGGATGGACTCAGTCTTTACTTTCACACTCCAGTTAATAGACCTATCAGTTACTTTTCATTGTGGGCAAGTAAGAGAAAGGATGCTATACATCTTCATGTGCAGTGTTTAGTGAGTGTGTGTGTGTGTGTGTGTGTGTGTGTGTGTGTGTGTGTGTGTGTGTGTGTGTGTGTGTGCTGGTAGTGGGACTTGACCTCAGGGACTGGACTGTGACCCTAAGCTTTTATGTTCAAGGCTAGCACTCCATCACTTGAACCACAGCTCCAATTCTGTTTTTTTAGTGGTTAATCAGAGACAAGACTCTTACGGACTTTCTTACCTGGAATCGCTTTGAACTCTAATCTTTATATCTTAGCCTCGTGCATAGCTAGTATTACAAGAGTGAGCCACTGGTGCCTGGCTTCATGCAGATTTTTGTGTTAACAGAATTTTTTATTCATTTGGACAACTATCTAGGAGTACACTTACTGGACTGTATGGTAACAGAATTCTTAGCTTCATAGAAATGGCCAAAGTATGTCTCCAAGTGACTGCAACATTCTGCCCTTATCCAGCAGTGGAGAGTTCCTATCTTTCCACGTCCTTGTCAGCATTTCTGAAAAGGATATATGCAATATTTCTTTTCCAAGCTGTGGCTTACCTTCCCATTTCTCTAAGTGATGATCAGAAAGCATTGGTTTTAAATTTCCCTGAAAACCAACTTCTTAATTATTTCTTTCTTTCATGAGTAAAGCCTTTGATAATGTATCTGATATATTCATCACCAAATCTGAAATCACCTACTTTATCTTCTATGTTATTGTTTTCAACCTTGAGTACATTTAGGTCTATAATTCATTTTTAGTCAAGTTTTGTGAAGAATGAAATGTCTATAATCAGATTGTAAGTATTTAAGTTTGCACATGGATATATAACTCTCCAACACCATTTATTATTAACTGCATGGACATTAAAGATCACTATGTTTCTAAGATAGTTAACCTCTTTATAATTATGTTGTACCTGTCTTAATCCTTGATAATTTTATGTGCTCAAAACTCTGCTCTAAAGTTCATCTATCAACTGCAGTTTTCTTTGGATTTATGTTAGCATTGTTTGTCTTCATACATCCCTTAGTTTTAAAAATGTATCTCTTAAAATTCACCAATTACAACCCAGGTGCCTGGGGCTAACACCTATAATCCTAGCTACACAGAAACCTGAGATCTAAGGATAGCAGTTCAAAGCCAGCTCAGGCAAGGAAGTCTATGAGAATCTTATCTCCAATTAACCACCAGAAAATCAGAAATGGAGCTGTTGCTTGAAGTGGTAGAGTGCTAGCCTTGAGCAGGGACAGCACCCAGACAATAAGTTCAAGCCCCAACACTGACAAAAAAAATGCTTTGAATTCACCACTTGAAAAGATCTCAGTGAATCAAAGTACAATAATTAATTATATTTTTGGATAGAAAGTTTCTGCAAATATAAGGAAATGCAGTTTTAAAACAAGGAATAGTAACATTGTATAGTCCATTATTATTTGGATTACTATATACCATATTTATTACTTTTCTTGTTAGTTGTGGGGCTTGAACTCTGGGTCTGGGTGCTGTCCCTGAGCTCTTCAGATCAAGCCTAGTGCTCCACCACTTGAGCCACAGCACAACTTCTGGTTTTCTGGTGGTTAATTGAAGATAAGAGTTTCCGAAACTATCCTGCCCAAGCTGGCTTTGAGCCATTATCCTTAGATCTCAGCCTCCTGAGTAGCAAGGATTACATGTTTAAATTTTATAACTGTATTTTCCCCTTCCTCTCTTCATTCATCCACTCCTTCCCATTAACTCACCTTTACCTTTTGAGAACCCCTTTCCTGGTATTCCACAACCAGGTTCATTGTGGCACTATTCATCTTAGCCCACATATGTATCAATAGACACAAAGATCAATAACGTGTGGTATATATACTCAAAAAATTTTACTCATCAATTCAGAAGAATGATATTACATGATTTGTAAAGAAATGGATTGACTTGGAAAAAATCATGCTAAGTGAAGTCAGGCCCAAACAGAAAGAGGATGAATGTTTTCTTTTGTATGTGAAAGTTAGAAATAGCTTATAAAAATACTAGTAAATACTTTATATAATAGTAAATACACTGTGCAAGTGTACACAATTATATTTACTAAAATATGGTATTTTCAGGCAAAAATTCAAACTAAATTTTTAGAAAAACTAACTCACAAATACTGGGAAATGGGTACTTTTTCTTTATTTTAATTGTATATATTATGTTCTTATTTTCTCTGTAGTTTAATATATTGTTACTTTGTTTTTATTTTTTTTAATTTTATTTTATTTTATTTGTGAACATACTGTACAGAGGAGTTACAATTACATGGGCAGGATAATGTGTACATTTCTTACCAAGCACTGCAGCCTCCTCCTTTGTTTACCCTTCACATCCTTTCCCAGCCTCCCCCCTTCTCCCCATCCCAATCCTTCTCCTTCTCCCCGTTCCCCCCCCCCAACGTCGTTGTAAAGCTCGTTTTGGACATGACAACTTGTACTTCTCATTGTTGCAACAGGTCCACGTGTATCCTTAAACAACTGGTTTTTCCCCATCTCCTCCACAAGTTATACTGACATCAAATATAGTGAAAGCAGGGGTTATACTGTGGGGGAGGGATATACAAAGCAACAAAGAGATAATCTTATAAATGCATTAGAAACACATGCATGAAAGAAAAAAAAAACATTAAAATACATATCTAAGGGTTCATTTTCCTGATCACATTATCTGACCTTTTCCGCTTGACTCATACATCTACTAGATATTACAAATAAGGGAAACCATGGGACCTATGTTTCTTTGGGCCTGGCTTACTTCACTTAATATAATTTTTTGCAAACCTTTCCATTTCCTAACAAATGGGGCAATGTCATTCTTTCTGATGGAGGCATAGAATTCCATTGTGTATATATACCACATTTTCTTGATCCATTCATCTACTGAGGGGCATCTGGGTTGGTTCCATATCTTAGCTATGGGAAATAATGCTGCAATAAACATAGTTGTGCTGGTAGGTTTAGTGTGGTCTTGTTTGTAAACATTTGGGTAGATGCCCAAAAGTGGGATTGCAGGGTCATAGGGGAGTTCTATGTGAAGTCTTTTGAGGAACCTCCATACTGCTTTCCAAAGTGGTTGAACAAGTTAACATTCCCACCAACAATGAAGTAAGGTGCCTTTCTGTCCACATCCCCTCGAGCATCTGTTGTTGTTAGAGTTCTTGATTTTTGCCGTTCTAACTGGAGTGAGGTGATATCTCAATGTTGTTTTGATTTGCATTTCTTTTATGGCTAGGGATGTTGAACATTTCTTCATGTGTCTATTGGCCATCCTTCTTTCTTCTTCAGAGAAGCTTCTCTTTAAGTCTTTCGCCCACATATTTATTGGGCAGTTGTTTCATTGAGAATTTGTTGTTGGGGGGTTTAATTTTTTGAGTTCCAAGTATATTTTAGATATGAGACCCTTGTCCATTGTATGGCTAGTAAAGTTCTTCTCCCGATCTGTGGGCTTTCTATCGATCTTGATAGCTATGTCATTTGCCCTGCAGAAGCTCTGCAACTTTATGCAATCCCATTTGTCCAACCTTTCTTTGATTTGTTGTGTTTCCGGGTCTCTATTCAGAAAATTTCAGCCTGAGCCAAGGAGACCTAGGGTTTCTCCTATTCCATCCTGTAATGTTTTCAGAGTGTCTGCTTTGAGTTCAAGGTCTTTGATCCATTTGGAGTTGATTCTGGTGCAGGGTGATATATAAGGATCTAGCTTTAGTTTTCTACATGTAGTTAACCAATTTTGCCAGCACCATTTACTGAAGAGGTGTCTTTCTTCCATTCTATTGTTTTAGCTCCCTTATCGAAGATTAGATGGCTATAGGTCTTTAGGTTCATTTCTGGGTTTTCAGTTCTATTCCATTGGTCCTGAGGTCTGTTCTTATGCCAATACCAAGCTGTTTTGATTACTATGGCTTTATAGTAGAGTTTGCAATTTGGTATTGATATTCCTCCAGCAGTGTTCTTTCCATTGAGGAGCGTTTTTGCTATTCGGGGTCTTTTATTGTTCCATATGAATTTTTGGATTGCCTCTTCTATTTCCTGGAAGAATGAGGTTGGAATTTTGATAGGTATTGCATTGAATTTATAGATAGCCTTGGGAATATTGCCATTTTCACGATGTTAATCTTGCCAATCCAGGAGCATGGGAGGTTTTGCCATTTTTTAAGTTCTGTGTTGATTTCCTTTTTTAAGATTTTAAAGTTTTCATCATAGAGGTCCTTTACTTCTTTAGTTAAGTTAATTCCTAGGTATTTTATTTTTTGTGGGGCTATTACAAATGGAGTTGCTTTCCTAATTTCAGCCACACTTTTCTCATTGTTGGCATACAGAAAAGCCATTGATTTTGGGGGGTTAATTTTATAACCTGCTACTTTGCCAAAGTTTTGAATCAGCTTGAGTAATTTGGGAGTGGAGTCTATGGGATTCTTTAAATATAAGATCATGTCATCTGCAAAGAGGGAGAGTTTTATTTCTTCTTTCCCTATTTGGATCCCCTTTATGTCTGCAGCTTGTCTTATTGCTGTAGCTAGACATTCTAATACTAGATTGAAGAGGAGTGGAGAGAGTGGGCATCCTTGTCTTGTTCCTGAGTGAAGAGGAAATGGCTTTAGTTTTTCACCATTGAGTATAATGCTGGCTGTAGGTTTGACATATACAGCCTTTATTGTATTGAGGAATGTTCCATGGATTCCTAATTTTTCCAAAACCTTCATCATGAAGGGGTGTTGGATCTTGTCGAATGCTTTTTCTGCATCTATTGAGATAACCATGTGGTTCTTATTCTTGCTCCTGTTGATGTGATGAATAATATTAATTGATTTGTGTATATTGAACCAGCTTTGCATCCCTGAAATGAATCCTGTTTGATCATGGTGTATGATTTTTTGGATGAATTCTTGAAGTCGATTGGCCAAAATTTTGTTGAGCAGTTTTGCATCAATGTTCATCAAAGAAATGGGTCTATAGTTCTCTTTCTTTGATGAGTCCCTGCCTGGTTTTGGGATGAGGGTTATGATGGCTTCATAGAATGTGTTCAGTAGTGAGCTTTCTCTTTCAATTTCATTGAAGAGTTGGAGGAATATTGGTGTGAGCTCTGCTTTGAAGGCCTTGTAAATTTCCGCTGTAAAACCATTTGGTGCTGGACTTTCCTTAGCTGGGAGGTCTCTTATTGCTGTTTCTATTTCAATGCTTGATATGGGCCTGTTAAGCTGGTTTAACTCATCTTGGTTTAGTTTTGGCATGTCAATATTTGCTAGGAAAAGGTCCATTTCTGTCAAGTTCTCAAACTTATTAGCATAAAGTTTTGAGAAGTATTCCCTTATAATGTTCTGAATCTTGGTTGTTTCCGTGGTGATGTTTCCATTCTCATCTCTGAGATTATTAATTTGGGTGTGTTCTCTTCTTTTTCTGATAAGATTTGCTAAGGGTCTGTCAATTTTTTTAAGTTTTTCAAAGAACCAACTCTTTATTTTGTTGATTCTTTCTATAGATTTTTGGATTCTAATTCATTTAGTTCTGATTTAATTTTGATTATTTCTTTCCGTCTACTGGATTGGGGTTTATCTTGCTGCTCTTTTTCAAGGAGGTTTAGATGTGTCATTAAATTGTTAGTTTCAGATCTCTCCAATTTGTTGATGTAGGAGCTCAGAGCTATAAACTTGCCTCTGAGTACTGCCTTTGCTGTGTCCCAGAGGAGCTGGTAATTTGTGTGTTCATTTTTGTTGAATAGCATGAACATTTGAATTTCCTTTCTAATCTCTTCCATAACCCACTCTTGATTCATCAGTGTGTTGTTCAGCCTCCATGTGATACGGGACTTTCTTTGGTGGCTTTTGGTGTTGAGTTCTAATTTTATTCACTTGTGGTTAGAGAGAATGCAAGGTATAACTTCAATGTTTCTGAATTTAGACAAGTTTGCTTTGTGGCCTAAAATGTGGTCTATTTTAGAAAATGTTCCATGTGCTGCTGAGAAAAACGTGTATTCTGATGCTGCTGGGTGAAATGTTCGGTAGATGTCTGTTAAGTCTAGTTGATCTATGCAGCTGTTTAGATCTGTGGTTTCTCTGTTGAGTTTTTGCTGAGTTGATCTATCTAGTGTGGAGAGGGGTTTGTTAAAATCCCCAACAATTAATGTCTTTCGATCTATATGGGATTTGAGGGAAAGTAGTGTTTCTTTGATAAATTTGGGTGCTCCATTGTTTGGCAAATAGATATTTAGAATTGTAATATCCTCCTGAAGGAGAGATCCTTTAATTAGTATGTAGCGACCTTCTTTATCTCTTCTCACGAATTTTAATTTGAAGTCTATTTTATCTGATATTAGGATTGCAACTCCCACCTGTTTATGGGGGCTGTTTGCTTGGTAGATTTTGTTCCAGCCTTTAACATTGAAAATGTGTTTGTTTTTACGGGCAAGATGTGACTCCTGCAGGCAGCAGATAGAAGGGTCTTGTTTTTTAATCAACTAGACAGTCTATGTCGCTTAATTGGAGAGTTCAGTCCGCTAACGTTAAGACATAGGACTGAGAGGTATTTGGGAGTTCCTGCCATGTTATCCACCTTCTGGGGGTCTGTGAAAACTGGGTTCTTCCTATGGTTCTTGGATTCTCAGTTTGGGTGCAGTTTCTTGGCCTTTGTTGCGGTCTTGTTGGTTTTCTATGTGTAGGACATCTTTAAGAATCTTTTGTAAGGCTGGTTTGGTGGAGATGTATTGTTTCAATTTTTCTTTTCTATGTAAGTTTTTTATCTGGCCTTCAGTTATGAAGGAGAGTTTAGCTGGGTACAGTATTCTTGGTTGATAGTTGTTTGTTTTTAGGGCATGGCATACATCATTCCAGGCTCTTCTTGTTTTGATTGTCTCTACTGAGAAATCTGAGGTGATTCTAATTGGTTTCCCTTTATAGGTGATTACCCTTTTGTCCTTGACAGCTTTAAGGATCTTTTCTTTGGTCTGAGTTGATCCTGTGTGGATTATAATGTGATTATAATATGTTCTTTCTCTATTATATCTAGGCTGTCTTCAATCCCTGAGATTCGATCTTCTGCATGGTCTAGCCTGCTGTCAAGACTTTCTACTTTGTTTTTTATCTCTTTTCCTTCTAATTGGTCAGCTTTGATGGCTTCAATTTCTTTGTTGAAGCTCTGTCTTAGGTCTTGTATGAATTTTTTTACTTCCTTAATTTGGTCTTCAGTATTTGTTCTCAAATCACTTAGTTGATTTGTTATGGTTTCTTTGGACTCCCATTCCTTCTGTTGGGTTCCATTCAGCATTCCCTGTGTGGTCTCCCTGACTTCCTTCAGCTCTTTGTTAATGGATTCCATGAATGCCTTTAGTGATCTTTGTGTATTCTCTACCAGGTCTCTCAATTCCTGTATTACTCTTTGATTAGCTTCCTCCCGTTCGTGGGATTCCTGCAGTTCTCTTTCCTCCCGTTCGTGGGATTCCTGCAGTTCTCTTCGAGTGTTCTCAGCCTGCTCATGCCATTCCTCCCTTTCTCTTTGAGTATTCCCAAGTTGTTCACGCAAATCCTGTATCAGTTTTTGAGTAGCTTCCTCATGCTTATGATATTCCTGTATAAACTTTTGGGATGCCTCCTCTCTCTCCCTATCACACTCATACAGAGTCCTTTGTAAGTTGTCAAACTTCTCATTTATCATGTTTGCCACCAGTGTTTGTAGAGCTATTTGGGAACTCTCCTCTGGATTGTTCATTATCTGTTCTGAACCCTGATTATCAAGATTGGGAATTGAGATACCCGGATTTGCCATTTTTCTTGTGTTTTTCCGGCTTACTGTGCCCATTTGAGATGAAAATAGCACCAGTTTTGTGTTAGAACACTATCTTAAGACAACCATCAACCAACGTTTGCATTTATACAGTCAATAGTCTACAGTTCAACAGATACATCTATTCAACATCAAACAACTGTGTGTTAATGGGCTTCGAACCGCAGAGAAGAATTTGGAAAACCAGAAATTTTTAGGGTTAGGGAGAGATGTGGGTAAAAAATAGGTATAGATTGGTGTGGGGAGGCACAGGGAGAGTTAACTATGTCCTAATCTCAATGCAGGAAATAGGTTGGGTAGGATGCAAGTAGAGAGAGAGAAAAAAAGAAGAAAGGGAAAGGGAAATGAAAAGAGACCAGAAAAAAATAGAAACGTAAAAATTAATATAGTTATGGAGATTGAAAGACCATCTATTTAAAGAGGAATGTGAATATATTGAGAAAACAGGAGGGAGATAGAGGAAATGTGAAAAACTTAAAAAAATGCTTAAAATATTATATAGGTATAAAGAGGTAGTACTGCTATTAAGGAATTTAAGTCTCAGAGGTTTTGAATTGAGTAATAAATTTGTGGATTAAGTGTGTACACAATGGGGGATAGGGTCTACTAGTTAACTATGGGTTTATCTGAGGATGTGCAGGACAAGAGTTAAGTCACATACAGAAGAACAAAAGAGAAGAAAAGGTGAAAAGGATAAGAAAGGGAGAAAAAAAGATCAGAAGTTCAGTAGAGCTAGACAAAAAACAAAAAGATAATTAAGAAAGAAAGAAAAAGAGAAAGAAGACAAGAAAAGAAAGGAAAACACACATTCACATATTCCTAAAATAAAAATTATAAGAGGGAAAAAAAAGTTACTGGAAAACAATTATTTTTTTTAAAAAGGCAAAACTTAAAGATTAATAAAAGTTTTAGAAAAGAAAAAAATTTTTTTATATATATGGTACCAAAAAAAAAAGAAAAGAAAAGAAGAAGAAAAAAAAAGTTCTTTGATTTTTTTTTTATTTTTTTGGGAGGGGTGGGAAGAATCCTCTATCTCCCTTTTGTCTGTAACCAGCCTCTTGTTGGAGTCTCTGATCAGCTTGAGGTCCTGTGGCTTGATTGGTTTCTTAAGTCAGTTTGTTCGAACAGGCAGAAAAATGCTCTGCTTTACCCAAGATTTTGAGATCCCCCTCCCAGGTTAGTTTAATGGGAGGGTGATCTGCTTTGAGAATCACAAAAGAGGGGGATGCAGTGATGAGGCTAGGTTCTGGTAGAGTTGAGGCCTTTCAACAAACAGTAGCTTTTCCCTGGGGCTACTTTGTGAAAAACTCACAGAGCCCAGCCTGGAGCCATTCTCAGGGTTTCTGTTTTTCAATTGATTGTGGAGGCTGCTAGAAGGAGGGGCAGCCTCTGGCTCTGGTTACCCAGTGAGGAAAGCCACTCCAATGGCTGGCGCCTGAGCTGGGTGACTTTTCCCTGGATGGAGCTGAGTCTGGCAGGTCACTTCGCCGTTAAGTTCTTGTGACCTGTTAAATGACTCGTTTTATTCCAAGGCCTGAGTTGGGGCTGGCAGCTCCTCCGAGCTTTGTTGGTATCCAAGATGGAGATCACCAGTGCTGGGGGGGGGGAGGGGTGGCCTTCCCTCCTCTGCTCCCTGAGAAGGAGTGAGGACATCGGGCTTGTACTCACGCCGAGTCTTGGATCCTGGGTCGTCTCTGGTCTGCAAACTGCAGGATGAAGATGTCCGCTCCTTGTCGGTTCTTGCTGGTGTTGAGTAGAATCCTCTCGCCCGCTGCGTCTGGCTCCTTCCTCCCAGACTCTCTGTGGCTCAGGTGTGGCTCCGGCTGCGGTCGCCGCTTGCGACCCTGCCGCCGCCTCGGTGGCTGCTAGCAAGCACTCAGATGTGTCTCCTTGTCTTGGCTTCCACTCTCTTGTTTAACTCTCTGTCCTGTGATGGCACACTTGTTGTGATTCTCTGGCTTAGGACTGTTCACTGGAACTCTAAAACTGCTTTCTATGCGAGAGCTTGTTCAGATTCCAGCTTCTCCTCCGCCATCTTCCCGGAACTCACTTTGTTTTTATTTATGTTAATGGTTGTCTTAGTTTGAAATATGCATTTATAATTAATCTAAGTTCACTTCAAATAGTTATAATCCTTTTCATAGATTATGCAAGTATTTCATACAAACAAAATATTTTAATTGCTCCTCATTATTTTTATCTGTATTGTTTCTGTTCACTTATAAATAATCTGTAGTCATCAAGTTCATTGTTGCTATTATTACTATTATTAGCTTGTATTAGTTTTATGGGGGGAAGATTTCTTTTTAGAATGGCAAATACTATGTTTCAACCTTTTTCATTATCTCTCATCTTCTTTGTTAGCTACGCCCCTTCCTACTAGTACCTACCCTGACATCATAGATGTTATATTCAACAAATTCTTATATATTACATCAAATCTTAGTAAAAAGTAAAAGTAATTTTTTACCTTATATATTCTTCATCTAATGTTCTTTTTTCCTCCATGTAGATCTGAATTATGGCTACTGTCACTTCCCTTCTTTCTAGAATTCTATTAACATTTCTTTTAAGAGAAGATGATTAACAGTAAATATTGTTAACTCCTGGTAGATTGAAATAGTCCTTATTAAGTTTTTGTTTGTGAAGGATAATTACACAAGGTATAGAATTACAGGTGTATGTTCTTTCTTGACATGTTAAGAATTTTGATTCCTCTCTTCTTCCTGCATTGTTTTTGAGGAAATAATAGATGCTGTTCTTATTTTGTTGTTTTTCTAAATGTTAAATGCTTTCTTTTGTTATTTCTCCATATATTACCTCTTTTTATTCAGTTTTTGGATATTTTATTCCATCCCAACAGTATTTTCTCTCTGTCTCTTTCTCTGTCTGTCTGTCTCTATGTCTCTCTCTCTCCCCCAGTTGTTTCTGTTTTGTTTGGATTTGATTTGTCTGTTTTGTTCTTTTATCAGCTAGTCAAACTAATGAGTTCATCAAAGTCATCATTCACTTCTTACTGTGTTCTCAATTGGTGGCAGTGTTTCTCCTCTGACTACAGTGTTCATGTGTTTGTTCATTCTCAGAGTCCTGCGAACATTCATGGATGTTTTAAATTCCTAGTCTGATAGCTCGGTCCCTGTTGGATTCCATTCTAAGTCTGACACATTCTCTACTTTCAGTTTTGTGTTCTGTCACTTTAAATATTTAGTAATTTTCCTAAATGAAAGTTGGGAATGATAGACTTGTGATCAGAACAGTAGTAAATTGCTCCATAGTAGAATGATTGGAAAGTGTGGGAAGTAGAAAGCATTATCTAGTCCTTTGAATGCATTTCAGTGTTTCAGTGATACTGTAACTCTTGACTTAGAACTTCACTAGCACATCTAATATTTTCCCTTTAGGTGGCTCAGAATACTTTAGGGAGCTGAACTGGATATTTTCCTTTGCCTACTTTGATTGGGCTTCTGAGAAAAACCATTAGGTTAGACTTTGGTAAAAATAGTTTCTCTTGGGTTCAAGGCATGTTACGAAAAGCACAATATTGTGATGCATTTTTATTTATTTATTTCAGTTCAACATGTTGAACTGAATCTATTCTCTCAAATTGTCAGATTCTATTTATAACTGCTCATTTCCTCTGGTTCTTTCCAGAAATGTGAGATTTCTTTCTCCTCTGTTCAATCTGAGAACCCTAAAGATCCTGGCAGTAGAACCAGTTCAGGGTCCTTCCTACAGCTAACACTAATTACACTCTAGCTCTTAAACTAGACCAAACTGAGCCTCCAGCAACTCATCAGTTTGGAAGGCCAGGTTTTCTTGTCTTAGCATGGGCTTTTGTTGGGGTTTCTGCTTGAAGGTAAGTTATTTATGTTTTGATGTTTCTAGGTTCTTAATACTTATCTGTCGCTAATGTAAGGATCAGTGATTGGCCCTGTGGCCTCAATTAGCTGACATATCCAAGAATAGTTGCTAGTTTTTTCAGTTTAGCTTTCTTTCTGTTACGAGAGAATGATGACTTCCAAAACCTTCCATGCAACCTTAGAAACTGCAAGCCAGTTTTTTTCCCCATTTTTTGTTCTGTTTCTGTCAGAAAGAGTATGATATGTATTACTTTGTCACTTTAATTTAAATTTTCTATGTTCTTATTTTTAGAATGAGTTTCAGATACATAGGACATTGTCAGGGCTTGTAGCATCTTTTTTTTTTAATTGTGAAAATTCTGTACAGAGGGGTTACAGTTACATGGGCAATGTAATGAGTACATTTCTTATCAAGCATTGTTGCCTCCTCCTTTGTTTCCCTTCCCCTTCCCATCCTTTCCCATTCCCCCTCCCCTCTCCCCCTACCCCTGCCTCTGCCCAAAGTTGTAAAGCCCAGGACCAGATGGATTTACAGTGGAATTTTACAAGGCCTTCAAAGCAGAGCTCACACCAATACTTCTCCAACTCTTCAATGAAATTGAAAGAAAAAGTTCACTACCAAACTCATTCTATGAAACCATCATAACCCTCATCCCAAAACCATGCAGGGACTCATCAAAGAAAGAGAACAATAGACCCATTTCTTTGATAAATATTGATGCTTGTAGAATCTTTTAACTACTCTGATAGTCTTGTGTCTTATTTGGCTTATATGGAATATTTATGTCTAAAATAGCTATTTACACCAGTTTAATAATACCTGTCATATTTGTAATTATTTTCCATTCTCCTATGCATCATTATTTCCTAAGAAATTGTTTCCAATTATGTTAAATTTGAATTCCAAAAGGCAAAAATTTTGTATTGAGTCTTGAATTCTAAGTGACCCATGGGATTGAAGCAGATTGTTCCTGCAGATGTAAGTGGGTGTGGAGAATCCTCATTATTTTTAGCCCAGATAATTTATGCAATAGCTCAGAAAGAGGGTAGGAAAGTCTTTTTAAAACATATATTTTTCTTTGCATATGTAAGGCAAGCTGACCAGAATAGCTCAAAATGTTTTATTAAGCAAGATTCTGGTTTGCTCATGAAAAGAACAATTCAGAATAAATTGTCCACATCATTGTAAATCATATGGTTTGCGATACAATTCAACTCAAAACTGCATATATATATAAATGTTAATTTTTGTTTTTTAGAGCTTTCTTATCAAATGCAGTGATAATACTCACTAATATTCTTTAGTAGTAAGTCTATTTCTTTAAGAATCATTTTCAGTTTGGTCTTACCAAATTCTTCTGTCTTTATACTGCACTTATTTAAATGTACTAGAATGATGTATTATTTTGATAAACTTCATATAATGTATTGATAACATACCTTATTGAAGTAGATTTGTTATTATTATTAATCAGTTTTATGCTTCTGCGATTCCTCTATGCTGGTAGATAAGATTTAATTCAATCATTTTAGCTGCCACATAGTATTTCTATCTATGAGTTCGTATGTATCCTCTGGTGAAAAGATGTGGACTCTATATACTAAGCCATTCACCTTCATTAGTGAGCCGCCAAGTACCACAATGTCATTTGCTGGGCCATAAAATATCTATTGCCAAGTTGCTTCACAGAAGAACTGGTATGATTTGTATTCATTACAAATAAATAGTACAATAGATTTTTCAAAAAATAATTATAAATCTAAGCAGTAAGGGGAGAAAGTGTGTGTGTGTGTGTGTGTGTGTGTGTGTGTGTGTGTGTGTTGCACATGTGCATGCACACACATGCTATACAATTGTCAGGAAAATAATGACTGGCATCAACAGAAATACAGGCAGATTGTCAGGCACAAGCACTCACACTGGTGTTATCATGAAAGCAGTGGAAGTATAGTCATTTTGAAGTAAAATTAGAAAAGATATCTCTGTACACAAATGTTATGAAAAATGATCAATTTTGATTTTGAGGTATCTTTATTATCTTATGGCTTTCAGTAAGTGATTAGTATTCATTGCTTACATTTTTTCTTTTACATATCTTAGAAAGTGTATCTGTGTAACTTTGTAACAGCTGTGTATGTAAATATGAGCAAAACCCTATTACTTACCGATTCAACCTGCAAAGCAATGGGTCAGTCACTTACTTCATCTTGTTGCTTAGATAAGAACTTTTGTACATGCAATGTCATTCCCAATGCACTTTCCTATATCTATTAGTGGTCTTGCTGTATATTTTGTAATATTTTCATACATGTGTGTATCTTTAGGAAATTTTGCTTTCTACTTCATGAATGTATTTATAGAAAATATCTTACTATCCATATAAATGTGTAGAGACAAGGAAAATAGAAATTAAGAGAGTATCTGTCACATTCCAATAGAAGTTTTATTGTTCTATTACTTACAAATGTTCAATGTCATGAAGTCACTTTATATGAACCTAAATTAAAAGTTTTATTTATTGTATTTATAGTATGTTTTAATACATGCTATTATATATTACAATATAAATGTATAATTCTCAACCCTTACCTCAGTCTCATTCAATATACTCATACTGAACTTAATAAAAGCATAGATAAAATTTATCCATTATAATGACTCAGGAAAAAATTAGTAAAATATTTTTATAGCACCTAATACTGTACCTGAATAATTCAGTAAGAATTCTGTCATAAAATATTTTATATGAAAAATGCACAGTTTTATATATCTCAATGAAAATCTGTGATTTATGCATATGAACATGAATAAAACACACAAATATTCTTAACAGTATAAGGAACAAGCATAATTATGAAGTTTTATTTTTACTTCCAACATTGTAATATCAAATCTGAAATGCATGATTTGGAATCATTTTGCCTATTTACTTACCTCTGGCTGATATACTGGATTGATATACAGGACTGATATACTTTTCCATCACTTGTATCAATGTGTCACATATCTCTTAGTGAAACAGAAAATTGGTTTTTATAGAGCATATATCAAATTTCATTGATTAGATCAATGTAAGACAGGACCTCTGTTACACTCCTATAAATTGAGAGGACAATCCAGTTTATTTCCTTTGCCAGCCCATTTGCATGAATACTCGATTTGTTGAGTAACTATTTGTATATCTCTAATTAATATTGAGATAGTTTGAAGACCTTAAAATATTCAGTTTCTGCTTCTTCATTTCCTAACAAGGCACTGGGAGGAAATTACATTCTGACAGGAGAGGACTGTCTTTAGAAAGTAAAATGTGCTCGTGGACAGATATCACAAAGTTAATGTAGGCTATGGTTGTAAATAAGAGTAGGAGATTGTGAAAAGAGCCAATATTGAAATGTGACATCAAGTTAATTCTCCAACCACCAAAATTTGTACAAACCATTCATGGAGAAGTAAAATTTATATAAGTTTTCTTCAATAACACTAAACATTCATCTACTATAAGCATTCTTATTACATTATTAGGTAGTGGGAATCTAAGACCAGTGTTAAAATACATCTTTACCCTTATTTTCTGAGACTGATGAAAAAATTGATAGCGACTAGAGAATTGTATAGTAAAAAGATTAACTATTTGAAAATATTGGCTAGATGAGGTGGCTAGCAATCCTAACTCAGCTACTCTGGAGTCAGAGATTACAGTAAGATTAGGGTCAAAGCCAGGCAAAGGCAAAATATTTTTTAGATCTCATCTCAATAAACAAACATGATGTTGTGGTAAATACCTGTGAACCCAGCTATGTGAGAGGAATAGGTAGGAGAATTATACATGGGCTGAAGCTAACCAAGAACAAACTTATGAGAACCCACATGGGAAATATGGAAAAGCAATATAGGTAGGCCTGGATGTAGAACACCTGAATGGTCCCAAAAATAAAAGAAGAGAAGAGGCAATATAGAGAAGGAAATATAATATGACAGTATCAGAAATAAATGGGAAATTGTGTAGGGTTTTTTATATTCCAAAGTGATATGTCATTTTTGTTTTGTCTAGAAAATGCATTTGAAATATCTAAACTGAGCAATAGAAAAATAACTTGAAAATAACAATTATCAAGAAATTTGCAACTACACAGGAATGAGAGAAACACATTGTTTAAGCTCTTGGCTTGTTATTTTGTGATAGGTTCTTGCTAATATTTTCTTTCTTTTTTTTTTCTTAAGGCAGGTTAGTTTAATTTTATAGAAGAAATACTTTCAAACAATACACATGACAAAGATCAAAGAGAACAGGGACAAAAACAGAGATGAGCGCTGATTATAATTTATTCCCACAGAAGATTAATTTCAGAGATTAGTGGTAGAGTGCTTGCCTTGACTGAAGAGCTAAGGGACAGCAGCCTAGAATTCAAGCCCCATGACCGACAAAAAAAAAAAGAAAGAAATCTTGCTAATATTTTCTAACCTGGCTGGTCTAGAATTTTGGCCCTGCTCCTCCTGATTCCTAGCTGAGATTATAAGCAGGGGATAACACATATAGCCTTGTAAATCTTTTTTTTTTGGGGGGGGGTCCTGTCGTGGGGCCTGAACTCTGGGCCTGGGCGCTGTCCCTCAGCTCTTGAGCTCAAGGCTAGTGCTCTACCACTTGAGCCACAGTGCCACTTCTGGCTTTTTTCTTTTTGCTTATGTGGTGCTGAGGAATCGAACCCAGGGCCTCACGCATGCAAGGCAAGCACTCTACCACTGAGCCACCTTTCCAGCCCATAGCCTTGTAAATCTTAAGAAACAAATTTGAGACATATAGATTTACAAAACTATCACATTGTGTGGATCTACTCATCCAAACAAAAATATTTTCAGCAATTACTTAAAGAATTGTAAATATTTACATGCATTTTAAAATTATTCATATTGGAATAATTACATAAAAATTATATACCCATATATAAGTATATTAATATAAATATATACACTTTTTGGATGATTTCTACCAGGCAATGAAAAAATGCCACTTTTTCAAATTGACATAATATTTTTAAATTTATTTTTATATGTATTTTATTGTAAAAATATTTACAGAGGGGTTACAATTATATGAGCAAGGTAATGAGTACATTTCCTATCAACCATTGCTAACTCTTCCTTTTTTTTTTCCTACCATCCCTTCCCTCCCTCCACCACAACTTCACTCCTCCCCCTATTCCCCTCCCCGCCCCACCTAAATTTTAAGGTTTGTTTTTCAATATAATGGCTTGTGCATCTCATTATTACAATAGGTCAACCTGTATCCCTATTAAACCATTTTGATTTTTCCCTTCCCCTCCCCAAATTAGAACAGTGTATATACATGATGCAGGACACTTATATCAAATACAGTGAAAACAGGCATTATACCATGGGGGAGGAACACGCACAGAAACAAAAAAAATAACATGGTACACTATAAATACGTTAGAAACAATAGTAAGAAAGAAAAAACCATTTGTGTCCCTATCTTGGGATTCATTTTGCTTAATATCATATTATATGGACATATGTACATAGCTTTTGACCTTTTTTACTTGTCCCAGACATATACTAGTTATTGCAAATAAGGGAAACCATGAGACCTATGTTTCTTTGGGCCTGGCTTACTTCACTTAATATAATTTTTTTTAAGTCTTTCTATTTCCTAACAAATGGGGCAATGTCATTCTTTCTGATGGAGTCATAGAATTCCATTGTATATAAATACCACATTTTCTTGATCCATTCATCTACTGAGGGGCATCTCGGTTGGTCCCATATCTTAGTATGGTAAATAATGCTGCAATATAGTTGTGCTGGTTGCTTTAGTATGGTCTTGTTTCTGATCATTTCGGTAAATGCCCAAACAATGGGATTGCTGGGTCATAAGGGAGCTCTATATGGCATCTTTTGAGAAACCTCCATACTGCTTTCCAAAGTAGTTGAGCAGGTTTACATTCCACCAACAATGCAGTAAGGTTTCCTTCTGGCCACATCCTATCCAACATCTGCTGTTATTAGAGTTCTTGATTATAGCCATTCTAACTGGGTGAGGTGGAATCTCAATATTGTTTTGATTTGCATTTATTTTATGGTGAGAGAGGTTGAGCATTTCATCATATTTCTATTGCCCATTCTTATTTCCACTTCAGAGAAGTTTCTCTGTAAGTCTTTAGCCCACATACTTATTGGGCAGTTTTTTTTTTTTTTTGAGGATTTATTGTTAGGGATTCAATTATTTTTTAATTGTGAAAATACTGTACAGAGGAGTTTCAATTACATGGGCATGATAATGAGTACATTTCTTATCAAGCACTGTAGGTCCTCCTTTGTTTCCCCTTCCCATCCCATCCTCCCCCCACCCCCCACCCAACCCTCCTCCCCGCAACTACCAAAGTTGTAAAGTTCGTTTTCAACATAATGACTTCTACATCTCATTGTTGAAATGGGTCCACCTGTTTACCTATTTAAACGATTTTCCCTTCCCCTCCACAAATTGTAACAACATCTAATACAGTGAAAGCAGGGGTTATACCATGGGGGAGGGACGTACAAAGCAACAAAGAAATAATCTTATAAATGTGTTAGAAACAATCACATGAAAGAATACATATCTTAGGGTTTATTTTTGAGTTCCAAGTATATTTTAGATATGAGAACCTTATCCATTGTATGGCTAATGAAGATCTTCTCCCAAATCCTGGGCTTGCTATTAATCTTGCTAGCTATGTCCTTTGCTATGCAGAAGTTCTGCAGCTTATGTAAAAATCCCATTTGTCCAACCTTTCTTTGATTTGTTGTGTTTCTAGATTCCATTAAGAAAATTTTGCTCTGTGCCAGGAGACCTAGGGTTTCTCCTATACCGTCCTGAATGTTTTCAGGGTATCTGCTTTGACTCTGAGATCTTTGATCCATTTGGAGTTGATTCTGGTGAAGGGTGATATATAAGGATCTAGCTTTAGTTTTCTACGAATGATTGACCAATTTTTGCCAGGACCAATTATTGAAGAGGCTGTCTTCTTCCATTCCATTTTTTTTAGCTCCCTTATCAAAGGTTAGGTGGCTGTAGATCTGTGGGTTCAATTCTAGCTTTTCAGTTCTATTCCATTGGTCCTGAGGTCTGTTCTTGTGCCAGTACATAGCTGTTTTGATTACTATGGCTTTATTGTAGAGTTCGACATTTGATTTTGATATTCCTCCAGCACTGTTCTTTCTGTTAAGGATCGTTTTTGCTATTCAGGGTCTTTTATTGTTCCATATGAATTTTTGAATTGTTTCTTCTATTTTCTTGAAGATTGAGGTTGGACTATTGATAGGTATCACATTGAATTTATAGATAGCCCTGGGAAGTATTTCCATTTTGATGAGGTTGATCCTTCTGATACAGGAGCATGGGAGATTTTTCCACTTCCTTAGTTCTGGTTTGATTTCCTTTTTCAGGTTTTTAAAGTTTTCATCATAGAGGTCTATCACTTCCTTAGTTAGTTAATTCCTAGGTATTTTATTTTTTGTGGGGCTATTGCAAATGGAGTTGATTTATTGATTTCAGCTGAGCTCTTCTCATTGTTGGCATACAGAAAAGCCATTGATTTTTGAGGCTTAGTTTTATACCCTGCTACTTTGCCAAAGTTTCAAGTCAACTTGAATAATTTGGGAGTGGAGGCCATGGGATTCTTTAAATACAAGATCAGAGCTTCTGCAAGGAAAAGGACATAGCTAGCAAGATGAACAGAAATCCATGGACTGGGAAAAGATCTTCACTAGCCATACAACAGACAAGGGTCTCATATCTAAATTCTACTTAGAACTCAAGAAAACTAAATCCCCCAAAAACAATTCCTCAAAGAAACAACTTTCTGATTAATAAATGGGCTAAAAACTTAAAGAAACACTTCTTTGAAGAGGAAATAAGAATGGCCAATAGACACATGAAGAAATGCTCATAAAAGAAATGCAAATCAAGACAACGTGGAGATTCCACCTCACCCCAGTTAGAATGGCTATAATTAAGAAATCTAGTAAAAACTGATGCTGGAGGGGATGTGGCAAAAAGGGAACCCTTCTGCATTGTTGGGGGGAGTGTAAACTTGTTCAACCACTCTGGAAAGTAGTATGGTGTGTCCTCAAAAGACTCCACATAGAGCTCCCTTTTGACTCAGCAATCCCACTTTTTGGCATTTACCCAAACATCACAAATTAGGTCATACCAAAGCTACCAGCACAACCATGTTTATTGTAGTGTCATTTACCATAACTAAAATATGGAACCAACCCACATGCCCCTCAGGGGATGAATGGATCACACACACTACACACACACACACACACACACACACACACACACACACACACAAACACACAGGAATTCTATGCCTCTGTCAGAAAGAATGTCATTGGAAAGACTTGAAAAAAATATATTCAGTGAAGTAAACCAGGCCCAAAGAACCATAGGTATCATGGTTTCCCTTGTTTGCAATGACTAGTACATGTCTAGGACAAGCAGAGAAGGTCAAAGGCTATCTATATATGACCACACGAGATAATGTTAAGCTAAATGTACCCCAAGACAGGGACACAGTTTTTTTTCTTTATTGCTAGTGTTTTTAATGTACCTACAATGCACTGTGTGATTGTTTTGTTTCTTTTGTATATTCTTCATCCCAAGTATAACCCCTTTTTTCATTGGACTTGATGTTGATGTTCTGCACCTTGTTTATACATTTTTGCAATTTGGGGAGGGGAAGGGATATTGAGGAACACTTAAATGGGGATTCATCCTAACCCATTGTGATGAGATGTACAGGACACTATACTAAAATGAACTTTACAATGTTGGGGTTGGGTGGGGAGGTGGGAGGAGTTGGGGAGATGGAGAGGGAAGTGATGGTAGGGGGAAAACAAAGGAGGTAACAGTGCTTCTACAATATATACTCATTACCCTACTCATGTAACTGTAACCCCTCTGTACAACATTTATATATATATATATATATATATATATATATATATATATATATATATATATATATATATATATATTAGGTAGAAAAATTTCTTGGATTTTTTTTGGGGAGTCGGGAGAGGAATCTATCTTGTGTATTCCCTGTGTCCATAACCAATGTCTTGGTGTATTCTCTGGTTTGCTTGTGGTGTTTGGTTTTCCTGTGGCTTGATTGGTTTCTTTTTTTAAAAAATTGTGAAAATACCATACAGAGGGGTTACAATTACATGAGCAAGGTAATGAGTACATTTCTTATCAAGCATTGCTACTTCCTCCTTTGTTTTCCTTTACTATTCCTTCCCTTCCCCCCCCCACCCCCTCCCCCTCCCCCACCCCTCTTATTCCCCCCTCACCAAAGTTGTAAAATTCATTTTTCCACATAATGTCTTGTACAGATCATTGTTGCAATGGATCCACCTGTATCCTTATTTAAACAATTTATTTTTTCCCTTCCCCTCCACAAATTATACCAACATCAAACACAGTGAACACAGGGGTTATACCGTGGGGGAGGGACATACAAAGCAACAAAGAAATCATCTTATAAATATGTTAGAAACAATAGCAAGAAAGAAAAACCATTTGAGTCCTTATCTTGGGGTTCATTTCACCTAACATCAACTTATCTGACTGTTTCTGCTTGTCTCAGACATATACTAGTTATTGCCAATAAGGGAAACCATGGGACATAGGTCTTTCCATTTCCTAACAAATGTGACAATGTCATTCTTTCTGATGAAGGCATAGAATTCCATTGTGTATATATTCCACATTTTCTTGATCCATTCATCTATTGAGGGGCATCTGGGATGGTTCCATATCTTAGTTATGGTAAATAATGCAGCAATAAACATAGTTGTGCTGGTAGCTTTAGTATGGTCTTATTTGTGATCATTTGGGTGAATGCCCAAAAGTGGGATTGCTAGGTTATAGGAGAGTTCTATGTGGAGTCTTTTGAGGAACCTCCATACTACTTTCCAAAGTGGTTGAACACATTTACAGGTTTCTTAAGTTAGTTTGTTTGAGCAGGCAGAATAAAAGCTCTGCCTTACCCAGGACTTTATGGCTCTCCTTCCAGGCTAGTTCAGTGGGAGGGAGATCTGCTCTGAGTATCACAAAAAGGAGATGATTGTTTCCTCTAGCTTGGAGTTGCTGTGATGGGGCTAGGTTAGGGCAGTGTTGAGGCCTGTCAGCAATCATTAGCTTTACGCTAATGCCTAGCTCCTGAGATACCCACAGAGCCAAGCGTGGAGCCTTTCTCAGGATTTGTGTTTACTGATTTTCAATTGTTTTTATTTTACCTCTCCTTCTGCTGAGTCTGCTACTTACCTGTAGTGGTGAGGGGCAGTCTCTGGCTCTGTTTACCCAGTGAAGAAAGTTACTTCTCCATGGGAAGAGCTTCTTCTGCCTGGGAAGGGCAACTTTCCCCTGGGTGGAGCTGAACCAGGCAGGTCAGGTTTGTGAATGGCTCCTCTTGTCTTCTTCCAACACCTGAGTTATGTGCTAGCTGCTCTGGCCGGGTCTTTGTCAGTATCAAAGATGGAGTTCTTCTCTGGTGGTGGAGGAGGGGCTACCTTCCCACTGCTGCTCCATGAGAAGGAGGAGGATGCTTTGGGGTACTCATGCTATTCCTTGGTTTCAAGGCCATCCATGCTTTACGCCTTATCTATGGTCAGCAGGATGAAGGTTTCCACTCCTTGGCAGTTCTTGCTGGAGGTGACTAGAATCCTCTTGCACACCATCTCTTGTGTCTATGTCCTGGGCTCTCTCTGTTGATATGATGGCTGTAGCAGCAGCCACCACCACTACTGCAAACACCTGCAAGTGCTCAAATCTGTCTCCTTAACCAAGCTGCCTGGATTTTTCCTTTCTGGCCAAACTCTCTGTACTATGATGGCGCATTTGGTGTAACTCTCTAGCCTAGGACTTTTCACTGGAACACTAAAACTGCTTTCTATGTGAGGGTTTGTTTAGCCCCAGCTTCTCCTCCACAATCTTCCTCTGAACCTTACTTTATAATTTTTACAATCTTTCCCTGAACTCAATAGATTTTTGAGAAATACTACATGACAATTATACAGTAGTGAATACTGTATGTTAGATTCCTTTTTGAGAGACTTAAATGCATTATGTAAAAATCTTTTAATACTATTTCATTTGGCAGATGTCACCTGCCCCTTTGTACATATGGGATGACTGCAAACCTTGGAATTAAGTACAGTTGTTATGTCCAGTCATCCACTCATCATTTTCTAAAATAACCATTGTGTTCCTCACAAAGTAAATGAGTGATCACAGCAGTAAAACATGTGGCAGGTATGTTTCTTTATGGCAGATTGAACTGAGGGGTGGAGGTTTTGCTTTGATTGATGGAGTCAGTAAGAGAATCTCTGAAAAACTAACCTAATATTAAGACCAAAAGACTCTTGATTCCTGTTCTAAACTGTAGTTAAAGCTCACTGTGGAAAAAGGAAATGGAAGCCCCCTAAGTCTAGCATGAGTGGATGGGCACAATATTAAAGTTGGAAATCAAAACATTCAACATCATGGAAAAGATTTTTTTTTCTGCATATTCTAGGACTATAAAAACCCTCTAACAGTGATTGAGCAATTTATGGTTTTTATGTGAACAGATGATGTGGTTGCTGAAAACAAAGCAGGTTATTACTGGAGTATGACTCAGTGGTATATCCTTGACTAGCACTCCAAGGCCCTGGGTTCCAACTACAGCAATGCATCAATAACAAAAAAGAGAAAGAGAAGTAAAAACAGCAGTCAAAATGAAAGGCAGCAGAGGCCAGAACCTCATAGTGACTGTTGGTAGAGGGGAATAACAGATTGGAGAACTATCTTGAAGGTACAATTGGTGCAAGGTTTGGTAATGGGTTCTGTGTAATAAGTTAGAAGAGATCACTCTGTCTTCAACTCAAGCTTATGTTGAGCATTGAGATAAAAAGTGGAGAAGACAGCAGAAGGAATAGACAATCCATATATCCATGTCACAATTACATCATAGTAAAGAGGAAGATGAAAATGACAAAAAACAACAAATGTATCATCAGAAACAGAATTATAGAGATGAACCTGGCATCCTAGATCCACTGGTAGCTTGCAAATTCACTACCTCTTCCAACGTTCCTGACACACAGGAGGGATAATGTGCTTATTCTTCAGCTAGGCATCCAGGAAGCAGCAAATTTTATTCCATCTGAGAAATTCTCTTCATTAAATCCATTCTAATGGCTTAGCTTGTTACATATGTGCCAAGGAATCTATTTATTACACACTTATTACTTTTAAGATGTGATTAATGCAATAATTTCATTTTCAGAAGAAAATTTGGATTTCAAACAGTTAAGAACTTAGTGAAGTACAGCCTTGTGCTTGTTGCTCATGCTTGTGATCCTCGTTATTCATGAGCCAGCGATCTGGAAGATCATAGTTCAGCTCAAAGCTAATGAAGACAGAAATGCCCATAATATTCTGTCTCCAAATAACCAATACAAAGCTGGGCTGGAGGTGTGGCTCAAGTGGTAGAACACCAGCTGTAAAAAAAAAAAAAGCCAAGTGAGTACAAAGCCCTAAGTTTGATTTCTAGTATTGGGGAGAGCACATAATGTAGAGAAATCCTTGGTCCTCTAGCCTTTCATTTACCAACTCTCCTTTAGTGCTTAGTTGCCTTTAATATTAGAAAGAATGGAGTATTTAGAACAAAATACATTAAGCCTGGATTAGGAAACTTTATATAGCTGATCTTTATAACTAATAATACAATGAAATCTGCTAAGATAGGAACCAAGCCTATTTAAATAATAAAATATTGAAATATTTAAAAGTGTAGGTACTATTGGACTATCTGCACTATTTCCCATGGAATCTGCTATTATGCCAATATCTCCTATTGTCTATTGTTAACATCTGGCCATTGGGGCTGTCATCTGCCTCTAAAATTAGAATAAAATCTTTGACAGCAGTTTACCCCCATTGTCAACAGAATAGGTTCCACGCAGACTTTCAAGTGCAAGGACAGAGCACTGGCTCCTTTAATGTCAGGGCGTTGGAGGAACTCAATGTGAAATGATTGGAATGTCACCAGAAAGTGTTGCACCATAGAACAGCACAATGGGAATAGTCACTTTCTTTTCTAGTACAATTGCTGTGTTCTCAGGACCAATGTCTTCATTTGACAAGGGCTGTGCACGGAGCATGTAACCCAGTACAAACCTTTTCTATTTGAAGCCAAACCAGCAGTGGTTTAATGTAGTTTCACTTCTAAAGATACTGTCTATAGCATCAACTAAAATGATAGTAAGAGAATGGGATCTCACAAAATAAATAAAGACAAAATACAATACAATATAATAAAATAATGAGGGAAGAAGCAGGAGCCTTTTGGTTCTAATGAGCAGACCCAGGGTTGGTGGATTACTACGCAAGCTCCACCATTGTGTGGCACCACAAACCAAGAAAAAAACAATTTGTGAGCTATAACATAAACAAAACATAACAAAATTTGTGAAAATTGAATATTTCTTGATGCTAGACTAATTTTTCCTAGGATTCAGATCTAAAGGATTTTGTAAAGGTTACAGAATGGGTTACAGTTACATAGGTAAGGTAATGAGTACATTTCCTTTTGAGCTATGACACCTCTTCTCTCATTTTCTCCAAGTTTTTCCTTCCAAGTTTTTCTTTCCTGACTCTCCTTTCCCAAAAGTTGTATAATTCATTTTCAACAGTGTCTAGTGAGTATCACAACTGCCTTTGTTCACCCTTTGTCTCATTATTTCTGTGCTTCCACTTCCCCTCCCCAAATCATATAAACGTACATATAAAACAAAAGGTACAGAAGTAAAAAAATAACAACAAAAGGAGAAAAAAAACACAAAAAGTAAAATAAAAATGATCATTTTGATAAGCATCATTTTGTATGCTCATATGCACATAGCTATTGAGCCTTTGTAATCATCTCCTAAGAATATGCTTCTTTGGTCTCACTTCTTTGAGAATGTTCAGAGTTATTTAGTGTAGGTGGTTTTGTATTTAAACGATGATTAAGGCAATGCACTTCTAGACAGCAGTTGGAAAGGGCAAGCTCTGGCCTCACAGTTCTGGGCTCTAACCCCAGTCCTACCACCTCTGTCTGCAAATGACTCATAAGTTATTAAACAAGGTTCATAAGAGAGTCTCACAAGGTTGCTATGGAGAAAGATAAATTAATAGTTTTCAAGTCTACTTAGTGGTAACTGATACATATTGAATACTTATCTGTTTATTTTGTGAGTATTTTCCTGATATATATGTATATATGTGTGTGTTTTATATGTTCTTCATTTGCTTACCTTATACGTTATTCATTATTAAATAGTCTGAAAGTCTAACTGAATAGGTTTCTTTCTGACAATATTCCCCTATATCTGTGCTTATCGAAAACACCTTTTGCCATTTTTTGTAATAATCACACTGTCCTGTTTCCTGGTATTATTTTTTTTGGGGGGGGATCTGGTCGTGGGGCCTGAACTCTGGGCCTGGGCACTGTCCCTCATCTCTTCAGCTCAAGGCTAGTGCTCTATCACTTGAGCCATAGCGCTATTTCCAGCTTTTATTCTTTTTTTTTTTTTTTTTGCTTATGTGGTGCTGAAGAATAGAACCCATGGACTCAGGGATGCAAGGCAAGCGCTCTACCACTGAGCCACCTTCCCAGCCCTCCTGGTATTATTGAAAACCATATTGCCTAACAATAAGCAAACATTTTGTAGAAAGGGAACAAACCTATTTTTGTTGTTATTGTAGCTACAAAATCTTTCTTTTTAGTTCTTTTGAGAATGACAATGTCAGACATGTACAGAAAAATGATCTTCATGAAACTAGCATAGTTTCCAAACATTCTTTATGTTTCTTTCTCTTGATGGAAAATGATGAACTAGCCAAGGAATTGTGTTTTCAGAAACAAGTATAATTCACTTTTAAGAAAAAATGAAGAAACAAAGCAAGGATGATTCATAGAACAGCTAGATATCAATTATGCTTCCAGAACTTCCATTAAATTATCACATGAATACATATAACCTTGTTTGTGTTGTACACATAATGTACATCATTTGTAAAAAGGAATGATGTGTTTTATGAATATGATGCTGAAAGCCAGGGTTTATATATTAGCAAATGTCACCACTATTTTAGAAACTTGATCCAACAATATAGCAATGATTCTGAACTTTCTGTGTCCTCATCCCTTCCAAAGCTAACTTCATGTTTTCCTATACCCTACATTCTCTTTTATTATTAAAATGAAAAACAACAACAACCACCACAACAACAATACAAACAATGGAGCACTTAGAAATATAGTAATAAATTTAATGTCCTGTCATCTTTCATAGTCTTTCTCCTTGAGAGTGGAAACAATTTGGTAACAGGATATTTTGACTCCCACAATAAGTTTCATAACATGGAGTAGGAAAATTATTATTGAATTTATTGAATTTATTGAAGGGAGTTTTCTGTAGCTGGTGGTAGAGACTTGAGAAAAAAATATAAATGGGCAAATGGGAGGAGTTGTATAAGTTTTCAATGCTACCACGTCATAAGGAAATGTGAGAATAGCAAGAGAGGAAGCCTTTTGTAACTAAGTGGTTTTCCCTAAAGTCCAGCTAAGAAACTGAGACTTATTGACAACATGATTGTCAAAGGGGGCTACCACCTATTTACAAATCACATGGAAAGGATTCCAGATGTATTTTGTCTGGAGAATTTACTATTTTACTTACGCTCTGAGGCCTTGAGTCATGATCCCATTTATACTACTATAGAATTATATGAATTTTTAATGAATCAAGAAGAGTTGTAAAGCCACAAAGTTTGAGGTTATTTGCTGTGGCAGCAATGGAAAACTAGTACAAACCATAGCATAATAAAATTGAGCTTCTTTCAGAATCTCCTCTGAGGGAAAAGCATAATTAGGGAAGTCTAATCCCACATCTTCTACCTAAGGTTTGCCTTGCATTTTGTTGCTCTGCTTGCAATGAGAAACACTGCCTCATTGTTCATATGGCTAAATGTTTTTCATTTTCATCTCACCTCAGGTCTACAGCGACTAGATCAAATGGTAGAAGGCTGACAAAACAGTTCAAAATCAGGAAGTATCAGTTGGTAGGTAACCTGGACAAACTACTTAATCTCTTTTAATCCAGATTCTTATGAAAGAGTAAAGAAAAATGAGCTTTTATTGTATGTTAGAAGGATTCAGTGGCAGAAGAAACTGAAAAATAACTTTTAGAATATATTGAATGGCACTCATTCAGATGTGTCTTTTTCAATCTCTACATCTTCCACAATGTGCTTCTTCATTGCATCCAGCTCCTCCACTCACAGGTACTCTAATTTGTAAATTGCAGTTACTTGTGAGAATGTGTTATTGCCTGAGGCTTTGGCTCCATTGTAATTTTCATAAAGGAAGCTATTTTTTCTCTGCAATATCCCAGTACATAGTGTGGGATCTACAAAATAATTAAGAGTCACAGATATTTGTTGAAAAGGTGGTCATTAGGTCATGAATATTCAAATCATATGGTCTTATAATTTTGTTTTTCAGAAGTTTGGGTCTGCAACATGGTTTCACATGGTTCTAAGTTTTGTATCTCAGAAAACTCTGTTCCCATGTACAACATTTTTGTACATGGGAGCAGAGTTTATTATTTGTACAACATTTCATTGAGGATCTGCAGAAATATTTGCTTCTAAATTCAATCTAGTTGTTGGCAAATTTGGTTTTCTGTGACTTACACAACAGAGGTCCTTTATTTTTTACTGGCCATGAGCTATATACCTGCCTTGGCTCTGTGACAACTCCTCCTGTGCTCATAGTTCCTACTCTCAGAATCAGTAATCTTGCATTCCATTCATACACTGGGAAACTGTCCAACCTCCTGTTCTGCATCATTTCTATGATTCCAGATGGAGAAGGTTCCTGGTTTTAAAGGCTCCTGAGGTTGGACAGGGTCCACATGGATCATCCCGAGTCATCTCCATCCAGCCATACCTTCTACATAACAGGTCACTGTATTTGTAGCCTTGGAATATCAGCTAAAATGTTGCTATTGCCAAAACACTATGACAGCTCTACTGTGTTATATTTAATTTAATTTTATTCCTGTGGGATTATATCACTTCTTGGAAAAGATAGCTATATTAGTGTAAGCAGTGCTAAAATGACAAATCTATTCTTTCTCTTCTTTGCTTTTTCTTCCTTTGCTTCTGAAGGGTGTATGTTGTGAGGATTTTTTGCATTGAGCATAGAATTGGGAACATAGCCATTTGCTGAAACTCAGGCTGTGGCCTTGGCTAACTGCAGAAGTCACAAGGAATTATAATCTTTTCTTTCTCTCCTTTTTGCAGCAAATACTAAGTATCAAAAGAACCACAGTTAAAATTTGTGTCCATTAGATATAGAATATGTCTGTGAACAAGCAGCCTCATCAAAGCTTCATACATGCTGTTATAAACCCACAGAGTTTGTATGGTAGAAGCAAAACTGTGACTTTGTGTCACTTTTGAAAGTTTTATTATATTCGAGTAGTTGTACAAGGAGTTGGCATTTAACAAAACAGTTTGTGAATACAATGCATTTTGATCAGTGTCAGCCCTTTCAGCATTCAAATTTGTGTCACTTAGTTATGAAAATATATACTAGGAATAGGCATTGTCAGAGAGGAAGCCAAGGCAGTGATCAGGACAGAGCTCTGAGATTATGACTGAAGGACACGCAGAACAGTCTGTCTACAGACTTTGTCCTTCCTAATTTTTTGTCTCTTAATAGCAACATTATTAAAGGGAATAACTGCTTTTATTGACATATACTATTTGTCACACACTACTATCATTACTTTAAGAGTAAAAGTACTTTTTATCTTTACAAGGTCTCTGTGGAAAAGGTATTGCTGACATTCATTTCCTTGAGATTCATCAGGTTGTAAAATTGAAGTTTCAGGATGCTGCCTTGGCTCTGACATGAAAAAGGGTTGGCAGCTATCATTCTCCTTAGAGCAAGAAGAGGTGAAAAACTGTAAATCAACCACTCTTCTCAGATATATTAGAAACCTGTGTTCACAGAGCAAACTGCCAAAATAGAGAAAAATCAAGTGAACACAGAGATTTGCAGCTTACCATGAGTAGGAAACTGTTGGAGCCAATAGACCACAGGGGAATTTAAGCCATGACTGACCAGTTGCTGGAGCTCAGAGTACACTAGCTTGGGAATAACACTGCCTACAGGGTAATTCTGGAAGAGCCATTGTTATTTCAGGGGTTTTTCTGCAGGAAACACACCAAGTCATCAAGATAAAACCAAGAGGAAATTATTTTACCTAATTTCTGTGGTGCAAGTAGAAAGATAAACATTTCAAAATACACTTGAAACATCCTATTTTATTTTATAAATGTCTCTCCACGAGGTAAGTTGTTTATTAGAGCTCAACCAACATACAAAAAGGAAGTGTGTATCTCCAGACTCTTCATCCGTTCCTGTTTTACAGAAAGGGTGAGAGAAAAGCGGAGAAGATCACCTGATGGTCACAGACCAGGGACATAGGCTGACTTAAAGTCTGAGAGCATCAGAGGATTATATGGAATGCTGTTTCTCCCATGTCTTACCACCCTACTACCAGCCACCTCCCCATCATGATAATAGTGGAAAACAACTGAAAGAAAACATTACAAGGAAAAAATTTTAGTTACAAAGATGTTGGCAAGGAAAGTCAAGCATGATAATGGAGACAAACAGGACTGGAGAGGAAACTGAAACCCAATCAACAGCAACTGCAGCAACAGCTCTGGCAAGCAGTAAACATAGCTTAGTTCTCACCCAGAAAACCTCAGAATTTATGACAATGTACTATTTATGTCACTTGCTCTTGACCAACATGTCGGGCATGGCTTTCAAAAATATGCAGAAACTAACCAACAATAGCAAAATATAAAGAGACAAAGTGACATAACCAGAACTTCATTATGGCAGAGAACTTGAGATGTTCAGCCTATGATGTAAACTAAATACAGTATGCTAAGGAATGTGAAAGAAAATGTAATAACTTGCAAGAGCAAAAGGAGAGAAGAAACAAAAAAATTACCTTAGTATGTTGCCAGCAGACCTGCCTGTCAGAAAGCATGAAAGTTTTGTCAGAGGGAAAGAAAATGAGATAGATGAGCAAACTGTATCTCTGCCTCTCTGCGGAGAGAGTAGGTGTCAAATGAGGATTAAATGATGTTGTAATAATATCATTTATTTTGCTTATATTTACTTAAAAGTTCTGTGTGAAAAGTAATTGCAATTATATCATGGATTGTGGCTAGTCAAATCAATGACAGTACTGTTCTAAGGAACAGGAAGGCAGAACTGTAGAAAATATGTCACAAGACATCTGCTCTATCAATGAGCTGTGTAGTATTATTTCCAGGCATCCTTACATTAGACATTCATGTACAGTATGAACACTAGGGAAACCACTACAATACTTTTAAAAATAAACAAAGTTGATATGATTAAGGGAAGGAAAAACGGAAACACAAAAGCTCAGTTTAAATTTAATAAGACAAAAGATTATGAATTTAAAATGCACAAATGGTAAACAAATACAAGCATGGTACCTATAAAGCCATCTATTCCAACAATGTTTTTGGAGGAGAAAAATCTAAATATAGCAATTAAACAATGGGCTGTCAGAACAGGTAAAAATAAACCAGACTCAAGCTTGCACCTGAAATCTTAGCTATTCAAGAGCTGAAATCTCAGGGTCCCAGTTTGAAGCCATCCAGGGCAGGAAAGTTTGTGAGATCCTTATCTCCAATAAACTACAACAAAAAAAAAAGCCAAAGTGGAGCTATGGCTCAATTGGTAGAGCACTTTCCTTAAGAAAATAATTTTAAGGCCCAGAATCATCATCAAAAAAAAAAAAAACACCAAAAAAACCCAACAACAACAAAAAATAACCCACCAAGATTCACTTACATGCTGTGGACAAAAATTCTACTTTATGTAGATATAAATAGGTTAAAGGTAAAAGATATTATGAAAAATAAATTTATATACTTAGATGAAAGTGATGAAAAATAAGTGCAGGATGTATACTAGGGAAAATATAAAGCTTTGAGAGAAGAAATTAAGGAAAATGCAACTACATGAAGAGCTATTTCATGTTCATGATGAGAATACTCAATATGGTTAAGATGATAGCTCTTTCTAAACTGACCCATAGCTTCAACACAATCTCAATAAAAAGTTTCAGCAAGGTATTTTGTCATATGACTGAACTGGTTATAAAACAAATATAGAAAGTGAAAGACTCAGAATAGTCAACAAAATATAATGAAACATAAAGCTATATAAACCTGTATTAATCCAGGCTTTGTAGTATTGGAAAAAGAATAGATATAATGATCAATGTACCAAAAACCAGCAGCCAGAAATAGAAAATAGGCCTGCACAATGGAGAATAAGCTATTAGAATGGATAATCTTTTTTTTTTTTGGTCAGTCATGGGGCTTGAACTCTGGGCTTGGGCGCTGTCCCTGTGCTATTTAGCTCAAGGTGAGTGCTCTACTGCTTGAGCTACAGTGCCACCTCTGGTTTTCTGGTGGAGAGAAGAGTCTCATGGACTTTCCTGCCCAGGCTGGCTTTGAACCACAATCCTCAGATCTCAGCCTCCTGAGTAGCTAGGATTACAGGCGTGAGCCACCAATGCTTACTGAGGCCCAGAAGAATGGATGATCTTTACAATAAGTAAGCTATGCCAACTGAACACAAAATGTAAATATATTTCTTACAACTGTCACAAAAATTAATTCAAAATGAATTATAAACCCAAAACCACAACACAGAACTACTACATCCATAAGATAGTCTAGGAGAACTTATAGGTGTCCCTGATTTTAGTTGCAACTCTGAAAGCATGACCGGAGATAAGAAATATTGATCATTTGGACTTCATTAAAATTAAGCTCTTGGGCTCTGTGAAAATCACTATCATGAGAATAGGAAAATATGCCAGGTTGAGGAAGATAAAGTTGGTGGACTCATCCAAAATGTACAATGAATGCTTAAAATTTAAAAATAAATATATAAATTAATAAATAAATCCTCAGGCTGGGAAGGTGGCTCAGTGATAGAGTGCTTGTCTTGCATGCATGAGGCACTGGGTTCTATTCCTCAACACCACATAAGCAGAAAAAGAAGGAAGTGGCGCTGTGGCTCAAGTGGTAGCCTTGAGCTGAAGTGCTGAGGGACAGCACCCAGGCCCAGAGTTCAGGCCCCAAGACCAACAAAAATAAATAATCTTATAAATGTGTTAGAAACAATCGCACGAAAGAAAAAAAAAACATTTGAATACATATCTTAGGGTTCATTTCCCTAACATCAACTGACCTTTTCTGCTTGACTCAGACATATATTAGATATTGCAGTTAAGGGAAACCATTGGACCTATGTTTCTTTGGGACTGCCTTACTTCACTAAATATAATTTTTTCCTAGCCTTTCCATTTCCTAACAAATGGGACAATGTCATTCTTTCTGATGGAGGCATACAATTCCATTGTGTATATATACCACATTTTCTTGATCCATTCATCTACTGTTTTGTGGAGGGGAAGGGGAAAACAAATCGTTTAAATAGGAATACAGGTGGACCCATTGCAACAATGAGATGTATAAGTCATTATGTCGAAAACAAACTTTACAACTTTGGTGTGGGAGGGGGGTGATTGGGTGGGGGGTTAAGGTGAGGAAGGGAAGGGATGGGAAAGGGAAACAAAGGAGGAGGCTACAATGCTTGATAAGAAATGTACTCATCTTGCCGATGTAATTGTAACCCCTCTGTACAGTATTTTCACAATAGAAAAATAAACATATATCTTCTTAATTTAAAAAATGGGCAAAACATCTGAGAAAAACACCAAAGATGATGTAAAGATGGAAAATAAGCACATTAGATAATTGCAATATGAAACACTGAGCTGTCTCTTTACACCTATTGGAAAGACAGAAATCCAAGCCCTGAAAGTTCCAATTATTTATGAGTATATTTAGTATAAACAAGATTTTAACATTGCAGCTAGAAAAAAAAGACACAACCAGGATATATGGCAATAGATCTATTTTGACAAAACAAAGCATGTTGTGTGTGTGTGTGTGTGTGTGTGTGTGTGTGTGTGTGTGTGTGTGTTGTGTTGTGTTGTTGTTTTTCTTTTACCATAGAATTCAGCTTCATGGTATTCATATTTACCCCAACAAGTTGAAAGCTTCTGTCTATACTAATACCTATGCATGAATTCTTCTAAAAGGCTTAATTCCCCCAAACTATCACCAACCAAGATGTTCTCCTATAAGTGAAAGATAAAAAACAGACACATCTATAGATTGGATTATATTCAGCAATACACGTCTATCAAGTCATACAAAGCCAAGGAGTGACCTTGAAGGCTTATTTCTAAATTAAAACAAAAATAAGTCTGTAAGGCTGTATTGAATGATTGGAATTATAGAACATTTAAGGAAAGGCAGAACTATAGAAATAATATTAAGGTGTTTTCCAGGGGATTGAAGGAAGCTAGGAGAAGTAAATCTTGATCACTGGATTTTTTTAAGGCAATGAAACATGCTATATGTATTAGAGTGGTAGAAAAATTGTGTAACACATTTGCTAAAATCTATTGAAGAGTTAGTGCTGGGGGATCACTTTTGTAAGCCTAGATACTCAAGAAGCTGAGAGCTGAGAATCAAGATTGGAAGCCAGCCTTGTCAGAAAAGTGCTTGAGATTCTTATCTTCAATTAACCATCAAAATACTGGAAGTGCGTATGTGGCTTAAGTAGTAGAGCTCCAGCTAGAGTGAAAAAGCCAAACAAGAGTTCACAGAACTGAGTTCAAGTTCTAGTATTCATACAATCAGTAAACACACACACACACACACACACACACACAAGCACATACAATCCTTAGCGATACAGGTGTGTTTATTTTATAGAGAACATAACTTAATCTTAACTATGACCTTCACTGAGCACTAATAATTTGTAACAATGGCATTACACTAGTACAAGTAGGTATAAGCATTGAAATCTGTGAACTGAACATCATTCTGTGCTTTCTGATCCACTGTTATGTATATATGCAACTAAACTCAATTTTTAATAAGATTTTTTTTATTGTGACAATACTGTACAGAGTGGTTACAGTTACATGAGCAAGATAATAAGTACATTTCTTATCAAGGATTGTTGCCTCCTCCATCGTTTTTCCCCAACCATTCCCCCTGCCCACCCCCCCCCCCGCACCGGTCCAGGCTAAATAGTAAAGATCATTTTTCAACATAGTGTCTTCTACATCTCATTGTTGCAATGGGTCAACCTGTATCCCTATTTAAACATTTTGTTTTTTCCCTTCCCCTCCCCAAATTATACCAACATCAAATACAGTGAAAACAGGGGTTATACCATGGGGAAGGGACATACAAAGCAACAAAATAAAACACACATGGTACTTATAAATACATTAGACACAATAGCAAGAAAGAAAAATTAAAAAAACACACTTGTGTCCCTATCTTGGGGTTCATTTTGTTTAACTCACCTTCTCTGGTCATATGTACATTGCTTTTGACCTTTTCTACTTGTCCCAGACATATACTACTTATTTCAAATAAGAAAATCCATGGGACTTATGTTTCTCTGGGCCTAGCTTACTTCACTTAATATATTTTTTCCAGTCTTTCCATTTCCTAACAAATGGGCAACATCATTCCATTGTTTGTATATACCACATTTTCTTGATCCATTCATCTACTGAGGGGCATCTGGTTTGGTTCCCTATATTAGCTATATTAAATAATGCTGCATTAAACATAGTTGTGCTGCTAGCTTTAGTATGGCTGTGTTTGTGATCATTAGGGTAAATGCTCAAAAGTGGGATTGCTGGGTCATATGGGAGGCTCTATGTGGAGTCTTTTGAGGAACTTCCATACTGCTTTCCAAAGTGGATGAACAAGTTTACACTACCACCAACAATGCAGTAGAGTTCCCTTCTGTCCACATCCCCTGTAGCATCTGTTGTTGTTAGAGTTCTTGATTATAGCCTTTGTAACTGGGATGAGTTGGAATCTCAATGTTGTTTTGCTTTGCATTTCTTTTATGGCTAGAGAGGTTGAGCATTTCTTCATGTGTCTATTTCTTATTTCCTGTTCAGAGAAATGGCAATACTGCCCAAGGCTATCTACAAATTCAATGTGATACCTGTCAATATTCCAGCCTCTTTCTTCAAGGAAATAGAAGAAACAATCCAAAAATTCATATGGAACAATAAAAGACCCTGAATAGCAAAAATCATCCTTAACAGAAAGAACAGTGCTAGAGGAATACCAATACCAAATTTCAAACTCTACTACAAAGCCATAGTAATCAAAACAGCTTGATATTGGCACAAGAAGAGACCTCAGGACCAATAGAGTAGAATTGAAAACCCAGAAATGAACCCACTGAACTATAACCACCCAATTTTCGATATGGGAGCTAAAAGAATAGAATGGAAGAAAGATAGCCTCTGCAGTAAATGGTGTTGGCAAAATTGGTTAATCACCTGTAGAAAACTAAAGCTAGATCCCTATATATCACCCTGAACCAGAATCAACTCCAAATGGATCAAAGACCTCAGAGTCAAAGCAGCACACTGAAAACATTACAGGATGGTATAGAAGAAACCCTAGGTCTCCTTGGCACAGACTAAAATTTTCTTAATAGAAATCCAGAAACACAACAAATCAAAGAAAGTTTGGACAAATGGGATTGCATGAAGCTGTAGAGCTTCTGAATGCAAAGGACATAGCTGACAAGATCAATAGAAAGCTCATGGATTGGGAGAAGATCTTCACTAGCCATACAATGGACAAGGGTCTCATATCTAAAGCATACCTGGAACTCAAAAAATAAAGTCCCCCAACTACAAATCCTCAAAGAAACAACTGCCCAATATATCAGTGGGAAAGTTTTAAAAGACAGAATTTATAAGTTAATCAAAATTTGTGACAAGTTGTTCACTTTGGAAAATCAAGATGTCTCATAAGCTGACGCTAACCACATCTTTGAAATGATCACAGGTTAATTGTGATTAAAGTAAAGGAAAATATTGCCCAAATATGTATTCTGTTGTTTAAAATACGTATGTAACACTGTATCAACTGATTTAGCGAAGTGTATCTGAATAGAACTAAACTTCGTGGACCTCTCTTCTTGATTTTGAGTGGGTATTATTTCAAATAAGTTGTCCCACCCTCAAAGGCTGAGCAAAAACCATTGAGCTTCCAGAATTAATTGTCATTCTGTCACTAAACATTTTGATTATATGTGAACATAAAATAAGGACTGTATAAGAGGAGCTAAGTAGGAGGAGCTAGGAAAGAGGCGACACTGAGGGGTACAAAGGATTGAACGTTTTTAATACACGCATATGAGTATGTCATATGAAATCCATCAAACACTATCTGAAAATGGGGAAAGACAAAGAGGAGGTATGGGAGAGAATTAGATGGGTAGATTTGTCCAACATGCACTGTGTATATAAAAACTTTACAGCGAAAGCACATACTATTACAAATTTATGTTAATTTAAAATAAGAAAAAAGCAACCTCATGGCTCATTCATCATTATTTAAATTGATATCCATGTAGGTAGGTATCACAAAATATTACTGGCTTAAATATACTAATATAATTTTCCAACACATGAGATTTCTTTTCTTTTTTATGTGAATTTTTTTGTTTTTTTATAACTTTTGTAAAGATACTGTACAGAGGGGTTACAGTTACATGAGTAAGGTAATGAGTACATTTTCTATCGAGTATTGTTACATGAGATTTTTTCATAATAAAATATGTGAAGTATATTTTCTTTAAAATAATTTATATATGCACGGATTATTTAAAATGATTTCAGTCCTGAAAGGTTTGAGGCATGTGACTTAATCACAATATTCTTTTTATTTATTTTTGTAAGCTAAAAACTGATCTAGACTTTCTTCAATGTTTGGTTTATTATACATCTGTAGTATGTTTGCTAAAAGAAAGTTAAAAATGGAATTCAATGAAGACATACATATGAATTGAAGAAACAATGTCTATTTTTTTTCTGATTAGGTTATAAATGGCACTTTTCTCCCCAGTTTGTAAACCCAGATTTATGGATCCATCTTTGTCATAATTTATTCAGCAATATAAATGTATTCAACAAATACTTATAGAAGAGTCCTACTTTATGCTAAACCTTATAAAATGAATGCTAATAGATTCAAGAATTGATACTTGTGAAAACTGAGACAAGAAATAAGACATTCAGCTAAGAATTTTTAAAATTCCTTTTTGTTTTTGTTTGTGATGTGGGGAGAAGGGATTGGATTCAGGACCTTGGGCATGCTAGACAAGTGTTTTATCACTGAGCTACATTCTCAGACCCTGAGAATAAATTTGCATTAGAAGAGTGGAAGAACTACACAATTGGAGAGAAAGAAAACACATTGAAATGAACCAAATTAATCATTTAATTCAACTTCCCAGTGAAATGGAACTTAGAGCCCAATGGAGTTTGTTAAGTTTTAAAGGAGACAGGACTGTCACCTAATTAGAGATGATGCTGGTCTGCCTTTGCTGTATTGAGGTAATTTATGGAGAAATTCCAAATAAACACGGTACATACCAACATAATTCTTGGAAGATTACCAGGCTTACAACAATCAAAAATATGTTTTTATTTATTTTTATCTGTCCCAGAAAATAGTCAAATAGCTGACCATTTTCAAAACATAGTTTTGACATGATTGCCCATTTCCATCATGTTAGATTAAATTTATTATTGCAATATTTGTTTTGTAACCACAATTCATTCTGGCTTCTCTTATATTCTGGACAGCAGTAAGAATGGCATGATCGTTATTAGTACAGTAGCAATTTTGTCATTACTTGCAGAACAACAATAAATATACAACTTGTTTCTGCTCTAAAGAATAAATAGACATCTGTAAAGAACATTTTTTGTTGTTGTACTGATCATTTTAGGTGTGAATATAGAAGTTTAAATGCTTCCAGAATAGATTCTGTGTATCCTTTCAACAGTACAGGCTACAATACTTGATACTCACAAGACATTATGTTGGAAATAAGTTTTACAACTTTGGATAGGGGGAGGAGAGTCAAGGACTAGGGAAGGTGGGAGAAAACAAGGGATGGGGTAACAGTGTTTGACAAGAAATGTATTCATTTCCTTACTTATGTAACAGTAACCCCTCTGACATCACACTTACAATAAAATAAAAAATAAAATTTAATTATTAATTTTAATAAATTATAGGCTGCCACCTATAATCAATATCTAAAGACAATAAAACATGCATATGAGCTTGTTGAATATATATGTATATGTATATATATATATATATATACACATGAAAATTCAACAGAAGTTAATGTGCAATATGCTCTACGTGATTACCTTACTTATTTTAAAAGCAAGATATGTTTATGACTAAACCTGAAGCTAATGATGTATATGTATACCAGAAATACTTCTTTACATATATGATTTATAGGAAAAATTGTTTTTCAACATAGTGCAAAACTAGATGTATCTTGAGAAGAGTGTTTGGGCTATAAGTAGTTAAAACCTATCTACTCTTTTAACCTCCCAAAGACTAATTAGGTCAGATTTTGGGTCACTTTAAATCTGTCACCCACACTCTTTTAAAAAAAATTCCATAGCATGTAGTATAGAAACTTAAGAAGTATGTGGTTAGAATTACAGATTAATTATACTCCATGTAAGTGAAAACAGTTTTGAAAGAATAAAAAAGAAAAATACATTCATGCTGGGCGCTGGTGGCTTATGCCTGTAATCCTAGCTACTCAGGAGGCTGAGATCTGAGGATCAGGGTTCAAAGCCAGCCCAGGAAGGAAAATCTGTGAGACTCTTATCTCCAATAAGCCACTATGAAGAGCTGAGAGACAACACCCAGGCCCAGAATTCAAGCCACATGACCAACCAAAAAATACATTCATAGTAGTGGTTTTGCAAACTTAAATTTAATGATATTGTTTTGCCTCTATAAATACAAAACTCATACACAAATGCAAGCATAGGATGAGTACTCTGTACATGTAGAAATTTAACAGCCTCACTATTTTTGAGTTGGAAACACCATGACCAACCAAAAAACACATTCATAGTAGTAGTTTTGCAAACTTAAATTCAATGATATTGTTTTGCTTCTATAAATACAAAACTCATAGACAAATGTAAGCATAGGATGAGTACTCTGTACATACAGAAATTTAACAGCCTCACTATTTTTGAGTTGGAAAAAGCATGAGTTATTCTGTGGTCTGATTTTTGTTCAAGCAAGTGAATTCAGAGAAGTGATCCAACCTGTTAGGAACCTGCTGATAAATCTAGAAGTAAAATCCACCATGATGCCTTTTTTTTTTTTTAATTGTGAAAATACTGTATAGAAGGGTTACAATTACATGGGCAAGATAATGAGTACATTTCTTACCAAGCATTGTTGCCTCCTCCTTTGTTTCCCCTTCCTATCCCTTCCTATCTCCCCCTTCACCTCCATTCCCCCACACCCCAGCCAAAGTTGTAAAGTTAGTTTTTTGACATAACGACTTGTACATCTCATTGTTGCAATGGGTCCACCTGTATCCCTATTTCATGATGTCTTTTTGAAAAAGTGCTAGGATTCTAATTTTAGAAAATGAATTTGTATATGCAAAATACAGGGTATCAAGTATAGTGACAACAGGGGATATTCCATAAGGGGAAGAATATACAAAGGAAACACAAAAAAAATCACATAATACATTTAAAACATCAACAAAGACAGACGTCTTGTGTCCATATCTGGTGGTTCATTTCACTTAGCATCATCTTATATGGTCATATGTATATAACTTTTGAGCTTTTCAGCTCATCTGTTAAAATTCTCCTATACATATACTAATTATTTCAAATAAAGGAAACCATGGGACCTAAATTTCTTTGGGAGTAGCTTACTTCACTTAATATGATTTTTCTAAGTGTTTCCATTTCATAACAAATGGGGCAGTGTTATTCTTTCTGATGGAAGCATAGAATCCCACCACATATATATATATCCATATATATATCCATATATACATATCCATATATATATATCCATATATATACATATATATGTGTACATATATATATATATATATATATATATATATATATATATATCACAATCTCTTGATCCAGTCTTCTACTGAGGAGCATCTGGATTGGTTCCATATCTTAGCTATGGTGAATAATGCTGAAGGGGTAACAATGATCGACAAGTAATGTACTAATTGCCTTACTCATGTAACTGTAACCTCTCTGTACACCATCTTTACAATAAAATTAAATTTTAAATAAATTAAATTAAATTTTAAAAAGAAAATGAATTTGAAATGTAAAAGAAAATTAGCAGGGCACCGGTGGCTCATGCCTACAATCCTAGCTACTCAGGAGACTGAGATTTGAGGATCACGGTTCAAAGCCAGCCCAGGCAGAAAAGTCCATGAGACTCTTAATTCCAATTAACCAATAGAAAATGGGAAGTGGTGCTGTGGCTCAAGTGGTAGAGCACTTGCTTTGAGGTGAAGAGTACAGGGACAGTGCCCAAGCCCAGAGTTCAAGCCCCACAACAGACAAAATATAAATAAATGAAAATCAAACAAATTAACAAAAATAAAAAAAAATCTCCACCAAAGACAATGGAAAATATTTTTTCCTGAAAGGTTTTCCTCCTCATTATGTAATCACTAGTAATTTATTATGGGTAGCCACTAGAAATGGCATGGTGTCAGACTTGGAAAAACTGGACTACCCAGGAAATAAAGAGATTTAGAATGTAAATGGGAAGATAAACAAAGGGCGATCATCAGCACTGACTTAAGAAACTACAAGGCATTAATTAGAAAATCATGTATAAATCAAACATATCTGTCTTTAAATTTATTTTTAATATTACTATTCTTATTTCTGTGTCAAAGTGTTTATGAACTGTACCTGAGTTTGTGTACCTACTTTTCCGGGCTAAAACGATAGAGAGAAATTTTTCCTTTTTCTTTTTTTTTAATTTTTAGTATTTTTTAATTGTCGGGTTATGTGCAGAGGGTCACACAAGTAAGGTAATAAGTACATTTCTTGTTGAACTTGTTACCTCCTCCTTCATTTTTCTCCCACTTTTCCTTCTCCCATCCCCCTCCAAGTTGTACATATCATTTTCAATATATTGTCTTGTGAATATCACTGTTGCATTGGTTCCCTCCTTGTCCTTTGTCTCACCATTTTGTTATTCCCTTCCCTTCCCTAATTCATATATATATATATATATATATATATATATATATACATGTATATATATACATATTGTATATATATATACATATATACATATATATAATTCCTAGGATACCAACATCAAATACAGTGACAACAAGAAAGAACAACACACAAAAAAGCAAGAAGTCACATAGTACATTAAGAACAACAAGGAAAAACTTCTTATGTCCATGTCTTGCAGTTCTTTCCTCTTAGCATCATTTTGCATGGTCAGTCATATGTACCTAGCTACTGAACTATTCTGATTCTCTGCCAGGACCTAGGCATCTACTAATTATTACAAATGAGGGAAATCATAAAGGCTATGTTTCTTTGGGCCTGGCTTGCTTCACTTAGTATGATTTTATTAAGTATTTACTTTTCCTTACAAATGCAGCTTTGTCATTCTTTCTGATAGAAACAGAATTCCATTGTGTGTATATGTAACACACACCACATTTTTTGATCCATTCATCTACTGAGGAGCATCTGAGTTGGTTCCGTATCTTAGCTATGGAGAATAATGCTGTAATAAACAGTTGTGCTGGTAGCTTTAAAAACGGCCTTGTTTGTGGTCATTTGGGTAAATGCCCAGAAGTGGGATTGCTGGGTCATAGGGGAGCTCTATGTTTAGTCTTTTGAGGAAACTCCATACTGCTTTCCAGACTGGTTGAACAAGTTTACCCTCCCACCAACAACGCAGTAGGGTTCCCTTCTGTCCACATCCCCTCCAGCATCTGTTGTTATCAGATTTCTTGATTACAGCCATTCTAACTTGGTGAGGTGGAATCTCAATGTGATTTTGATTTGCATTTCTTTTGTGGCTAGAGAGGTTGAGCATTTCTTCATTTGTCTATTGGACTTTCTTATTTCCTCTTCAGAGAAGTCTCTCTTACCTTAGGTTATTGGCTAGACTGTTACTATGTGGCTTTCCTGTTGGCCAGAACATCTTCACAGTATGGTCCTAGCATTCCAAGTGTAAGTGACCCAAAAGACAAAGCACAAAAGGAGATTTATTTGGAGTGGAGTGAAAATTGTCCATGATGTACTTTGATGTTGCCTTGGATAACATGCAGTGTATTTAACAAGGGTGTTACACACTCCAACCCAATTGCAAGGGGGCAGAAAATAATTCTGCTGTTTGACAGGGCATGACAATATGTTGGAAAAATGTATAGAAAGATGAAAGTTATTTTGTGTAATTTGGAGAATAAATAAGCTACCCATCTGCTGTCTGGTCATCACAGTTCATAGTGTCTTTTCCATATACAAAATATAGTGTTTTTTCTACGAGATTCCCCTAGTTTCTTCACCAGTTGCTCAAGGACAACACTGAATCAGATCCCAGTTTGCATGTGACTACTCACATGCATGTTCATACAACTCATTTTTCTGAAAGATGTTATGAGCTGAAAAATGTTCATCCCAAATAGACACTACTATTTTAACCCTTGCTCCTCCAATGTGCAGTATTTAGAAACAGACATTTATAGAGATGATTGAGTTAAAATAATATCTTTTAAGAGTGCCAATATCCAGGTCTCACTAATGTCCTCCTGAGAACTTTTTCTCTCTTTGAAGCTACAAAGAGGCAGCAGGGACAAACTCAGTGGAAAAGTCCAGTGAATTCAGAGGAAAGACAAGAGACTTCAGGAGAGACCATACTTACTGAAACATTCAAATACCAAATTACTCCCTCCAGAACAAAGATAAGAAATGTTAGCACCTTACACCACTCTATATGTGGTGCGTTGTTATTACAGCCCTAGAAAACTAATCCAGTTTAAATTGGCCAGTCATCTGCTCCTTCTCTTTCTCTACCATTATGTACTGGTGGTTCAGGAATAATGTAGCCACAAAAGATTCTCCAGTTCTAGAAGTACCTGACATACCAACAGTAAATGGCCCACAGAAATTCTGAGAGGCTATGAGGCACAGGTAACCTTGTGACTAGGCATAAGTTCCAGCAATAAGAAGTGGTCTAATTATCCTAACTTTCCTCTCTTAGGACTCGGACTTCACTGTCTAGGGACTTCACTCATCTACATTCATAACCCTACCCTCCCAGACCTTTTTATTTTTGCTTTTATGAATTGGTACTGGGGCTTAAATTCAAGGCCTGGGTGTTGTCCCTTAGCCTTTTAGCTCAAGGCTGGATCTTTACCATGTCAGCCACCATCTTACTTCCAATCATTTGCTGGTTAATTGGAGACATAAGACCCATAACTTTTCCACCCTGGGGTGGCTTCAAACTTTAATCCTCAGATCTCAGCCTCAGATCTCAGCCTCCTGAGTAGCTAGGATTTCAGCCGTGAGCTACTGGTACTTTGCCTCTTCTAAGGTCATCACCCTACACTCAGAATCAGATTTTCAGTTTTTCTTATAGGAAGTCTACATATTGTGCATATGTTAAATAAACTAACTTATAATTATATCCATTTCTCACTTATGCTTATTTTCTAATTGGTTTCTCAGAATCAGACAAAAGTAAAAAGTCTGCAATGAATATTAGCTGATTCATATTAATTTACATTTCATTTAAGTTAGATAAAAAATCATTTTGTTTAATCTCTTACTAGTCTAAATTTTCTTGGACTAAAATAATGCCTTTGCTTTATGTATTTTTGGTAGATATTCTCCTGCTTCATTTTATGTACCTTGTGTATATTTAAATACAATTGCCTAATAACATAATGTGATAAATTTAAATATATAGATAGATAGATAGATAGATAGATAGATTGATTGATTGATTGATTGAGAGATTTCTTCTCTTCTCCCTTTTCTATTTTTCCTTGAAATTAGTTTGTTGAAATAAGTGAGACTTCTTGGCTGGATGCAGTGGTTCCTGTCTGAACTCTCAGCTACTAAGAAGGCAAAAATAGAAGGGCACTAATTCAAGGTTAACCTGGGCCAAAAAGTTAATGAAACCTTATCTCCAAAAAACAAGCTAGGCATAGTGACCCACAGGAGAATTGTGCTTCAAATTGGATCTCAGTAAAAATCACAAAATCCTGTGTAAAAATATCTAAATGGCATTGAAATAATAGAGCAATGGCTTAGCAAGCATGAGGCCCTATGTTCAAATCTCAGTTCTGCCAAAAAGAAATGAATAAATAAATGCAAACAAATTTTGTTCTTAGTTTCTCAGTCTAATTTTTTGTACTGAATTTCTGTGCAATTCATTGACAGGTTTACCTATCACTGTGCATTGGTAAATTGGTTTTAGTTTTGTCAGCTAGAAAAACAAGCCTAGAGGGCATTTAATTATTTTTGTCATGATCCTTTCCTGTGGGTACGTGGACTCTTTCTGGTGAAGCACTCTATTTGCATATACCTTTTTGTAGTTATAATAGGTTTGGTAACCCATCATGATACATTTGTTTATTATGGGTGCAAATGTTGCTATTCTAATATATTCAAATGTATATTTTGTTATTTGGTCAATCATTCTTGTCAATTAGTTTCAGGGTATCTGAGCTTCTTAGGATGCTACTATCACTATAAAATTGGCTATCTCCACAACCTAGGACTAGTTGCTAAGTTAGATGGAAGACTTCTAAATTCAATGTACCACTTTACTCACCATGTTTCTATGAACAATTTTTATTATTATTTTTTTTGGGGGGTCCGGTCGTGAGGCCTGAACTCTGGGCCTGGGCGCTGTCCCTCAGCTCTTCAGCTCAAGGCTAGCACTCTACTACTTGAGCCACAGCGCCACTTCCGGCTTTTTTTTCTTTTGCTTATGTGGTGCTAAGGAATCGAACCCAGGGCCTCAGGTATGCAAGGCAAGTGCTCTACCACTGAGCCACCTTCCCAGCCCTCTATGAACAATTTACAGAGAGAGTACAATATATAGAGAAATACATCCAAAGACCTCTAATTATATTTTAGTAAGATTGATGCCCATGAAAATGTTCAGGGAATTGACCTAGCTCTGTTTATCTCATTTGAGCAATTTGCTTTTTTTTTTTGTAATTTTGTTTTTGCTTTTTATGGTAGGCCTTACTTCCATGCTGACCAATGTTAAATTCATAAACTTTACATTGAGTGTCATTCTGTAGTGTGAAGCAGCAGTACCCCGTCCTCAAATGTTAGTCTCAGGATTTGAAATATTCTATATTCTTTGGCCAGAGTCTCCAAATTGACATTAACGACTTAAGATTACTGATTGGCTCACTTGTTATGTACTGGTGAGGTGTTCAGTTAGCAGCCCTTATCATCATCATCATCATCATCATCATCATCATCATCATCATCATCATCATCATCATCATCATCATCATCATTATCATAATCCCGAACGCAAAGGGAATGATGCTGGTGATTTGATATGCCCACCAAAAGGCATACATTTCTTTGTTTATGTGCAAAGGTGAAATTAAATTAGACATTTAACTCACATAACTTTTTAATATTGTTTTGTCATAATAGCTTTATGCTATTAATAATCTTTATAAACCTTTTACTATGGATAATTTACAAATAAAATTTATTATAGATATGTATTGGTAAAAAAACACAATATATGTAGGGTTTGGTGCTATCCATGGATTCAGTATCTCCTAGAGATATTAGATTACATTTCCCATGGATCATAGGATGTTTTTGATCTTGGATAATTTAATGGTGGGACTTTTTCAAATAATTCAGTTAGTTGACTTGCTATCAATAGACTTACCCTACAAAGGCACAGTAAAACTTCTTTGGAGTCACTAACAGAAGGAGAAATCATAAAAATAAATGAGAAAAATGTTCAATAATGTTAAAACAAAATTAATCTGATTTAAAAAAGAAGGAAGAGTTAAAAACAGCTGGAACATTCCTAATATCAAGATAACACTGGCCTGATAAAACTGGAAAATAAGCTGTATCTTTTGTGAATTTGGCAGGCAGTTGTTTATTGATCTTTGGTGATGGTGAAATGTCACTGAATCCCTGCTGATCTGGGAAAAATAATTTGTTCCTATGAACAAATTATATACTGGCTCCAAGGTAAAGTGTTGTAGTGCTTGCCGGAAAGGAGGTGAAGGAAGGACATGACCTATCTTTGAGCATAATTTAAAGCTTGTGATATGATTGGCTAGTACCAAGAGGCTATTGTAAGCAATTAAGAATAAAATAAACTAGTGAGTAGCTGAAAGGTTAATGACTATATAGTAAAGCCTGGAGCACTGCAGGATTTTCAGGTCAGGTCAGATGTATTCACTTGTGAAAAACATTTCATATGGACTTCCAATATGGTGCTAATACCATACAATATATCAACACTATGGCTCTTACCATTATAATCTTGTAGTTGTCAATTTTCATTCTAAAAGGTTCATGTTACACTTCTTAAAAAAAGGGACTGGAATCTTTTGCAGATCTCATTAGCTAAATTCATGGTAACATTTGTAAATAACATGTCCAAATACTACTTTATAGTTTATATTATCTTTATATTAAATAAAATACATAATTTTATATTTTATATTTATATGACTTATATATTTATATTTTATATTGTTTACATAATATTAGCAAGGGGAAACTGCACATGTTCAACAAAATTGAGGAATTGTTTTTCTAATTTTTGTTTGCATTCATTAGTTTTTTTGGTTTTTTGGGGGGGGAGGGGTCTGGTTGTGGGGCCTGCACTCTGGACCTGGGCACTGTCCCTCAGCTCTTCAGCTCAAGACTAATGGTCTACCACTGAGCCACGTTCCCAGCCCAGCATTCATTAGTTTTGCAAAGGAATTTCATAGTAATATTTCCATGTGTGCATACCATACACTGTACTCAAAAATTTACTCCATCATTCCTCTACATTCCTTTTCCACTCTTCTTTAAAAAAAAATCAAAGGATTTCATATTCCCATTCTCTTTCATGAGTATAAAGAACTTTGTGGGATCATATTCATCGTAAATTCTTGCTATTTGTTTTCAGAAAAAGATTCCACATATGAGAGGAAATATGTAAGATTTGTCTTTCTCAGCCTGGCTTATTTTGATTAACATGAATGAAGGTTTTTTGGTTGTTGTTTCAACATTTTGTTTCTGTGTTTTGTTTTGTTTCATTTGTAATTAATTTTCATGTTTTTAACACATTGGTAAAATCCCTACATGCAGAATCCATGGATTTGGAATGTTGTCTATACTGCTGAGTTTCTAATATTCCTCTTTTTTACTTTATGTTGAAACTAATTTAAGATGGTTTCTTCTCCTAAGATATGATTTTTATAATTTATTGAAAAATTATCCCTTTGTTATAAATTTCTTGAATCAGTATTATGCTGCTTGTACCTTGATGGTTTCCACTTACCAAGTGGGGGAGTCAGAGAACTTGGTAGCTCTTGCCAACTTTTCTATAGGATCTCTTCCTGCTTGATTTATTTTCAATAAAGACAATGAAATCCTTAGCAACTTTTCCTTCCTTTTAGCTTCCCCTACTTCCCAATGCTGAAAGAACTTCACTTTCGCCTTTTCTTATCAAGTAAGACGAAGTCATACACAAAGAATTTTGAACAGACTTTAAGGATCTCCTTTTTGATAACATTATACATAAGATATTACAAAACTGAAAGCAAAGAAGGCTGTTACTCAAATTAACTGTTTAAAGTCAGTAACATTAGATAATTAATTTAATATTTTTAATTTTATTTTATTATCAAGGTGATGTACAGAGGAGTTACAGATAATACAGTGAAAACATTTCTTGTACAGTTGGACTTGTGTGTTCCTATTTTAATTGAATTTAATTTCCTATAAGGAAACATCTAGGCTTTCTTTGTACTGTCAGTACCCCCACATAGAAGGGAGACTTCTGCCTGAGATCAAAACATCATACTCACAAGACACTATGTTGGAATTGAACTTGACAACTTGGGGAGAGGCAAGTTGGAGGGAGGAGAGTGAGAGAAAATAAGAGAGGGGGTAACAGTGTTTGACAAGCAATGTACTCATTACCTCACTTTTGTAATAGTAACCCTCTGACATCACTCTTACAATAAAGAAGAATTAACTTTTTTTATGAAAAACATCTTAAATCCTCCTGATTGCTTTTCCTTCATGTTATTTAGGTAAACACTGCACAAATTAAAGTAAGTATTAAATAGATTTGCAGACAGATGAGATTTTCTTTCCTAGTCTTAACAATGTTTAGACTTTTCAAAATATCTACAGCAAAAAACGAGCCCTGTGAGCTTTACCCTATGGAAGAATCCCTGGGCATGGACAAGAACATTTTTCATTTTTTTTCCTCTTTACTATTCCAACAAAACAAACTGGGCTCAGATCATGCAAGAGGGTTACTCTTATAATTAATTCCCATCAAACCATGTTGTAAAGAGAAATAGCAAGCTAGTTTGTGCTTGTGTGACAGAATCCATAATGCTTAAATGAACAGCCAGACGTGTGTGTATGTGTTTTGCATTGTTACTTAATAATTCAATGATTATAGAATGCATTGTAGTTCATTCATAGAAGCTAAAGTACAACCACAAAAGCTGTACTTATTATGGTAACAAAGTGGTAACGAGAAAAGAAATGTGGCATGGCAACATTCTGTGAAGGCAGGAAGAAGAGTTACTCTTCATCCAAAAATCACATGCCTTTGGTATTAAGCATATTAATTGGTCTCAAAGGAAACTTATGGCATATCAGAATTGATATGGTGAGCCAAGCCCCTGCGTGAGAGTACATAGGATCCCTCAATGGGAGAATGGATCTATCTTGGAAGGGAAGATCTAAAAAGAGTCACTGAGTTTTCTCCAAAACAGGTTTTCCATTTTGGAAAACTGTGCCCTTTTTTTTTTGTCTGTATTCAATAAGCTCAGCCTGCTTCTTCTCTAAATATTTCTACATGATGTAATAACATTTGACATTTTCCCCCCTATACTAAAGAAGGCCTTGCTTTCTCCACAAGATTAAAAGAGAGTTCCTTATATCTAGAACAAACATACACAGACAGACATATCCTTCATTAAAAGTGGTATAGGCTCTCTGAAATATAACATATGGTCAAAAACCTCTAAATTAATTCCATCAACAATCTTGGCAGTATCATAATTCCCTTTCAGGCATAATGTGTAAAGAATATTTTCTAAAAGAAAACTACTTCTCTTTAGAATTCTTAATAGAGAAAGGGTAATCTGAATGCCACTGAAGCACTGTCATGGATAGAACCAAGGTTTACATCTAAAGGAATGCTTAGTTTCACTATGAAACAAGATGGCAGAATTTTATTTGGTAAATGATCTACATATTTTGTCTTAGTCTGTTTATGTTGGTATAACAAAATGTACAAGACTGAATGACTTATTAAGAATAGAAAGTTATTTCTCACAACTCTGGAGTTTGGAAAGCACACAGCCAAGACACTGTACAGAATTTTAGTAACTGTCTTTCTATTTTTTTTTTTGTCAGTCGTGACACCTGAACTCTGGACCTGAGCACTGTCTCTTAGATCTTCTGCTCAAGGCTAGTGCTCTACCACTTGAGTCACAGCACCACTTCTGGATTTTTCTGCTTATGTGGTACTGACGAATCAAATCCAGGGCCTCATGCATGCAAGGCAAGCACTCTACCACTAAGCCACCTTCCTAGCCCGGTCTTTCTAATTTTTTGTACTAGATTTTAATACTATATTGGGCATATGATCATGATTTATCTATGTCCATCAGTTCTCAACCTTTCATGGCTTATGAAGGAATTATCTATAAATGTGGCTTCACCTTGTTCTGGCCTCCTGTAGAGAAATTTTACAACCTAAGACTTGATTGACATTCCAGTCTCTTCTGTTCTATTAGTTTTCTATTGTTGTATAAGTAGCAAACTAGCTCACAAATGCATCTGATGCCCATAAGCAGTTGGCTGGATTTGCACATCTAGGGTTTCTGAAATTTGAAATCCAAGCTCACATGGCTATGGCAGAATTCCACTTTAAAAAAAATATTTTGGGGCTGGGAAGGTAGAGCACTTGCCTTGCATGCATGAGGCCCTAGGTTCGATTCCTCAGCACCACATAAGCAAAAAGAAAAAAGCCGGAAGTGGTGTTGTGGCTCAAGTGGTAGAGCGCTAGCCTTGAGCAGAAGAGCTGAGGGACAGCACCCAAGCCCAGAGTTCAGGCCCCACGACCAGACCCCGCCCAAAAAAATATATATGTAAAAAAAATATATATATATATATGTGTATGTATAATTGTAAAGATGCTGTACAGAGAGGTTAAAGTTACATGAGTAATGAGTGCATTTCTTGTTGAGCAGTTACCCCTACTTTGTTTTTCTCCTACTATCCCTTCCCTTTGCCAATTCCTCCTCTCCCCCTCCTCCCACCCCTAAGTTGTAAAGTTCATTTCCAACATAGTGTCTTGTGAGTCTCATTGTTGCAATGGGTCATCCTGTGTCCTTGTTTCAGCATTTTGTTATTCCTCTTCCCCTCCCAAAATTAGATAAATGTATATACAAGATGCAGGGTACCAAAATCAAATACAGTGACAACAAGGATATACCATATGAGGAAGAACATACAAAAGAAACCAAAAACACATAGTACATTAAAAACAACAACGACAAAGAAAAACCTCTTGTGTCCATACCTTGTGGTTCATTTCGCTTCGCATCATCTTATATGGTCATGTATACAAGCTTTTGAGCTTTTTTGGTTATCTGATAAAATTATCCTAGATGTATATTAATTGTTACAAATAAGGAAAACCATGGGACCTATGATGTTTTTCCAAGTCATTCCATTTCCTAACAAATGGGGCAGTGTCATTCTTTCTGATAGAAGCATAGAATTCCAGTGTGTGTGTGTATGTGTGTGTGTGTGTGTGTGTGTGTGTGTGTGTGTGTGTGTGTATGTGTATATGTACTATATGTATAGTGTGTGTGTATATATGTGTATACACACATACACACACACACACACACACACACACACATGATCACATTTTCTTGATCCATTCACCTACTGAAGGGCATGTGGGTTGGTTTCGTATCTTAACTGTGATAAACATAATTATGGTGGTAGCTTTAGTATGGCCTTGTTTGTGATCATTTCGGTAAATGCCCAGAAGTGGAATTGAGAATTCTACTTCTTTTAGAACTAAATTCCCATTCCTCTGTTGATGAAAATTTATAAAACTTAAGGTGAAATCATCATGTACCATAATGGTTGTCTATAATTGATGACAAGTTGATGCTATCAAGCCTACTGAAAGCAAAGTGACAAAAGAAATTATACCTAGCTATGAGAATCACGTATCTTAATTGTAACTACAATAAAATTTCAGAGAGCAGTGTCAATGTTATTTTCATCTAAACCATGGTGTTTTATAGGGTTATGAGGTCAAATATATAGCAAAATAAGAAACAGAAAAATATATACCAAGCAAGTATATGTAGTAAAAGATTTGTAAATTGAAGATATTGTATCTTTACATAGCTGTGTTTCTTATTAATTAGACTGTTCTGTCTAGTGATGTTCTTTTATTTAATCTGGTAGGTTTGGAAGCCATTTATGTTAGGGAGATAATTGAGTTCATGTATATTATCTCCTCATGCTATGCTGCCACTTCTGCCAGAATGTAAGAATTATAGTAGTAGTTTGGCATTAAATAGTACCTTGTAAATTAGTTATTTTTATTCACTTAATTTACTATAGAAAAGAGGTAAGATTAAATATTTTCATTCTACATTCACATTGGAATAATCAGTTAAGACACATTTGATGTAAGCACCCTGAAAAATATTATGTCCCATCAATTTTTCACATCAATTCCTGTTGATGAGAACCTTGATGCCGAAATGTTTCATAAGAATCAGTTGTGGAGTTGGAATCCAATCTATGAGATTCCTACATTATAAGATGTAGGATGTCTGTTGCTTCATTTTTAGCCTCAATTTTCACAAGAGTAAATTCAATCTGTTCATTTAAAATAGCTTCTCATAATTGGCCTGTGGTTTATTTTAGCTTTTAGTCTGACTTATTCCAAGCTGGAAGTGTAGGTATCAGGAATGCTTCTGTGCTCAGAGACTCTTTCAGCTCAGAGGGCAGTCTGGTTACACCACGGCATGCCATCTTAGCATAGCTTATCTTGGGCTCTTGCCAAATGTTTTCTGCGTCTTTTTGTTCTGTCTTATAGCATTTGTGGAAGGACTCTTGCACTATTACATTATCTCTAATATGCTACCTTTGAGGATTTAGTTCTCCCATTCATGTCTCTTACATAGAGTAACAGAAGTTAATGCTTGCCTAGTTTCAAGTCTTTCTGGGAGTTACCTCAGCAATTTTTTTTTATTTTCTTTAAAATTTCATTGTATAGATGCTTTACAGAGGGTTTACAGTTTGATAAGTAAGGTAATGAGTATATTTCTTGTTGAACATTGTTACCCAATCCTTTGTTGTTTTCCCACTATCCCTTCCCTCCCTCACCCCTCCTGAAGTTGTAACATTCATTTCCCACATAATGTCTTGTGAGTATTGTTGTTTCAGTGGGTCATCCTTTGTTCTGTTTCAGCATTTTGTTATTCCCTTTCCGCTATGATCCAGCAATCTCACTCCTGGCCATTTATCCAAATGATCAACAAGCTAGGCTGCACTAAATCTACCAACACTACTATGTCATTGCAGCATTATTTACCATAGCTAAGATATGGAACCAACCCAGATGCCCCTCAGTAGATGAATGGATCAAGAAAATGTGGTACACAATGGAATTATATGCTTCTGTCAGAAAGAATTGAAAGCATTATGCCCAACTTTGGTCCTCAGCTCCACTCAGACCTGCTGGCCCCTCCCTTTTTCCACCCAGACTCACCTGAACTCCCATCTGCCTCACTTCCTATCCCCCAGACCCTGCTGCTACCTGGATAGTGGAGGCTGCCATGCGCTCTCTCTCCAGGGCAAATATGGCTTCTCTAAAAAACCTTGTAATAATCTTTCTCCTGTGCCTGCCTGCCTCTGCATGGTCCCCTGGCATGGATGCTAAGGAACCTTTCATTGATCCTTTCAAAAATGACATCACCCCTTTTGTAAGGAAATGGAGAGACTTGGAAAAAGTCACATTACGTGAAGTAAGCCATACCCAAAAAAACATGGGCTCAATGGTTTCCCTCATTTGTAATAATTACTATATGCTTGGATAGTCTTGGCAGAGAATCACAATATTCAATAGCTATGTATATATGGCCATACAAAATGATGCTAATTGAAATGAACTCCAAGACATGGAAACAACAGGTCTTTTTTTTTCCTTTTGGTTGTTGAACTTGTTGTCACCAATGTATTATATCTAGTTCTTTCTTCTTATTTTATTTCATTTTTATTTTCCATTGGTTTATTCCTGGCAATCATTGTCTTTCATTCTGGTACCCTCAGTCATTTTAATCCAAACTGTTTTATTTGTTTACATAGGGACTGTGTGTTGGAGCAGCACACAGCAATACAGAAGTAGGCTTTACTGGGCTGTTATGGACAGAACCAGTGATTTAAAATCCAAAGGATATGTTTCATTTCACAATGAAAATGATTGCTAGTATTATATAAGGCAAATAGTCTATACTCTGTGTCTTGGTATCTTTACATTGATATAACATGCTACCTAAAACTGGGTAATTTATAAAGAACAAAAAAAAATTTCTCACCATTCTGGAGGTTGGGAAGTTCATGATCAAGGCACCAGCACCTGGAGTCTGGTGAGGGCCTTTTTGTTGCAAGGAAGATGGAAAGCAAAATGGGTAAACTTTCCTGGCTTCTATCAGGATAACAATACTGATTCAGGAAGTATATTTTATCACTTATTCAGTCCTGCTGGCTCTAGATCTTAATATAACTGAATTAAGCCTCAACTCCCAAGTTTTAAAGGACAAGTATGCAAACTACAGGACTCTTCAGTTTGCATTGGTATTTTTTCATTGCACATATAGTTCATGGAATTCCCATAAAACAATGCTTGTGCAAGGCTGAGTTGATGCTGGTGAACTCAGCATGATCAAAGGGTCCTTTTGAGCTCCACCAGGTACTGCTTTCTCTGTCACAGTGAATGAAGCATCCCTGGGTGACTTCATGCTGTGGATCCCAGTGGAGTGAGCCCAAGGCCTTTCCCCTCTGTCCAGACAGATTTCCTGTGTGGTTGGCTATGCAGCTGATCGATCCTCTGGATTATGTCTCATCTTATCAATGGGGAACCCACTGTTCAGAGCTGCTGTAACTTGTTTAGGAAAAATGAGTGCACTATTCTTGGATCTCCTTGCCATGAACTCTAAGAGTAGCCTGATGCCCTGCACCTCCAGGTTTCCATATGGATACTGGGATGACTTGTAGAAATTAATCAGCAATGGCCAAGATATACATGATTGTAATTGTTGAATAAGTACACATAGCACTTTTGAACTGTGCTGTAGGGTATGGCTTTATTATTGCATTTAAGTAGAATGAATTACCCCAGAGCATCAGGCACTGTCATCTTCAAAGTTAGTTGAAAATTGCATTCTAAAATCAATAAGTGTCCTTGGCATTTTGAATTAACATTACTCCTCTCATGACCAAGAAGAATAGATTTTGTAATATATTAACATCATTTCAATGAGACGACCTGGAAAGAAATGGACTAAGTTTGAATCGAAACGTTTACTAATGTCATCTTCCCACTCATCCACACATTTACCTTCATCAGAATTCTTGGGGTGAGTTTCTTTCTGTCTCCTTGAATACTTTCCACTGCATTAGAAACTGCTTAGTGGTCTGCTTTCAAGGAATGTAATTTTATTTTTGGTTACTTTAAGAATAATAAAAATGGCCTTAGTAATTAATGAATTCATACTAAAAAAGGAAATCACATGATGAACTCCAATATCAGTATAATTGCTGAAATATCATTGCTGCCACTTTCCTTTCAGAATTCCATGAATGAGACTTAATTGTGCCTATGTTAAGGACATAGATAGATAGATAGATAGATAGATAGATAGATAGATAGATAGATAGATAGATAGATAGATATAGATGTAGATATGTACACACATATAAAATGACAAATAGTGCTTGTTTTTTTATTTCTATGAAACATTTTCAATTGTTTTCCTTACCTCTTTCAAAATCGTAGTCACAGCTTCTCCATAAAAGCCCTTCCAGGCATCCTGACATATTGTGAGATCTCTTTCAAACATTTATTTGAAATATTTGTTATGCTATGTGACAGGCTCCAAGCTGGGTATTGGCCAATCTGTCTTGGCCAGCTGGGGAAAATCTCCAGGGAGCCTATGGGTTATGTTCAAGCACCTTGAACTTTATTAAAAGTAAAAAAAGGCCAAAGAAATATCAAGTTTTGCCATACAACTTCATTTTAGTTTGTTTGGAAGAATGATCATATTCTTGATATTCTTGTTTTGGCTGTGTTTATAACAATAACTTTTAAAATAGTGTTAACAAATGGAGGATAAAAAACATCCCCACCATTTAGCTTCACCTGTTGTCAGAAAACCTTGAAGAAGTCTTTGAGACATTTATTTACACTAAAGAAGAGACTCACATAATGTGTACAAATGACCTTGGTGAGTATTAGTCTGGGAACCCAGTTTACATTTCAAGACTTCTGGTAACATTTGCAATTATTTACAGCATTGGAATATTAACAAAATGACACCACATGTTTAACTTTCCTAACAACTTAAGTTCTTCTAAAATTAAGTTCTTCTAAAATAATAATTTGAATAATTTAACTATAAATGGCCAAAAAACTTTGATGAGAGTACAAATATATTTTAGCAGCATTAGGATTAATGTATCACTATTATTAGTGTTATTATTATTATTTGGAAGTACATAATTTGAAGTCAAGGCATTATATTTTCTAAGAAGGGCCTCTACTACTTTAGACAGACCTCTCTAACCCCGTTTGTTTTGGTTATTTTCAAGAAAGGTCTCTCATTTTTGGCACAGGGGATGGTAGACCTTAATTTTCCTATGTATATTTCTTGTGTAAGTAGGATAACAAATGCATGCATCGTACTCAGTTTTATATAAGAAGTTATATCTTACTGGTGCATGTCTGATATGCTTTCATCTCTCAGTACTCAGAACTGTGCATACTGGTATTTTGTGACTACAAATAATGGCCTTGGGAAAATCTACAGAAAATATTTCCACATACTACACCAGGTCTTTCTATTTTCCTTTGTTGTCAGGATTAAAGATGTCAGCCTGTTCTTTCCTTGGGTGGATGACTGTCAACATTTCTCTAATACTCATGCTTTGACTGTGTCCCATTTTCTGTCATCAATTGAGTCTTCTGCCTTCATCTACAAAATCTTTCAACACTGAGCAGGTTCTCTAGATTTCCAGATTCCTTAGGTCAGACTGCCCCATACCTGGCTCATCCACCAGCATGTGTTTATGTGTATTTTATATCTGGACTGGTGCTGCTATGTACTATCTGCCCTCTGGGAGATCATTTTGTGAACTGCTGGAATTTAAGTGATTATGAGTTGACTTGGATTGTATGTTATATCACAAATTACCTGGCTTATCTCTAGGTTTATATGTTTTCCTTCTTGTTAGTGATATGATAATCCTTTCGAAAGAGTTTGCTTTAAGCTATTACTGTATGAATAGTAACAGTAATGTTTTTCTACTGCACAGTGATTTTTTTAGCTATGTCTAGAACATGGCATTGCCTTGCCAGTGAAAATAACTGAATACTAAATCAAGTGTCTGAAAGAAATTGGAGTGGTTTATCATTCCCTTCACACAAACATTTAAAAAAACTTTCACATGAATTTTTAAAATTTTTAAATAGAACATTTGAAAATTAAAAATGAATAATATTATTTCCATTTTTCCAATTCTTACTTTCCTTTCTACAAGCTTTATTTAGTGATTGTTTTCCATGTAGTTCTCTAGCTTTCCATTTTTACTGTATCTTTTCCTAGTAAGATACACTGTTTTTTGCCATGTTTACAGAGTTTTCTGACTATCTATTGATACCCAATTAGCTCACTCAAATCTCTATGCTAAATAAAAATTACCAGTTTTATAAAGGGTAAGCACTTTCATAAGTTAGGATTTTTTTTATTTTTGTATATATTTTTATTGCAAAAATTGTGTACAGAGGGATTACAGTTAAATGAGTACGAAAATGAGTACATTTCCTATTGAGCGTTGTTACTTCCTCCTAAATATTTTCATTTATATGTGTGTGATGAGTGAAATTTTTTTCTTACTTGGTTCTTTTTTTAGTGTAATAGTTGTACAAAGGGGTTACAATTCCATAAGTCAGATTATGAGTACAATATGTGTACAGTGCTTCTTGCTCAAAATCATCCTATAATTCTCCCATCTCCCGTAGTTCATTTTCTACGTAAAGTACACTGAATACCATTACTAGTTAAGAATGACAAATCTATACTAGTTAAGGTTAGACGTAATTGTGGTCATTTGGGTCAATGTCTAGAAGTGGGATTGCTGGATCATATGGGAGCTCTATGTGAAATTTTTGAGGAACCTCCATTCTGCTTTCTGGTTGAACAAGTTTACAAATAGTGCAGCAGCATTCCCTTTTGGCTACATCCCCTCCAGCATCTGTTGTTATTAGATTTCCTGATTATAGCCAAACTAACTGGGGTGAGATGGAATCTCAATGTTGTTTTGATTTGCATTTCTTTTGTGGCCAGAGAAGTTGAACATTTCTTCATGTGTCTATTGGTCACTCTTATTTCCTCTTCAGAGAAGTTTCTTTTTAAGTCTTTAGCCCTCTTATTAATGGGACAGTTGTTTCTTTGAGGATTTGTTTCTGGGGGATTTAATTTTTTGAGTTCTAAGTATATTTTAAATATGAGGCCCTTGTCTATTGTAAGGCTAGTGAAAAGCTTCTCCCAAACTGTGGGCTTTCTATGTTCATTGCAGCATTATTCATCATAGCTAAGATATGGAACCAAACCAGATACCCCTCAGTAGATGAATGGATCAAGAAAATGTGGCATATATATGTATATACAGGTATACATATATACATATGTATATGTACATATACATATGTGCACACATGTATATATGTATATATACATATATGTATACATATACATATGTACATATACATATACATGTATATATACATGTATACATATATTTATACTTATATACACATATATACATACATATGTATATATACATATATGTGTGTGTGTTCCCTTAATTTCAATAATTAGTATACATTTAGAATAACTTTAGCAAATGAGCAGAATAGCTAAATAGCTATGTACATACGACCATATATGAAATGAGCTCCAAGACATGGACTCAAGAAGTTTTTCTTTGTTGTTGTTTTTAATGTACTACATGATTTTTTGCTTCTTTTCTATGTTCTTCCTTGTAAGGTTTAACCTCTTGTTACTGTATTTGATTTTGGTACCCTGGCATTGAATATATGTTTATTTGAATCCAGAAGGGAAGGAGAATAACAGAATAGTGAGACAAATGACAAGGAGGGAACCAATGCAACAGCGATATACACAAGACATTATGTTGAAAAAGATCTGTACAACTTGGGGGAGTTGGGTGGGAAGAAAAGTAGGAGAAAATTGAGGGAAGGGTTAACAAGGTTGACAAGAAATGTAATCATTACCTTACTTATGTATTGAAACTCCTCTGTATATCAATAAAAGGAAAAAATAAGATTTGACTTAAGTCTAGTCTTATCTCATAACTAAATATGCAGAAGTATTGTGTACATATTATGAAAGATCAACTGGATCATGGTCACTACAAATCTTTCATTATTGCATCTCATAAAACTAAATTGGGAAAATGATTTGAAAAAGATATATATGTAATAGCAACCCATATCTAAATGTCTAAGGTGAGACTACATTATCTGAATTGATCAAAATCTCTACTTGATAATTTGATTACCCAGTTTTCTATCAATATGTGACAAATAGTGTTTACTTTTGTTTTTCTTGTCTTAGAGAATACTTATTAATCTTGCAATTTTGCATATGTGTGATAATAGAAAATGATGATAGCTTATAATTTTCTTTTGATATATTTAAATAATGTCATCTTGCTTTCTTATTAACTTACAAATGTGCTTACTGCTCTTTGAGACTTTTTTCAGATATTTCTGTAGACAAATAGACTTGCAAGGAAAGATAGCATCTCTCTCTAGAGCAAAGGATAACCAAACTTGATTTTCTTAACAAGAAAGAAATGGTCTTTCTGCAAAGAAGAAGGTAAGGGTGCCTAAGTGCCTTCTTCACAGAACAGCAATAAATTGATAGCATCCCTGTCCTAACTGACTTCACAGCACTTGACTGTTTGTGGAAGTTGTTCATCCAGAAGGTGGGGTCAAAGTTGAGGTGTTGGCAATGGTAGTGATGGCAAGAAGTGGGTGCAAGTACAATTTGTTGTCAATTGATGATATATGTGATTTCTGGTAGATGCCATAAAGTATTCTGTTTTTAAAATGGATATTATTGGAAAGAATGATAGAAGGTGTGATACTGATCAAGATGCAGTATACTCAGAAATGGATATGTTTGATTTGAACCCTCTTTGTACAACTTTTAAATTAGCTTTTGAGTAATTGTACATGAATTGCCATTTAACAAAACAATGTTATGAATATAATATGTCTTGATCAATGTCAGTCCTTTCAGTATTCTCACCCATTCCTATCCTACCCCTTCCCTCATTCTCCTTAATTTTGTAGGTTATACACTGGATTCCTAACTGTAGTTATTTCATTTTGTTGTGCCAGGTAGAGCAAAGAGTTCCAAGCTATGTCAGAATTTGAATTTTCAGAAATCTGAAGTAAGGCATGAGTATGTTTATTAGTTTGAACTAAGACACATTATTCCTTTCATAATATGACTTCTGAACTATATAACATTAAATTTTTAAGAGAGAGAGTTATTTAAGAGGAATTTGTATATTTTGAATAAATTCATTCACCTCCAGATGGAGTTTCTTTAGCAAGAGAGCTGTGGAATACTATCCAAGGAAACTGAACAATGTTTTATTAAAGAATAAACATTTACCTAATGTTCACTTGGTAACAATAGAATACTCATTAAAAGGCTCAGAGAATCACTTGCTATGGGAAAAACACCAACTTACCTAAATTTAAAAATGAAGTATGGTGGATAACAATGAAGGGGTTTTGCTGAGTAGATTATATGAACTACAAATCTAAATGCTTACTAAAATTTTCAAATTTCATGCATATATAACGTTTCATTGGTACAACTGCATTTATATAGCCAAGAGAAGGCCCAAATGGAAAAATCAGAGATCTGAAAGATCTCTAAAATTAGATTAGTAAAAGGATTTCCATCGATTTTTTTCTATTAAATGTCTCAACTTTTAATGGTGTTGTACCTTGCACAAAGGGATGTGGTGAGACAATTATTGAATCAAGCCTCTATGGCCAAACAAAACTGAAAGGAGAGGAAAGTTGGTTAAATGACTCTCTTGTTATTTTTATTATAATTTTAAGCTTGACATATTACACACATATCTTCTTTTTGGTTTGTATATGGGCCCATTGTATATGTGACCCCCCCACACACTTTTTTTTGTCAGTTGTGGGGCTTGAACTCTGGTCATGGGACCTGTAGCTCAGCTCTTCAGCTCAAGGTTAGTGCTCTACCACTTGAGCCACAGCTCCACTTCTGCTCTTCTGGTGGTTTCTTAGAGAGAGAGTCTCAGGTGCTTAACTGCCTGGGCTAGCTTTGAATCACAATCCTCAGATCACAGCTTCCTAAGTAGCTAGGTTTGAGCCACTGGCACCTGGCTGAATATATCTATTTCTGAATATTCCTTCTGACCTTTGCTACTCAAACAAGAGCTGAACTTCTGGTATACCAACATACAGTATCTATAAGAGAATTTTATAAAAACTATGCTTAAGCCGGGCGCTGGTGGCTCACGCCTGTAATCCTAGCTACTCAGGAGGCTGAGATCTGAGGATCGCGGTTCAAAGCCAGCCCGGGCAGGAGAGACTGTGAGACTCCTATCTCCAATAAACCACCAGAAAACCGGAAGTGGCGCTGTAGCTCAAGTGGTAGAGCGCTCGCCTTGAGCTGAAGAGCTGAGGGACAACGCCCAGGCCCAGAGTTCAAGCCCCACGACCGACAAAAAAAAAAAAAAAAAAAAAAAAAAAACTATGCTTAGACATGTTATAGGAAAAATAAAGAATGCTTTCACTTTAGTCTTGCAGAGAATATTAAATTAGAGGATTAGATATAGCAAATTGATATTAATTTACTTCAAGAATTCCCTCAATATATTTATTCATTTCACTAACCAGGTTGTTTTGTGATGTCTTCTAAATCAGGACATTCTTAAAATCTCTTACAGTCACAAATTATGAGTAGTAAAACACAATTTGTTCTTGCTTTTTAAAAAATTTATATTGCATGAAATATTTTAAAAAATGTATTAATCTCTAATTACTTACATAAATTTCCTAGATCTTTTTCTTTTGCAGAACTTCAATACTGTTCAAAAACCAGATTGCCCAGCTTTGATTTTGTACACCTGACATTCAATCATTTTTAAAGTAGTTCCTGCTCTTCTACAATAACTGACCCACTTATTAAATTAATTGACATGATTACTACCTGGTTAGTAAATTACTTATCATCTAAATAGCTGAGAACTATGGAACATTTTTGTGTTACATTAAAATACTTTTTAAACAATTAGAAATTGTAAACTTGTGTGCTCTAATGAGTTAGACTCTTCTCAACTATATGCTCACTTTCAAACAACCTCAAGTCTGAGATATGTTGGAGGGAACTCTATCCATGCTAGGGCATGGTTGTGCATCTGCAGGGTATATGCTCAATGATTCAACGTTGTACTTAGCAAAGACTAAACTAAGGTTAAGAGAAGCTACATGACTCTGCCCCAGAACACAGAGTGGTCCTGGACTATGCCTTCACTCAGTAGTCTCTGTTGTAGTATAGTAATATTTAAACCAGTACTTTTCAAAGTGTGAAACTTGACCACATGGGTCAGATATTGAGGCCTGGTACAAAATATATAATCCAGAGTGTTCTTTCAGTGGAAAGGCTAGGCAAGGCATGTAGGCTCTGAAATGTTAGCAAGTGTATATAACTGATATTGCTACATATTTACATTTAAAATAAATATACAGACCTGGAGGATATGAAGAGTATGAAGTAAAATACAAATTTATGCAGTCAGTTATTTTGTCTACACTATGGACTAACTTCATAAAAAAAGCATGGAAAGATTTTCAATAACGTAATGTGGAAAGTTAGAAGCTAAACAAGAGATGATGACATTTGTTCTAAAGGTGTACAAACCTTTGTGTGTGTCTGTGTATACATTTTTATATATGTACACACAAAGACAATTTAGGAAACATTTATGCCCTTCTGAACCTTGATTAATACAGCTTTTGTCACTGAGAAATAGGGTACTGCTGTAACAAATACCCTAATATAGAACTGGTTTGGGAATTAGGTAATGGGTAGAGGTATATGAGTTTTGAGAGGAACACTAGAAAAAGTCTGAATTGATTAAAATAGAGACATGAAGGAAAATTCTGAGAAAAGAAAGAGAAGGTAAGAGCTAGAGAGGTCCTCTTTTCTAAGAAAATAGATCAATAATCATAAAGGAATGTATAAAGAAAATGCTAAATAGTATTCTGTTACAATATCAGACTGAAATGAGAAATCATTTATTGGAAAACTGAGGAAAGTGAAACATGATATGAAGTAGCAAAGCACCTGGCTGGATTATGTCCTTGTGTTCTAGAGAAGGAAGAACTTGTGAAATTTTAACTGAGACAATTTCTAAGCAAAATGTTTAAGGCACAGCTTGTCTTGCTTCCAGCTTATAGCAAAGCAGAAGGGAAAGAAGGTGAATGGAAGGAAACAAAGGAGGAGGCAACAATGCTTGATAAGAAATGTACTCATTACCTTGCTTATGTAACTGTAAACCCTCTAGAGTATTTTCCCAATAAAAAAACTTATTTAAAAAAAGAGTTTATTGAAAAGTGACTTAGAACTTGGAGGTATAGGGATTTCTGTCTACCCATACTGTAAAAATTGAGGAAGTTGTTTCATGTCATCTCCTGACGCTGCAATGAATTAGATTAGTATTTTGAAAAATAAAAGGTTTTATGCTATGACTTAGGATTTAACTCAAAAGAATTCAGGAAAAGCCAATGACGTGTATGAAAGGAAACAAAGAAAGCAGGTTTTGGTGGCTCATGCCTGTAATTCAGGAGGTTGAGATATAAGAATCATTGTTTAAGCCAGTCTAGGCAACAAAGTCTGTGGGCTTCTTTCTCTCTTTAATTTTTATTGTTATTGTAAAGGTGATGTACAGAGGTCAGGTTATGAGTACATTTCTTTTTGAACAGGGTCTTCCCTCATTTTCTCTCAGATTCCCCACCCAGCTTCCCTTCTCTCACAAGTTGTATGGTTCAATTTTAATGTAGTATCTAGTGAGTATAACAACTGCTTTTGTTCACACTTTGTCTCATAATTTTTGTGCTGTTCTTAATCCTCCCCCAAATAGATAAATTCACATACAAACAAAAGATAGAGAAAACTAAAGCAGTGACAAAGGAGAAAAAAAACAAAACAAAAAGCAACCAAAAAATCTCTTTCCATTTCTTGGAGTTTGTTTCAATAAACGTCATTATATATGATCATATGTGTATAGCAATTGAGCTGTTGTGATCCTCTCCTAAGTATATCCTATTTTGTACATCTTATTGTTACAACATAGGATATTCTCTGAACAGTATTTTTTACAATAAAAACATATTTTAAAAAGAATATCCTATTTTGGTCTCACTGTACATGTTTAGAGTCCTGTATAATTTATCACATCCAAGTTTTTTTCTTTTACTATCCATTGTGTTTGCTTATGGATTTATAGGCACATTCAAGTTATAACAAATGAGGGAAACCATGCAGTCTTTTTCTTTGAGTCTGGCTTATTTACTTAATATAATTTTTTCCAAGTTTTTCCATTTCCTGACAAATGGTACAATATCATTCTTTCTGATGGAAGCATAGAATTCCATTGTGTATATATACCACACTTTCTTGATCCATTCGGCCACTGAGAGACATCTGGGTAGATTCCATGTATTGGCTAAGGCAAACAATACTGTAATAAACATGGTTGTGCTATTAGCCTTAGTGTGGCCTTGTTTGTGATCTATTGGATAAAGGCCCAGGAGTGGAATTTCTGAGTCATGAGGAAGTTTAGTCTTTTCAGGAACCTCTATAATGTTTCCAGAATGGCTAAACAAGTTTATAATCCCACCAGTAGTATAGTACTGGTCCCTTTTGGCTACATCTCTGCCAGCACCTGTTATTGCAGTTCCACCTGACCCTAGTTAAAATGACCAATAACTAAAAATAATATAGTCTGTGAGATTCTTATCTACCGTAAAGCCAAAAAATCAGAAGTGTCAGGTGTGGTTTGAGTGGTAGAGTGCCATCTTTGAATGAAAAAGCCAAGTCCCTGAATTCAAGGCCCAGTACTGGTGAAAGAAAAGAAAAAAAAGAGCCAGGCACTGGTAGCTCATGCCTATAATCCTAGCCACTCAGGAGGCTGAGATCAGAGGATTGAAGTTCAAAGACATCCTGGGCAGGAAAGTCTGTAAGACTCTTATCTCTAATAAAACTACCCAGATAAAGCTAGAAATGGTACTGTGGCTCAAGTGGTAGAGTACAAGACTTGAGCAAAAGAAGCTAAGAGAGAGAGCACCTAGGACCTGAGTTCAAGCCCCAGTACCAGCAAAAAATAAACAAAAAACATAAAAAAGGGAAAGAAAAAAGGAAAATAGAAAGAAAGAAAGGAATAAAGAGAGGAAGGAAGGAAAGAGAAAGAAAGGAAAAAAGCAAAAAGTAAAACAAAGAAAAGAAAGGGAATAGAGAATTCAGCCCGGCGCCGGTGGCTCACACCTGTAATCCTAGCTACTCAGGAGGCTGAGATCTGAGGATCATGGTTCAAAGCCAGCCCAGGCAGGAAAGTCCGTGAGACTCTTAGCTCAAATAAAAACCACTAGAAAACCCGAAGTGGCGCTGTGGCTCAAGTGGTAAAGCACTCTCCCTGAGCTAAAATGCTGACGGATAGCACCCAAGCCCAGAGTTCAAGCCCCATGACCGGAAAAAAAAGAAAAGGAAGGAAGGAAGGAAGGAAGGAAGGAAGGAAGGAAGGAAGGAAGGAAGGAAGGAAAGAAGAAAGGAAGAAAGAAAGAAAGGAAGGAAGGAAGGAAGAAAAGAGAAAGCAGGAAAAGATTTCAGACTATAGGTTTACAATATATAACTATTTGGCAGCATTATATTTTTAAATGTTTATTATCTTTAAGTAGTTGTACAAAGGAGTTGCCATTTATGAGTTGCAGTTTATGAATATATCTTGATGTATGTCTCCCTTTTCAACCCGTCTCATCCAGCCTTCATTTATTCACCCTCACTCTCAATTTTGTAGGATATCCATAGGATTCTTGTCCACATTTCCCCTCTTTTTTCTTCTTCATTCATATAACCCTTTCCCACTGACCCCTACCCACTCCTTTCAAGTACCTATTTCCTGGTGCTTTATTTTGTTGAACTCTGACTGCATTATTTTTCAAGGAAAGAGAAGAAGAATATGTAAGGTGACCACAGCCAAGGACTGTGGTTTATTTCTTCCTTGTTTTTAGAAGGCCATCACACAGTGGTATAGGGTCTGGCGCTGCCCAATCTGTCAGGTTATTGAGCCAAAGAAAATTACAAGTGAACCTTTAGAGAAAATGAATATTCTTTCTTAGGTTTTCTATGTGTTAAAGACCCATCACTCCTTCCTTTTCTTCTGTTTCTTTTGTTGAAAGGGGCATTTCTTTCATATGTATGTTCCATCATTGTACTTCCTCAAGCATAGCCTGCACTTGCTAGGCCAGTGGTGTATAGCCCATCATTGTACTTTGGAAGCACATAACTTGTCTGACTTTCATGGGCTCGCAGTTACAGAAGGACTTTTTCCTCAGGGAAACTTAAATCTCACTGGACCCAAAAGGCTCATACCTATAATCAGTGCTATTTAGGAGGTTGAGATCTGACAATCATGTTTTAAAGCCAGCTCGTGCAGAAAAATCTGAGACTCTTATCTCCAATTGACCAGCATAAGCAAGAAGTGGAGGTGTTTCTCAAGTGCAGAGCACCAGCCTTGAACAAAATAACACAAGGACATTGTCTAGGCTCCGAGTTCAAGTCACAGGACCATCACTACATATATATTAGATTGAGGTGGTTGGACTTCAGAATTAAATCTCAGAAAAGTTAAAAACTCTTGAAATTTTGACTAGGATTAATGTATTTTGCATATGATAACAACATGGATTTAGGGAGGCAAGTTAGAGTGCTGTGGAATTCATTTTTTCTTACAAAACTTATATGCAGCAGTTGAAATATTGAATGTTAGATCTTACCAATAGGATATTTAGATGGTATTGAGGTGAAATGAGTTCACAAGAGAGATACTCTAGTTGGATATTTTAAAAGAGGGAAGAAACTAGAGTCCAATAATTTCCCCCCTCATTATGACACTTCAAGCCAAGAAGAGAATCATGAGAAGCCAGAACCTGCACCTTCATATTAGGTTTTTAGGCTCCATAACTCGGAACAATAAATATTTATTATTTAATTCTCCTAGTCTACAGTATTTATTAGCTCATCTAAAGTTGATTAACACAAATTGTGTTGTAGTGCCATGAGTCATTCTTTTTTTGGGGGGGGAGGGTCCAGTCATGGGGCCTGAACTCTGGGCCTGGGCGCTGTCCCTCAGCTCTTCAGCTCAAGGCTAGCCCTCTACCACTTGAGCCACAGCGTCACTTCCAGTTTTTTTCTTTTTGCTTATGTGGTGCTGAGGAATCGAACTCAGGGCCTCAGGCATGCAAGAAAAATGCTCTACCATTGAGCCATCTTCCCAGCCCCATGAGTCATTCTTGAAGAAATAATTTTTAAGGATGAATTTTCTGAACCACTTCTGGAGTGGGATTTCTAATCTCATTTGATTTAAATGTACTGATGTGTTTATTTCCAGTGTGAATAGACTATAATATGAGCTAGAAATACTGATTAGTAAACTATCACCATCTGATACTGCAAGTCAAACACTCATCAGGTGTAGGTTTTGGTGATGTGCATAGGTAATTTGTGAATGACTTATGGAAATATGAATATAAAGTTATGGCTGGCTGCTCATGGTGGGAAAGTAAAAACGGAGCTCAGGGATTTAATTTCCCTACTCAAATGCTGCATAAATTACCTGAGTTTCTGGGTGTACTGTGATGGAAACTTTAGATTGCTGGAAATGAAATGCATAATATCATCCTGCAAACAAATGAATTGCAATGTGAATAGAACTCCCAGATTTCTATCTGAGATTATCTGTGCAAATAAAGACACTGGTAAAGAGGAAAATTCTAGGGCTGGGAAGGTGGCTCAGTGGTAAAATGCTTGCCTTGAACACATGAGGCTCTGGGTTTGATTCCTCAGCACCACATAAGCAGAAAAAGGCAGAAGTGGTACTGTGGCTCAAGTGGTAGAGCACTAGCCTTGAGCTCAAGAGCTGAGAGACAGCGCCCAGGCCCAGAGATCAGGCCACAAGACCGCCCCCCCCCCAAAAAAAGAGGAAAATTCAGAGAGTTGGATTAGTGCTCTTCTTATGAGAAAGACATGTGATAAACCTTCTGTTTCTTCTGTATTTCAAGATAAAACAAGAAATTTGTCCCTTTGCACAAAAAGAAGAGAACCCTTACTGGTGGCCATATTAGCCGCACATATATCTTTGGCTTATTTTAGCCTAACAACTGTGAGAAATGAAATTTTGTTGTTTAAGCTACACATGCCAGGATATTGTTACAGCAACCCAAACCAAGACAGCAATGCGGCCACTCTATTGTTATTATAATACAGCTACCTCTACAGTTCTCTAAAACATGGTTCCTGTTTTTTTGTTTGTTTGGTTGTTGTTGTTGGTGGTGGTGGTGGTGGTGGTGGAGGTGGTGTGTGTGTGTGTGAATGTGTGTGTCTGACTGGGGTTTGAACTTAGGCCTGGGCACTGTCCCTGAGCTTTTTTGCTGAAGGCTAACACTTTACTACTTGAGCCACAGCTCCATTTCTGTGTGTGTGTGTGTGTGTGTGTGTGTGTGTGTGTGTGTGTGTGTGTGTGTGTGTGTGTGTGTGTGTGTGTGTGTGTGTGTGTGTTAATTAGAAATAAAAGTCTCATCCTGCCTGGCCTAGCTTTGAACCATACTCCTCACATCTCAGTACCTGAGCAGGTAGTGTTACAGACATGAACCACCAACACCCTGCTTATGGTTTGTATTTTTATAGATTGTCTTCACTAACACTCCTCTTTCTGAAAGGCTAAGTTCATTCTATACACACATTAGCTCATATTAATCAGTCAGAGGATGCTCCCTTCCATGTTTCTACCTTGATTTGACTAAATATATAAAAACAGTTGATGCAAATGTCGTCTCAACAGACTGAAGCTTACCTCCTGATTCCATGTTTCCATCTATGTGAGCTTGAACATTGCTGAATTTCTAGAGGCTTCAGAGTTCTCACCTATAGAATGAAGTCAATGGTGGCCTGTTCATATGGCTAGCATGAGCACTAAAGGAATGACTACACATAACTGGCACTAGAGTTAGTCAAGTTAGCAAAAGCCTAGCTAGGACTAGGGTGGTCAGAGGGAGAGGAATAATAATCATGTTCGTAGACGGTGTACCATACCTCTCTCCCTGACTGAATAGTCTTTTTTTAATTATTTTTTTTATTGTGAAATACTGCACAAAGGGGTTACAGTTACTTGAGCAAGGTAATCTTTTGGGTCACCTTCTTCCTTTTCAAAAGGAGGAGTCCCTGCCTTAACTGTTTGCCCAGAGCTGAGGGTTTTGGCATTGAGGAAATGGGCTCTTGACTCATAGGTCAGATCCATGGAAAAGAGCCCTCCACTATACTTCATAGGATTTTTCCAGGTACCAAGTACTACCTCTTTCTCTGGTCCTGGGTCACAGAGCATCTGGTTTCAGTGGTAATCTCCTGTTCTTATGAAGATGGCCTCCTGATAATCCTATTTTTCATTCTTTCATTTCCTTCATCTTTCTTCTCCTATTTTTTTCTCTAACACCATAACCTGAAACCCACTGCCATTGTGGAAACTCATGAATTAAGCTGAACTTTCTGTGGTCAGAGTTAAAGGATGAAGGCTAAAACATCTTTATATCCCAAGTCTGAATAGTTAGCTTTATTCCATGAATCATCTCAGATCACTGTAGTTATGAGGACATTTTTCTCCTTTATGCCATTTTGGAATTAATCATACCCAGAAATGTTTCATGCCTTATTTTTATAATTTGATTTTATTGTCAAGGTGATGAACAGAGGAGTTATCATGCTTTATTATGTCCTTCTTATAACAGCAGTTGTCTATGCTATATTTTGGCTTTCCGATGAGCAACTTATGTGTGCTCTTTACCAGACTATTCATTTTACCTTCAGAAGTTGGGATGAGAAGGACCCTGAGAATACAGTTCAGGAAACTAATTCTCAGAGAGTTTAAATAATTTTCTAGGTACTTATAGGTAGTAAATAAGTGATCTGAATTCTATCTCAGGAAGTATATCCTTAGTAATATTAAGCTTTACTTTAATTTTCCCACCTGGGGCTATAGCCTGTCTGTTTGACTATTTCACTTCACATATCACATATTCTTTTATTACAACAACCCTTAAATAACATTTGAGTCACAGGGAAAGGAAGAATTCAATGAGGTTTTAAGAATCTTGAGTTCTATTGTAAATGTGGGCATGTTACCTAGAAAAAGAATTCTACTTTTACAGATTTGTTTCCTTCATTACTATAAGAAGCTGAATTACAATGATTGGGGGTTCTGTTTTAGTATTTTACCATCTATAATTTGATTAGTTACTTGATGAGTTTATAAATTGACATAATATTTAAGAGATTTAAAACTAATAAACCTGTATATAAAAAGTGATTTATTTGAATTACTGTCACTATGAAATTATTCATCAATTGCTTAAAGATTTTTGTCTTGCTGTCTTTTAATAGTGCCATGTTTTAGTATTGGTATCCTCCACTGGTTCGTGAATTGAGATTTAATTTTGATTTTGAGGTATTTAGAAGATAGCAACTTTGTCTGAGCATGTTGTTTAAATGCTGGGGTGGGGAGGTAGGATTAGATAATATCATCAAGGTGGATCCCCAATGATTGAATCCTAGGAGCTTTATAAGAAAGAGAGACCAGACAACACATCTATACTCGCTGCTCAGTCTATGTTAGGCTTTTAACCACCTCAGGACTCAGGCACCAGTACACTAATAATAGTGTCTCCACACAACATTCTCCCAAAGTGTATCCCACTGTGAACTACATAAAAGAAATGGCCAAGGGGATGGGGACATATTCTCATCATGAAACAATCCAAGAAAAAAAATGTTGACAATGCTGGCCTACTACATTTGATAAAACTCAAGAGTATTTATTGTTTAAATCTTAAGTTTGTTTTGAGAAAATTGATAATACACAGCCTTTCTAAAAAATGTGATATAAAGAAACAATAGATTATCAGTTGGAAGACTGGCCTCCTTCTAGGACCACTATATGGGAGTCTCATGTTAACAGAATCCCTCCTAAATACACTTTTCCATGGCAGTAAACTCTAAGGTACTCCATTTTATTTAAAGTTTACCTTTCTTTAAATTAATGCCAGACCTTGGGTTTTCTAGGAGAGATAATTTATTTCAGTTCCCTAATGCATTTCCCTTTTAGAGCTCATAACAATATTTATTTCAACAAAAGAGAAAAAAGCCATCACAGTTGTTAAACCCAAGCATATAGTGTTCAAACCATGGTGATAAGAGTATCATTTTGGCTAGAAAAATTTGGAAATAATTTTAGAATATTTTTGATCAATTTTTGTTTGTATAGTAGATAAATATTTAATTAGCAAGCATGGAAATCACTGAGTAACCAATTTCTGTCTAACAAATACAATCAACATTTTCTCATTTAAAATTTGTATATGTATGTATGTATGTATGTATGTATGTATGTATGTATGTATCTATCTATCTATCTATCTATTTATCTATCTATTTCCAATATTGGAGATAGAATTCAAGGCCTCTTGTTGTTTACCCGGGAGCTATCATTTGAGGCACATTTCTTGCCTTATTTTTGATAGTTAATAGACGATGCAGTCTCATGGACTATTCTGTAACCCACAATCTTCTAGATCTCCTGAGTAGATAAGATAACAAATATTAGCTATCAACATCAGGTTAACATTAGCATTTTAAATATAATCATTATTATTCATGTACCTAGTGTTTGTTACCATTTTATTCAGGTAAGTAAAGTATCATTTATGTGGGTTCTTTTGTATAGTTTTTTTCCTCCTCTTTTATTTTGTCTTCTTTGCTTTCTCTTTTTCCTTCTTTCTTCCTTTTTTTATTTTTTTGCACTCTACAAACTGATTTATGCCTCCAGCTATTTTGCTCAGTAACTTTATCTATGCTGGCTTGGAATTTCCTATCATTCTACCTCCATCTCCTGAGTAGCTGGGATTATTATTAGGGATGTCCCACCATCCCATCATGCCAACCTCATTTCTCAGTTTTAAATAGTTCCATTACTATAAGGTTCTCAAAAAGTCTTGATTTTCTGGTTTGTCTATATCATGTATGTGGTACCTAGGTCTTAGAGGAGAAGGCTCATAAAATTATTCAGTTTCAGGCTCTTTAAACTGTGTTCTGCAAAGCTCCCAGGCTTTAGGAATAGCCTGATTTGGAGTAAGCTGTGGGGTAGGGGGCAGGCTGGCAGGGAGACTAAACAGAGCCTCTTATGCATATCAATGTGGATTGCTCAGAATTTGTAACTTTTTTTTCTTAAAATGAATTTACAGCATTTGATTGAAACAAAACATTCTAGAGTTAAATATAAACAAATACAATATTCAAATGGCTTGATCTTTCACTTAGAAGATGGAAAAATCATTTAGATTGGAAACTGGTTTGCACATAATGAAAATGATTTCATGGATAACAGCCAAAGTCACAAACTCAGAGATCTCAACAACGAAGCTTAATGTGCCTTTCATGGGATGAAGGGACCTGTGATCAATTAATTAAAGAATGCCTGGCCACAGTGAAAATTTAATACACAAACACTGTTTGCTGTACAGATTTTGCCTGGATTTGTTTATGGGGAACCATTAGTAGAAAAACTTACAAATGGTTGTGGTAAAATAATGTGTACTGAAACAAATTGATTTCTGTAATTACATTCTATGTGTGTGCTGTGTATACAAACACATATACTGCTGCTAGGGTTTGAACTCAGGGCCTCAAGTGCTTGCTTGACTTAAAATTTTTTCAAAATTGACCCTCTACTATTTGAACCACAACCACACTTCCAGCTTTTTGATCATTAATTCAAGATAAAAATCACTTGGATTTATCTGCCTGGGCTGGCTTTGAACGACAATCCTCAGATCTCAGCTTCCTGAGACCCTAACCTTCCATCCTAATGTGAACAGATCCTTGTGATGGATTTCTGCATTTGGTAGATCAAATTTCTCACATGGAATATTGGTTCTTACTTGGTCCCCATTCTATTTGGTTCCCCAAAGTTTGTTCCCACCAATCTCCTTATGAAGGGCCTTTCACCACAATCTCTTCAAGCACCTAGCTGGAAAGTGGATCCAAAGGCAATATCTTCTATGTTCTCATGGTGCAACTATGATAGCAGACTTGGTAATGAGCCTCTGAACATTAAAGAGTTAGTCCATGACAAAAACAACTTGTAGAGGAGTCATGTGGAGATACAATGAATAGAGACGTAGGGCATAGATGGAAGTCAGCTTGTGTAAGAAAGCACACTGAAAAATTCTCATCATAAATAGAAACTGAGAGCTAGTGCTAGTTATATATGGAAAGGACAATGTTTTGGCTTAATTATTTACTCACAGGCAATGGTATAAACCTTACAATCCTATTAAATACTTGCTTTGGAATTTTATTATCTCTTTAAGAGGCCAAGAAAACGAATGCAGTCATAGTCCTTTCAGACAATGATGAACAATTGGAATTTTACAGGAATGTCTGAAAATACCAGTAACTTCCACAGTTTCTGTGGGATGGAGCACTGTGAAAAAGCCATATTCAGCAAAGAAAAGTTAAGTATATTGACATGAATGTTTTATGTACACATGAAAGCTATGGAAGAAATGTATAGTTCTTGAACAAATGGCTATGAGTTTAGGTTTATTCAACATTTCAACAAAGAACAATATATTTTTAGAGAATGGCAAGACCAGGAAGGGACATTGATTCTCTATGGAAGGAGACTTAGGGGAAAGGCAAAAAGGTGGCAGACTGAGACTTGCTAGTAAACTCTTAGGGACAGATGACTTAAGAATAATCATGAGAATGATTCAGGCTTCCTTCTGGCATAATATATCTGTCCTGCTTTCAGGCAACTAGAGAACAATTCTTCCTACATATGATTCTATGTCATTGTCTCCAACTTAGCCATCCTTCATATTTCAAGGAGGCCTATTCTGATATCACTCATGTATTAACTATGTGGGTCATGTACATTCCCCACTTCATATTTATAACAAAATTGTCAATTGCTAAAAATTGTGCCTGATTCTTATTGTTGAGAATGAAGGGTTTATATAGCTGAGAATTGGGAAAATTTATTTCTAAATCATCCTATTGTGCTTTCCTTGCTGTGGTAACATCTATATTTATGGCAGTCCATGCATTCTTCCTATTGTAACTTATTTGAACTTCTTCAGAAGGTCAGTAACAATGCCCTTTACCAAATAGAAACATTGAGTTTTAGATCATTAGAAAACAGAACTCAGCATGTAAGTAACCAGGCCAATCCAGGACTTCTTTCCTATACTTCTGATAGCTCATTACCCATATAGTATCTATTGTAGATGACCATGTACAGTTTAGAGATTTAATTTAACATATCTAAAAAATGTTCAATATTTAGTTTTTCCTTGGATTTACAAACATTATTACCTTGCCTTGTAACTATTGTTACCTTCTCTTCTCTTTTAAATTACAATAGAGATGTATTGTCCTGACAATTTTAGCTATACTGCATTTACAATTTACTTCATTCAACTTCTTGCCTCAGAGCTACAACTTCTCTCCAGAACTGCTGAAGAGTTGGATGCAGATGATCTAGGGCTGTGGCTCAAGCTTGTAATTCTAGCTTCTCAGGAGGAAAGGATTTTAATAACATATTATCAAAACTGCATGATTAAAAATAAACATTCAGTTGGGCATCAGTGGCTCACGCCTACAATCCTAGCTCCTCAGAAGGCTGAGATCTCAAGATCCAGATTCGATGCCAATAGGTCAGGAGATCCTTACCTCAAATTAATCAGAGACAAGTAGTGTTGTGGCACAAGTGGTAGCTCAAGGACAATGCCCAGGCCCAGAATTCAAACCCCAGAACTGCCCACTCCCCCAAAATAAAAGACTTTGTAAAAAAGATGCACTTATTACCTGACTTATGAAATGGTAAACCCTCTGTACAACACCTTGAGAATAACAATGAAGTTAAATTTAATAAAATAAACTTGTGGTCATCTCTCATTTTAGGTCACGGCAGGTATTTGGATATGAGAACTACAACTCGGTGTTTAGAACATCTGTGCTAACCAGGGCAGAGATATAACATACCAGAAAAGTGGGCTCCATGTTTTCAATCACTTTTTAGCTTTTAAACATTAATGTTTACAGGACAGAGAAACAAATTGCTATCTAATCTAAGCTGCTATTGTGTTATTTTTATTTTTCCAGAACAAAGACAACTTTACCTGTATCCTAACTAATGAAAAAAGACTAAGGCAATATCAGATAGTTCCTTGAATATACACATTACTAAATGAAGAAAAAATATTAAAAATATTAAAAAATAAACTAGAGCAACTGTAACTGTTATTTTTATTTAATCTGAGTAGTTTAATTTAGGAAGAGGAACATTTAATCTCCTTGCAAGCAGTCAAGACCAAACCTGAAATGAATGTATGCAGACAGGATACACACTGGATTTGACTTTGGAGTATATAATGATAACAGAAAATAAAATTTACATATTTCATAATTTTTCCTGGAGCAAAGTCTATAAATAGATAGCTTTCTTTTCCTTGAAGTAAACTGAACTGTCGAGCAAAGAATTTTGGAGATTCTTTTAAAATAATCAAAAAGAAACATACTAGAAGTTATCTAAATCTTTTTAATCCAAAATATTTTGTACCAAGACTTTTTCTTCCATATTCATTTGCATTTCTATTTAGTATTGCACCAATAATTTCTACTCTATTTTTCATGATTACTTATTCAGTTCTTTCAATGTTTTTGCGTGTGTGTAATTATAGTGCTGTGTTATCTTTATTTTATCAGCTGGTTGGTAAATGAAGCATTTGAGGGGGAATGGTAGTATGTTTTATGTTTTATATTCAGCATGCATGATTTTCGATGAGTTTGTCTAAATTTGCTTTCTACAGTTGAGTTACAAACATAAAGTTTAATCAACAGCAATTGGTTCTTTTCTCAACGTAATTGATGACAGTAGATCTTGTTAATTTTGAATATTAAATGTAATTTTAATAGGTCAAATATGATGATATATACCCTATCATTGTAATCCTCTGCACATTCATGGACTATTCAGATCTGAGTTCACTTCTCTTGGGCAGAAACCAGCTGTGTCCATTACTTACTGGGTCACTTACATAACAGGTACAGAAACAAGTTGCAGAGGTGAAGGCTTTTTGGTGTTGTGTACTGGTCACCAAGATTCTAACTGGCTCTAGGATGAAAGTGATCACATTTATCTTCAGGATTAAATGTCTATAAACAAGTGAAATAATTTTATTTATTTGTTCACTAAATCTACTTGCAAGTGACTTTTCTAATTAAAAAAATCTATAAAAGCTTTACTTTTTCTCCTCTAGGAAAATTTCCCTCTAGGAAAAGTTATCCTTATTTTGGATAATAAAAGATCAATAAGCATTTTCTTCCACTCCATGATACTGACAAGAAAATATTTGAGAATTTTTTATTACTGCTGTGTGGTTTAACACAAAATCCATTACTTAAAAAATAATCTCATAGATAAACCATAATAAATTCAGCTATAAATAGGACAAATATCCCACAGAAAAGAATATGTCTACAGGGGAAAAATTTAAACCAGTCCTATTTTGTGTGAATAAGCTTAAATTTTAATTTTTCAATGAAGCTTTAAACTATTTTGTTAACAAACCAGTTGCCTATGTAATTCTTTTCCTGTAGTTTTTATAGTACAACATAGAAGTTCAGTTTTGCCTGAGGTAAAGGCAAGGAGACACTGAGAATTGAATCACTAGGTAATTCATCATTGTAAAAATATCCAATTACTTATAAAAATAAAGACAGCTTAGGTAATACTGTCCTATGGACCACTCTTATACAGACAGATTACTATTGACCAAGATGTCATTATGTGGTGTGTGACTTTATGAAGTACATCGTACATTCTGGAACTTAATATGCTATTGGAATTCTGATGCTTATTAGTTCTGCTGAATGAATTTTTAAAAAATTATGTAAGCCAGGTGCCTGTGGCTCACACTTATAATCCTAGCTACTCATTTGGCTGAGATCTGAGGATCATGGTTCAAAGCCAGCCTGGGCAGGAAAGTCTGTGAGACTTTTATTTCCAATAAACCACTCAGAAAACCAGAAGTGGTGTTGTAGCTCAAGTAGTAGAGTGCTAGCCTTGACCTGAAGAGATAAGGGACAATACCCAGGCCCAGAGTTTAAGCCCCCTAACCAACAACAACAACAACAACAACAAAATTGTAGATGGCAGTGGCTCATGACTATAATCCTAGCTACTCAGCAGACTGAGATCTGAGGGTTGCAGTTTGAAGCCATCCCAATCAGAAAACTCCATGATATTCTTATTTCCAATTAACTAGCAAAAAGCCAGAAGTGGAGCTGTGGCAAAAGTGTTAGAATGCTAGCCAAAAGTAGAAAAAGCTTATCAATAATGTGAGGCCCTGAGTTGAAGCCTTAGTACTGTCAGACAATATATAATGTAAAAATATTTTCTTCTAATTTTGGTCATAATAATGTCCCATAGTAATCCTACTCTAAATCTCTGTGGCATCTCCAATAATATAGTCAATATTCTCCACATAAATAGAATAAGAAAAGTAGCCATATAATTACAAACATATTCTAAGAGGTTGCTTCAGGGAATTGCTGAATGCAACTGCTGAGAGTGGCAAGTGTGAAATCTACCAGGTGGGCTGGCTGAAACTCTAAGAAGTTGGTGCTGTGTTGTTCCAGAATTTTTCACTTGACCATATTTACAAATTCCACAGCAACATCTTGATTAGTGTTTGACTAAGCAATTGCTCACTCTGGCCTAGCCAAGTCCGCATACAAAATTAAGCACCACAATCAGCTTTTGACAACAGGTAGCATATGCACAATATACAGCTAGTTAAACCTACTTAATCTCCAAGTAAACACTATAACAGATACATATCTGAATCTATTTTTCATACAATAAGAAAGATATGCTGATCCTTTCCATAGAATGCAAGGCAATCACTTTGAATAATGCTCACTATTCTTGCTATCCTATGATTCAATTTCTGTGATGCAATGATTAATTATTAGCAACAAATCTTAAATTAGATTAAAAAAGACAGAGTTGGAGGCTAGCCAATTAATGAAAGCATCAACTACCTAGTTCAAATCTAGGTTTCAGACAGGAAGAAAAAGAAAGAAAAAATAATAAGATAAGGAAGGAATAAATATGCAACTCATAACTAATCCACACAGAAACAAGATAAATTGGCCTATGAAGCTTCTAATTCCTTTATTTGCATACAGATTAAAGGTCTAGAAAGCTCTAAATGGCCAAGTAGCATCATAACTTTGGCTTCAATTGAATTTTTACATATTCTTATTCCTTTGGAGGTATACCATTAGACTTGACAATATAAGATCATAGAGACAGGAAGCAGAAGTCTTAGTATTAGATAACTAGGGAAGCAATGGTACCATTCCAAACTTCTGAACCCAAGAAGCCTGAATATGGGAAAGAGCTTCACATAAGGTGTTGGTTATGAATGTAACTGAGATTTCAAGAGACTCTTCTGCCATTCAGTAAGACCAACTGCTTAAGGACGGTGGAAAGTAAGGTAAGACCAATGAATTCCAAGAGCATGGTACCTTATCCACATTGTTCTATTGGAATGAATGTTCCTTGATAAGGAACAATGCCACAGTAGTTAAGGCACACCTTCAGTCCATGAATGATTGCTTCAGTAAAACGTGTGTGTGTGTGTGTGTGTGTGTGTGTGTGTGTGTGTGTGTGTGTGTGTGTGTGTGTGTGTGAAAAAGAAAGACAGATCCATACCCACATTAGGTATTTATTCTAGTAGGCACAAAATTCTACTCTACATGATGGAAGCAATTTAGTATAATCAATTTACTTAAGTAGTTGTATAATCTTCCCAGATAACAGTGTCATATTGTGTTTAGAATTAGATTCTATTGATGTCAGATATAGTACTCAGCAGTGACAGTAGTCCTGCAAATACTTTGAGCAAAATACCATGCTTGAAAGTCCACACTGAACTCCAAACCTGTCACCATGGCCACTTTGTTCATGAGCCCAAAGAAAAATATATGAGAAAAGGGGATGGAGAAGGAAACTTAATGATGTCTAAGCAGTGAGTCATTCTCTCTATTTAAGTACTAAGTCCTCCTCTTTATAAATCATCCTCTGGGAAAGATTCACACAGTATGAAAACATCTTTCTTTTCCCTTTTGGAAAATTGTATCCTTATAAATCTTCCTCAGATTTCCTTGTCCATTAATTCTTCAATCATATGCCTTCTAATTTCTGAACTTCTAGCCAAACCACCAGCCACAAATCATGAATTCATATATAACCATTAGCTTGGCCCATTTCTTTCTATTTTTTTAGACACAGTATTTTTATTTTTTAATAAATCATGTTGTAGATACCTAACATATACAACAAGCTGGTGTTAGATATGTTAATAAAAATGTATTTCCATGCTCATTGAGGAAATATTCACAATAGCTAAGGTGTGTTAACATATGAACAGATACACTGTGTATGTTGATATCTGTGTCATGTATATTTATGATCTATGTATGTATATACATTTATGTTGAAGTGTATGTCTATGTCTATTTATCTCTGTCTGTCTGTAGCTATAGGTTTATATCTATATCTACCTATCTATACACACATACATTGTACATTAGAACTCAGAAATAATAGAATATTGTGCTTTAAAAAGCAGATTCCAAGTCAGGCACCAGTGGCTCACACTTAGCATGGCAGTTTGAAGCCAGCCAGGGCAGAAAAATCCCTGTGAGATTCTTATCTTCAATTAACCACTCAAAAAACAAAACTAGTGCTGTGGCTCAAAGTGTTAGAGCCATAGCTATAGCAAAAGAGCTTAGGGAAAGCACCCAGGTTCTGCAATGGACCTAAAAAGAGTTTCCATTGGGAATTCCATTGATATTCCACTGGGGACATTATTATCATTGAAATAAGTCAGAAAAAAATAATTGTATATTCATGCTTTGTGTGCAATCTTTTAAACAAAGTCTAATATATGGATCTAGATCATCAGAAGCAACAAGGGATGAAAGGGCAATGGAAAATATATCTCAAAGATTACAGGATAACATTTCATTTTCTAAGCAAACAACCAAGGATTCCATTGCATTCTTCTTACTGAGATTTCTTTTCACCATTGTCCTTTAAGAATATCCCAAGCTAGGCACTGGTGGCTCATACTTACTGGCTACTCAGGAGGCTGAGATCTAAGAATCGTGATTCAAGCTAGACTGAAAAGGAAAAGTCTGATAGACTCTTATCTTCAAAAAATTCACCAATGATTCATTACAATGCTCATATAACTGTAAGATCTTTGTACAGTATCTTTACAATAAAACATATGCATATATATGTGTATACAGGTATATAACATATATGTATATAGTTACATATATGTTATATACCTGTATACACATGCGTGCATATATGCATATATGTATATATACATATATATGAATGTGTACATATCTATATATACATACACACACACATATATATAAACACATATGTATGTGTATGTAGGTTAGAACTGTACTCCAGAAAACCAGATGTGGAGTAGAGTGCTAGCCTTGAGCAAAAAAACCTCAGGGACAGTGCCCAGGCACAGAGTTCAAGCCCCATAACCAAAAAATAAAATCCCAGAAAGGGACCAAATATTACAGCTGAAATCATTTTTATGTGTTTCCTACATATTGTGCACCTGTAACTAGGGGTCACGTTTTCTCTTCCTTTGACAATTGATCATAAGGAACTGTTCTTGATGCCATGGGTCTGAGTTGAGGTGAAGCAGCAATTGAGGTTTTGGAATAATAATGGGATTCATGGATATTCGAATTTCTTTTTCCTGAAACATATTTTATCTTTGTGTTGTAAGATTTTTTTTAGTGATTTTAATCATCTTTTTTCAATTTTGTTTATTATCATAACTAGTTGTACAAGAGTTGCCATTCAACAAAGCAGGTTATGAATATAGTATGTCTTGCTATTGGGCCTTCAGGTATTTGCTTCCTTCGGAGACTCTTTGAGCTGAATCCCTATATACCATTTTCATTTGATGAAGGAATGTTGCTATTCACATCTTGGTTTATTTCCTGGTGGGTTAGAAAACACCAAGTTCGGGATGGGTAGCTTTCAATGTATAGTAACTTTGTAACTCATGGTTAAGCACTATTTGTACTACCTGCGTCTATAAGAATTTATCAAAAAGACATATGACAGTGGGTAAAGATCCAATATCCTAAGGTCTAAGTATGCTTCACCTCCAGTGCCTCCAACTCACAGTGCTTCTGTCTGAACTGACACCACAAACATCGTTGGATCAGCGAGAACATATGGTTCAGAGCAGCCTGGACAGTAGTCTGGACCAATTGCACAGGCTTCTTTCTCCTGGACCCATGGAAAACCAGTAGCTTTTAAGGTCACTGATTTACATGAGCCAAAATAACATAGTCAAATGAGGAAAATATCACCCACAAAATCCAATGAGACACTAGAAGAACTGTTTTCGTTACACTGTAGGAAGTATCAGTTGCAAAAACTCATCCTTCTTCTTAGAAAAAAAAAATTGGCCTTCTCCACACCACTAAACCCCTAGAAATGTCACTGAACAGAAGGCCCATGTATTTTTGTTAATTAAGCTTCTACCTTCTGTCTTGCCAGTATATCTTGAGTGTTTATCTACTTCTCAATTACTAGAGGCAGGCATTATGATGTCATCAATGTAATAATGGACCGGTTTGATGTCTTATGGAAGAGAAAGATGATAAAAAAAATTCCTGTGAACTAAACTATGGTATACAGTAGGAGAGATTACAACACCTGCGGTAGGACAGTGAAGGTGTATTGTTGTTGGCCTTACCCATGAAAGCAGCCTGCTTCTATTGGGCCTTATGAACAGGAATGAAGAAAAAGTCATTGCCATATCAATGACTGTTTATGGGTACTAGGGAGGTGTGTTAATTATTCGTCATAAAATGTACGTAAAAAGTACATGTAATACAGTAGCAACAAATAACTTCACTAATGGATTAGGCTTACAATAATCCACTAGCATTCTCTAAAATCCATCTGCCTCTGACACAGGCAGTACAGATAAGTCAGTAGGAATACAGTAGGAAAAAGAGTATTACCTAAATCCATCAGAGTTGCAGTATTGAAAAGTGACTACTATTGTAAGAAAAGGACTTGCTAACTATAATAGCCATGACTCTACATGCTGGGAAATCAATGTTGGCATTTGCCAGTTTCCAAGCCCACCTATTCAAACTGCACCCAAGGTCCAGGGAAATAGCCACAGGTTGAATTCAGAGGTGAACTCGGACTCACTGAAAGCTGAACTTCAGCAAAAATCCAGCTGATCATCTGACCTCTAAAAGCCCCTGCTTTACCTGATGGATGGTGACATTTTTGTATCTTCTAGAATCATAGCTCAGAGCTAATGCCTAGTAGTTCGCAAAGGTCAAGCTATTTCCTTTTCCACAACATAACCTTACCCCAGTAAAAGGCTTATAGGTGCCTTTGTGAAAGGCTGGGAAATAAAGAACACTGGAAACATTTGTTACCAGAGGTATGGGGCCATTATTCTATTTTTTTGTGTGTGATTTATGTAAGACTTGCATACATCTGACCTAGATGAAGCACTTTACTTCTTGGGCCAAATAATCAACCTAGCAATACTTTATTTAACCAAACTATTCTGACTACGTTTTTTGACTATGCTGTCCAATATTGTAATGAAGCCTCCATTTTCATTAGAGGTTAAGTTCCACTAACTTGGTTTCTACCATTCTAGATCCAATACTAGCATTACACTTCAAAACCGAGTTTAAGGGTATCTGTTCTGCCCTACATAGGGCAAGGACCTCTGCCATTGTTAGTATGGTGATGGTCCACTCCCAAATTCATTCCTCACAATCCTGTTGAAAATAGAATTCTGAGAATGAATGGACCATTTGTGTATGATGAGTACGCTCCAATATCCCATTCCTCCTAAGTCTTTGAATATTTTCCTCTGAAGTATTTCAAGGGAGTTCTGGCTTTTCTGTCATTTACTGTAAGCCATTATTTTTAATCCATGTGTAAGCAAGTGAACTGGTAGAACCCTAAAACTTCAAAATTAATTCCATCCCCAAAATTTACCCTAATGAAAATTTATGTTCCTTTCATCACAATCCCACACCATTAATACTTACATATACATATATTCCCTTGAAGTATCTCTGAATAAATTGGAAAATTCACCCAATTCTTTTGAAATTTACTCCCTCACAAGTCATACTTTGTTACCTCCCTGACAAGGAAATGTCAAGACTTGAATTTATTGTCAGGTACAGAAGCAAATAGAAGTGGTTGGCTGGATCCTGGATATTATCTTTCATGGCAACTACTTCATTGGATCCTGTAACTCCACTGACAAAGGAGACAAAGACGGATTTACAGGTCACTTTGCCCATCTTTACTGCAATCTTCACATATACCTTATTCTATTATTTAGTTCTCTGCTGTTTTCCCAATCAATGTCATTTACTAACAGAGGACACTTTGTAATGGTAGCAACGCAATTTGTGATGTAATTCAGCCACTGGATGGGTCAGACTCTGATAGAAACAAGAGATAAAGGTTCATTTTAAGGAAAGCATAGAAATTCAGATCAGTTATATAGAGTTTGAGCTGGGAATTTAAAGCCCTTAGCTCATTCTGCTTTCTCTAGTTTATGTTAGAAAAAGCAAATAACCAATCTTATTCTACTTGACTGAAAAAGCTATTCTGGTTTTGAATGCACACTCACTGAGAAACCTATCTTATCTAAGTGTGTGATTAGGAGTAGCCAACAATGATATTTCATGTATCTCTATTGATTTTTCATACCATGGATTACTAATGGTTTCTTTAATATGGAAATATTAAATTAACTATAAACTTAATCAGATTAGAGAATCAATTTTGGAAACACCAAAGCCAGTTCAGAAAAGGCCTCTTTAGGATTCTGTACTTTAGAGGTACTGCTGGAATTAAAATATGTATCAGTCTGTATTTGTCCACAATTCTTTGGAGAAGCAGAACTCAGAACTTCCAATGATGGTTAGAGCTATCAGTTTAAAAATATTTCATTACCCCAGCATAGACTTTCAAAAATTGATGTGACAGTCTTGAAACAGAATCTTTCCTGAGAGAACCTCAAATCTTGCTTTTAAAATTTTGAGACTAATATTTTTGTACACACCTACATAACCAAGAATAGCCTTCTTTAGTTGACTTGAGCTGACTGAGGATGCTGACTACCTCTAGAGGACCTCTGTAGTATCATGGTGATTAGTATTTGATTGAGAAACTTAGAGACTATACCCCAATCAAGTTGGCATCTAGAGTAAAAATCTATGAATATCTACATATTTATACTAACCAGGTCTGCAGTTTTGCTATTGAAGCTATGGTACATATGTAAGTGTGGCTCAGCTTCACTGTGTTCTTGGGTGTTCTAGGGAAGTCTTCACTCCATGTGTCATCTTGAGGCCAGAGTAAGCAGGCAGCAGCTTCTTGGGGGAGATTCTTCTTGTGCAATGATAGACATGCCAGAGAGCAGGGGGCAACATGTGAGACTTTTAAGGTCACTTACTCATTTACCATTGGAGTTATCATAAATAATTTTAACCTGCTTTTGATGATCAAAGCCAGAAGCTTGGCACACCTTGCTACATCCCAGACATACATAAAGAACTTTGATGATTGTAGTCTGTTAAAAGCAAAAAAATGGCAAATAATTGATAAAGTGTTTTTCACATGGCTATCAGTTGGCAAGGATGATATAGATATGGAAGTTTCACAGCTAAGATCATAAATAGCAGATTATTTGGAGGGTAACTTGCATTTTTGTCAAAATGAAACATTAAAAATAAGTCAGAGTGGGGAGAATTGAATGACACATGTAGTTATGTACTGGAGGTATGATGTCATTTAAAAAGCCTGTTTGTTGGGCTAGGAAGGTGGGTCAATGGTAGAGTGCTTGCCTTGCATGCATGAGGCCCTGGGTTTGATTCCTCAATACCACATAAGCAGAAAAAGCCAGAAATGGTATGGCGCTGTGGCTCAAGTGGTAGAGTCTTGAGCTGAAGAGCTGAGGGACAGCGCCCAGGCCCAGAGTTCAGGCCCTACCACCGACAAAATAAAAGCCTGTTAATTTAATATAGACACACATGGTTTCATATACAGAGAAATCCAGTTGTAACCTGAGCAGAATAATTCCTAAGGTTTCAGGAATACATACCACCTACTACAATGGGACATGATCTTTTCTGTTAGTGTGGGATGTTTATTGCCATGTTTTTCCAAAGAGGACAAGGCAGAGAAGGGTACAAAGAGAATGTTACAACAGAGAAATCTGACAAATATTACCTCTGGTATGTGATTAGGTGAGGAAGTATCGCTAATATATTGATAGGACATATTCTTTTGGTGTAGGTTTATACTGTCACCAGGGCTTTAACTTAGGACCTTGGTTGCCTTTATGGCTGATAACATATATTTTTGATTAGATGTGATGCAAAGGTACTTTATTTTCTCCTCAATAACTCATACTTATATAATCATGAAAACAAAGCAGGTATAATGCCAATGGAAAAACACTTCTGGCCAGTTCTCAACACTGCCAACTTCAAGTTCACTCAAAAACAAGGAATTCTGAGAAATAGTTATATCCAATAGAATCTGAGGAGAAAAGACATAACATGATCCCTATGGATCAGAGAAAAGAAACAGTGCAGAAAAAAGACATTAGGAAAGGAGGAAGGAAATACCAGAAATTTAGATAGCAACAATATGTGACAATATTTTCTTAGCTAGAGCAAATATAGCACACAAAAATTAGATGCTAATATGAGGGGAAAAAAGATATTGGGTATATAATATTGAGTATCTTAATTTCACATATAGTAATGTAAATTTAAAACTATTCTAAAAAGGTTATGCAAGAAATAAACAAGACACTAGGCTATTTTAAAATAAAATGATATACACATATTACTCATTTTCAAATTTGTAATTGCTAAAGAATAGTTTTATTGAAGCTATATAATTTATTGTTATACAGTAAGAAAAATACCCCAAAACTTATCAAAGAAACTTTTAATAACTAGTATATGTCTGAGACAAGCAGAAATGGTCAGGTAAGTTGATATTAGGAGAAATGAACCCCAAGATAAGGACTCAAATGATTTTTCTTTCTTGCTATTGTTTCTAATATATTTATAACATGATTTCTTTGTTGCTTTGATTGTCCCTCCCCCATGGTATAACCCTTGTTTTCACTGTATTTGATGTTAGTATAATTTGTGGAGGGGAAGGGAAAAAAAAAAAACAGTTGTTTAAATAGGGATACAGGTGGACCCATTGCAACAATGAGATGTACCAGATATTATGTCAAAAAATGAACTTTACAACTTTGATGTGGGGAGAGGGGAGGACGAGGGGGGATGGGAAGGGATGATAAGGGATAATGAGGGATGATAAGGGATGATAAGGAGAAGGTAACAATGTTTGATAAAAAATGTACTCATTACCTTGCTCATGTAATTGTAACCCCTCTGTACAGTATTTTCACAATAAAAATAAATAAATAAAATAAACTACTGCTATTGTCAAGCATTTTGATAAAAAGATTCAAAACTAGGATTGTTGTAAAGAAATATGGGTTTAAAAATGAAAATATAAACATTGTACCTACTTGAAAATGCCATATAATTAAGATATAATATCTCAAAATATATACACTAGGACTGGGAAGGTGGCTCAGTGGTAGATTGCTTGCTTTGCATGCATGAGGCTCTGGGTTCGATTCCTCAGCACCACATAAGCAAAAAGAAAAAAAACGCCGGAAGTGGCGCTGTGGCTCAAGTGGTAGAGCGCTAGCCTTGAGCTGAAGAGCTAAGGGACAGCGCCCAGGCCCAGAGTTCAGGCCCTATGACTGGAACCCCCCCCCCCCGCCAAAAAAATATATATGTATACACACTAAATTCAGTTCAGCATATAAAATTAAATATGAACATGTGTTTAGATAATTTTTAATATCTGTATCTATTTTCATAGTTGGTTACTAGCAGCAAGAATTTGTTGACATCTACTAGTTCTATGTAGTCAATAAATCCTAAAGTTTTCTTAGTTCTGTAGTAAAAGAATAGCTCCTTGTTAAAGATAGAAATAAGCAGGTATTGGGCTGGAAATGCAGCTTAGTTGTAGAAGACAGCTTGGGGAAAAAATAATGTATGAGGTAAACTGTCACCAAAAGCCAGAAATGGATCTGTGATTCAAGTGGCAGAGCACTAACCTTGAGGAAAAGAAGCTATCAGTGCCTAGGTCCTAGGTTCAAGCACCAGACTAGTACACACACACACACAACACACACACACACACACACACACACACAGACTCTCCCTCTCTCTCTCTCTCTCTCTCTCTCTCTCTCTCTCTCTCTCTCTCTCTCTCTCTCTCTCTCTCTCTCACTCACACACACACACACACACACACACACACACACAACCACACGAAACAAAAACAGGGGCTGGGAAGCTGGGAATGTGGCTTAGTGGTAGAGTGCTTACCCAGCATGCTTGAAACCCTGAGTCTGGTTCTTCAGTACTACATACACAGAAGCCAGAAGTGGTGCTGAGGCTTAAGTGGTAGAGTGCTAGTCATGAGCAAAAGAAGCTCAGGGACAGTGCCCAAGCCCTGAGTTCAGTCCACAGGACTGGAAAAAAAGAAAAAAGCATGTATTTACATTTTTTTCAAAAGTATTGTTCAAGAGAAATTTATTTTCAAGACAAATTTTTAACAGGATTATAAAGCTAAAAATTGGTACTAAATATTAAGTAATTTATATAATAAAATTAGAATTTTCTTTCATTAGATCTTTTATTTACTAAAAATCTTGTTACCTAACTGTACTGTAATGGGCCTTCGTATGACTATTAATACAATAAAATCAGACTCAGAGTCCATATGACTTTTCCAAGAAAAGTACTTCAAGTGGCACACTCAGTTACTACAGAAAATGGCTAGTCTCTGAGTTCAAAGCTGGTAGTCACTGTGTGCCAGTGCTTCATGCTTGTAATCCTAAATACTCAGGAGGCTGACATCTGAAAATCATAGTTGAGTTGAAGCCAAGCAGACAAATCATTGAGATTCTTATCTCCAGTTAAACAAAAGCTCAAAATAAGAGTATGGTTCAAGTGATGGAGCACCAGTCTTGTGCCTAAAAAGCCAAGTGAGAATGTGAGACACTGAGTTGACTCCCAGTACTGGCACAAACAAAAAACAGAAAGAAGACATTAATAATCCATCACACTTATCTGATCATGCGGTCTTCAATATCCATTAATAAACTCCTGACACAGGATTAAATGCCTTATTTTCCAAAGACAAAATGATTTTCTGAGTAGCAATTTGGAAATTGGAGTAGCAAATTTGGAGTAGCAATTTGGAGTAGTAATTTGGAAATTAACCATACCCTTTTGTTTGAAGTCTCATTTTCCTAACCATTTTATTTTGGCTGTGCATTGTTTTGGTTTATAATATGAAACTATTGTAAAAGTGATATTATTACTTTATTAAGTATAACATATAATGAAACAAAATTCTGAAATATAATTAATACATAGGCATTTTTTGGAAGAAGAAACTTTTTTATTGTGAAAATACCTTAAGAGGAATTACAATTAAATGAGCAATGTAGTGAGTACATTTCTTTTCAAACATTGTTGCCACCTCCTTTGTTTCCCCTTCCCATTCCTTCCCATCCCAAAGTTGTAAAGTTCATTTTTTGAAATGTCTTGCACATCTTATTGTTGCAATGGGTCCACCTGTATCCCTATTTAAACAGTTTGTTTTTTCCCTTCCCCTCCACAAATTATACCAACATCAAGTGCAGTGAAAACAGGGGTCATACCGTAGGGGAGGAATATACCAAGCAACAAAGAAATCATCTTATGAATATGTTAGAAATAATAGCAAGAAAGAAATAACATTTGAATCCTTTTTTTTTTGTTGGTCATGGGGCTTGAACTCTGGACTTGGGCACTATCCCTCAGCTCTTCAGCTCAAGGCAAGTGCTCTACCCCTTGAGCCACAGCATCACTTCTGGTTTTCTAGTGGTTTATTGGAGATACCACCTCACCCCAGTTAGAATGGCAAAAATCAAGAACTCTAATTACAACAGATGCTGGAGGAGATGTGGACAGAAGGGAACCTTACTGCATTGTTGGTGGGAGTGTAAACTTGTTCAACCACTTTGGAAAGTAGTTTGTAGGTTCCTCAAAAGATTCCACATAGAGCTCCCCTATGACCCAGCAATCCCACTTTTGGGCATTTACCCAAATGTTTACAAACAAGAACACACTAAAGCTACCAGCACGACTATGTTTATTGCAGCACTATTTACTATAGCTAAGATATGGAACCAACCCAGATGCCCCTCAGTAGATGAATGGATCAAGAAAATGTGTTATATCTACACAATGGAATTCTATGCCTCCATCAGAAAGAATGATATTGCCCCATTTGTTAGGAAATGGAAAGACTTGGAAAAAATTATATTAAGTGAAGTAAGCCAGGCCCAAAGAAACATAGGCCCCATGGTTTCCCTTATTTGCAATATCTAGTATATGTCTGAGTCAAGCAGAAAAGGTCAGATAAGGTGATGTTAGGGAAATGAACCCTAAGATATGTATTCAAATGTTGTTTTTTCTTTCATGCAATTGTTTCTAACACATTTATAAGATTATTTCTTTGTTGCTTTGTATGTCCTTCCCCCACAGTATAACCCCTGCTTTCACTGTTTTTGATGTCGGTATAATTTGTGGAGGGGAAGGGGTAAAACAAATCGTTTAAATAGGGATACACGTGGACCCATTGCAACAATGAGATGTACAAGTCATTATGCCGAAAATGAACTTTACAATTTTGTCGGGGGGGGGAGAGGGGGCAGGGAACTTGGGTGAGGGGCACGGGGAGGATGGGAAGGGATGAGAAGGGGAAACAAAGGAGGAGGCTACAATGCTTGATAAGAAATGTATTCATTATTTTGCCTATGTAATTGTAACTCCTATGTACAGTATTTTCACAATTATATATATATATATACATATATATATATATATATATATATATATATAGAGAGAGAGAGAGAGAGAGAGAGAGAGAGAGAGAGAGAGAGAGAGAGAGAGAAATAGAGACAATATGTTGGAAATTATCTGTACAATTTTCTCCCTGGGGAGAAAAATGAGAGAGGGAGTAACAAGTTCAACAACAAATGTACTCACTACCTTACATATGTAACTGTAACTTCTCTGCACAACACCTTGACAATAAAATTAAAAATAAGTTGATTCAAAAAAAACAGTCTCACGGATTTTACTGCCCATTGAACAACGATCCTCAGATCTCAGCCTCCTGAATAGCTAGGATTATAGGCGTGAGCCACCGGCACCGGGCTATTACACATGCATTTCTGTCTATATCCATCCTTGAGGTGTGATAGTGTCCTCTATATGCACATTTTCATTGGAGGTTTCATAAATTAATTCATCTTAATTTATCCCCTCTGATAAATAGCTTGCTCCCATGAATCATACTACTTATAGATAAAATTCTAAGTTCCAGGGGGAATTATTCATGCATGTAGCTTTTTAATTAAAAAGAGAAAGATTAGTCAACCTTTTTCCAAGAGATAACCAGATGAAAAACAATTTTTAATTACTCTTTTTAAAGTTTTTCCCCCTTCTCTAAAGCTTGAGCTTCAAAATAGTTGGTGCAGAGCTATCAATGAGACGTAGAGGTTAATAATGTTGCCGATCACTTCAGAAGACCAACAGGTAGAAAGGCACCACTAAATCATGTAGCATGGGTATTAACGCATAAACTGAGCATGAAGAATTCTTTTTCTCTTCCATTCTCTCCTGGTGGCATACCCTGGACTTCTTGTCCTTTACTCATGTATAAACCTAGGAAGTACTTTCCAGTTTATACTGTGTTGATGTTACCGATTACACTGTATGCTATGCTTAATGGCTTCCCATTTCTGTCTTTCAGACTCCATCCTTTGGGGTGCCACAGCACATGGATTTCAGAACTACCTGTGAGGAGGTAAGTAGAACCTTTTTTTCCACAAGAATATAATATAACCTGGAAATATTTGGCATCACTTTCTACTTTTGGCATAGGATGAATGGCAGGCTAATTTCCCTTCCAGAACATTTTTTTTTTTTATGCTGCAGATCTAGAAGAGCAAAGTCTGCCTGGGGAAGCCCCAGATTTAAAGACTTTCCTTTAGAAGACTCGAGCAGTGTAACATAATTGAACTGTTCTTCTCCATCAACCATGCATTATGTGATTTCAAGGAGTGTCACTGTTGGAAGATTTTTTTCCCCCACATAAATGATTATAAATTAGAAGACGTAGAAGGTTCCTTTAGGCACAAAAATCCTGTAATTTCCTTTAGGTATTTCAGTGTTACTTGAGATTCAGTGCTGCACTGTCACCAGACTTTGGTAAAAGTTACAGTTAGATATGGCTCTTTCAAGGTTATTGAAGACTGTTCATCTGTATAGCTCAGTAGTAGTGCCTGCACTTGAGATTCCTCAGCATATAATCATTTTGTCTTTGGAAGAAAGGTTTTCATTATAGCAAATGTAAGTCATTCATTGGTTTCTCACTTGCCAGGCAAAATGCAAATATGCATAGGTTAAACTATTTTGTAACTGCTTACATAGTATAAAATACTTTTTATATTTGAAATTCAATACAACCCTAATGGATTGCATATAGTAAAAATCAAAACAAAACAATAGATCTTCACTTCTTTACATTTGTGAAATGTTATGTATTTACATTTTTGAATCAATTTGCAATTTAAGTAAGCAATTTTTCCTTATTTTTGTCAGTTGTGGGACTTGAACTCTGGACCTGGGCACTGTCCCTTAGCTCTTCAGCTCAAGGCAAGCTCCTTACCACTTAAGCCATAGCACCACTTCTGGTTTTCTAGTGGTTTGTTGGAGATAAGAGTCTCATGGACTTTTTGTGCCCTGGCTGACTTTGAACCACAATCCTCAGATCTCAGCCTCCTGAGTAGTAGCTAGGATTACAGTTGTGAGACACCTGTGCCCAGCTTCTAGAGGGAAAAATTTACTTAAAATATGTCACCACTGTGATCCAGTCACTGGTGGCACATCCCTGTAATCCTAGCTACTTAGATGACTGAAGGCTAATGGTTGCAGTTCAAAGCCAGCCCAAGAACAAATATCCATGAGAATTTTATATCCAATTAACCACAAGAAAACTGGAAGAGACACTGTGGATCAAAGTGGTAGACCCCTAGCATTGAGCAAAGGAGTTCAGGTACAGTGCCCAAGCCCTGAGTTCAAGCCCCACGACTCACAAAAAATAAAATACAATAAAACCAGTCACAGTGTAAAGTTTAGAATGCAAGTATATGATATTTTTAATATTAAATAGCTTGTCATTTTAAAAAAAATTGAGTATGATACTTTGCAACTATTAATTATAGTCTTTTTTAAATTGGATGATAGTTATTTGCTTACAAATTCCTTTCTCATGTGCTACACTGACCACTTTAAGGTCAAAGTATATGCTTTACTCAAATTTTTCAATTACCATTTATCCAACATTTTATATGGAATTACCATCTCAGAAGTTTTGTATGCTTTTCTAAGCTTAAATTTTAATTGTGACCTCTCTGTTTTTAATCACATACTCGTAATTTTGGTTGTAGGAAGTCTTCGATTTCCATCAAAATGTTTTATTCTTTTGAATAGTAATGTACTGAGTAGAAATTTATGTGAATAAGACAGTTGGGACCCATATGAGTTGACTTAGTAGAGATAGATAGTGGCCAAATACTATTACAACTGAGTTAGATTAGCTATCATAAGTTGGCATAATATTTTCTAGGCCTATTTTTAAACAACACTGTTTATATATACATTAGTTTGAGCTTTTCTATTTACACTTTTACTTATTTTACAATAGTAATGCCACTGTGACCATATTACTCCTACTCCTGAGATACTAAGAGTTTCTTACAAGGAACCCTCTGAAAATCAGTACTACTTTAGATGCTGCGCCTCACAAGAAGTAGAGCCATACCAGACAGGATAATATTCTTATATCTTCCACACATGCTGGATTGACAGAACTCTAAAATATTTTGAATATCTCCAAACCTCAGAGTTTGCTGGAAATTTGTAGTTTTATGATTTTAAGAGAATAGAAATCATAGAAATAATTTAGTGTGGCTGTCACTGCTTTAGAGGGAATGGAGAAATTTTATGAATGCCAAGAGCCATTTAATTAATCAGAAAAAAGTAAAGCTATAATGTGTGACTTAGAACTCCTGGTAACAACTTTAAACATCTTTCACAGTCACTGCATTACAGAGAATTATACAGAATGAAAGATGTGTTAAATACAGCTCATTTTCTTTTAACTGTTAATAGAGAATTAAGATCAAATCCGATGTCAATGTTCCTCGGAGCAAGGTAGTCTCCTCTCTATATAAAAATGAGGAAGAAAGACCAGATAATTTCCATTTAAAAGTACCTTAACTTTCTAATATAAACCCTAAAAAAGTTGATTTTGTTTTTTGTAATTATTGCTTTTGTAGGTAAAGACAGAAATGTTGAACTGATGGTAGAGACAGAAGGTGAGGACAGAAACAAAATCTACAACTTAAACGAAAATATATACATATATCAAGATATATTTATGATTATTTCTGCTTTTAAAAATTGCCATCCAAATCTGGGTTCTGGTGGCTCATGCCTCTGATACTAACTACTCATGAGAGTAAGATCTGAGGATTGAGGTTTGAAGACAGCCTATTTTATTTTCAAATATACATTCTTTAAACTATGATCCATATGTCTGTGTTGACCAAAATCATTCATATTCTGAAATATATATTTCTTTTCACATAATTCTGGGCTAGGATGAGTGGCTCACACCTATAATCCCAGCTTCATGGGAGGCAGACACTACGTGGATCATGGCTCAAGGCCAGCCCAGGTGATTCCTGTCTCAATCAATATGCTGAATGTGGTAGTATACATCTGTAATTCTAGGCATATAGGAGGCATAGTTTGGAGGATCTTAGGCTAGCCCAGCCCCAAGCAAAAATCAAAAGATAATATACAAAAAATAACTAAAGTATAAACAGGCGGCATGCCTTAGGTTGTAGAGTACCTGAGTTCAAACCTCAATACTGCTCAAAAATAAAATTAAGGACATTTCCATGAGATTCTATCATCTACTTCCAGAAAACTATCTTATATAACTATCTTTGTATAAGTAAAGTATGATGTTCACTTAACATCATTTTCAGAATTTATGTACATGATACAACAACAATCAACTGTATTCACAATTTAATAATTTGTACACATTTGTGAGCTAGTTTGTCCTAAATATACTGAAATATAATCTATGTTTTCCCATGATTACTTAAAATTTTTAGTCTATTAAAAAACTGTCAGCATATAGATTGACAGAGAAAGAACACAAAAATTGTTGCTGTGAAGAAACATGTGATCCACACACTAAGTAGGATATTCAGAGAAAAGGGCATAGTTGAAGCTTAAATACCCTGCTTATGAGGTAGAAAAAAAATAGTGATATTGGTAATTTTAAAAGTAGAACATTATTATTAGTGTGGTAGTTGAGTCTTCATGATGATAAATACCTGGGATAAGTCTCCTCCAAAATCTAGATACAATGTTTGGTTTTTTAGTCTTCTTGGGTTAAAGATATTTCAAAAAGATGACTGAAGGCAACTATTTTCCTCTTTTGTGGAATCTGGTCAAGTAAATGTAAGTACTTTGCTATTCTCTCTCATTGGCTGGGCAGAAGAAGAACATGACAAGGTCAGAAGGACCTTGGTCCCAGGTGTCTTCTCAGTTTCTCAGATTGGCAAACCACAAGTGCTAGGGATCAGAAAATCTGCAAGTGTTGAAAGAAATCCTGCAATGAACCAACTACTTTTGAGTCTATAGATCAATAGCTCACTAGTCCTCAATAACGATGACAGAACTAACCTACTTATTGAAATCTTCCCCAGATAACAGTGTAGAAGAGGAAGCTAAAAATGTGATGTAGAACTAAGTGATATTGAAAGGAATACAGGTGATGCCAATATATAGAACAGATGTATGGAAGGGGTGAAAATTTATTTAATGAAAGCCCTGAGTTAGAAAAGGCAGAATTTGTCCTTGGATAAAGTAATATGAGAAGATGTTAAAAAAATATAAAGATAAACAAAGGCATCTGCTAGGATTTGAAAAAAAAATGTAATTTAGCTAAGGAAAAGACTGATCAGAAATAAACTATGAAGGAGAGGTAAGTGATAAAATACAGCTTGAAGCACTTTGTCTGAAATAATGTTTGGTACACGCTTCTAGAATATAGTTCAGTAGAATAAACTGCATTTTATTTAATACCTTAGGGTCACAAAACAAAGCGTGTTTGTCAACCAATATAAGGAAAGACCAGAAAGAATATTTGTCATGTATACACTATAGTCTCTTTGGGGTTTCTTATATCTGATATGATTCACTTAAAATGAAAAGAATATAGATTTTAAAAGTTTCATAATATCTTTTGTTTTTTTTTAAAGAATATAATTCTTTTTTTTTTTTTTTTTTTTTTTTTTTTTTTTTTGCCGGTCATGGGGCCTGAACTCTGGATCTGGGCTCTGTCCCTCAGTTCTTCAGCTCAAGGCTAGTAAGCTAGTACTCTAGCCACAGTGCCACTTCCGGTTTTTTCTTTTTTTCTGTTTATGTGGTGCTGAGGAATCGAACCCAGGGCCTCATGTATGCAAGGCAAGCACTCTACCACTGAGACTGAGCCACCTTCCCAGCCCCAAGAATATAATTTTTTAAAAAGATTTTTTTTGCTGGAGTTTGAACTCAGGTATTTTCACTTGTTAAGATTGCTTGCTTATTGGTCTGCTATCATTTGAGCCACTTCTCTAGCCTAGCCTTTTGCTTATTATTTGGAGATTGAGAAGACTTTTCTGTCCAAGCTGGATTTGAACCAGGACCCTCTAGATCTCAGACTTCTAGGTAGGATTACAAGCATGATCCACCAGTACCTGAAAATACTCTAACTTTTAAATTGTAAATGAGTGATAGTTTATTTTTGAACTCTAAATTATGTACTAAGTTGAAGCTATGTATGTTTCTATATCAAATAATACATTTTTGCAGCTTCATAGACAGGTTTTGTGTAGTTTAGAAGTATTGTCTTTTAATAATTCTTTTCACCAAATGTTTTCCAATGTAGAAATTATTAAACTCAAGTGTTAACATTTCTGTTCAACAGGGATTGAAAACCAATATTAGACTTAGTTCCATGATTACAAGTTAATTCTTTAAAATATTGTCTTATGTTTCCTTTTCAAGATGACAATATTGCTACATATGTACATTGTATATACATACTTACTTCTGTGTATGTATATATGCAATGTATGCACAGCAACAGAATTTAGAGACAAATACTTGTTGGTTTATATTAACACAAAAAGGAAGGCAAAGATGGGTACAAGTGGCTCATATCTGTAATCCTAGTTACTCTGAGACTGAGATTAGAAGCCAGATGCCACAGAAAAGTTCATGAGATTCTTTTTTTTTTTTTTTTTTTGTCGGTAGCAGGGCTTGAACTCTGGGCCTGGGCGCTGTCCCTCAGCTCTTCAGCTCAAGGCGAGCACTCTACCACTTTGAGCTACAGCGCCACTTCCGGTTTTCTGGTGGTTTATTGGAGATAAGAGTCTCACGGTCTCTCCTGCCCCGGCTGGCTTAGAACCGCGATCCTCAGATCTCAGCCTCCTGAGTAGCTAGGATTACAGGCAAGAGCCACCAGCGCCCGGCAGTTCATGAGATTCTTATCGCAAATAACCACCACAAAGCTGCAAGTGGAAATGTGAGTAAAGTGGTAGACTGCTAGCCTTGAGCAAAAACGCCAAATGAGAGTACTAGGTCCTGAGTTCAAGCTCCATTGCAAATATGTGTGTATGTGTATGCGCGGACACGCTAACATGCGTGCAGACACACACACACACACACACACACACACACACACACACACAGTAAGCTAAATGTTTCTTTAATTTTATAGTAGTCAGAGGTCAATAATTCGGTGATTTTTTTCATTTTGAAACAAGTTTAGCCTTGGACTGTAAAGACAGTAGCCCTTGTTGTTTTAGGTTGTCAGCACCAATAGCTGCTCTGCTCTCACAGCCTTGCTGGCCATCAGTACCCCCAAAACAGTCTGAAGGAGGGATAACAAACTTCCCCCTACACTTGGCTGGCCCCCTACCAATGCAGCTGTTGGGAAAGGGCATCTATTCATGGAAGAATGGTCTCTTGCTCACTGTCGCCATCTGGTGGTGGCTAATTTGATACATGCTGGTCAACTAGTTCAAGATGGTGTCCTCCTTGGAATTATTCCTACTGGGTGAAGATACTCCTAGTGACTACTAAGATGACAGTGTCCATGTCATTAGATGTATACCAGATCATCAGCATAGGCCTCCCTAAATATCTCTTCATGAGAAGAACCAGGGCAAGCAGGAAAGCAACTAAATCTCAATGATCAGAGCTTGGCTTTAGTTTTGCCTGTTGATTCTTCTCATTTTATCTTTTTGTGTCCTACCTATAAAACCTATGGAAGGATACTGTTAGGAAGTAAAGTGAAATAATATTTCTTGGCACACACTAAGTCCTGTGTAGTTCGTTATTAACATACAAATTAGGACACTCTTCCTCCTGACCTGTCATTGGGTTTCTCTATACTCTTGATCTGTGAGAGGGATTTTGATACAGCTTTAATGCTCAAAGTCCATGCTTCTTTCAACAAGTAGATCTGACTTTTCCCATTTCCTCCTGACCTCTACTCTTCTAGAAAAAAAACACATTTGAGGGACTGGATATACTCCATCCTCTCCTGAAATCCTTTGCCATGGCCTCTCCACAGGATGTCTTTTCCTGCTTTTTACTTCTTCTTATATGGCTACTCACTTGAATAAAATGCCATTTTCACTTGAATAAAATGCCATTTTCACCATGTGCCGATAGCTCGTGACTGTAATCCTACTTAAGAGGCTAATATCTGAGGATCCCTGTTTGAAGTCACCTTAGCAGGAAAGTCCAGGAGATTCTTATCACCAATTAACCAACAAAAGAGCCAAATATGGAACTGTGGCTAAAGTTGTAGAATGCCAGCCTTGAGTTCAAGCTGTAGTACTGGCACACATGCACCCAGTCTCACACACACACACACACACACACACACACACACACACACACACACACATATGAACAGAAAGTGTTAGTTTCATCTGATCATTGCTTTATTATTTTTCAAGGCAAACAGCACATATTTTCTCTCTGTAAATTCCCCTGGAATACACCTGGCCCTCAAAAATATCTTAATTCCTCTTTACATGGTGCTTTCTTATTAGATATTATATTTTGTCCTATTTATATATGTCCTTCTTTAGAAAGTAGAAATACTCTGAAGGTAGGGACATTTGTCTAGATCATGTCAGAGTGTCTGTTAGCATAACATAATATTTGCAAAAGTAATATAGAGATTGGATTTTAAAAATAAATTTTAATGTTCTCTGCCTACATTTTATAGCAGAATATATGAAATCTATAATCCTCGAAAAACATACTTTAATGTCAATTTGTTACCAGCTCTCTTTGGCCTATTCTATGTTTGATCTAACTTCATTATGCATGTGATTGATCTATATTTCTATCATCTGAGAAGGAGGGACTACTGAATTTAGGTTCACAAGTTTTCTCAGAGGGTAATCTATAACTTTCTATGGCTTTACCTTAGCCTTCTTATTTTTATTTTTTATTTTATTTATTTTTTATTGTGAAAATACCATATAGAGGGGTTACAATTACATGGGCAAGATAATGAGCACATTTTTTTATCAAGTATTGCTGCCTCCTCCTTTGTTTCCCCTTACCATCCCTTCCCAGCTCCCAGCCCTCCGCACTGTGATAACCCCCCTCCCCTGCCAAAGTTGTAAAGTTCGTTTTTCGGCATAACGACTTGTACGTCTCATTGTTGCAATGAATCCACCTGTATCCCTATTTAAACGATTTGTTTTTTCCCTTCCCCTCCACAAATTATACCAACATCAAATACAGCGAAAGCTAGCAGCACAACTATGTTTGTTGCAGCATTATTTACCATAGCTAAGATATGGAGCCAACCCAGATACCCCTCATTAAATGAATGGATCAAGAAAACGTGGCATATATACACATGGAATTCTATACCTCCATCAGAATGACATTGCCCCATTTGTTAGCAAATGGAAAGACTTGGAAAAAATTATATTAAGTGAAGTAAGCCAGGCCCAAAGAAACATAGGTACCATGGTTTCCCTTATTTGCAATAACTAGTATATGTCTGAAACAAGCAGAAAAGGTCAGATAAGTTGATGTTGGTTGAAATGAACCCCAAGTTAAGTTTTCAAATGTTTTTTTCTTACATGCAATTGTTTCTAATTTATAAGATGATTTCTTTATTTTGATTTTGAATTAGGATCTTTGCCTAGATTCAGAATATTTGTACTTCCACTTCCCAAGTAGATTCAATTACAGACATGAGCGACCGTATTTGGCAGTAGATATTTATTGTTGTGAGTAGTGTGTGTGTGTGTGTGTGTGTGTGTGTGTGTGTGTGTGAGCTTGTGCAATTCCACCAAAAAGTTGCCTCATTGTGAGTTTCTGTAGCACTCAGATCAAAGTCTGTGTTTTGTTTTCCAGACAACTATCAAACAATTAGGGGGCATTTGCCACAGTCCTAAGTACAAGCTCAATTCAGCCACATTAGAAATGAGATGAGAAACTCTGGTGGCTGGCTCTTAGTCGCCCAAACATTCCCAAGATAATATTTTATATCTCTTTGATGTGTAATAGTAATGCATTTCTGAGCTCTGGGGAAAAAGCTCTGTCTCATCCTAAAGTCAAAAGAGTATTATTTGTGATTACTGGCTATTCCCTTACACATCTGGGGAAAAAATTGGCCCAGAATGTACAGTACACTGAAAAATCATTGAATGTGTTCAATTGCAATCACTTGGCTTTGATGTATTATTTTATATCACCACTCCTCCTTATGTCCCTCAGGGTTTCCATGTTGTCTCATGCCCAGGGCCAAGATCATCTTGCAAACATGCAAGACTTGTCCATATGAAAATTCTGAAGAATTGTATTTTATATTAAGGGACATATAGACTCATGTTGAAAAATATGTTTTCCTTCAGATGTAGCCATTTGAATTCACCATAGCATAGATTAATCTTTGGGATTGAGTGAATACCTGCTGTGTGTGGCTACAAGAGAGAGGAAAGACACAGGTAGAGCAGTTTTCATTTGTTCACAAAATGACACAGTCTTAAAAATGAACTCCAAACTCCTATACAGTTGTGAATGGTAGAGGGTAACATTGTATGCATCAGTCAGAAAGTGATCTTTAGACATGATCTTTATATTCCTGTCAATGTTATGGAAAAGTCTTCTAAAGAGAAAAATTTCTGCCAGGCCCAGTGGTTCAAAGCTGTAATCCTAGATCTGTGGAGACAAAGATGGGAGATTGTATTTTAAGATGAGCCCTAGGAAAAAGGACATTGGGAGACTATATCTCAAAGCATGGCTGGGCAAGTTGTAGACTGCCTCTTTTCCCAGCTACAAAAGGAAGGAGAGCAGCTAGCCTCAGTGATGCATCCTTGTCACCTGTTATCCCCAGTAACAAGGCAAAGTAGAAGGAGGAGGATCACAACCCAGGCCAACCCAATTCAAGCACAATGTAAGACCTTACTTTAAAATAACAATATAAAAGGTGCTTAGGAATTTGGCTCAAGGGGTAGAGGGTCTGCCTACCATACATGAGACCCTGATTTCAAGTTCTGGTACCACCCCCAAAAAATAACAAAGAAAAAAGGAAAAGGAAGGAGAGAGAGAAAGAGAGGGAGGAGGGAGAATCAGCAGTCCTCTAGGAAAGTTTTATTCCAAGCATAAGCTGAATATTATTTGCATTTTTCTGGATATTGCACCCCTTAAATACTAGCTACATATGTATCTCCATGTGTTTCTTCACTCAGTAAATAACAGATCAGTAAATAACTAATTAAATTATCATTTGTAAGTTAATCATTATTCCTGTTGACTTTGGTTTAGATAGAGCAAGAAATTATATTCTATGTGAAATTTTTGTTTTGTATCTGTGACCAGAGGGCATATTAAACATACTCTTGTTTGGGCTCTGTGAGGGGACATCTACAATGCCAGCTCTTTGGGAGACAGAGGTAGGAGGATTGTAACCTGAGTATAGCTCCAATAAAAATGTGAGTCCCTATCCAAAAAAATAATTTAAAATATATAAATAGCTGGCGACAAGATTCACTTGGTAGAGAACTTGCTTTGCAAATGTCAGGCTCTGAGTTCAAATCCCAGTATTGCAAAACCAACAAATTACACTCCTTAGGGAGAAGACACCCCATGTGAATATCTTAACACCACAGTGCTTCCAGAGTGATAAGATGCACATACTTCTCTAGTAATTACCCAGATGTTGGCTTAAAGCCATGCAGAACAAGTTCAGAAAGCTTCACAGTCTGTTTGCATAGTCTCCAAACATGGGTGAAGACGAAACTTTGATTTAGTAATCAAATATTTTAGACCTTTAGTTAGACTCCTGAGCAATTTGGTTAATAGATAATTCATCTGTGTTCTGTCCTTTTTCCCTCATAATTGCATTTGTGTGTGTGTGTGTGTGTGTGTGTGTGTGTGTGTGTGTGTGTGTGTGTGTGTGTGTGTACATGTTGACAACCAGAAAAGACACAGTAGTGGAGCCAAGAGTAAATATGACACAGGAAGTTCTTCAGTCTAAAACTTATGTATAAACAGAAAGTGGATTGGTGCTTGGTGCTCAGGTGACAAGGCCTGGACCAATTACAATGGTATGGGAGGTGCTTGGCTTTTCTTCTATTTGTAGTTGTGAACGTGTCCTAAAATTGAATATAGTCATGTACAACTTTAAATACACTTAGATTTTAAAGGGCTGAGTTGTGTGTAATATAAATTATGTCCACATAGTCTAAAGCTACTATTTCCTACATTTACACTGTAAAGCAGTTAAATCGAACATCCCTTGTTCTCCAATGCCTTACATTTGATGCCTTCCTGACTCACCAAGCATCTGTGTGAATTTTCTTTTTTTTTTTTTTTTGTCGGTCGTGGGGCTTGAACTCTGGGCTTGGGTGCTGTCTCTGTGCTCTCCAGCTCAAGTCAAGTACTCTACCACTTGAGCCACAGTGCCACTTCTGGTTTTCTAGTGGTTTTTATTGGAGATAAGAGGCTCATGGACTTTCCTGCCTGTGCTGGCTTTGAACCACTATGCTCAGATCTCAGCCTCCTGAGTAGCTAGGATTACAGGCATGAGCCACTGGCGCCCGGCTTGTATGAATTTTCTTACATAGACCCCAGTATCTGAATATGTACTTTATTCCAAATACATCCTTTTTATCTCTGTTCCTATGTGAAGTGATATTTCCAATCTCCAGTATACATGTTCTCTAGCTCCAAAATGGTATTTACCATGTTTTACTGTAATTAGATCCTAAAATTCTAACCTATGGACTAAGCATATCTTTTTCCCCTCTCTTTCTCTCTCTTGGCTTCGTGTTTCTAAAGACAAAGACAGGGGTTTGCTTGCTACAGGATGGTAATCAGGAACCGTTCAAAGTCCGGCTGCACCTAGCCAGAGATCTTCTGATTCTTCAGGAGCAGGATGTGATATGCGTGTCTGGTGAGCCTTTCTATTCTGGTGTAAGTAGCTCTTCCTTCTGTTGACACTTTGATTTGTTTTTGTCTGTTGCTAATGACAATACTTATTCCCAGCCAGGCTATGATGGTTTATGTCTTTAGCCCTAGCTACACAGGAGGCTGAAATCTTAGAATCACAGTTCAAAACATCCTAAGCAACAAAGTCCATGAGACTCTTATCTCCAGTTAATCAGGAAAAGGCAGGAAGTGGAGCTGTGGCTCAGTGGTAAAATATCATCAGCTTTGAGTTTAAAAATAAAACAGTGAGGAGACATTGTCCAGAGTTCCAGCTTTGTTAGCAGTGCACATGCGTGCGTGATCACACACACACACACACACACACACACACACACACACACACACACACACACACACACACACACACACACACACACACACACACACACACACACACACACACACACACACACACTGATGCTTATTTCCAGAAAACTGAAAAGGTATTTTTTCATTCATTTTATCACATTGCTAAGTTAGCTGGATATTCTTGTGAGGACCTTTCTGGGTCAAAGCATAATCTTTACAGCCTTTTGTCCCTTGGTGTCTACTGAGTCCTCTCTCTGTATTTTATAATCATGATGTAGTGTACCTTGACTTCTCCACAGCGCCAAAAGGAACTGTGCATGGTGGGGTCCCTAGGTCTGGTCCTATCTTGCACCAGCTTGAACTATTAGTGGAAATGCTAAGACAGAGCCCATGTCCCAATGTGAGCAAGACAGGAGGCTTTAGGTCCTGGTTGCTTAAACTCAGATGATGCTTTCTCCCGAGGTTAGCCCTGAGGTGTGATAGAATGGTCTTTGTGTGCTTAGCAATTCTTTAGCTGTTTAAATGATATATCTTGATGCTGTTAATCATCAAATCATTTTCCAAAAGCAATTGGTGTGCTTGATGGTACCAAAGCACAACAGTGGAAGAACGTCCTTAAAGAACAGATTTTATTTGGTAAGAAGATGTAGAACAACACAAGGCAAGTTCTAGAGTATCATTCATGTTGTCATACCATTAAAAAGACCATTGTAACAGAATAGACAAAATATGATCTCTGGAGAAAATGGCAAGAAGTATCCACCTCTCTGCTCCATGGTTTCCCAGAAAACTGCAACTACTTAGCATGAAGATTTAATTTGCGCCTTCCTAACAGACTTCCCTGGGAGAGTTTGGCTGGTGTTGAATAATGCTGAACTGGAGTTTTCACATCACTACTTACTAACACCTTATGGGAGTCACACAAAGTCCTAAATCAATAGGCCTTTGCTAACAAAAGGTAATGGACATTTTGCAGACTGTTAACTATTCTGTTGTCACAGACCATTTAAATCATTCTGAATCATGGACTTAAATGTCAGGGCTGATTAAACTTTTCCCATGGGGTTGTCCTTTTTTCCCCTTGCTAAATAACACAAAGATGGTCTATTTCTTCTTTTCTTTTCTTTTCCTTTTTTTCAGGGAAGAGAAATGAGTCACAGAATATTCTGAAATGAATATATCATATTTTTAAATTAATTTAATTTTGTTGTAAAGGTGATGAACAGAGGGGTTACAGTTACATAAATAAGGTAATGAGTACATTTCTTGTTACCCTCTCCCTTGTTTTCTCCCATTTTTCCCTCATCCCACGATTCCTCTCCTCCAAGTTGTAAAGTTCATTTCTAAGATAGTGTCTTGTGAATATTGCTGTTCACCCTTTGTCCTTTTTCTCACCATTTTGTGATTCTTCTTTCCTTCACCAAATCAGATAAACATATATACAAAAAAATAAAAAAAAAATCAGTGACAGCAGGGAATTAACCAAAGGGGAAAAATGAATGAAAAAATAAAGAACTTCACACAGTACATTAAAAAACAAAACAAAAAATCTTATTGGCGTATATTGGAGTTCATTTCGGTTATTGTCATTTCATATAGTAATATGTACATTGTTAATGAGTTATTGTGATCCTCAACTAGGACTATCGTAGATATATACTAAACCACATTGATATTCTACTTTACCCCAGTTAGAATTGTCATTATCAAGACAATAAATAATGGTAGACACTAGCAGGGATGTGATCAAAAGGGAACAGTACTGCACTCTTGGTAGGAATGTAAACTGGTTCACCCACTCTGGAAATCAGTGTCGAGGTTCCTCAAAAGACTAAACACAGAGCCCCCCTATGACCCAGCAATTCTACTCCTGGGCATTTATCCAACTGATCACAAACAAGGCCACACTAAAGTTACAAGCACAACTATGTTCATTGCAGCATTATTTACCATAGTTAAGATATGAAACCAACCCAGATGCCCTCAATAGATGAATAAATTAAGAAAATGTGGTATATATACACAGTGGAATTCAATGCTTCTATCAGAAAGAATGACATCACCCCATTTGTAAGGAAATGGAAAGACTTGGAAAAAATCATGTTTAGTGAAGTAAGCCAGACCTTTAAAAACATAGGCTCCATGGTTTCCCTCATTCATGATAATTGGAATGCATATTTTAGTACCCAAGTCCTAGATCAGCAGTGTAAAACTGATGAAATTCCAGATTTAACAATAATGGTTGGTTTTCAAATTTTCAGTTAACACAGGGACCTTCCCCCTTCTCTCAAAGAAAGTACTATGTGTGTAAATGAGGCTTAGTATGTTCAGAAGAGCTCCACATTATAGAGAAACTTAGCATGGTAATGTCAAAGGAGGCAAAAATATATAACAAAAAGCACCAAGTGCTTGTAACAGCACTTTCAGCAAACTATAAATAAAGTTTAGCTGATGATGAGTATGCAAGGAATGATTCCCACTGACTATAGTACTCACTGAACATTCTCTCTGCAGTTGGAACAAGCTGCAGGTATTCATGTGCCTCCCTGGATATCACAGCTGACACAGTATGTCAGGAAATTGATACAAATAACATAATAATTATAAAGGAAGAGGTATTCATCAATTTCATTATTTCAGACAGAGAAAAATCCTAAGAAATCCACAAAACGTAGAGAAAGGTTGCTGGAAATAAGGACAACATACCAAATTAAATATATTCCCATTAAAAAATGACAAGCCATGAAAAAGTATAACAAAAAAGAAATTATACCAGGTGCTGGTGGCTTATGTCTGTAATTCAAGTTGAGACTTGAGAATCTTGGCTCAGAGCCAGATGGAGCAGACAAATCCTTGAGACTCTTCTATCCAATTAACCACTAAAAAACCAGAACTGGAGGCATCACTTAAGTGGTAAAGTGCTAGACATGAGGAAAAAAAGCCAAGTGAGACTATAAGACCCTGAGTTCAAGACCCAACACTGCAAAGAAAAAGAAAAAAGGGAAATAGAAAAATATTTTACAATATGTCAAGATGTGTTAGGAATAAGTTTATTTAGGAATAATATTTTGGGGGAATAAATTTAATAAAGAATATATGTGCTACATTGCCTGAATACTGCAAAGACACTGGTGACAAAAATAAAATAAACAACTTAAATGGATAAATACAACATGTTCATGCATTAAAGATTAAATATTAGTAAAATAATACCTTCCCAGATACTTCTAACTAGTCAAAACTTCAATGAGTTTTATGGCTATATCCAAAATAGATTTTAAATTTTCCTTGAAAATATGAAAATTGAATATTGTTAAAATCATCTTGAATAAAGAGAAATGACTGTAGCATTTATACTTCCTGATTTTAGAACTCACTGTAAAATTCCAATGATAACTGCAATGTGATATTGTCATAAATGAAGATGTATAGATCTGTACAAAGTTCTGCATAGTTAAGAGATAGAACTGTTCTTACCTGGCCAACAGAGTTCCTTCATTATGATAAGGTACATATAACATAAAATGTACTATTTTTACCATTTGAGTGCAGATTGGTTGCAGAATATAGTCATGTTGTAGCGTAGCCAGCCCCAGTATCTCTGTCAAGACTTTTAATCTAACTTACTAGGAAACATTGTGCTTATAAACCAATAGTTCCCTTCTTCTCCTACCTCTAAGATCCTGGTTACCACTTACACACTTTGTTTTATGCAAGTGAAGCCACACAGCATTTGGCCTTTATATCTTGCTTATTTGACTTACAGGAATGTCTTCAAGATAAACCCATATTGAAAAAAAGATCAGAATTCTATTTTTTGAAATAGAAAATGTACCTCCCTCATTTTTCCCACTTTTCCTCCCCTAAGTCTTACCAATTGTACAGACGGTTCCAACATATTGTCTTCTGACTGTTGCTGTTGAATTGGTTCCCGCTTTGTATCACCGTTCTGTTGTTCCCCTTCCCTTCCCTATACAGATAATTGTATATACAATACCCATGGTACCAAATAAAATGCAGTGACAAGGGATAAACCATAGGGGAAAATACAAAAGAAACAAGAAATCACATAGTACGTTAAAAACAACAAAGAAAAACATCTTGTGTCCATGTCTTGAAGTTCATTTCACTTAGCATCATCTAATATGGTCATATGTACATAGCTATTGAGTGATTCAGTTCATCTGTTAGGATTATCCTAGACATATACTAATTATTACAAATGAGGGAAACCATGGGTACCTATGTTTCTTTGGGTCTGGCTTACTTCACTTAATATGATTTTTCCAAGTCTTTACCTTACAAATGGGGTGGTACCATTCTTCCTGATGGAAGCATAGAATTACTATATATATAATTTTCTTGATCCATTCATCTACTGAGGGGCATCTGGGTTGGTTCCATATCTTAGCTATGATAAATAATTCTACTGCTACAATGAGCATGGTTGTGCTTGTACCTTTAGTATGGCCTTATTTGTGGTCATTTGGGTAAATGCCCAGAAGTGGGATTGCTGGGTCATATGGAGCTCTATGTTTAGCCTTTTGAGGAAACTCTATAATGTTTTCCAAAGACCTTGAAGTAAAAGCAGACACCCTGGAAACATTACAGGGAGGAGTAATAGAAACTCTAAGGCTCCTTGGCATGGGCGGTAATTTTCTCATTAAAGACCCAGAAACACAACACTCAAAGAAAGGTTGAACAAATGGGATTGAATTAAATTGCAGAGCTTCTGCTTGTCAAGGGACATAGTTAGCAAGATCAGTAGAAAGCCCACAGTTTGTGAGAAGATATTCATTAGCCACGCAACAGAGAAGGGTCTCATATCTAAAATATACTTAGAACTCAAAAAAAATTAAATACCCCCAAAATAAATCCTCAAAGAAACAACCATCCCATTAATAAAGTTTGCTAAAGTCTTAAAGAGAGACTTCTCTGAAGAGGAAATAAGAATGGTCAATAGACACATGAAGAAATGCTGAACATCTCTGGTCATAAAAGAAATGCAAATCCTAACAACATTCAACTTCTACCCCACCCCATTATCAACTAATCTAATAACAAGAGATCCTGGCAGGGTTGTAGCCAAAAGGGACACTGCTACACAGTTTATTGGAGTGTAAACTCATTTACCCACTCTGGAAAGCAGAACCTTATTCTTTTTAAGACAAAATAATTTATATGTATACATATATACATATTCATACATACATATTTACACAGACACACACATCTATCTATCTATCTATCTATCTATCTATCTATCTATCTATCTATCTATCTATCTATCTAATTTTTCCTTTTGCCAAGCAATAGATTTTTGCTTGCTTTGACCTTTTAGCTCTTACTCAAAATGCTACCATAGGCAGGTAATGAGCAGTCACACCTGTAATCTAGTCTACTTAATAGATACCAAAGTCCAAAGCCAGCCCTCACAGAAAAATCTGTGAAACTCTCTCTTCCCCAATTAACCAGGAAAAGCTGGCAGAGGAGGTGTGGCTCAAGTGCTTTGTGTATGTGTGTGTGTGTGTGTATGTGTGTGTGTGTGTGTGTGTGTGTGGAGTGTGCATGCACACACACATCTAGATACTGTCCTTGAGAACTTGCCTTCAAGGCTGTTGCTCTACCACTTGAGACACAACTATGTTTCCAGATTTTTGGTAGATAATTGGCAATAGATATCTGACTGACTTTCCTGCCCAGGCTCACTTCAAATCTCAACCTTTGAGTACTAGGATTATAGACATGAGCCACTGGTACCCAGATACCAAGTGAATGATCAAGTGCACTTTTCCTCTTTTCTATCCTGCAACAGAGTATTTAGCTGCAAGTGCTTCTTGAAACTTCATCCTATATATGAACCCTTTGGATTTCATCTGGGGGAAGTCAATTTGTGAAAGACTAAATTTTAACCTACTGCACCCTCAAACTGCCATGGGTTTTCTGGCCAAGACTTGTTTGATTTTAAACATACTACTAGTAGTATGTTCAAGGAACAGCTGCCCTAGGCATATATCAGTTGAGTTCAACTTTGTTCTATAAAGCTCTTAGTACAAACTAGAATTTAACTCATTTTTGGAAACACAGAACAGAAACGTATGCTGAACTTCTCTGGTCATAAAAGAAATGCAAATCAAAACAACATTGAGATTCCACCTTACCCCAGTTAGAATGGCTATAATCAAGAAATCTAATAATAGATTCTGGAGGAGATGTGGCCAAAAGGGAATCCTACTTCATTGTTGGTGGGAGAGTAAACTTATTCAAGCACTCTGGAAAGCAGTATTGAGGTTTCTCAAAAGACTACAGTTAGTGCTCCCCTATGACCCAGCAATCTTACTTTTGGGCATTTATCCAAACAATGACATACTAAGGCTACCAGCACAACTATATTCATCACAGCATTATTTATCTTAGCTAAGATATGGAACCAACCCAATGTGGCATGTATGTATGTATGTATGTATGTGTATATGTATGTATGTATGTTTACATATATATATATATATATATATATATATACTATTTTTCCACCAGAAAGGATGATACTACCCCATTTGTTAGGAAATGGAAAGACTTGGAAAAACATATTAAGTGAAGTAAGTCAGACCCAAAGAAACATAGGTCCCATGTTTTCCCTTATTTGCATTAATTACTATACATTTAGGGTGATCTTATCAGATGAGCAGAAAAGCTCAATAGCTATGTACATATTACCATATAAAGATATGGACACAAGATATTTTTCTTTGTTGTTGTTTTTAATATACTATGTGATTTTTTTTGTTTCTTTTGTATGTTCTTTCCTCCATGGCATATCCCCTATTATCACAGTATTTGGTTTGTTACCCTGGGTATTGTATATATGTTTATCTGAATTAGGGAAGAAAGAGAACAACAGAATGATGAAACATAGGACAAGGGGGAACCAATGCAACAGCGACATACACAAGACAATATGTTGGAAATGATCTGTACAACTTCAGAGGGGGGATAGAGGGGGAAGGAAAGTAGGAGAAAAATGAGGGAAGGGGTAACATTTTACAGAAAATGTACTTACTACCTTACTTATGTAACTCTAACCCGCCCCCATACATCACCTTGACAATAAAAAATGAAATTAAAAAACTGAAAACGTATACTAAGAGTGTGATGTGTTATCTATAAAAGGAAAAGACACAAATAGGGATAGTACAGGGATCCTGGTAAATCAGGGAACCACATAATGAGTGCAGCTATCTCAGGAGTCAACACAGAGTCACTGCAGTCTGAGGACCTTTACTAGCAGAAGGTGTAGAGCTGAAGGAGTTCATCTTTGGGATGCCTTTAGAGAACTCATAAAGAAGAACACCATTAACCTCCATTAGACAAGAGCTTAACCCTGCTGAGCACTCGCAGCCTGGGGAGACAGGGGTGCCTGTGAGTTTAGAACAGATATCAGGCACACTGAGTGGCAGTAAAGGGGTAGAACTTTGCCTGTTTGGCACATCTGACACTTTAGTGATATGCATGACATTCTTCCAACATAAGTCACTTGGAAAATTGTATGAATATTTTTGTTTATCTAGAGTCTAAGCTGAATTATCCCAAACATTTACTTGGACTTAAGTATCATTTTCTTAAAAGCCAAATTATTTTATGCTACTTTACAGGATGATTCTGTGGTTTATTCAGTGTTAATCCCACTTAAGTTTTACAATGAGTTCATATAGAATTTTCTTTCTCTGTGATAATTTGAAGGTAATAGCAGAATATAGCATTATCATTCATGATATTTCAGCCCTGAGAGTAGGTGACTTCTGACCAAAATGACCTTTCGTCATTGTCTTAAAGTGTCAATTAACATAAAGAAAGTTATCACCACTTTTGATGCTCAGAAATCAGAACTTTTTCTTTGTTGTTGTTGTCGGTCCTGGGGCTTGAACTCTGGGTTCCCTCAGCTCTTCAGCTCAAGGCTAGTAGTCTACCACTTGAACCACAGCACCATTTCCGGATTTTTCTCCTTATGTGGTGATGAAGAATCGAACCCAGGGCCTCATGCATGGGAGGCAAGCACTCTACCACTAAGCCACCTTCTCAGCCCCTCTGTTGTTCTTATAAACAATTTAACACTCTAAATCAGCGATGTCAGTGGCTATCCTAGTGGTATTATCTCCTTCAATGTACCTGAAAAAGGATTCAATTTACCCTATGCTATTTTTAAATATTGACAAGAGTACTTTTAGAAGGTCAATGGGGATAATTTCAATGACTATGAATTTCACCAGGGAGACACCATCTCAAAAGAACTGCTAGTAAAAGATAAGAATATCTTGGATATTAAATTCCAATCATGACAGAACTAACAGATAGACAGTACACAGTAATGAATCCCTCAGCAGAATTCTCCTGAGCATTAGACTGAAGTAGCACACAACTCCCTCCAGTCTCTTACAGGAGAAAGTGTGCAATTAGTGTCCCACCAGTAAAATTGTAATTTCCTGAAGGCAACATTAACAGAAGGTGCTATCTAATTTTAAACTGGGGGTCTATTCGCCCTCTCATAAGTGTGACAGGAGAGTATTTTCTTTTTCCACATCCCAGAGCCATTATTGAAATCCATCAGTACAGAGGTTAGAGTCTGTGCACATGCATGTAAACACACACTCACACACACAATTCTTTAAAATCTCACATCCTAATGATTACTCTTAAACTTGAAGTTTGTTTGTTTGTTTGTTTTGTTGGTCATGGGGCTTGAAATCTGGGCCTAGGCTCTATCCCTCAGCTCTTCAGCTTAAGGCTAGCACTCTACCATTAAGCCACAGTTCCACTTCCAGTTTTCTGGTGGTTTATTGGAGATGAGAGACTCACAGACTTTCTTGACTGGGCTGGGTTTGAACTGCAATCCTCAGTTCTCAGCCTCCTGAGTAGCTAAGATTATAGGCATGAGCCACCAGCTCCTAGTTTATTTAATTTTGTTACTTGAAAAAGTTTTATTCTCAAGAGGCTAAGAGCTTTGGATCACAGTTTGATTTAAGCCTGGGCAGACCAATCTATAGACAATTTTCCCCAAAATGGGTACCAAGAAACCCAAACTGGAGACTTAGCTCAATGGTAGAGAATTAGCCCAGAGTGGAGAAAACTGGGTGAGAATGAGAGGCCCTAAATTCATACACCAAAAATAAAATAATTGACAAATAATGATTGAAGTATATGTGCTATTTAAGATAGGAACTTGTTCTGAGAAATATGATTCAGAATAATTTTTCATTGTGTGTATGTCATGGAAGTACTCAAGCAAACTAAGGGAGTAACAACCTCGTTATACCATCAAATCTGCTACATCCTATACCAAAGAACCCTCTACTTATGTGTGGTCTGTCATGGACAGAAATATTGTTGCCTGGCACATAACACATGAAACTTGCACAATCAGACTATTAGATATACACATACAGTATGTGCTTTTTGACTGCATGTCTACATTTCCATTTTTTCCCAGCCACTGGAAATCACTATGCTACTCCTTATTGTTGTGAGATCCATGTTTTTAGACTGAGATCTTACAATATTTGCTTTTCTGTATCTAGCTTTTTTAGTAAAGCATAATTCCCCTAAGCTTACCAATGCAGTTAGAAGTGCAGAAATGGCTGTGATTCTTTCCATTTAATAATGAATAATATGCTGTTTTAATATATATCATATGTAAAATCACATATAAATCATATATTATCACATTTTTAGCCACTTATCCATTGTGGTCTCTTACTTGTAACATATAAACTTTGATTTTTAAGTATGAAATCTGTTTGAGGTCAAGTGGTCACTGGGAAGTCAAGTTGGTAAGAAAACTCCCAGCTTCCTCCCTTTAAAAATAAGTGTTTATACTTAGTTTTATCCACAAATATACAGAAATGTGTTATATTTCTGATTTTTTGTTTTTTATTGTGAAAATACTGTACAGTTACATGAGCAAGGTAATGAATACATTTTTTTGTTTGTTTTTGGGTCTAGTCGTGGGGCTTGAACTCTGGGCCTGGGCGCTGTCCATCAACTCTTCAGCTAAAGGCAAGCGCTCTACCGCTTGAGTCACTGCACCACTTCTGGTTTTCTAGTGGTTTATTGGAAATAAGAGTCTCACAGACTTTCCTGCCCAGGCTGGCTTTGAACCGCGACCCTCAGATTTCAGCTTCCTGAGTAGTTTGGATTACAGGCGTGAGCCACCAGCGCCTAGCATGAATACATTTCTTATCAAGCATTGTTGCCTCCTCCTTTGTTTTTCCCCTATCATCCCTTCCCTCCCATCTCCACAATTTTTTTTTATTGTGAAAATACCATACAGAGTGGTTACAATTAACATGGGCAAGGTAATGAGTACATTTCTTATCAAGAATTGTTGCCTCCTCCTTTGTTTCCCCTTCCCATCTCTCCCCATCTCCCGTCCCCCTTCCCCCCACCCCCCACCCCCCACCCCCTCCCGGCCAGAGTCGTAAAGTTCATTTTTCGACATAACATCTTGTACATCTCATTGTTGCAGTGGGTCCACCTGTATCCCTATTTAAATAATTGGTTTTTTTCCCTTCCCCTCCACAAATTATACCAACATCAAATACAGTGAAAACAAGGGTGGGGGAGGGACATACAAAGCAACAAAGAAATAATCTTATAAATATGTTAGAAACAATAGCAAGAAAGAAAAACAAATTTGAATCCTTATCTTGGGATTCATTTCGCCTAACTCCACAATTTTTTGACAATTTTGGGAGGTACCCATAAAATGTGATGAAAATGAGATTAAGAAACAAGAGCTTATACAAATCAAATTAAAAAATAGTTATAGGTAGGCAGCAACTATTTAGAGAGCTGTGATTTTATAGTAGAAAGGAATAAAATGTCTTGGTATTAGAACCTAGAGTTCTTTGCTGTTAGGTTTCTAAGTTAATCAAAGAATCTTTCTGTTCTGTTCCTTACCCAAGGATTCATTTTACAATAAGCATCAGCATCAAGGTCCTTCCTAGGGCCTAGTTTCTTGGAGACTCAATTCTGGCTACTCTCTCTATTTTTTTTAATTTCTTCCCTGAGAGCATTGTCTGTAGCTACTGTGGTGGCCCTAGTGGGCCATGATAGCACTGATCTGATCTGTTAACGCTGCTGCTACGGAAATGGCTGCAGTGATGAGGGGAGAGATTCTGCTTCCACATGGGGAATGCTGTAGGAGATTTAGGGCTGGGTCTTGAAGCATCTTTCCAATGAAAACAATGTGAATGATAAATACAAGAGCAAAATGGCATTGATGGAAGTAGGTTGTAAAACAGAGCTAATATTTAGTGAATTATTACATATGAATGGCATAATCTACCTATTGTGCGCTATAAATTTTACTTTATCTTTAAAATAATTTGAATGTGAGAATTTTTGACTTTCATTTCATGTTCAGGGCAAGACATTATTTTTAAGCATTTTGCTTCACAAATCATTTCCCTTATTTTAGAGAAGTATCCAAACAATGTCAAAATGTGTAACTTGAACACATGCACAATTACTAAAATGCAAGTATATAACAATAATACAAATGTATGTTTTTCCGATCCAAAAACCTGAATAGACAGAATAATAAGCTAGCATAGTATTAACCTAATTGATTTTCTAATAATCCTGTCATGGTTTTCATAGTTTGGACATATATATTACAAATTATGACTCTTTAAACACTAAGCTTTATGAATTCAGATTGTTAATTTTCTTTTTTTTTTTGAAATGTAGTTCATCTCCCAACTTAAGTCAGCCTAAAACCAACAAAAGACTTTGGCTATACTTATAACAGTATATTTAAAAAAAAAAACTCTATTATTGGGAATTCAGCATCACCAAGGAAATAATAAAACAATCCTTTCTTTGGATAACTTTAATGTTTTAATTTATGTGAAAAGGCATTTTTCTGAATTGTTATTACATATATACATACAGATCTGTGTATAAGTATATAAAATCATTCATAAAAAGAATGCAGTTCCATAGGAAACTAGGTATGATCCCTGACAAATTATCTTGTCACTGGTGATAATAGTAAATATTAAGTAAATACTTAAATATAAGTAAATTGTCCTTTGTCTCTTATGGTCTTACATCCAAGGTGAATATGCAAGCAGATAAACAGATTAGGCATGGGGAATGGAACTAAGTACCCTCTAGGCCAGGTCCTGCTATTTACTAGTTAGATGACATCAGCTTTTACATAGGTAATTGAAGATATGTTTTTACTTCATTTCTTCCCATAAATCATATGAATGAGGACTATACTACCTAACTCATTGTGTTATCATGAAAATTGAATGGATTAGCATCTGTAAAACAGGTCAAGAAATAGTATTTGTATTAACAAAACAGGCCAAATATTGTGGTGCAGGCTATATTCCCAGAACTTCAGAAAACAAGGCAGAAGTGTAAAATATTATGGGTGTTTTACAGACATGGTAACAACACAGAATTCAGAGTTTGAAATTAGAGGCTACCTCCCAAAGGATGTAGTTGAGATACCATGTTCTTTTGTTTTTTTTGGGTCTGGTCGTGGGGCCTGAACTCTGGGCCTGGGCGCTGTCCCTCAGCTCTTTTAGCTCAAGGCTAGCGCTCTACCACTGGAGCCACAGCGCCACTTCCATGTATACTAAGCAGATGGGAGTGAAAAAAAATCACCATGCTGTGAGAGCACAGACAGTGTTAACGTACTGAGTCATGAGAGAGTTGCTTATGAGAATTAGTGAGGAGGAATGGAAAGAAGGATTCACTGTGGTTAGGAGGATGTGGTATCATTAATGAAAGCAAGACTCCAAAAAGGAAAATCAAGCTTTCAGAAAGAAACAGAATAAAATATATATGGAACCATATTCAGCTAGACTTTCTCAAAACTACTCTATCAGAATAAGTTTCAGAGCTAAATAGTTGAATATGGACTTCAAAACAAAGAAGTGAACCAACTTTGGCTTCCCAGACCAAGGCCTAGTTAGAGTCCCTGCTGAGACTTCTTATTTTCTTTGCTTATGACATTTATTACTTATTTGCTTGTGACATTTATTACTTTTCACCACTGACATGCTTCTTTCTTGAAAAAGACCATGGGACCTGGAGAGAAGGAGTTGTGTTAATTATCCTAATGACTATTCTTTTACACATTGCCAATCTCTGAATAGCATTTGACAGGATTTAGAGAGAGAATGGGGTTTCTCATACAGGGAATTTTGGTTGGAAAGAGAGGTTAATTGTTTCAAAGGGTGAACTGAAGAGGAGCCAGTTTGCTCCTACTGTGGCAATCTGGTCACAGTTCTTCCCATTTAGTCCTGTTTCAGGGTATAGAAAACCCTGACAGTGGTTCAGAACCATCTGAGCAGGACCTGACACATAAAATGCAGCTATGAGAGCAGCCAGAAGACAACGACACATGTGTACATGTAAAGAAAAAGTCTTAAAAGGCTTTATTCTTCCCTTCTGTGTTTTGTTTACTATGTGAACATGTCACATGTAAATTGTCCAAGGAGTCACCAATGGAGAAGTAGGTAGATATAAAAGGGAGAAGGGAACAAAGCTTCTTCTGAGAGGAATTAATAGATGTACAGGAATTGGATGATTGTCCACAACTGACAAAAAATAGTAATGGAATGAGAATCAGAGCTCTTTCCTATTCAAATTTTAGGATACCTTTTCTGAGATTTGAATGCCCATGATAATATACAGAAGTCATTTCAGGACTAGAGACAAATGAGGAACAAGGTAAACAGTAGGAAACTGGAAAACAGCCAAAGAGCCATGACTCTGAGTATGCAGGTGAGGGGGTTTCAAGACCTATGTGAATATCCAAATCTGCCAGTATTCTAGTCCCATATAGAAAATGGCACAGGACAAACAGCACTTATTCAGTAAGAATTTTCCTTACTTCCTTAAAGTCAGTGGGCTGACTTTACACAGATTCCACCCCACATTGTAAAGATTACTTACACAGAGTATGGTTCACTCATATGGAGATGTTTAAGCATGGACCAAATAATAGAAATAATCAATTAAGGTGGTTATCAAATTTATTGAGAGTGGCAATGGTATTGGGTACCAGTACTGATGAAGGAGTATGTCTTTGTTCTTAGAAATATCTTGGAGTGATTGGGGATGAAGCACAGTGATGCTTCCATCTTAGAGATGGCCCAACAGAAGTAACACCTCTACTCATGTCCAAAAGGAGAAAACAAATGTGACAGAAACAAGCATTTTGTTAATTTCATATTATTTGGGAACACTAGGCATTCTTGCAGAGTTATCTGATCTTTCAATATTTTTTCTAAATCTAACCTGCAAAAATTGTTAGAATCTAGCAATAGTCCATGAGTGTGGTAACATTATAATCTAAAATTGGAATATCATCTCCATAGAGGGAACTGGAGAAAAAGCAGGCAAAAGAAAGTGGATAGAAAAATGTACTGTGGAAAAAAGGCACTATTAAAAGTAACAGTGGAGGTACACACTCCAAATAGGTATTTCACTCTATCTCTCCTCTATTGGATATGTAAGTAGGCCAGATACCACCACTGACCATAGTTACAAGACAATATAAGATGATGCTGAGTGAAATGAACCCCAAAATATGGGCACAAAAAGTATGTCTTTATTGTTACTGTTTTACATGTAACATGTGATTTTATTTTTTGTTGTTTTCATTGTTTCCTTTGTATGTTCTTTCCCCTATGGCATATCCCTTGTTGTCACTGTACTTAATTTTGGTGCCCTGCATCTTATATATATATATATATATATATATATATATATATATATATATATATATATATGTCTATATATATATATATATATATATATATATATATATATATATATATATATGTCTAATGTGGGGAGGGGAAGGGGAATAACAAAACGCTGAAACAAGGACACAGGTTGACCCTTTGCAAAAATGATACCCACAGCACAGTATATTGGAAACTACAAGTTCAGGCTTGGGGGGTGGGGATGGAAATGGGGGGTGAGGTGGGAAGTAGGGAGGGAAGGGATAGTGGGACAACAACAAGGGGTAACAATGGTTGACAAGTAATATACTCGTTGCTTTACTGATGGAACTGTAACCACTCTGTAGGGTATCTTTACAATTTAAAAAAAGTAACAGTGCAGCTGGCTACATTGGCTAATGCCTGTAATCCTAGCTATTTAGGAGGCTGAGATCTGAGGATCGTGGTTCAAAGCCAACCCAGGCAGGAAAGTCCATGAGACTCTTATCTCCAATTACCACAAGAAACCCAGAAGTGGTGCTGCACTCAAGTGGTAGAGTGCTCGCCTTGAGCTGAAATGCTCAGGAACAACACTCAGGCCCAGAGTTCAACTCCAACAAGAAAAAAAAAATAACATAACAGTGGTGATGAGGTGAGGTTTTTCAGAAGAGAAAGCCACATGGCCCAATTGCTGCCCTCTGCGCCCTCTATGAGGTCTGCCTCAACTCTACTTACCAGCTCAGAATATGAGTACATGGTGCCCATGATGTGGGCCCTCAGGGAGAGAGTCTATCATTAGCCCAACATGCTGATTATGTGTGAGATGTCTCCAATGTGTGTGCGTGGGGTCAGATGTTGGCCCTATTTGCTCACATATGGCTATCTGCCTACTCTACTATTACTTTAAATTGCAAAGAAAATACTGGGAATTTCCAAAGTTAGACTAATATTCACAAATTTTCAACCTACCTAAAAGAAGATTAGATCATTGTCTTTACTTTTCCTCCATCTCAGACATGTCTGGACATTAATATAGAATTGAGGTTGATTTATTAAATAAAAAACTCAGCTACATTTATGTATCAGTTCTAGCATTAATTTTAATAATTTAACAGCTTAAGCATACTTACAAATATATATTTGTAATCATATAAAATATTCCCCAACTTTCTATAGCATTGTTTGAATAGAAAGAAAAAGATTACAGTCAAACCATGTGTCCTTCAACTTAAAAAATATTTACCTGAATCTCTAAGGTCTTCTGGATATCAGGTCTGCAGCGATATTTGTCTCCCATGGAAGAAAGTAGATTTCAAATTCATTTATATGTATATATAATGATATGTAAAATGAATATATACTATATGCATACATACAAGCATGTTATATACAATATATAATCACATCTATCTGTCTACCTAGCTATCTCTAGCCTATTCATTCACACAAATACAGACATATGAATACATGAGTGTTGTAGATACATCAATGTAAATGTAGTTAAATAGAATTTAATATTTCCTTTTTCATTGTGTTGTAGAAAGGTTGAAGATGAGCTTTATTCTATTATATTTTAATTCCTAGACATCCATGTTGAATTCTGAATTTCAGGAAAGTGGGAAACCTATACTATTTTATGATTATTTCTATTATTTAGAATATCTAACTCTTCTGGATACTTATTATTATTTCTATTATTTAGAATATCTAACTTTTCTGGATATTTAAGAATTCATGTCAACTCCCTGCCTCCTCCCCATTCCTGCTAGTGATCTGCTCTTCTATTCTGATACATCTATGTTAATCTCTCTGTTTTCTTTGCTTGAGAATCATAAGACTTTGATAACAGGGTTTAGGTCTTTCTTCAAGCTGAGCAGATTCTCAGCTATTTATTTTTATTTTTTCAATTTTTTATGCTTTCCTTTTTTAAATATCTTCAAGTAGTTTTACAAAGCTGTTTAAATTCCATTTAAAAAAAGGTATCGGCCTGGCGATATCAGGTGGCTCATGCCTTGTAATCTTAGCTATTCAGAAGGTTGAGATCTGAGGACCCAGTTCAAAGCCAGCCTGGGCAGAAAAGTCTCTGAGACTTTTATCTCCAGTTAACTATCAGAAAACTGGGAGTGTTGCTGTGGCTAAAGTGGTAGAACTCTTGCCTTCTAGATGAAGATCTTCAGGGAAAGCACCCAGGCCCAGAGTTCAAGCCCCACAACTGACATAAAAAGAAAAAAATAAAAAAAATGACAAAGAAAAAGAGATTTTGCTGCTTACATTGTAGCCTTACTGTTTTCCCCTTCAATAACACAGGAAGAGTTTAGATGGGCTCTCTTGGTTCTTCATTCTCTCCCTTTTTCTTACAGTTTGACCTTGATTGTCTCTATATAAAGTACTAAAGATGCAACTTTTGGGTATCCATTAGCTTACTGACTCTGTGGTTAGGAAAAGTCTGATATTTGAACCAGGTATTGATTTTCTGATTTTTATTATTGTGCTTTTCACCTCTAAACATGTATTTCATCTAATTTTATATTTGTGTCAAAATATTTTATTGCACTGTGGTACATTTGATTTATTTTTATTTCTATTGAACATATTAACAAGTCCTGTTTAGTAGGGTGACTGGGATCCAGGATCTATCAGTCTTTCTAGATCTGAATCTGTTATTTTTCCCCATGATTTTTATTCTCAATTTTCCCCTATGATAGCCTCTGACTTTTTCTGGGACAATTATTTGATTTTTGCCTCTTTGATATTTGCCTCTTAAATGTGTTATACACAGACATACACAGAGATATATATATTTATATAGATAGATAAATATGTATATATATTAATATATATAGATATATATATATAGACAGATAGTATACATACATATATATAAAACCAACCCGGGACCCAGGTTGCTAGTGTAATCCAGATATTCTTTAAATAAAATTCTTCATCAATGATTTGAGACTATAGCATACCCCTGTTTTCACTGTATTTGATGTTGGTATAATTGGGGAGGGGAAGGTAAAAAACCAAATGTTTAATAGGGGTACAGATTGACCCAATGTGATGTACAAGTCGCTATGTCGAAAAACAAACTTTACAATTTAAGTAGGGGGAACTGGGGGCATAGTTGAGGAGGTGGTAGGGATGGGGTGGTAGGGATGGTAGGAGAAAAACAAAGGAGGAGGCTACAATGCTGGATAAGAAATGTACTCATTACCTTGCTCATGTAACTGTAACCCATCTGTACAGTATTTTCACAATAAAAAAACTTATTTAAAAACAAAGTAGAAGTAATCTCATTTCAATCCTTTGTGAGAGCCAATTTATGATTACAACAAACATTTGGGGAAATTGGTTTTCAAGTTTTTCATCTGAACCTAAATTCAAGAGCAGAAAGTTTTCTGCTACTATACTTTGGGAAGCAAGAATTGCTTTCTATATTTACACACTAAAAACAAGGCGTGCGATGGTATCAGCAATGCTGGGCCTCACCTTGTCTTAATCCTTTGCATGGTGCTCCTGTTGAAGCCTCACAGGGCCACTGCTTATGTTGACTTCCTCCACCCTGTGAATGCTTATGTTTTGTAATCACTCCTCACAAGAGAAACTTACTTCTATTTTTTTCATTATCCTGGGTACATATTTCATATTTCTTCTTTTTTTATTTTGCCTTATGAAGGACTTAGAGTCCATCTTGGGATGGGAGATCTTTTACTGCCATTTCAATTTCATTGCATGCTCTGGGTTTATTTATTTGGTTTATATCTTCTTGGATCAGTTTATGTGTGTTGATGGTCTCTCAGAGTGCATCCATTTCTGCCATATTCTCCAATTTATTCGTGTAAAGATTTACAAAGTAGTCCCTTATAATATTCTGAATTTTGCTTTATTATGATGATGCTCCCCATTTTAATTTCTAATTATATTTATTTGGATGGTCTCTGGGCTTCTCTTAGGTTTGCTATTTGTCCACTTTTTCAAAGACACACCTTTTTTGTTTTTTGTTTGTCAGTTTTTCAGTCTCTGATTGGTTTATTTCCAATTTAAATTTTTACTTCTTTTCATCTACTGTTTTTAGTTTTAACTTATTCGTGTTTTTCTAGGAGCTTGAGGTATATTATGAGAGTATTGATTTGAGATTTCTCTAATTTATTGATATATATACTCATAACTATAAAGTTTCTTTTGAGTACTGACTTTGCTGTGTGCCAGAAGTGATGGTATTTTGTATGTTCATTCATATTGATTTTCAGAAATGTTTGAATTTTCCTTCTTGTCTCTTCAGTGATCCACTGGCCATTCAGCAATGTATTATTCAGTTTCCATGAGTTTGAATGTTTTCTGTGATGACTTGCTTTTGACTCCTAAGTTTATTTCTTGAATTTTATTCCAGTGTTGTCTGACAGGATACAAGCAGTAATTCTGAATTTCTTGAACTGGTAGGGAGTTGTTTTGTGATCTGTTTTGGAGAATGTTCCATTGGGCTGCTAAGAAGAATGAGTATTGTGATGCTGCTGGGTGAAAGTATCTATAGTTGTCTAATAAGTCTAGCTGGTCAGTTCCGTTAGCACTCTGGGAGGTTTTGCATGGATTATCTATCCAATGCTGATAATGATCTATTGCAGTCACCAACAATCAATGTGTTTGGATATATGTGTGTTTTTACTTCTTTATCATTATTTGAGGTCATAAGCTTTTATTGAAATAATGAATAAACTACTGGTTTGGGCTGTTGCCCTTTCTCATTAACTTTGTTTAAAATGTTAAGTGAATATTGTGGATGAGGAATTTCACTTAGCCATATAAACTTCTGTGTAAAACTAGAAAATAAAACTTGTCACCTCAAAAGTATCTTCCTTGAGTGAATAAGTGCTTTAAAAATACAAAGAAGTTTCATTATTGTTGCTTAGGTATGGAAGAAGTCTGCAGGTTGTAGTTGTGTATCTAAGCCCAGGAAATTCTAGAATCTGGATTTATGATGGTTTAACAATTTTGTGCATATATTTACATTACATACACATCAGCAGGCTATGATAGAAGCATTGTGGTTCAAAGTAAGCCTAAGTAAACATTTCTGTTAGAATCTTACCTTCAGTTGACCACCAAAAGCTCTGAAAATGGAGCTGAAGTGGTAAAGTACTAGTCTTGAGAAATCAAGAGCTATTGGAGAGTGTCCAGGGGGTGAGTTAAGTACCCAGTGCTAGCACCAAATAAATAAATAAAATTTAAATGAAGATTAAATAAGGACTAGTACAACTTATTCTAAAAATGAATCACAATACAAAGTGAAATAAAATACATAATAGTTTGAAAATAAGGTATCTAATTTATGTACATATTCCTATGAAGGTAATATAATAGATTAAGAAGTGAAACATTTTATTCTAGTACCCATCTTTGTTAATAATGTATTTTAGAATTCTCCCAATTTAACAACAATCTGTTGTTTTGGTACTAAAGGAAAAAATTAAGAATAGAAAAGTGCAGTATATCTTTTTCCATATCCAAGTTGATAGAAAGTTTCTCTCTCCAAGTATGAGATAAAGCATTTCTCTATTTAGTCCATATAACTATCCTTGATAATGATGGCCATATGCACTCTCAATACTTCTGTCTATATGGAAACAGGATAAGATAGCCAAATTAAAAATAAATTGAAGAAGGAATTTTGAATAACCAAAATGCGGAGCTTAAATCTTTTAAATAACAGAGCACTAAAAAGGGAGCACAAATTGGATATCTTTAACTGTAAAATTCAAAAATTTGAAACTTTTTAGAGTACAAATATGACATTCAAAAGGTTTTATATTTGAGAGCATTTTGTATTCCAGATTTAGAAAATAGTATTTCTAACATGGTAATGTCTATGCAAAATTCCCAACCTGGAAAAGCTTTCAAATTTTGAATAAGTGATGTTCAGCCTGTAATTAAGATGCATCATTCATGAGATGATAGTTGTTAATATACCTAGGACTTGAGGATAGTTATTTTTATAATATTGATAGTAATGGTGATGTGTGGAGTAAAATATGAATTTTCTGCCTTTTTTCAAAAAGGTGCTAGCATAATTGATCAAATTTTCTTCACAGATTAATATTTCTACCCTTGCAACGTCATACTTAATGTTTAATTATTTCAGAGGGTGTTTTTTGCCTCTCCATCTGTGATATTTAAATGTATTCTAAGCTTTTATAACTCTCATTGTGGACATTGGTTTCTGCATTACACATTTACTTGATTATAATCTGTGCTTTTGGGATCATTTATTCCCATATTAAATATTCCTGACAGCCATGAGAATTTTTTGCAGTTGTATGTGCGTATGTGTATGGAATAACTTTATAGTTTCCACTGTTTCATTCTATTCTCACATGCTGTCAACACCATTTCTTTCAAGTGGCAATGCACAGTGGGTATGGATACATAGGATCAATATGTCAAAGTTTAAAAGCAAAAGGAAGTATTTGAGTGAAAACCTGAGGCATTATTTCTTACAAATATGAGCTGTGTTGTGTGATGTGTCGCATAAGCCAGAGTGGATTTATGTGACTTCATGTTATGGCTTCTAACATTATCCCTAACAGATGATTGGGGGATTTGAGTTGCAAATATTATGATGCCTTACATTTGCTTCTGCTTAGCACTTCACAATGCATAGAATAGCCTGAATATATTTTGTGTGTGTGTGTGTGTGTATGTGTGTGTGTGTGTGTGTGTGTGTGTGTGTGTGTGTGTGTGTGTGTGTGTGTGTTCTGATTCTAGAGCTTGAACTTAGGGCCTGGGCACTCTGCCTTAACTGTTCCACTCTAGACTTAACTGCTTCAGACATAGCTTTGATACTGGAACATTGCTGGTTAATTTGAGATTAGAGCCTCACAGACTTTCCTGCCTGGGATGGCTTTGAACCAAATTACTCATATTTCACCTTCCTGACTAGGTAGGATTAGACGCGTGAGCCACCAGTGTCTGGGTAGAGATTATTTTAGATTTAAATCACATCACCATTATTATTTGGGAGGATAGTACTAAAGTTTGCACTCAGGGTTTTGTGCTTGCTAAGCATTACTAGCTCATCTATACCCCCAGCAATCTCACATTATTATTTTGAACATATACATGTAACATTCACTTTTGTCCATAAACTACATGAGATTTATATGCTTAAGATTTATCTACTTGTGGAATGAGAGCTGGCGTTAAAAGTCTATGTGCATTATACTCAATGAAAATGACAAGTACACACAAAAGTTGTGAGATGCAGGTAATGCAGGTTGAGAAAGAAGCATACTTGACAAAGTTAGTGAAGAAGAACTAGCTGCTCAGATAAATAAAATTTCACTCAAAATACCTGGAAAAAATATAAGGAAAACAAAAATATTCAATAAAATTGTAATGGTTAAATCAGAAATAACTAAATAAAAATAGAAAAGAGGTAGATGTCATTGTAACAAAAATATGGTTGTTTGAAAAGATTAATAAAATTGAGACAACAGCAAGATTGAAAACTAAAAGAGATTGATGGAATAATTTCTCCTATTAGAAATAAAACAAGGCTTGTCACTATATGCCCTAGGATGAACAAATTCAGGTATGGTACTCAGAGGACACTATGTGTCTACTGTAGTGTAGTTTATTTTGGGGAAAATTAAAGAATATGGGGCATTATCCAAAAGGAAATACACTCATTACCCGCATTATGCAACAGTAGTAACTCTTCTGCACAATCCCTTTATAATAAGAATAAAATTACATTAAAACAACAAATGAAATATTTTAAACAATACTATATACATTTAACAAATTGGCTGAAATGTACTCATTCCTCACATAATTCAGTTTACCAATGGGAACTAACTTGCTTGATTTTTGAATTGCCAGTTTGGGGAACTTGACCTCCGGGCTTATAATAACTCGGCTTGCTTGCTTAGATGATGCTCTGTCACTTGAACTACATCTCCTGTGCTACGTTTTCTTGGTAAATTGGCAGTGGAATTTCATGGACTTTTCTGCCAAAGCTGGCTTCAAACCACAATCTCCTAGATTTCAGGCTTCTGTGGAGATAGGATTATAGGCATTAGCCACCAGTGCCCAGCAAAGAAACTGAATTTTTAATGAAAGAATTTCCAAAGAAATCTCCAAGCCTAGGTAGCTGAACTGAAATTCATAAAAACATTTTAAAAACTTAAAATTTTATAGTTTTTCCAGAACATTGAGACAAAAAGCAGATATTACCTTGCACTTTTTCAAACCTATATTATTTTGATTATAAAACAAGACAAAAGCAGTGCAAATGTGGAAAGTACAGCTCAAAATACTCAAGAATGTAGATACTGAAAATTTAATGAAATATGCAAAAATAGAATTCAACAAGATATAAAGTAATAACAAATGGGATTTTATCTACAAAAGCAAGGATGCTTTATTTTACAATACAATTTTGTTTTTTGATTGTTTTTATAATTAATTTACTTTATTGTTATTATCGAGGTCACATACAGAGGGATTACAATTATATGAACTCTTTTGTACAGTGTCATCTGTTCCCTCATTCTCTCCTAGTCCCTCCTTCCCACCTCCACTCTCAAGTTGTATGGTTCACTTTAATCACTGTTCAGTGAGCTCCACTACTCCACCTTTTCACCCTTTTGCCCTCAATTTCTATGTCTTCCTCCCATCCTCCCACAGTTATACATATAAATACACCATATATGAAGAAAAGAAGACAGAATCATCAAAATAAAAATTAAAAATATAAAAAGGATATCTTCTTTCCATATCTTGGAGTTCATTTCAATACATATATAATTGTGTGTAACTATAAGCTTTGCCCCTTTGTGTTCCTCTCCTAAGAGAATTCTTTCTAGCAATTACTGTGTGTATCTAGTATTTATTATATTCTAGTGCATTTTAGACCTAATTTCCACATATCAGAGAGAGCATGTGACATTTGTCTCTCTGAGCTTGGTTTATTGCACTTAACATGATTTGTTCTAGTTCCATCCATTTCCCTGGATTTTTTATGCTATATTATATATTATATGTAATATATGCTATATTATTCTTTCTAATGGCTATGTAAATTCCATTGTAGATAGGCACCACATTTTGGGGATCCACTCATGTAGATCAGGGCATTTGGGCTGTTTCTATATCTTGGCTAAAGTGAATAGTGCAGAAATAAACATGGCTGTGTGGGTGTCCTTATCATATCCTTAAAACAGCCAATGAAATTAACTCATAATAAAATATAAAATTTTCTCAGAAATCTAATAATAGAGACTTTCTCAAGCTACTCAGGAGGTTGAGATTTGAAGTTCCCAAATTGAAAGACAAATCCTTGCGATTCTTATCTGGAAGCATATATTAAGTGCTAGAATGTCAGCTTTGAGCAAAGATGGGGTAGCAAGAGCCTTGAGCTCCTGCTGCTATATACTCAGTACCCGCATGTGCACACACACACACACACACACACACACACACACACACACACTATAGAGCACAGAAAAACATCTGCCTTAATTATTCATGCAATACTAAATGATTGGATATTTTTCCCTAAATTCAGGAAAAATGAGGATATCAGCTCAGACCATTGACAGTCTACAGGATCCTGGCGGTTCTACTCCTGAAAACCTGCCTAAGGTTTTAGACAACAGAATCTCCTCTTACAGACCATAGGTTCTCCTTTCCTAGTTACCAAACCTCATAGAAAGTCATTATGCTTCGGGAGTGCTTTTTAGAGTTCTAGTTTTGGGGGGTGAAGTTAATCTGAGGCTCTGGGAATGTAGTGTGAGTGAGTGTGAAGTGAGGAAACAATCCTTGCAGGAAATCCCCATAGATAGTTAATATTTTGGAGTTCCTCAAACCATTCAGTCGAATCTGTAGGATGCACCAATTAAAGTCTGACCATGTATACATAGCTTCTACTGTTATTTTAGTACTGTACATAAATGAACAATGAAAGTCACTAGCAAATGAGAGGAAGGAGCCAATTAAGACAAAAATGCAAACAAGAAGTCAGGAAACAGAACTTTACAACTATGTAGCATTTGTAGAGCTCAATTAATTGGGACTGAAATAAGATACTACATAGATTTAAAAAGAAAGAAATACTGTGCAATCTTATGAGTGAAACTACTGTAAAGTGTTAAATTTATTGAAAAAATTTATAGATCTGTTAGTTTAGGGAAAAGATTTTACAGGACATATAAAGAAAACTGGGAGAAAATATAAATATGTTAGTGAACATCAGGCAATGCTATGAATTATATAAATTTGGAATGTAATTGTGTTATCCTCAGTGGCTCAGGTGAAGAATATTCAAAATTATAATTGTGTGAGCATTGAATTCTGACTTACAAAGCAATTATAATAAAGCAATGTTTAGCTGTGATAATTTCTAAAACTTCTCTGGTTTTGATGACCTTAATAATTCATTGTTTACTGGTGGTGGTAGTAGTGGTGGTAGTGTCTGTGTGTGTTTGTGTAAGTTGGTTCTAGGGCTTAGAAATCAGGGTCTGGCCTGGTCTGACCTAAGATTTTATGCTGGCTAGTATACTACCACTTGAGACACAGTTCCTTTTCTAGCTTTTATTATTTTTGATGATGGTGGTGATGGTGGTTAATTGAAGATAAGAGTATCACAGACTTTACTGCCTCCTGAAAAGCTAAGATCACAGCTATCAGCTGCCTGGCTGATCTCAGTAGCTTTGAGGAAAGTTAGTCTGATATTTTAAGAACACCCCTCTGTTGAATTTTTTCTGATTTTAAGATGGAAGTTCTGTGCTATATGGAGTCTGATCACAGAGATATATGTTCAGTTTATTCTTCTCATACTCCTGAAGTGTACTTGCTCAGCCAGTGTGACTGCTAATGTTGGAGCACCTGGTTCAGCTGCTTTGTTAAATATTTCCACTGTGAAGTTATTCTTCCCTAGCCTGCCTTTTGCAAATTGTTTTCTCTGGGAGGAACTCACTGCTCAAGACCTGCTGTTAAGGAATAGGAAGTTATACTTCACTTCTGTGAAAACTGAAGCCTACTTAATTAGTTGGAATTCTTCTGCAGGGAAGACTAGTCCATTCAATGTCACTTCCTTATTTGTACAATCAGCTGTATCAGTAATGACTCGTAATTTATAGCTGGGATTTTAAATTAATACAAATTTAATTTTTCTTTACTATATTTTGCATATGTAGTAGCACTGACTGACAGAGGCTTTTTTTCAGTTGACTTTTGTGGCTCTTCAATGTACTCATATTTTTGTGGGGTGTTTGGGTTTTTGGGGGTACTTGCCTTAATTCCTGACAAGATGCTTTCTCACTATCAAACATCTTGTACATTTCTTATTCCAGTCCTATTATCAACTATTTTCTCAAAGTGCTCTGGTTCACTCTATTGAGAGAAAAGTCTAATGCGAGGTATGTTAATTTGCTGTCTCTAGTGTGTTTTTATCATATTATGTTGGTCAAGGTATGGGCACCAGACACAAGAGTAAGAAAGCGCTTTGCAGATTAGCTCCTCAGCATTCACTGGAGAGAAGAGAGTACACCACATAAAGCTACTCCAAAGAAGCATCACTATGAAAGATTACCATGCACTAATAAGGAGGGAAATGTGGCCAACAGCCTTTATTGTGGTTTTCATGGGAAGAATGGAAAAGGTGAGACAAGCCACCTGGTTAGGTTTGGCTGATTCAAGGGTCACTTTGCAGAAGAAGGACTTTCCCAAGTTATGTATTCGGACCCTGAGTGAATAAGACAGAAAGATAATGCCCTGCAGTGTGAGAGCCCATGAGGGGTGATGGCTTAGAAAATAGAGCGAATTAGCTGCTCAGTAACCCTTTCCTGACAGACCTCTGGCCAAATGAATCAAAAGATATTTAAACCATCTATTTTCCATGTTTAAGCAATCAGGTTTTTGTTTTGAGTTTTTTTTTTTTTTTGGTGTGAGTCCTGAAACTTGAACTCAGGTCCTGGGAACTATTTCTGAGCTTCTTTGGTCAAGACTAGTCTTCTACCAACTGAAACACAGCTCTACTTCAGGCTTTTTTGGTAGTTAGTTGGAGATAAGTCTCATTGGCTTTCCTGTGTGGAATGGCTTTGTTCCTCAGTTCTCAGCCCAGAATAGCTAAGATTACAGGTGTGAGCAACTGCACTCAGCTAGCCTGCTCATATTTACACACTTACACTTATTTCTAGATGTAAACAACTGTATTTACATTAAGCAAAACAAAGAGGTTCATTGTCTATAACTATCATCCATTACTTGTGTATCCTTCTAGCATTTAGAAATTCCAACTCTATCAATGTAAACCTAGCTTCCCCTAGTCACTGTCCATTCTTGTGAATGTCTAATTTTAGTACACACACAGAGATACTGGAATTGTTAACACATGCTCTCAGGTGAGTCCACTTTATGGACTAGCCTAAAGTGCATGTGCTGGAGTTTCATTCAGGGTGAAACATATATTTGTAATATGAATAGATTTTGTGTCAGACTTCAGACCTTCCTTATTACTATTACCCAAGTTCCTAAACAAAATTTTTGAAATTAGTATACTTTAAAGTTTATTCTTTATACTTTGAATCTTTATGGGTTTTGGCCTGGTGCTTGTGGCTCACAACTGTAATGCTGTGTACTCAGTAGGCTGAGATATGAGGATCATAGCTTGAAACCAGTCTTGGCATGAGAGTCTATAAGACTCTTATCTTTAGTTAACCACCAAAATGCTTAAAGTGGAGCCATGGCTCTGGAGGTAGAGTACTAGCTTTGGGAAAAACCTGAAAGCGACCTGAGTTTAAAGCCTCAGGAGTGGCGCACACACACACACACACACACACACACACACACACACACACACACACACACACACACACACACCACTGTAAAGCTTCATAATTTTTGACAACTTTGTTCTATACTGCTACTGTGATATTACAAAGAATAATTTTCTTGCCCTAAAAATCCTTTGTACTTCACCTATTCAACTTTTTCCAAGCCCCTGACTCCATAGAGGGTTTTAATCCTGTGTCCACAGATTTTTCTTGCCAAAATGTAGATCTTTACAGATGCACATGGCTTTTCACATGTCTTCTTTTTCTTGGCAACATGTAATTTGAGCCTTTGCTATGACTTTTAAAAGACTATATTCTAGAGCAGTTTTAGGTTCACAGTAAAAGTGAGGGGAAAATACATTCCTCCCTGTATTTGTACATAAGTCCTAGGACAGTAGAACCCTTGTTCTTATCATTTACTGCAATTCATGGATCCACATTGGTACAGTTGGCTTCATCTGAATGCCTTAGCAGTCCCAAAGTTCATTTCTTTTACTTGATGAATAATATTTCATTGTGTAGCAGTTCCACAGTATTTAACATCCATTTACCTATTGAAGTATGTCTTAGTTGAGCACCTATGAATTTAATCAATAAATTCACAATTCCAATCCTATGAGTAAATACTGAAGTGTGAAAGGTTTTCATCTTACAGTAAGATTTGGTCCAATTGTTTTCACAGAAACATTTGTATCCCTTTTTTCATTTAACATATGAATATTTAACTCTAACTTAGGCTCTGTGCTAAATACTTAGCTATTTTACCAGCACACATTATCCCTTCCTTTCAAAAACCTATAGTGCAAAAAATTATAAATAATCTCTATAAATATTTTAATATAAAATATAAATGATCTTTGTAAGCAATCACAAGTGCTGTGAATGGTTTATGAGTACATGTAAGAGGTTTCTAATAATTAGGAACCATCATCCTATGTGATTAGTTTTCCAAGTTTATCCATTCTCCCTTAATTATCAAAAATGCAAATGATATTCCTTCTTTTCCTATATGCTTTATTTCTATTTTTTACACAAAATCAGTACAGTTTTCTATGTTTTTTTATGTCAGAACTAGGTCTTGAACTCAAGGGCTCTTGCTGTTTTTACTCAAGGCTGGAACTCTACCAGTTGAGTCACACATCCACTGAAGCTTTTTGTTGGTTCATTTGGTATGAGTCTCACAGTTTTGCCAACAAATTATGATATTCAAGTATCAGACTACTGAGCAGCTAGGATTACAAGCTTGAGTCACTAGCACTCAGCGATCGATTTTCTAATTGATAAACATCTAGCTTCCATGTTGTCTTTAGTTATTCCCCACCTTTTAAATCAATATTTTGCAGATTTTTGTGCCTAAGATGTATGATGTTATTTTTTGGGTAAAATGAATAAGCTTAATCCCCATATACTGTATGTGATATGTCTGCACATGTATGGGTTCAGATATGTATGGTTCAAGAAATATCCCAAAGAGCAAGCATGAAAATATTCTTTTTCTACAAATCACCAAGTCTTGAAAACAAGTTTTATTGAATTGAGGCTGAATTTGTCAATGCACAAGTCTTTTAATGTCTGAGATGATTAATCTTCAGCATATTTTAAGGATTGGGAATATTTACAAAGTTAATTTATATGTGAGTGGATAGAAGCACCAATCTGAATTTTCTGTTTTAAATAGAATAACACTTGGAAAAAAGTTATATTAAGTGAAGTAAGCCAGGCCCAAAGGAAAAGGTCCCATGGTTTCCCTTATTTTCAATAGCTAGTATATGTGTAGTACAAGCAGAAATAGCTATATACTAGGACAAGTCAAAAGCTCTGTACCTATGACCATATAAAATGATGCTAAGCAAAATGAACCCCAAGATAGGGACACAAGAGGTTTTATCTTTCTTGCTGTTGTTTTTAATGTATCTATAATGTATAAGTAATTTTTTAAATCCTTTTGTATGTTCTTCGCCCAATCCCTGTTGTCACTGTGTTTGATTCTAGTGCCCTGAATCTTGTTTATACATTTTTCTAATTTGGGGAGGGGAAGGAAAATAACAAAATGCTGAAATAAGTATACAGGTTTACCCATTGTAACAATGAGATGTACAAGACATTATGTTGAAAATGAATTTTACAACTTTTGGGGGTGAGGGAGGAGTTAGGAAGATGAGGAAAGAAGGGATGTAGGGGGAAAAACAAAGGAGGAGATAACAATGCTTGATAGGAAATGGACTCATTACCTTACTTATGGAACTGTAACCACTATGTACAGTATCTTTACTATAAAATATATAATAAAATAATAGAATAACAAGTCAGGAGCCAGTAGCTCACACCTGCAATCCTAGCTAATCAGGGCACTGAGATCTGAGGATCACAGTTTGAAATCAGTCTGGGCAGGACTGTCTTATCTCCAATTAACTTAAAGCAAGCACATAAACAAACAAAAAGAAAACAAAACAGAAGTAAAACTGTGGCTTAAATGGTAGAGCTCTAGCCTTAAGCACAAAACCATGAGGGCAGCACCCAGGCACAGAATTCATTCAAGCCTCAGGAACAAAAGAAACAAAAACACAAACATAAAACAGCAGACAATATCTTGTTTTCCCAAAGGATAATGCTTGGTTGCCAGGCAATAGGATATTCAGGGACTAATGTGAACTTTCTAGTCCAGTTCTGGTACTCTGCTTTATGAGGGAGCAGTTATCAACTTAATTAATGGTGCTTGTTTCTTGCTCTGAATTTTTGGACTGAGAACACAGGCTTAGATGTGGAGAGGTGGAAGGAGATGATGGATTAATACTAACTCAAACTGGGAGTCCAGCCAGATACCCAGCTGCAAGTTTCCCATTTATACTTCTTAATGTGTGACCAATGCAATTGTTAGCTTTTTAAAACACAAGTAATTAGTTAATGTAGTCTCTTCTATGTCAAAATGTGTTAAGCATATGTATGCTTGTGTACATGTGTGTGGTCTGTGTGCTTCGGTGCAGGGGTGGGTCATGGGCACTTTTAAGGGGTGTGTGTATGATATGGATATATATATGGGGGAGGTATGCTGTGGTTGGGCAGGATGGGTTTTTATTGTCAGTTATTTGTGTGAGCACAAATATGAAGGCATTTGGGTATGTTGGTATGTGTATGTGCATGTGGTTATGAGGGTATGGGGTTATTGTCAGATAAATATGTGTGGGTGAGTATGCAGGTACGTGTTTTGATATGGATATATGCAAGTGTAGGTTTGTAAATGTGTGTTAGGATGTGCATATGTGACAAGGTATGGGGTGTGGGGTTGTGCAATTGTTTGTATGTGTGGATTGGAGTAGAGGGTATGCATTTGTGTATGTGTATACATGATTATGGGAGGTTAGGTTTGTAATTATGTATGAGAGGTGTATTGTGAAGGGGTATGGAAATGTACAATGTGTGTGTGTGCATGTGCATGTGCATATGTGTATGGGAGTAGAAGTGTGTGTGTGTGTGTGTGTGTGTGTGTATGTGTGTGTGTGTGTGTGTGTGTATTTGCTGGACGTTAGATGAACATTCACTTAAAAGCTGTTTCTAAGGTTTCCTCAGTTTTCTGCTGATTTTCAGAGCTCCTGTCTGTGTCAGCAGTTTTCTATTTGATTAGGAATCTGTTCTAAATATTCCGTACTGAAGCTGGGAAGGCAGCCTACTGGGAATGAGGAAGGCATTCTGCAGAGCTTTACAGCCATGGTGCTCCCTGTTGCTATCAGTGGACAGCCCTGGGCTCCTGGATAAAGGCTACTGGCCACATTGCTCTCCCTGATTATATGGAGATGCAAGATTCCTAGGAAATCTAGGTATAGGAGTTTGCCTATTAAAACACATTTTCTTTGATGCCCATTTTTAGGTTAGGACAGCTGAAATGAGTTTCTGTCCTCTTTTATTCCCAACAATTTAGGCAGTGGAATATTTAATCCTTACAGGAAAGGATTAAGGAAATAGTTCCTGACATCCAAGAACTTTGGCTTGATTGGCAATTTTGCAAAACAGTTGGTGTCAGTATTTAATAACCTGTCCCTACCTGAGCTTTTCAGGATTTAAATGACTCAGTGCTGTACATATTTAAGAGGGAGGTAGTAACATATTAGACATCTAAGTTATTATTACATAGGAATCCTTGTCTAGAAGGACAGGGTGTGTTTGTCTTAATATCATTAAATTTCTACTATCTCGTGATGTCCTTTTCAAATATCAAGACTTAAAGTAGTTTCTGGGAAATATTTTGTCATGTTCTGCAACTTTGGAAATGGGCTCACAAGGCCTGTGAGTTTTGCCAAAATGTTAAATTGTAGAGATTTACATCATTGGTAGTTTTGTGATTTCAATTTCTCTGTCTCTCTCTGTCTCTGTCTCTTCTCTGTCTCTCTTTTTCTCTCTCTCTCTCTATGTGTGTGTGTGTGTGTGAATATATATATATATATATATATATTTCAATTCTTAACTCTTTTAATGAGAGATAATCAAAGTTAAGGGTTTGTTTTTGGTTTTGCTTTTACATATTTATTTTTCTAGTACTTGGGTTTGAACTCAACCTTATTTGGCATGTGTGTCTTTGTTTAGCTGGTGCTACCCATGAGCCATATCTATAGCCCAGATTCTTTCTGCTTCTATATCTAACTTTTCTATATCTAATCTGACTCCAAACTTGGGATCTTAGCCTTCCAAGTGGCAAAAATTAAAGAAGCAAGATGCTGGTGCCCAACAAAGTTATCTAACTTTAAGAGCGTGCTGTTATCCTGCCCAATAAAATGGCATTAAAAATAATTGTACAGTTTTTTTGAGCTGGAATTTGTACATGTAAAAGATACATTAAGTTTCTTTTCTGTACTGGTTCATGCAGTTATATTTGCATTATACAGAATATTACGATTATATAATATATATTGCAATTGTATAGTTGTATATAATTGCAATAGCAACTCTTTTGTGTGTGTGTGTGTGTGTGTGTGTGTGTGTGTGTGTGTGTATGTGTGGTGCTGATTCAACACTGGACTTCATGTAAATGCTTTACCACTTGACCAATGTTTCTAGCTCTTTTGTTCAGTAATTGGTATATTTTTTGGAAGCTGATGTTATATATTATTTATTCATTTACCTATTTATAGTTTTTTTTAACTTTTTATTATCCTTAGTTGAACAAAGGGATTTTACCTCCACATGTCAGTTTTAAGTTTGTACTTGCTTTTGAGAGAGAATATCTCTAACTACTTGTGTGGGCCTTAAAATTCTAATCTTCCTGCCTCAAGTCTCTAAGTAGTTGTTTTAAAACATGCATTGCCTAAGTTATAACACATATACAAACATATTGTACTAATAAAAATTATAATGGCTTGATACAATCTTTAAAAACTGTTATAATTACTCAACATATTGTGAAGAGAATTTGTATTACTGGATGTTACATTATTACACTCACAATTTTCATTGAATATACCTTAATCTCCACCAAAAGATTTACTTTGTAGTTCATCATAAATAATACCTAATACTACGTAATTTACAGCATGGCAATGCTGTCTGAAAACATTATTTTGCTTTTTTTCTTGTGAGTCCTGGGTCTTGAACTCAGCCTGGGCGCTGTGCCTCAGCTCTTCAGCTCAGGGTTAGCACTCTACTACTTGAGCCACAGGGCCACGTCCGATTTTCTCATGTTTTATTGGAAATAAGAGTTTCATGCCCTGCCCGTCCTGGCTTTGAACTACAATCCTCAGATCTCAGCTTCCTCCGTAGCTAGGATTACATATGTGAGCCACTGGTGCCCAGCTTGTTTTGCTTTTTGTAAACAAGAAACTATATTTGGCTTCAAAACAAAAGGAACCTTGAGACATTGTCAAAATTATGAGTTTTTACCTGTCGTAAGGTATTTCAGAAGAACCATCAGATGCATACATAATTCAAATCATCTCTTCCTTGCTTGTAAATACTTAGTCTGCATAGTCCTTATAGAACAGGGATTGAAAAAAAGAACTTATTCCCAAGAAAGAGAATGGTGTTTATGCTTGGAAAGTGATAACATAGCTAAACAATTTAGGCATATGTGGAGAAATGGAGCAATGTGATAATCCCTGCACTGAAGATACAGAAGACAAGGGTTACATCAATGGTTGTTTGCAGTCAAGGAGCTGAATGTAAATGGAGCAGTCAATAGGCACAGTGTTTACCCCTTCTTCAATTCTATGGAGAATGAATTACATCAAGATGCCTGCTTTAAAGCACAGTAACACTGAGTTTTTTAATTGAATATTACAGGATCTGTGACAAATGTCCATATATGACTTTGTGCCCATTATCTGTGAGATTTTTTTTGATGTTAGATTCATAAACTAATGGCTGAATTATTGTTTCCGTTGTGGAAGGAGAAGGAATCTGATTTTGAAACTTGATAATGTTTTAATGATTATTTCTTAGGTGCATATTCATTCATTTCCAAAATTAAGGATTTTTGAAGTGGCTCAGTCCCAGTATCATTGGAGACCTAGTGTGAATCTCTCTTATGCTGAGATTGGCAGTGTGTAGTTCAGATCTCAAGTCACAAACATGATGGCTTGAGGATAGAGACAAAGATTGTCCTAAAGCATGCTTTCCAATGACCTTGGCTTACTGCTATGTTACCAACAGCTTGCCATTATTTAGATTAGAATATACAACATGATAATGAAAGAATATAGGAAATAGAAAACTTATGATTCTACAGTACGTCCAAAATACACGTGATATGGACTAGGTTTTTCAGTTTAGAAATTTAGTAACTAAGTAATTGTTTTTATTTTGACAGAAAAGTGACTGAACTTTAATTTTAAAAGTATAAAATATTTCATTAATTGTAAGATTTGAATCCTCCCTGCTACCAAAGTTTTTCAGCTTCTTTTTTTCTTCTTTTTCAAGAAAAAAAGCACAACCCAGAGGATGAAAATGTACTCAAAACTAGAAACATTAACCACTCTTAAAAATCCTGTTTTTCAGGAAAGAACGGTGACGATCAGAAGACAGACAGTGGGAGGATTTGGACTGAGCATCAAGGTAGTCCCCTTTTCAGTCTGTATTTGCAAGGCTGAGCCTTAAGGCCAGATATCTGTCTATTCTATTGTTTTCTGGTTCATAACTAGACAAGGATGGCTATGAAGCAATCTTCTTAATACTCAGTGTGGGTTGTAAATTAGGTACATTCTCATGGAACTATAGATACCTGTAGCTTTTTTCCACATATTTTAGGAACGGTTTTGGGAGCTTCACCATACCTGTTACTGAATATAAAGTATTAGCTTTTTTATGTGGTTTCTTTTAAAATATTTGATATATTACATGTTTTCCTTCAGTCCATCAGTGTATAAAATGCTGTTCCAGAATGAATGGAACAAGAGCTAAGATTAATGTTACTATAGCTGATAGCCAGCATGGTCATATGCTGTTGAATTCATTGTATCATGTTCATTTTTTAAATTTGTTTGATCTTTATTAAAGAAATCCCTATATCTCTTCTTTCAATATAAAGTTTATTTATTACAATATTGCAAGGGATTTATTGTTGAATCTGATTTGACCACTGGAGATGGACTACAACAGCAGTATATCCTCAATGAAATAAGAGAATTTTTAAAAGGAGAGGACATTATGTAAAAATTGAAGGGTTAGTCTAAAAACATTAATGCTCATAGCAAACTTACAACTTTGTGTTTATAAGCAAAAGTTGACTTCTTTTAGGCATTCTTGTTTGGGTATTTTCTTATATAGGGTGAATAGGTTTCTACATCTCCAAGACACATGTAAAAAAATCTTAACTGGATTTAATTCAGTATGGTCAAAAGGTAGTACTTTTCATGAAAATCAATCAACTCTAGTCAACTTTGTGGAAATGAGCTAAAAAAGATATCAATGTGCAATTTTTATGTCAATGATGAGACTGTTACCTAAGCATTATTTTGTCAGCAGTGAGAATGTTACCTCTGAAGCATTTAGTTTACAAATATATTTTGTATTTATTCTACTTGTTACTCAGACCAAAAAGTGACAGGACAAATGAAGGTGTTGTGACAAGGCCTGCTAGGGAAATTATATCACTCTGCACATAGTTTTTGCTTTGATTTTCATAGTTTCTTTCTTTTTATCTTAACCACAAGGTTTATTGAGGGATTGTGAAGTATTTTAAAGGTAATATGAAAGTTACTAGAAAATCCAAGACTCAAACCTAATAGTTAATGGTCAGTTCATTTATTTGAGACTTTTGTTTCCTGACTGGCTCGGATGCCATTTCAGAAGAGAGTCTATTGCTGTTTGGTCCTTCTGCTATCTACTTAGAGTTGATACCCTGTAACACAATTGCACTGAAAGGCCACAGTTAAATGATTTATAAAAGTTAACTGTTTTTTTTTGAAAGCATCACAATTTTTTTACTTGATAATTTCAATCTAATAAGCTCACCATTTTGATTCATATTTACCACTCATAATGTTGGCTATAGATGTGATATTTGAACTATGACAAGTGCCACACAGTATATTATAACCAGAAAATAAATGATGTTATTTTGATTTAGAATTAATTTGGTTTATTGATTTATCAGTCCCTATTGTAGATCCACTTCTGTTTTGTGGTGGTTAATTGGAGATAAAAATCTCTAGGACTTTTCATGCTGTAGATCTCCACCTTCTGAGCAGCTAGAAATACAGGCATGAGCCACCAGCAGCCGGCTCAAAGTTCTCTTTTCTATTTTTAAAACTATTTTTCATTTTGGTTATGTAGATCAAATTTGTAATTTTTAAAAATTTTAAATAATCTTGCTTTACAGTTTCCTTTTTGGTCATATGTTAATAGGTAAATTATTATGTTCAATAGTACTGTTTTCTTTAAGTCTGAGAATTTAGAAATTTATATCTAATGAACATTTAGAATTCAGTATAGGCTCAGTGAAGAATTAACATTTTAATGTCAAATCATTAATTTGTTTCAGGAGCAATTTGAACTAATAATATAGCTATGTCATAAATATATAAAAAATTTAACATTAAGTGTTCCAGTTAACTACTACTATACATATGGGAGGGTTTTATTATTTTTTTTATTGTAAAGATACTGTACAGAGGGGTTACAGTTACATGAGTAAGGCAATGAGTGCATTTCCTCTTGAGCATTGTTGCCCCCTCCTTTGTTTTTAGCCAGCCATCTCTTCCCTCCTCACCTCTCCAACTTCTCCCCACTCACTTCCTCCGCCCCCACCCAGGTTGTAGAATTTGTTTTTAACAAAGTGTCTTGTATATCTCATAATTACAATGGATCAGCCTGTATCTTTGTTTTAGCATTTTGTTATTTCCTTTCCCCTCCTCAAATTAGAAAAATGTATAAACCAGATGCAGGGTACGAAAATCAAGTACAATGAAAATAGGAATTATATCAATAGGGAAGAACATACAAAAGAAATAAAAAGATCACATAGTACATTATAAGTACATTAAAAACAACAGCAACAAAGATAAAACCTCTTGTGTTTCTATCTTGGGGTTCATTTTGCTTAACACCATCTTATATGGTCATATGTGCATAGCTTTTGACCTTTTCTGCTTATCTGGTAAGATTATCCTGGACATAAACTAGCTATTGCAAATAAGGGAAACCATGGGACCTATGTTTCTTTGGGTCTGGCTTACTTCACTTAATATAATTTTTTCCAAGTCATTCCATTTCCTAACAAGTGGGGTAATGTCATTCTTTCTGGAGCTAAAAAACTAAAAAAATACAATGGAAGAAAGACGGCCTCTTCAGTAAATGGTGCTGGCAAAATTGGCTAACCACCTGTAGAAAACTAATGGATCAAGAAAATGTTATATATATACAGAATGGAATTCTATGCTTCCATCAGAAAGAAGGACATTGCCCCATTTGTTAGAAAATGGAAATACTTGGAAAAAATTATATTAAATGAAGTAAGCCAGGCCCAAAGAAACATAGTTCCCACGGTTTCCCTTATTTGCAATAACTAGTATACATCTGAGACAAGCAGAAACGGTCAGGTAAGTTGATGCTAGGCAAAATGAACCCCAAGATAAGGACTCAAATGGTTTTTCTTTCTTGCTATTGTTTCTAACATATTTATAAGATGATTTCTTTGTTGCTTTGTATGTCCTTCCCCCACGGTATAAGCCCTGTTTTCACTGTATTTGATGTTGGTATAATTTGTGAAGGGGAAGGGAAAAAACTAGTTGTGTAAATAGGGATACAGGTGGACCCATTGCAACAATGATTTGTGCTAGTCGTTATGTTGAAAAAGGAACTTTACAACTTGGCGGGGGGAGGAAAGGATGGGATGGGATGAGAAGGGGACACAAAGAAGAAGGCACAATTCTTGCTTGATAAAAATGTACTCATTACCATGCTCATGTAATTGTAATACCTCTGTAAGGTATTTTCACAATTAAAAAAAAGAAAGAAAAAAGAAAACTAAAGCTAGATCCTTATATATCACCTTGGACCAGAATCATCCCCAAAAGTATTAAAGACCTCAAAGTAAAACAGACAACCTGAAAACATTACAGGAAAGAATAGGAGAAACTGGGCTGGGAAGGTTGCTCAGTGGTGGAGTGCTTGCCTTGCATGCACGAGGCCCTGGGTTCGATTCCTCAGAACCACATAAGCAAAAAGAAAAAAGCCGGAAGTGGTGCTGTGGCTCAAGTGGTAGAGCGCTAGCCTTGAGCTGAAGAGCTGAGGGACAGCGCCCAGGACCAGAGTTTAGGCCCCACGACCAGACCCCCCCCCAGAAAAAAGAATAGGAGAAACTCTAGGGCTCCTTGGCACAGGCTGAAATTTTCTTAATGGAGACCCAGAAACATAACAAATCAAAGAAAGGTTGGACAAATGGGATTGTTATGCAGAGCTTCTGCATGACAAAGGGTATAGCTTGCAAGATCATTAGAAAGCCCACAGATTGTGAGATCTTTACTAGCCATACAACAAATAAGGGCTTCATATCTAAAATATACTTAGAACTCAAAAAAGTAAATCCTCCAACAACAAATCTTCAAAGAAATAACCACCTGATTAATATACAGTATGCTAAAGACTTAAAGAGAGACTTCTCTGAAGAGGAAATAAGAAGAGCCAATAGATGCATGAAAAAATTCTCAACTTCTCTAGTCATAAAAGAAATGCAAATCAAAACAACACTGAGAATCCACCTCACCCCATTTAGAATGGCTAAAATCAAGAACTCTAATAACAACAGATGCTGGGGGGTATGTTGACAAAAGGGTACCCTACTACACTATTAGTAGGAGGAAAAACTTGTTAAACTACTTTGGAAAGCAGTATGGAGTTTCCTCAAAAGACTGTACATAGACCTCCCCTATGACCCAGCAATCCCACTTTTGGGCATTTACCCAAACGATCACAAACAAGATCACACTAAAGCTACCAGCACACCTATGTTTATCACATCATTATTCACCATAGCTAAGATATGGAACCAACCCAGATGCCCCTCAGTAGATGACTGGATCAAGAAAATGTGGTATGTGTGTGTATATATGTGTGTGTGTGTGTGTGTGTGTGTGTGTGTGTATGTGTGTGTGTGTGTGTGTGTGTACACACACACACACACACACACATGTGGGAGGTTTTGTTGTAAGAAGTATTAATTAAACTCTTATGGTCTCATTAGAGATGGAAGGAAGTGTTGTGTTAAATAACTGAGAAGAAATTCACTGATAGTCAAGATTCCAACAGATCTGAGGGTAAATATTTAATTGACTCAGAAAACAGACACTCAGTTTAAATTTCCAAAATCCCTTTCATTTTGTTCTGTGTCATTAGTGGGGTTCGAACACGGAACCTGAGTTCTGTCCCCTATCTTTTCACTAGTGCTCTACCACTTGAACCACAGCTCTACTTATAACTTGTTAACTGGCAATAAGAGTCTTACAAATTCTCCGGCTTGGTCTGGTTTTTAGTAGGGATCATCAAATATCAGCCTCCTTAGTAGCAAGGATCATAGGCATGAGTCACCTGGATGAAGTTCTCTTTTTTTATAAACTTGACTGACAGGTAATAGAAGCTCTTTTCATTCTGAAACAAACAAAATACTTCAACATGCACTCTGGAAACCAAAGCCAGCCAGTTTGCTTTATGTTCTACTAACCAATTGCCATGGGCCTTCCCTGCCTTCAGAGCCTATGTCTGGGATAATCCTTCAACATCCAGGCTGCAATCCTGGCTGTGATTGATAGTCAACACTGCAAGGAAGATGCCAGTATGAGTTTATCTGACTGCTTTATTGAGGTGCCTTGATGGCTGTAGGTATAGGCATCATCAGCATAGTGGCTACCATTGTCCATACATTCTTCTTTCACTCTCTGCAGCCCCAGGCCACTGGCTTGTAGCTTTAGACTTTCTTCTCACATGAGACAATGTTGAAACTCCTGGAACTCCCATGTGCAGGTGGCTTAGAGCTTGAGATAGTTTTAAGTCTACAGTTTGATTCTGGACTTCAGCATCTTCTGTTGAAAGGCTAACATCAGAACATGATGTAGGACACACTGAGGAATGTTCTTATCTCAATTTTCCCACAGAATAAAAGAAAACAACAGAAATAAATGGAAAAGTATTATATTTGTGTGTGTGTGTGTGTGTGTGTGTGTGTGTGTGTGTGTGTGTGTGTGTGTGTGTTGGTCCTGTGGCTTGAACTCAGGCCTTAGGTGCTGTCCCTGAACTTTATTTCTCAACGATAGTGTTCTACAATTTCAACTACAACCCTACTTCTGGCCTGTGGGTGGTTAATTAGAGATATGAGTCTCAGGGACTTTCATGCTCAGTCTGGCACTATATTATTATCCTCAGATCCCAGCTAGCATTGAATTGCTAGAATTATAGTGAGCCACTATGGATTTGATATGACTTTTTGAAGATCTCATTCCCTTTCTCTTCAACTGCTATGTAGTATTATTCTAATTTCGTTTTATTTTAAGCTTAAGAAACTTTCTTACAAAATCTGAGACTCTACTTTGAAAGCCATAGTATTTTAAATGATGTGCATATACATTAGATACTAAATGTGGAGTGGTAACCCAAAACTTTTAGCATAGGTAACATTCAGATTTACATAGGAATCTCTGATTAATCTAGGCTCACTAATCTTTTAAGTGCCTAAAATTCTATCAATTTATAAAAGATTTATTTAGCATGGAAAGAAAGAAAACCTATGTATGCATGTCTATTCTGGACAAGATTAAAAGAGAAACAGAGGGATGACCTCTGAGCTCAGAGGACAGCGGTAACCCTGCTGCTGAAGGTGGAGGTTTTGACAAGGAGGGGTCAGAGATAGGCTACGTTCTTGCTTGAGTATTCATGTCACCCAGGTTTAGATAAATTATTTTCTTTAGTCTGAAGTTGGGTCAGTAGGATTCTCTTAACCTATAGGAGCAGCCTACTCCCAGACAGGGAATTAGGAGAGGATTCTGAAGCTTGAACTCAGGGCTACATGCTTGGCTTTTTCACTCAAAGCTGATTCTCTACCTCTTGAGTCACACCTCCACTCAAGATTATTGCTAGTTGATTGAGGTAAGAGTCTCAGATTTGTCTACTTGTGCTCGTTTTATATTTCCCTTGATCCTCATATCTCAGCTTCCTGAGTGGCTAGGATTGCGGTCATGAGGCACTGGTATCTGGTCATTTCTTCAATTTTGTGCCCATATTGCAGTTGTATGTAGAAAATGTACTATAGCCAAATGGGTAACTGAAGCAGAATTACAGGATGAAGTTTGGGGATGTGACATACATACATATACATATGTGATCCACTATTATTTTTAAATAATATTTTAATGTAAGCCCCTATTCTAAAACCTCAAGGAGAAAAATTGTCTCCCTCCTGTGGGCATTAGAGGTCCTCTAAGAGATGTTTGCAACTTGTGCATGAAGCCCGTGCACTAAAGCTGTTTGTGCTCTTGGTTATCTTTTGTAGGCATTCTCATATACACTATAATTGTGGGTCATTTTTGTGATCTCCTGGTTGTTATCATTATTGTCTTCTTTGTTCAAATAATCTCTCAGAAGTCAAAAACTTATGTTTTTTCCCACTTGCATTAGCTTTGTGTTTTGTTTGCCTTTCAAGAGGAAATCAAGCTCTTCTATTTACAAAAGTCACATCTAGACCAAAGGACATAAACTACTAATTTAGAACTGTATTTCTTCTCTGCTCTACTAATTTAGAACTGTATTTCCTCTCTGCTCACACACTGGCACTGCTTTCTTTGAAGTGTCAGATACATGAGGCTCTCTGGTGCAGTCTGCATTGTCCTGTGGGTCATCTGCATCCATGCAAGCTGATCCTGTCCCAATAGCATCTGTGTTTCCACCAGCATGAGCTTGCTTTTCTCTCAGCTCTGAGGTCATATTTCTCATTCCCCTATGGCCCTTCTAGGAGACGTGTATCCATGTCTATCCCTCTTGTCTGGAGCATCCTTAGAGTCACCATTTCACCACAGCTAGGATTTGCATTGCAGTATCTAATATCCTTGTGTTTCATCATAGTCACAAGGCAGAGAAGGTGAAAATCCTGTTTCTTCAGATATGAAAGACCAGAATTAAGGAAGTAATTTCTTAATATCAAGAGTCAGTATGAATAGTACCAAATTTAACAAATCCAAGTGTACCTTCAAAGTGATTATATTAATCCCAGCTTTAAAATGTATTAGGAATTTTTATGCAAGTCTATAAATATCACCTGCTGATAGAAGTAGATACATGAATCTATATTCATCTTATCCTTCCAAATGTGGACTCTTTTAATTCAGTCTGCCTCCACTTTCAAATGTAAACACAAGAAGTTCACAGACAGATACTCAAACTTACTTTCAAGATTTCAGATTACTCCCAAGAATCACTTAAAATCCCTAGAAAATTTTCATTTCAAAGGACCATTAATATTTGTATTAAATAACTCGATATAATTCATCTAAGTCTACGTACTTAAAGTGTAGACTTCAATAATATTTTGTATCTTCACATATACAAGTAATCATAGTTCACTTAGTTTTACTTATTTCTTTATTTTTGATACTGAGGCTTATGCTTGCTAGGCAAGCATCTGCCACAGAGCTATACCTCCCATGCCTGTGTAGTTTTAGGATATTTCCTCACTTCAAGAAGATATTCCACGGGCTGGGAAGGTAGCTCAGTGGAAGAGTGTTTTCCTTGCATGTATGAAACCCTGGGTTTGATTCCTCAGCACCATATAAGCAGAAAAAGCCAGAAGTAGAACAGTGTCTCAAGTGGTAAAGTGCTAGCCTTGAGCTGAAGAGCTCAGGAACAGTGCCCAGGCCCAGAGTTCAGTCCCCACGATGGGGGGAAAAAAAGATATTCCATGTCCTTTCCAATCAGTTTAGGGACAATTCTTTCCCATCTCAGCCTGTTTTGTCTCTATGGAATGCCCTATTGGGGACCTTTCTACAAAGGTAGTCATATTGTACATGAGAAGGACTAAAATAGGTGATTCTGGTAGCTGATGATGACTCTCAGATAGATAATTGTTCTCCCCATTGTCTTTCAACGCATATTTTCTAGATGATCCTTGTATCTGTCAATTTAAGCTTTGAACTGGAATTACTTTGTTTTTATCTGCTTATAAGAAACTTCCTTATTACTGGAAGAGTAAATCTTGAGGTCCATATATTTGTTTTTTTTCTATAATAAAAATATTAAACCAAAAAGTTTTATTTGGCAAGATTTCCAGTGCTCTAACAGGATACTGGGGTTGATTGGTTGTATTTCACAATCACACTGGCAAAATCATCCTGTAGATACTTCTCCAAAGGTTTTAGATGGAGCTCATAGCCTTGTGCCTATGAAGTTAGCTACCACATCAGTTATGTTTTGAACAAAGGACACTACACATTGGAATGAGGCATGTTTGGATATCTGTGATTCCCTGTGCAGAAATGTATGACTTTTCCTAATCCTGGATCCTATCATAGGCTGGAATACCATTAGGTTAATCCAGACACTTTCCAAACCTATGATCACAAATACACTCCTTGGGCCAGGGATGTCTTGGGAAAATGATGAAGAAAGCTCTGGCTGACTTCATCCCTGGCTGTTCATACTCTAATAGAAAGAACATGCTGATCAAATTCTAATGTAAATCACAGACTTAATTCACTGCTACAAAGTGGATTACTTCAAGTCAGAGACATAGATGTCTGCCTGCTTGCCTGCCTGCCTGTCTTCCTGCCTGCCTGCCTGCCTTAGGAATATTTTAGCCAAGTCTCAAATATGGGCAGGCAAAATTCATCCCAGACAGAGACAGTAAATATTGATATCTTTTAGTGCTCATAGAGCTGAGAGTCCTAGCTGAAACCTAACTAGGCTGTGAAACCATGCAACAAGGGACTGATAAGGATCTTAATTTTGGTTTCAGGAATAATTGGAAGCTTATTGCCTGTTTTAAAGCAAGCAAGGACATTATATTACCCTTACCTAGGAAACTTTAAATTTCCCAATTTAAGTCTTAAACTAGATCTAATTACCTTTAATAGGCCTAGGTTACCCTCACATTTCGTCCAACAAATGAAGGTAGAGTCATTTAAAGTTCCAATTTTATCTTCTAATTTTTGTTTCAGACTTTGTTATCTAATCAATAAAGCTATTTTCTGATATTAGTTTTAAACTTCAGAGCTCCAAATGTCTGTTTTAAAAGGAAAAAGAAAAACATGGTTGATATATCAAGCTGTTCAAATATTAGGAGAACTTTATATAGGAAGGAAAATGTTCATGAAGTAGTTACTTCTTATACCTTGCTTTATCTGTGTGTGGAGGGGAAATGGGAGTTATGGGGTCACCTCAGATGGTGAGAATCTGGAGCTGACATGATGTGTACATTTGTAATACCCATACTCAGGAGATAAAACAGGATGTTTCCAAGTGACTTTCAGGCTAACCTACACTTAAATATGGATAGCTGGTTTCAATCCTACCTACTTTTCACCCCCATTTAATGTAGGCATTAAAAAACTTCTGCATTTATAGTAAAGTAGATACAATTGTAAATTGTAAAACCAGAAGAAGGGAATTCCCACAATCAAGTCTGTCATAAATAATGTCATCACTGCTCAGCTATGTGAGTTATGGTCTTGTCATCAGAGGATAGATGAGTGCTTCCTTTGCTTTCATGCAAAATCACAAGTCCTTGAGATCCACTCGGAAAGAATTTCAGAGTTTGCAAAGATCTATTTTAGTATAACAGAGAGACAGTAGGGAGAGACAGTTCCCCATAGGATCTGGAAGTTAAAGACTCAAAATGACTGCTCATATCTATAGCTTTTCTATAGTTTTAACTGGACAGTTACACTTCAGTGTAAAACTTCTAATCCTTAGATTAAGGATCTGGATGAGTAAGATTGAGACAGGTTAGCTACTGGGAAAGAATGCTAAAATTGACTTCTAGTCACACCTTAGGTAATGCTCTATCCTCACCTTAGTACTTCCCAAAGACTCACTCCTCCCTCCTTGGGGGAAGAGGTAATTTGTGGTCAGTTTTAGAATTTCTCTCTAGGGGCAGAGAAACTCTAGGACAGTTCTAACCAAACTGAAGTACCTTCACAGTAGAACCCCTTGAGTCCTGTGCTCAACAAACTCCTAAGTCTTCATACATCCCATACATATACTGCAATGAGATGGCAACCATGTATATCAAGTCAATCAAGTCACATTTGATCTTTTCCCTAAGGTCATCCCATTGTCATTACCATGAACTCCTCCCACACTCTCCAAATCCTAAAGGGCTGAAATGTCCTTAACCATGTGTGTGTCCTTGAGCACCTAGTTTTTTCCACCATTTCCCTTAACAGTGTATTTCTTTTTTTATTTTAATACATTTTTATTGTAAAATACTGTACAGAGGGGTTACAGTTACATGAGCAAGGTAATGAGTACATTTCCTATCAAGCATTGTTGCCTCCTCCTTTGTTTTTCCCCTACCATCCCTTCCCCCCACCTCCACAACTACACCCTCCCCACCCCCACCTAAATTGTAAAGTTCATTTTTCAACATAGAGTCTTGTACATCTCATTGTTACAATGGGTCTTAAACACTCTGCTTTGCCAGTTTAGAAGATACCCAAGTCCCAGCTAAAACACAGGTTATCTTCAGAACTTCTTTTTTTCAGATATGCCTTTCATTCTTCCTGTCTGTGCTCATTCCAGAATTGTTCTCCATTTTGAAGGAGAAAGCACATTTAGGTAGCCCATCCTATATTTTAAGCTTAACATTAAAAAGGAAGTGTGGAAGAAGGGGAACTTACCTGCCATTTCAGTTTGCTTCCTGTCCTTAATTTCTGAGCCTGGTCTGATATTCATTAAAAATAATATAATTTCCAGGTCTCCTCATCTATCTGTCCTGATATAGTTCCATAGTTGACTTATTTCACCTTTTCATATTATCTTTACCAGGTTGATGGCTCATTTAAGTTAACCAGCTTTTTCTTCTAAAATGTGTAGATGTAGATCAAATAGCTTTTGCAATTTCCATGTATTTTGAGGAAGTATCAACAACCATAATAAGACATTATTCCAGGCATTGTGGTTCCACTAATGCTCAAAACAAGCAAAAAATTAAGGATGAGGGAAGGAAAAATATTTTAAGTGATAAATGTTTGAAACTGATAAAAAGTATTTAGAATAAATAGCATTCAGAAAAATCAATAAATACGTTTGATAAATATTATATATCAGAAAATTCGAAGCTGATAAGTATTATAGGAAAATAATGAGGAGAGATGATTGAAAATGGAGTCATATATATTAGTTTGGACTAGTTCTAGCCTTATTTTAATGCCTGTGCTTATTTCAAATAAATCTTAAAGTGAAATAAGCACCCACCTTTAGGTTCTAACTTCCCCAGTATGCAGAATTTACTGTGTACACAGTAAATTTCTTTCACAGTGTCAATTCCCTCACTGTCTCTTTGACCAGATGGGAGGCAGGCTCATGTTAAACAGGATTAGCGTTCTGGATACACGTAAACTAAAAGGCAAGACCATAATTGGGATCTTTGTAGTCTGTGCCAGGGGCTTTCTTTAGATTTAGTGAGGTTGGCATGTATGGATAATGAGTTGGAGGGAAAACAAAAATACATTTTGAATAATGAATTTCAGTTTCAAAATGAGTAGAACTTATCGTATTTGTCATCTTCCTTTTCACTAGTTTAGCAGTAGAAGCCACTCTAATTAACAAAAAAAATTTGAATATTCACACTTTTCTTGACAATTGTTGTCTATCTTATAGTTAGCTATACTCAGTAGATATACATGTGGAAAAACTGTTCTAAAGTAATTTTTGGACTGCACTATGGGATCCTGAGGGGATCACCTAGTCTCAGCATACCACACCAGTGTCCTTTAGACTATCTTTTTAACTGTTTGTATTAAAAAGCACTAAGCTTCTTTTTTTCATAATGTATTCTTTTTTTAATGTTTTTTATTGTGAGAATACTGTACAGAGGAGGGTTACAATTGCATGAGCAAGGTAATGAGTACATTTCTTATCAAGCATTGTTGCCTCCTCCTTTGTTTTTCCCATACCATCCCTGCCCTCCAATCTCCATGACTACACAATAGGGTTTAGGTTTCTTTGGGCCTGGTTTACTACACTAATATTTTTTTTCCAATTCTTTCCATTTCCTTACAAATGGGCAATGTCATTCTTTCTGATGGAGGCATAAAATTCCATTGTGTACTACAAACAAGACCATACTAAAGCTACCAGTACAACTATGTTTATTGCAGCATTATTTACCGTAGCTAGGATATGGGACCAACCCAGATGCCCCTCAGTAGATGAATGGATCATAACATATTCTTTAGTTTACTCATTTTAGCTTTCAACTACTGCTTTCAGGCATTTCATGTCTGTAATGTTGCAACAGGATTTTCATACCATTCTAAGAATTTATTTGTTTTCCTTTACATAAGTTTAGATTGCTTGTCTTTTTTCCCCACCATATCCGGTCCAATGGAAAATCACTATTAAATCATATGAGGTTGAATCTTGCTATGTAAGTTGTTTAGCATGCGATTTCACACAAAGAGGAGTCTAATATTCCTTGGGAAATGCAGATGATCTATTCCCACCATGCATGTATGCATCCCAATTTTCTTTATCTATTCTTAGAGATAAATGTTTCTCTGGTCACGTAGCATTCAGAAAGGTTTCTGAACTAGGAGAATGTTCCATTGACCATGTATAGTCATTTAGCCAGAGCATCAAAGTATATAATCATAGGGTGTTAGGAATCCTAATAAGAATTGCTACATCAGATAGCATTCCTAAATAGGTATTTAGGACAAAAGAAATACTGTTTCTGAAGACTTTATCAGTCTTTTCTGTTTTGAGGAGCAATCATTTCATAATTGATTGTTACTAATTGTTGGATGGCTCAGCAATATTCTAAATAAGTAGATAGTTTCGTGGTAGTACTACCTACTTACCTACATTCCTACCTACAAGCTTACACAAGTCTATTTAACCTGCCTAGGTAGTTTCTTAATTAAATGCTGCACTTAAGGGAATTAAAATATGATATGTGATTTTTTTCCCTTCTAGGGAGGAGCAGAGCATAACATTCCAGTTGTCATTTCAAAAATCTCCAAAGAACAGAGAAGTAAGTATTTGGCTAGTAGCTATTTCTTTGTGCAGCTTTTTTATTTAGGTTGCTTCACCATCTAGGATGGGATTGACTTTCTCCAGTTCAAGCAGTAAGTATGCCTGAATCTGATTCCTGAGTTCACCAATTACCTCTCCTTAAGAAGACATTTTTTTCACAGAAAGGAATCTAGGTCAAAGTAAGAACACAATGTGATCTTGTATGATTTGAAGACAGCAAAGTTTTTCAGTTGTTTTGGTAAATAGAGGAACAAAACTAAGGCTGAAAGTACGTAGTAAAGATATTTCCAAAAACTTTTTCATTCAATTTTTGTGCACAATTTTATCCAATTAGTTCTTCTTATGAAGCTTCTTCTAGAAAATACAATAACAAATACAAAGAAGTTGTTTCATTCCTAAACTTCAAATAAAATCAGTAAAACAATGTAATCTTCATAAACTACCTTGGAACTCCTGCCACAGCTGATAGGTTGGATGCTATAGACATATTCTAGTTACAAATACATAAGAAAACTAAAAGTGATGATGTTTTTGTAATTCTAAGATAAAACTAGAATTAAATTTTTAAAAAGACTAAATAAAACTGTATGAGTTTCAGTAATGTAAGTGAACCAAATCATATTATTGTTTAGAATTCCAATTTTCAGTGAATCTTTAAAATATTAGCCAAATAACACTTTTTAAATCTGTCAGTTTTACATTTAATTAAAAATACATTCTTTAATTTGTCAGAGGAAACAAGTCAATATGCAATCTTTTTTTTTTATTCATAGCGGAACTTTCGGGACTGCTCTTTATTGGGGATGCAATTTTACAGGTACTCATCTTGTCATTATTATTCATATGCAACCAACATACAAAGTCAATTTGTAATACATGACACTATGCTTTTCTTTCCATTGCAGATAAATGGGATTAATGTGAGAAAATGCAGACATGAAGAAGTGGTGAGTCCCCTTTTCCCTAGTGTCTTATTTTTCTCCATATGCTAATAAAAGATGTAATGCATTGAAAAATATTACCAACTACAAAGATAAAACATGAGTTTAGTCTTTGAGAGGATCTCCTAATTGATTTTTTTCCTCTTAGAAATGGATGACTATTACCCAGTATAAAACAATTTCAGTATATATTTAAAGATGATCATTTGCTGTTTTCAATCTGTACCAGTTGGTATTGATGCCATTTGAGGATATGGAGTCATTCTCTCTGTGCATTGAAGAAGTGAAAGGCAGGAAATTATTTTTAGCAGACAGAGCAAGTTTACTTGACAGGGAAAGGAAAACTGCAGAAAATAAGGACACACTGACACTCTGAAGAGGAGTCCCAAAAGGAGTCAAATAGGGTCCTATGGGAGGGCAGTTTTTATGGAATGGGACTTCTTCCATGTTTTCTCCCTGGGACTTTGTGCTGATTGCTGGACCATATGCTTTTCATTTGCACTGTGCTGTGAGTAGCAGGGAAGAAGACAGGAAGAGAAAGAGAGATCTCAGGCAGACAGTTTCAGTGCTAATCAGAGTTGCCATTGATTTTTCTATGTTATTTATTTTATTTTATTTTATTGAAAAGTTGCTGTACAGAGGGGTTACAGTTACAAGAGTAAGGCAATGAGTACATTACTAGTCAATCATTGTTATTCTTTCCCATGTTGTTGTTCCCCTATCCCTTACCCCCCCCAGCTCCTACATTCCTCCAACCCCATCCTATCCCCTCCCCCCCCAAAACTTGATTTGGGTAGCCTGCATCTTGTATATACATTTGATATTTTACTCTTGCATTTTCTGGAATATTTCTAACTGTAGATTTGGAAGTCTGAGATGGAAATTTAGCAGATTTGGGTGGGCCTAAAACTTTGAATTATAGCCCACATTCTACAAAATGTCATTGTACATGCCTTCTCATCTAGACTTGGTTTCTATTATGTGAAAAACATACTCACCCATCCAAGCTGAAAGGACAAACTCGAAGATAGAAAGGTCAGTGAAAGAGCAGTCTTTCAAGATGGTGTCTGATAGGAGATTACAGAAAGCAGTTTTATACCTAGCATGTGGTAATTCTTCCAGCAATTCCTCATTGGTTGGATTATTATAAAGTTTACATTCTCTCCCACATGTCACCTAATTAAACATGCTCTTGATATTGGCTAAATTTTAGAAGTGTCTTTCATTATGGAGGGCAGGTATACACTTCTGGGCATATGTTTTGTTTCTACACATTTTCTCATTTTATTTCAGTCCAGTTTTCTTATCAGTCCTGTTTATTTTCAATGCATGAAATTCGTCTCATCCACAAGTTGTTATGCAAACAAGCTACTGGTAATTTGCCACTCAGGGTTAAATGAATTGTGTTGAAAATGGACCACCACCATTGATTTTATTTCTAGCATGTCGGGAATGAAGATATGACATCAAAAAAATACAAAGGAAGCAAGACATGTTGGGTATTGTGGGACTCCACTTGATAGATTAAAAGAATTCATTAAGAGCCCTTAATGAATTCTGGGATCAACCTTTAAGGGAAGGGGTAAGAGGAGACATCATATTTAAAATCTTATAATTACAGATCAAACAAAATGAAATTACTATACTTTCTTTGCGAATCATAGCCCTAGTTTATTTTGTTTGGGGATATATTGCTCTTCTGTTAAACTTTTCTGGCATGTTAAGATATTTCAGATTGCACAGAGGGAGCTGTACTTCTCTGAAGAGCTAGTTTCTTAGGTAGAGACATGGCAGAGCAGTTGAGGAAGGGCATCTATTGAAACTGCTAAAGATTTGTTGGGACTTATCACTTGACTTTGCCCAAAAAGCTCATCTGGCCACACAGTTACCATCTATATTGAAAAGCCATATAAGAAGTATGTACTCCCACTCTCAAATATCCTGCAAACATATAGAAAAAGTTAATATTTTAAAAGAGTTTTCTGAACAAATGAACAGCACGGCACAGAGCTCCAATTTTGTAGACCACACGTAACTTTTAAATATAGCCATGTAAGCAAAGTCACTTTTAAGTTTAGTTTTTCATTTTTTTTCAAGTACAAAGTGATTTTAAAGTCATTATCCAGGGAATAAAAACGAAGTGCATTCTCTTTTAAAACCTCATGCTGTTAGATGGAATCATGCTTGTAATTCGCTCTTCAGAAGCAAAGGGCGTCCTCAGACAAACTTCTACAGAGCTTTGAATAAATAGATTAGTGTGGCATAAAAGCTTAGAGCACACTAATGTGCCTCTTCAGATGGTGCCCACTCTCATCAACAGAAACAAACTTTGGGGTTTTACTACAAATTACATTTAGCCCTCATAACAAACTGTATTTTGAGGTTTACTGTGACAGGTTTGAAAAGCAGGTATTGATATTAATATATTTACTTATTTGGGTGTTGGTACTGAGGCTTGAACTCAAGGCCTGGGTGTGCTCTCTGAGCTTTATTGCTCAAAGCTACTACTCTGTCACTTAAACCACAACTCCACTTCCAGCTGCTTTGGTGCTTAATTAGAGATAAATCTTACAAGCTTTCATGCTCAGGCTGGTTCTAAACCATGATCCAAAGGTCTCAGACTCCTGAGTAACTAGATTACAAGAGTAAGCCTGTACCCTATACCCTGGCTGAGAGTCATACTAATAATTAGAATTATTTCTGATTTTCCCAAAGCAGTAGTATTTTTTTGTCCTCAGTAGTTAATATTTAAGTGAATAGACTTAATACCTCAGAAGGACTAAGGAATCAATTGAATGTTAGGAATGAACTTTTTTTATTGTGAAAATACTGTACAGAGGAGTTACAATTACATGGGCAAGATAATGAGTACATTTCTTATCAAGCATTGTAGCCTCCTCCTTTGTTTCCCCTTCCCAGCCCTTCCCATCTTACCCCCCTCCGCCTGCCCCCCCAAAACCTCCCCCCCCGCACGAAAGTTGTAAAATTCATTTTCGACATAATGACTTGTACATTTCATTGTTGCAATGGGTCCACCTGTATCCCTATTTATTGTATGTCCCTCCCCCACAGTATAACCCCTGCTTTCACTATATTTGATGTTGGAAGGGGAAAAAGGAATGAACTTTTATCTAGCCCATAATCCTAGCTACTCAGGAGTCTGATATCTGAGTATTATGGTTTAAAGCCAGCCTGAGCAAAAAAGTCCATAAGACACTTATTTCCATACTTAACCCGCAAAAAGACAGAAGTGTAGCAATTGTTCAAGCCTTGAGCAAAAAAAAAAAGCTTAAGAAAACTGCCCAAGCCCTGAGTTCAAGCCTCAGGACTAGTACCACAAATATAAATAAATAAAAAGTGATCAGAAGGCTGAGATCTGAAGATCGCAGTTCAAAGCCAGCCCAGGCAGGAGCATCTTATATCCAATTAACTACCAGAAAGCCAGAAGTGGTGCTATGGCTCAAGTGGTAGAGCAATCACCTTGAGCTGAAGAGCTCAGGGACAGCGCCCAGGCCCAGAGGTCAAGTCTCATGAACAATTGAAAAATAATAAAAAAAAATGAATTAACTTTTGTGGGCTGAATACAGCACAAAAGTATAAAGGATGATAAGTATTTTTTCAAAGTAGCATCCTGACATACTTGGTCCTTAAGAGTTCTAGACTCAGAAACCTGGGTAGGCATGACAACATGTTAGTTTCTGTAACTTTTCTTTTTTGTTCACTTATTCTGCCATTGACTTTGTTAGAAATTCTGAATTCAGTATTTGATTGGATTCCTTATAGGGAAGACTTTAATAATGTAACTGTTCCTTCTGTGTAGGTTTCCCAAACTTTAATCTGTGTAGAAGGTAATTCCATATTATCCACTGAAAAAAACACCATACACTTGATGGACTTCTTTAGCAAAGTCTGTAATATTAAATCTCTAAAATACATGTATCCATAGATTTCTTATGGCATCTTCTTTCACTGAAATAAGTCCATTCCAAACTGTACACATACAACCTACTTTCTCAAAGATTGTTAAGGAAGAACATCATGAAGTCTCCACATTAAGAAAAAAAATAGGGTGGTGATGGCACATACCTGTAATTCTAGCTATTCAACAGTACTGAGTTTTGAAGCAACAGACAACAGTTGTGGCAGAGAATTCTGTGAGACTATATCCTCAAAATAACCGGCAAATTTAGTGCTGGAAGCCAGGCACCAGTGGCTCCTAATTGTAATCCTAGCTACTTAGAAAGCTAAGATCCAAGGACTGAGGTTCAAAGCCAGCCCAGGCAGGAAAGTCCATGAGACTTATCTCCAATAAACTACTCCAAAAAAAAAGCCAGAAGTAGAGCTGTGGCTCAAATGATATAGCACTAGCCTTGAGCAAAAGCAGCTCAGGGACAACACCCAGGTCTTGAATTCAAGCCCCAGGATTGGCACAAAATAAAATTGGAGGTATGGCTCAGGTGATAGAGCATTAGCTATGTCACAAAGTCAAGATAGTTAAGATCCTGAGTTCAAGCCCTACTATAACAAAAAACAAGCAAACAACAGAAAAAATGGAAAACTAGACTCAGTGTTACATGATATACTATGGTGTGGCTGGAATACAGGACATTAAACTTCAGCTAAACTAACTTACTTTTATCTTGTCTCTGTTACCAGTAAAAACACTTCTAATACACATTTATGGGAATTGAATAGGTATAACATATTCAAACCTTCTAGCACACATCAGCCTATTGAGAATGGTTTTCTGTTATTGTATGTCACCAGATACTTTGCCTTTACATGTTTGAATTAGGTTTTCTATTGCCCACTAGACACTGGTGAGTGTTGGACCTTGTTTCCTTGGAGCTAAGCTGGCCTTGGAAAGTCACTACAAGGAGACAGAGCTAATAATGCCTCCAGCCTTGCATCCCAAGATCTTTCCACCAATTCCATTCAGCAACTTAAGAGGGCAGCCATGGCAAGGAGAGCATATTCTTTAGAAAAATGAGGGTTCCTTGCTCTTCCCATCAGGATATCTTTTTGTTTCTACTATGAAACTGCTTATGATTACCTCCTAGATACTCCAATTCCCTATGTACCAAAATCTTTTTTTAATTGGATCGATTGCCTCTGCTGATGTGAAAATTGATATTACTTTACCTATCTTGACCCCTGGACATTAACTGGCCATCATATTTACATTCAGCCTTCTACTGCTTTCTTTTTTTTTATATAAAGAATGGTTTCGTTTTTATTTTTAGCAGACAATAATTACACATATTTATAGAGTACAAAGTGATACATTTGATAAAATCAGGATAATTACGATCTCTGTATTGAGAACCAACCCACCCTTCTCAAGTTATTTTGTAATAAATAATAAATGAAAAAAATCATGTTTACTGTGTTTTTTTTTATTTTTTATTGTAAAAATACTGTACTGTTTTCTTTTCTTGGCAAAAACACTGATTACATGTCAATTTTTTTTGAGAGACATTGTATGAGATCCATTAGCAAAGAGTCCTTTGTGTCATAAGATTCAAAAAATGACTTGATAGAGCTCTAATCTTATTGATGTGAGGGAATCATTATGTGTGTGTGGGGGGGGGCATTGTCCCTGAGCTTTTATGCTCAAAAAGATAGTACTCTACAACTTTAGCCATTTCTCCATTTTTGGCTTTTTGATAGTTAACAAAAAAGAAGAGTCTTATCAACTTTTCTGCCCAGGCTGGCTTTGAACTGTGATCCTCAGATTTTAGCCTCTAGGATTTACAGGGATGGGACACTTATGTACAGATGTAGGTGTCATTTTTTTAAAAAATTAAAAAATTAAGTATACAGAAAAGCAGAAAAAATTATCCAATTATGGCAATATGAAACTAATGTTTATTTATAATGATTTCTGGAATCTAATAATGTCTTTATACTCACATATATGAATGTATGGGAAACAAAATTTTGACATAGGAAAAAAGTGTTTATTGAGTTAAAAGACATCCTGGTTCTAGCAAAAGAATTTATTAGTTTAACTTAAATTCCCATGTGATAAGACTTTAGAAATACAGGAGACTGTCATTGAAGAAAGCAAGATGAAGGACAGATAGTTCATGCTAGGACTTTTTTCTAAAGAAACATATTGATTTAAAGAAATCTCTTGATTTTTTTATTATTCTTATGATTAGACATTATATAATTTAAAATGGAAATAATTAACATTCTAATTCTATATTTGTGGCTTTAATTCAATTCTCAGAAAAATCTTTATAATTCTTCCAAAAGCAGAATGAGTGGCTAAAGGTATGCTAGTTACAAAAGACACATGTATACAATGAAATGAAAACAAATAGTGACAAATTAAATGGCAAATGCTGATTAATATTTTAATTGTTATTATATGTATTTCACTAAATTTAAAATATCCTATTGGAATGAAAAACATTTTGAGTGGGGAGTTACATAAATCAGAAAATATTACAACAGTTATACCAAATCATATAAACATAAGGTATTCATTTATACAGTTTAGGAGCTTTTATGCCTTAGGAGGAACATATATAAGATGTAATCTGAACATATAAATCATGTTAGAGAAAACAATAGAAAAAAATAAAAGCCGAGTCTGAACACCCAGGTTTCAGCTCCAAGAGTCCCATGTCAGGTCCAGCCACTTAACCGTATATGACAAAGAGACATAGGGAAGGCCCGTGAAAGGAAATTATTACTTGGCAGTCAAGTGAAGATAATATTTATTACCTGTCAATGAATCCAAGCCAGAAAATGATCTACTTAATCTCTAACTTCTTGTCTAATGTCTTGTCTAATGTGCCAAATATGAGAAATTTAGGGCATTTTAACAACTATTGTCCTTGCATCTGGCAAGATGTGAGCCCAATAAAGGTGATAGTGAAGGTTTATTAGAGAACAAAAGTGACAGAGAAAGGGAGCAATGGCATAAGAAGACAGCACCTTAGTCTATCTCAGCCATCTAGTGCCTTCTTCCTTGTTACAGACCTAGGCCTTAGTGCACGGCTTTCTGATTTATGTGTCTCCTTTTAGTGCCCTGTTCTTACCGTCTCATCTTTTTGTTCTTCCTCATTTTTTTGTGCCTCTCCCCTGCTTTCCCCATTTGATTGGCAAGCATGTTTTGTTTTATCAGCTTATTCTCCATCTGCAAGTTCTATAGACCATGATTCCATGCCTACTTGCCAGCTTTTTGTTGTAGTTGTTGTTGCTAACTCCTGTCAACAACACTTCAATACATTTTCAGCCACCTTCAACTGTCTTCATGGGTACCTCCATTTGCCTAAAGTAAAACTGGAAGAATTGGGAGCAGAGAATAAGTAGGTAAGTATAGTTGAAATAGTTACAAGTCACAGAAAGGTTCAGAGGTGGTTAGAGGAGATGGCAGTGACCTGACCTTTATTGTTTCAGGAATGTTCAGGTAAGATTCTCTCACAATAACAGTCCTTGTTGCCTGGCAGGTAGTCTGTCTCTTCCTGGATTCAGAGATGGCTGCAAAGTAACTGCAGAAGGTCTCAGAATAAAGGACATAGGTACAAAGTGCAGGATTCTGGGCTATCTAGCCTCTATCCTACTAGTTAACTTAGCGACCAAATAAGAAGTCAATGTTTCTTACAAAAAAAAGCAGTTTTTAAGCATTTTCACTAAAACATGAAAATGTCTTTAAACTTTAACTCATGTATTACCCATCCCTAGCAATTGTATTTTTCACCATTTAGAAAATGATTTTGAGCTTTAGCTGATTAATACTTCCTTGAGCATTCAAATCATAGTAGATATTTTTATTTGAATTAACTTCCACAAAAGAAAGCCATGTATTAAATCACAACTTTAATATTTCCTAGTAGAAATTGAGAAATGTTAAATGGAAAAAAAGATCAGTAATAGTGTCCATGTTCTGTCTGATTTGGAAAAGAAATGTCTAGAACTTGCCTTCTTCAGATTTATATCAACATTCTTAGGATTTTCTTCTCTTTGGCTGTCAAGCTACAAGCCAAGAAGGCACAGATGACAAATTAATGCCATGTCAATTTTGTGTGTGTGTGTGTGTGTGTGTGTGTGTGTGTGTGTGTGTGTGTGTGTGTGTGTGTGTGTGTGTGTGTGTGTGTGTGTGTGTGTGTGTGTGTGTGTGTGTGTGTGTGTGCCAGCTCTGGGACTTACTCAAGACCTCATGTTCTCAATTGGCTTTTTCTGCCCAAGACTGATGCTCAAAGCTAAAAATTAAGCAATAGTTCCATGTCAGATTTTTTCAGGTTAATTGAGGATAACAGTCTCTCTTAAATGTCCTGGCTGTCTTTGAACTAGCATCCTCAGGTCTCAGCCTTGTGAGTCACTAGAATTACAGGCATGAGCTACAGGTACCCAGCCTTCTTTTGGATTACTGATTCTCATGAAATCCTTATTTGTAGTTTCACTTTGTTGAGCAAAGTTGGACAAGGCAGTTTAAAGGTATAATCTTCCTGCTACACTAATAATTGGACCAAACTAGGATTAATAATGTATTGATATTTTAGGACCTCCACCAATCTCCATGCAGAGAAGTATATTTAGGACACAGCACCAAACACATCTAGACCATCCCATCTTGAGTGGAAAAGACACAGGGCTAGATACAAGCATGCCTATGATCCCTCCAGTGAAAGATCCTTGTCACTCTCCTGCCAGAAATTGGGATAAGGAAGCTGTGTACAAATTATGAAATTTTCATATAGCAGATGTTTTATTTTCAGCAGATGTTTTATTTTCAAAATGATGAACTGATAAAACTGAAAAGCAAGAAGACAGAAAAAATTTAATTTGAAGAACTATGTTAAAGCTGCTGTCACAGATCTTTTCCAGCTGTGTCAGATGGATAGAGACCTAAATCGCCCTGACCCTCAGTTTTCTTATCTGGTAGATGCAGTGGCTGAAACAGACCATGCCCGATGTCTTTCCTAGGTAAAGTACTTAATTCTTTTATTTAAAAAAGAAACGTGCAATTTTGGTAAAGCCCATAAAAGTATATATGACAAAAGAGTGAACATCTATGAAGTTAAGATTGGAAAGAGGGTCAATGTAAATCTATCAGTGGCAATGAATTTACCATACTACAGAAAGACCAGATCACATGAAGGAAATCTGTGGACATAGAAATGATGATGCTCCAGGTGAAAGAAAAACATACAAAAATCATGAAAATGGAGAAGCCCCATTGAGAACTGGCATAATTACATATGTTTCTATTTTTTCTTTTTTCTTTTTTTTTCTTTTTTGCTCATCCTGGAGCTTGAACTCAGGGCCTGGGCACTGTCTGTGAGACTCATTATACTCAAGGCACAGACACTTGAGCCAAAGACACTTTTGATTTTTTTCTAAGTAGTTCATTGGAGATAAAAGTCTCACAAACTTTCCTGATTGGCTTGGCTTTAATCTGAACTGTGATCCTCAGATCTCAGCCTCATGAGTAGCTAGGATTACAGTTGTGAGCCACCTGTGCCTGGCCAGCTATGTTTGTATTTTTTGATTGGTTCAACTACCCCCATCTCTGTGTGTATGTATGTGTGTGTGTATAATTTAAATATATATATATATATATATATATATATATATATACACCATATATATATACACCGTGTGTGTGTGTGTGTGTGTGTGTGTGTGTGTGTGTGTATGTGTGTGTGTGGTATTTAAATTATCAGTATTCCATAGGTACAGTCCTCATAATTACCTATAGGGAAATTCACTTCAGGACCATCTCATTGCAATGAAATACATGGGTGGCAAACAACACAGCCAGAATACCTTGGAGGAGTAAGGACCAGAGTCAGCCATAACTAAGAAGTAAACAGGGTACCAGAAGTTTAGAAGTTGACAGAAAGCAATCCTAGTTGCTAAGCACATGAAACACAGTTAGAGCTTTCTGTGAAAGTTGCTAAGCACATGAAATATAGTCAGAGCCTTCTATGAAAGCTGAAGTCTTAGAATGCTAGGGAGAATAAAAATAAATGAATCACATGAAGGTTTGGTATTCATCTTCCTCTTTCATGGATAGCTTTTATGAGTGTATAGAGAATATTATAGATACTTCAGGTTGTGAGAACTTTATCATGGTCCTGATATAGTATTGAACCTGATGTTTCACCCAGGTCTTACTAAAAGACTTCTCAGTACTTTTTAAGCTATAGCACATTAGTGTAAGTTACTACTGAAGGTAACTTGGCAATAAAGTTCAAGATAAGGTCAGATAAGATGATGTTAGGTGAAATGAACCCCAAGATAAGGACACAAGTGTTTTTTTTTCTTGCTTGCTACTGTTTCTAACATATTTATAAGGTGATTGTTTTGTTGCTTTGTATGTCCCTCCCCCACAATATGACCCCTGTTTTCGTTGTATTTGATGTTGGTATAATTTGTGGAGGGGAAGGGAAAAAACAAATTGTTTAACTAGGGATACAGGTGGACCCATTGCAACAATGAGATGTACAAGATGCTATGTTGAAAAACGAACTGGGGGGAGCAGGGAGTGTAGTCAGTGTAGTCATGGTTGTGGAGGTGGGAGGGCAGGGATGGGAGGGGAAAAACAAAACAGAGGAGGAGGCAACAATGCTTGATAAGAAATGTACTCATTACTTTGCTCATGTTAATTGTAACCCCTCTGTATGGTATTTTCACAATAAAAAAAACTTATTTAAAAAAAAGTTCAAGGTAAATCATGTGGGAATCAGAAAGGCAGAAAAGAACACTAAATCTTTTAAATATCCCTGTATCTGTGATAATGCATATAGTAAGTGGGATTTTGGGAGATTTTAATGCACAGAGATAACTGACATGCTGGGCACTGGTGGCTCATACCTGTAATCCTCAGGATTCAAGAGTGTGATATCTGAGGACCCATGTTTGAAGCCAGCCCTGGCAAGAAAGTTTGTGAGACTCCAATTAACCACTAAAAAGTGGGGAGTGGAGCTGTGGCTCAAGTGGTAGAGTGCTAACCTTGGGTGAAAAAGTTCAGGGACAGCACCCTGGCTCTGATTTTAAGCCCCAAGACCAGTAGGAGAATAAAAGAGGAAAATAAAAGAAAAAAATAAAAAATGATATCTAACATAATAATGATGTGTGTGTGTGTGTGTGTGTGTGTGTGTGTGTGTGTGTGTGTGTGTGTATACTAGTACTAGGGCTTGAATTCAGGGCCTGGGTACTGGCCCATAGTTTTTCTGCTCAAGGCTAGTGATCCTCCACTGGAGCCACAGCTCCATTTCTGGTCTTTAGATAGTTAATTGAAGATAAAAAAAAAATCTCAAGAACTTTCCTGCCTAAGCTGCCTTTGAACTGTGAACCTTAGATCTAAACTTCCAAAGTAACTAGGATTACAGGCATGTGCCACAATGCCTGACTAACAATACATGATTTTGTAAAATAAAAGTTGTTGTTGGTATTTTTATTTGCAGAAAGTAAATAGGATTGTCTTCAAGCCTGGAAAAGCCAGGCTTGTGAACAGTTATTCACAAGCCAAGCCTCAGGCAGGATTTGAGATAGCAGCTTGTGAGGAGGCCTAGTAAGGGCTGATTATTGATTAGAATTCAACAGAAGCCTCAGAGGTCCAACAAAGGGTAAAGTTCTGCAATAGATAACTGAGATAAACATTCTGGAGAGTAAGTTGCCCTGTTTTTCTCTTCTTTGAATCCTCAGAATTCTGTAACTGAGTTTATTTTTTTCCACTGAGAGAGGAAATGAGAAGATTCTTTTTGGGCTAAATTAACCTAAGAGAAATAACCCACAAATGATCCATTTGGGCTTTCCCAATGCAGGTTGGATTTTCACTAATCACACCACAATGGACCCTGACTGTAGATAAATTTAGCATTCTGTATCCAAAGCTGTCAATCCACGTTTCATTGTCTTCCTTTGAAGCACTGACTGATACCAAAGGATCATCCACATTTGAAGAAAATCACCCACATCAAAGGCAGAGGCTGAAATACACAGAGAAATAAATTGGAGGAAACCAACAAAGCAGGGTTTAGATAAAAAGAACTTAATACTATAGTTACAGATAGATAGCAAAAAATACTTCACAAATGAAATAATACCAGAATTATGGATAAAAAGAGCATATGGAGAAAAAGAAGAGCTTAGGATAGTAAAGCTTTGATGACATTATTAAAAATATGATTCATGTAGAAATATTACCAAATATGCCAAGAATTCTCTGAAAAAGGAATACAATAGCAAATGAGCAGGTGACATGTGAAGAGAATACTAGAGATAGCCCATTCCATTATTTATATATAATATCACAAGAATTAGGAAAGGAAGTAATTTTATTTGATATCCCATTAAGAATATCTCTTTCATTGGTTTTCAGATCATTTAAATATAAAATATTTATATGGCTAAAATAATATCTAGTATATCTGTAGCTTTTTTTCTTAAAATTTCTTCATTAATTTAAAGCTTTTTTGGTTTAAGTCAAGCATTTTATTTAGCCCTCTATGTTTCTTCTATGTCAATTAGTATACATGAAAAAATAATGAGTGCTTGTCTTGAAATATCCATTACACATTAAAAACTTGTATTATCTTGAAGTAGTTATACGAAGGAATTGCTGTTCACCAAAGCAATTTTTGAATACAGTGCATCTTGATCAATGTCATCTCTTTCAACATTCTCACCCTCCCCTCCAACCTACCCATTACCTTACTTTTCTTATTTTTTTGTTATGTATTGACTGTTTGCTGTTTAGCAAAGTAGTTTATGTCTACAATGCATCTTTATCTGTTTCCTCACTTCAACATCTTCATCCCTTCCCCCTGATTTGATCTACCCCTTCCCTTTGGTTTCTCAGTTCTATGATATATACAATGAATTTTGCCTGCATTCTCTCACCTTCCCCCTTCACTCTTCTACCACTCTCCCCTTGGCCCCATCCTACCCTCTTTAAAAAAAAATATTTATTTTAAGCAGTCTATCTGTTTTCCCAAATGGTAGTATTCTGCTACATAGATACTACAATAACAGGAGAACATTTTCTTTTCTCCATTCTCTATGACATTGCTAACATTGATTTTACCCATCTGTTCCCATTAAACATCACAACCATAATTATTATAATTATTTAAAAGAAATAGTTAGCCGGGCGCCAGTGGCTCACGCCTGTAATCCTAGCTACTCAGGAGGCTGAGATCTGAGGATCACAGTTCAAAGCCAGCCTGGGCGGGAAAGTCTGTGAGACTCTTATCTCCAATAAACTACTAGAAAACCAGAAGTGGCACTGTGGCTCAAGTGGTAGAGCGCTTGCCTTAAGCTGAAGAGCTGAGGGACAGCGCCCAAGCCCAGAGTTCAAGCCCCATGACTGACCAAAAAAAAAAAAAAAAGAAAGAAAAAAGAAATAGTTATGTTTCCAGTCATTTAATAACAATTAATACTGAGAAAATAAGACACTTTACCTGCTTTCATTCCTGACGTTATTGGTATTCTTTCCTTTTTTGGATCTGGTTTCCAACATATTTGCTAATTCTTACAGAAATGTGTGGAACACTTCCTATAAGGCAGTACTTCTGGTAAATCTTCTCTGCTCCTGGAAGTATTTACTCTTTTGATTCACTGGGATTTTTTCCTTGGGATATATACCAAATTCCATAGGTGACTGTCTTTTAAACAATAGTAGCAGTAGTAGTAGTAGTAGCAGTAATAGTAGTATGTAGTTCTACAAAGAGGTTACAATTCCATAAGCTGTGAGTGCAATGCTTGTTGATCGTGAGTGTCACCCTCTGCATCATTTTTTTCAACTCTTTAAATGTTTCAATGTCTTTTTGCTTCCATTGCTTCTCATGAGAAGTCTGTAATTCTCATTCTTCATCCACTATTAGTTGTTTACTTCATTCTCTCAAAACTTCCTTGTCTCTTATATTCTACCCTTAGAGTTTCTGGCAATGCACAGCATAATTAGCTTATATCCACCCAAAACTTGTTCATGACAGTATCATTTAAAACAGCTCAAGGTAGAAACATCCTATTCACTGATGAGTATAAAATAAAAATGTTAAGCTGGAAGTGGTGCTGTGGCTCAAAGTGGTAGAGCACTAGCCTTGAGCTGAAGAGCTGAGGGACAGCGCCCAGGGCCAGAGTTCAGGCCCCATGACCGGACCAAAAAATAAAAAAATAAAAAAATAAAAAAATAAAAATGTAATTTACCTCTATGTTACAATATTCTTTGCAATAGCAGGAATAAAGCATTTATACACATTGCAATATTAATGGACCTGAAAAAAAATTAATTGATTTCCTTCACTATCACAAACTATGTGTTAAAAAGATAACGGAGGAAAGTTTTATTTTGAGCATGGTTTCAGAGGTTTCTGTCCATAATGGCTATATTACTTTGGCCTTTATTTACTCACAGTTCCATGGCATGAGCTCAGGAAGAAGAAGCTTGTTTACCTTGTAGTGGACAGAAAGGATAGGGAGGAACAGAAGATCAGTGCCCTATGCCTGTTCAAGATACATTCCTCAATGACCACATATATTCCAAGTAGGCATCCCCTCCTAACCGTCCCACTACCTGTCAATGGTACCATAGACTGACAATCAACACTTTAACAGGTGAGCCTTTAGGGGCACATTTTAAGTCCAAACCATAAAACTAAGTGGAAGTCAGTGATAAAAGGTTACATATATTATACGGTCATATTTATTAAAAATTATCAAAAAGACAGATTTATAGAAATAGGAAAGAGTGATGGCCAGAGGCTGGTAATAGATAGTGACTATTAATGGGAATGGTTTCTTTGATAGGATTGATTAAACTGTTGTAAATTAAATAACGATGATTATATAACCCTATGAATATATCAGAAATCCTCACTGAATTTGTGCACTTTAGGTGAATTTAAGACTTTATCAGTAATTACCAGTAAAGTCCTACTATATAAATGTATATACGGTTGCATACATTTTTGCATGTATTTTGAAGACTATTTACACTTTAAGTTGTATTTCACTTAATATTTTCTGCAAAAAATAAGAAGTAGGTAGGCAAAAATTTTTAACCTGAAATTTGGGCTTAATAAAGTATTTACAGACAACTCACATTTTAATAATTACCATGTTAGGAAACAGAATTTGACCTATTAACCTAGAAAACCCCAGGATACTCATTTTGATCATAGCTTTCCAAATGCAACTGTTGGCTGGGCTATATTAACTTTGGGCCTTTATTTACTGAGAGTGCCCTGGCAGGAGCTCAGGTAGAAGAAGCTTGTTTACCTTATGATGGACAGGAAGGACAGGGAAGGACCGAGGGTTTGGATAATCCCCGCTGACCACATATACTCAGAGTAGGCATCCCTATATGTGGAAGATTTTTATTGTCACTATACAATATTGCCAGTTTTGACCAGTTTATAAAGATTTGTCCCTGAACTTTTTTGCTCAAGGCTAGAGATCTACCACTTTGAGCCACAATGTTGCGTCCAGTTTTCTGGTGGTTAATTGAAGACAAGAGTCTCACAGAGATTTACCTGGGCTGGCTTTGAACTGTGATCCTCAGAGCTCAGCTTTCTGAGTAGCTAGGATTTAGATGTGAACCACTGCCGTCTGGCAGTGTAAATAATACATGCATTTTGCTGGTGGCAAAACATCTTGTCTTTTAGACGTGATTATTGCTATGGTTTCAGAGGTGGGCATAGATTTATAACAGAGAGATTGAATCTTGTTCTCAGAGATCTAGGCTGGTGAATACTGGAAACAGAATTGAAACAAATGTAACTCAGCTGCAAAGCCCAAAATTTTCATAAGTAAAACTTTGCAGATGCTTTTTTAAAGTCACCTTTCTTCTGCAAATATAATAGAAATGAAAGTTTTTTGTGTGGGGGATTTTTGTTTGTTTGTTTGTTTTGTGCTAGGTCTGTGGCTGGATTCAGTCGCTGAGTTTATTGGCTCAAGTGTAGTGCTTTACCACTTGAGCCACAGCACCACGTCTGACTTTTTGATAGTTAATAGGAGATACCAGTCTCACAAATTTTCCTGCCTGGCCTACCTTTGAACCACACTCCTTAGATGGCAGCCTCCTGGGAAGCCAGGATTATTGACCTGAGCCACCAGGGCCCCACAGGTGACTTAATTTTTTTTCAGGTGTGTCATATCACTTGATTACTGAAGGATGAAGGATTCCATAATACCTCAGCTTTGGCCCAGAATGTCAGTCCAACTGGGCTGGCAGTGTTTTAAACATCACAATGTCTGCTGTGAATAGTTTGCCAATAGTAAAATGCTTCCCTGGAGAAGAAGTGCTTTTAACTGTATCGTGTCTTCCATGTATCTGCAAATTAAAAAATAAATGCTTCTCTGGAGTATGTTATCCCAGTGTTGGTCTTCTGCCTCCTTTCCTCCTGAGAAGGACGTCTTGGCTTCTTCCTTTTCCCATTCACCTTTCCTGCACCCTCATGACCCTTCCCTGGTCCTCTTTCTGCACAGAATTTGTTTACAGGCCACATGAGGCTGTTAGGTATGGTTCTGTTTTTAGAGGTCTTTCTGTTTAACAGGAGCTCCCTGCCTGTGATCTAGCACCAGAGGAGCAGACCCGGCTTTTTCTCGCCAGCTCTGTCAGGTGCTGGAGGGTTTCTGATGCTTCCTCACATTCCCCTGCTGAAGTTTTCAGTGGCATCTAGAAAAAAAAAACAACTTCATCAGGAATGCCTAAATTGGTTCCTATGAACTATACCCTGCAAATTCCAAAGGGTTCTCTGTATTTGAAGTTTACATGGGCTCTGTGGGTTCTGTGTGTGTGTGTGTGTGTGTGTGTGTGTGTGTGTGTGTGTGTGTGTGTGTGTGTGTGTGTGTGTGTGTGTGTGTGCGCACGTGCGTGCCAGTACTGGGGCTTGAACTCAGGACCTGGACATTATCCCTTAACTTTTTTCTCAAGACTGGTGCTTTCTATCACTCGAGTCACAGTTCCACTTTCAGCATTTTGCTCATTGATTGGAGATACGTGTCTTATCAACTTTCATGACTGGGCTGGCTTTGAATCAGTGTATTCAGATCTCAGTGGCTACAGGCGTGAACCACCTATGCCTGACATTTCCTGGGCTGACAATGAGGTGGCTGTGTTTTGTTCTCTCTGTAGAGTTGAGTAAAGTTTTATTAGGATAATAAACTGGATGAGAATGACTGCAAGAATAAATGCACTATCAGTGGAGAACATTCCACAGTAGCAATGCTGTGATTGAGGATGGAACACCTCTAGTGGCAGCTGTATACAACTTTTCTTGAAGGATAGTACTTATTATTTCTTTGCTTTCTATACATCTGACTCAATATCTCAAATTCTTCAAATAACATTTTTAGTAAATCACTCTATCTCCACTTGAAGCCACATATATTTTTCTTTTTTCTGTTTCATTTTTTCCTTTCTTTTTGTTTTTTGGATATTGGGACTTGAACTCAAGGCCTCACATTTTGCTCACAGTAAGCTCAGTTTGCTTACTATTCTGGTGCTCAATGACTTGAACCACACTTCCAGCCTGACTTTTTGCTGATTAATTGGTGATGAAATCGCACAGACCTTTCTACCCACAGTTTGATCCTTCAGCCTCCTGAGTAGCTATGGTTACAGGGGTGAACCACCAATACTGACTTAGCCCACATATATATATATATATATATATATATATAAAATATATATATATATATAATTCTTTATTGTGAGAATATCGTACAGAGGGGTTACAATTACATGGACAAGATAACAAGTACATTTCTTATCAAGCATTGTCACCTCCTCTTTGTTTCCCCTTCCCATCCCTTCCCATACTCCCCCTCCCCCCACCGGATCCTCGCTCCCACCCATCATCAAAATTGTAAAGTTCGTTTTTCCACATAACAATTTCTACATTTCATTGTTGCAATGGGTCCACCTGTATCCCTAATTAAATGATTTTTTTCCCTTCCCCTCCACAAATTATACCAACATCAAATACAGTGAAAGCAGGGGTTGTATTGTGGGGGAGGGACATACAAAGCAACATAGAAATCGTCTTATAAACATGTTAGGAACAAATTGCATGAAAGGAAAAAAAAACATTTGAATACTTATCTTGGGGTTCATTCCCCTAACATCAATTTATCTGACCTTTTCTGCTTGACTCAGACATATACTAGATATTGCAAATAAGGGAAATCATGGGACCTATGTTTCTTTGGGCCTGGCTTACTTCACTTAATATAATTTTTTCCAAGTCTTTCCATTTCTTAACAAATATATATTCGTTGTAATTGTGGAACTTAAAAACTTTTTGAAATGCTGCCATCGTTTGCTTGTTACATTTTTCCAAAATCAATCAATTTAATTTGGGACTGGTCCAGGATTAGATGTATACTACCCCCTTTGGGATGGATGTGACTATTTTTAGTTCATTGATTAACTATACTTTAAAAATATACAAGACAAATGTTTGTGAAAACCTATGGCAATGGTGGTTTCTGGGTATCATTTATTTTACTGAATGGTAGACTCAGGCTAACTAAAAGAGTCCTTTCATAGAATATGACACATAGGTCAAGGAAATTAAAAGAGACAAACTGCTATTTGCCTTGCAGTAATTGGAACAGATGGGATCTCCTGACATAAAAAGATTAATAACAAAAAGCATTAACAAATCACTGATGATCTTTCAAGTGTTCCTTTCACCTGGACCTGATGTAGAAGATCTGCTTAGTTTATCATTCTAAAAGAATTGTATTTTAATGGTCAGATGTGGCTATGCAAAAATACTTTTACCTTCATGACAGAAATCAGCCTATGTTTAAAATTAGAAAAAAAGCCAGGTAGCAGTGTTATATGCCTATAATCCTAGCTACTCAGAAGGCTAATGTATGAGGACTGAAATCAAAGCCAGCCCAGGCAATAAAATCCATGTGATACTTATCTCTACTAATCAGAAAAAAAACAGCAACAACAACAAAATGAAGTAGAGCTGTAACTCAAGTGGTTCAATACCAGCCCTGAGCAAATAAACTAAGGGGCAGTACGTAGGTCCTTAATTCAATCTCCAATACCAGCAAACAAACAAACAAAAAATAATCACAGGCTGTAAAAATGAGAGATACATAGCTTTCAATAAATTTGGTTCAAACATTATGTGAGAAACTCAAAACTATCATTTCTATTATTTTAACAGAAAAGCATTACATATCCAAGGTGTCCACAGTCTTCTCTTTTATGTAGAATATGCTTGTCTTCATCAAAAGTTAATAGTTGATCTTTTAAGCTAACAGTCTCCTTAGAGGGGCAATATTTTGAGGGCACAGCTGATAGAATCAGATTCTAGTGATAGAAAATATATAATATCTATCATACCTGTTTCCAGCTTGTTTTCACATTCAAGGAATGTGAAATTTTATACAAAGTGGGAACAAATAATGACAGTAAGAAATAAAATTAAAATATTAATTTTTGTCTCTGTTTAAAAGCCATTGAGTCTGGGTGAGTGTGGGTATCATGTGTGTAATCCTATCTACTCAGGAGGATGAGATCTGACGATTGTGATTCGAGGCCAGTCAGGGCACTTAAGACCAATTAACCACTCAAAACCCAGAAGTGGAGCTGCGGTTCAAAGTGATAGAGTGCTAGCCTTGAGCAAAAGAGAGCAGAAACAGGCCCTGAGTTAAAGCCCCACAACTGACCAAAATAAAAAAAAAATAGTTATTAAGATGTATACCAAGGACAGAGGCCTGTACTTAGGTTACTCTGACTTCACAAAAAAGTACTGTGTTGATATGATAGTTCTCCTCGTCAACAACCAGATATAGTCACGCATCTCCCACTTACATTAGGGTAAAATGAAAAATGGCCAAGAATTCCTTTCACTTATTTTTCACAAAGCAGCATCGAAGGCAATCCAGCTCTCAACACTTTCTTTTCTAAGGCTACCTTTGTTTCTGTGAATCGGTGTTTTAATTTCTTTCCAATAATGGAAGCATTGCAGTCAATTCCATCAATGAACAGAGCAGTGCTGCTCCTGGATTTTCAGCAGGGCACGCAATGTGCTTCAGACATACTTATTCAGTACCCAGTTTATGAAGCCAAGAGAGGAACAGAGTAAGCGGAGTTGTAGTGATTTCCCAGTCCAGTGATCTGACAAATTGTGGCTCCAATCAAGCTGTCAGGATGTCGTTCTCAGCCTTCCTCCCTTCTCACACCAAGTTATCTTTGTTAGAGGAGCTATCTGGGGGCCCTGCTGCCCTACGTTGCCATGGAGACTGAGCAGTCATAAGGAAGTTAAAGCGTCTCCCTTTCCCCCTCTATTACCGACAACCAGAACTCTTAGCTTGCTCAAGATTTTTAGTATAAGTAAGGCAGTGGAGTGTGCGTAAATGCATTTCAAAGCCGTGGGCTTTTGCATCTTTAATTCTCCATACATGCAGGAAGTCTCGCTTTTCTCATTTATTCTTGCCTTACAAATGTGTGATTTATGAAAATCTCCATCATAGATTTCATTTGAAAGTTTTATTTGTGAGCTGAACTCATACATTATCAATGAACACTCATTCTTTTATGCCTAACTGAAGATAAAACTTTATCTCCAGATTTGCAAAATTGGAAATCACTGATTTCAATTTACCAAAAACAATTGAATTCTTTGATACACAATACAGATGCATAGATTCTCAATGGCCTTGGGTAAAATGTCATTGGGAAGTATGAAGAAACTTACATGGTGGTCATAAGTGTGTTTTTGGCTTTGATATGTGGGCTTTTTTGTAAATTTGTTTGGAATGAGAGGACGACATTTGGTTTGGAGATGAGGATGAAATGTGAGCCCAACATAAATGAAAGATGTCTTTCTTTCTTTCTTTCTTTTCTTTCTTTCTTTCTTTCTTTCTTTCTTTCTTTCTTTCTTTCTTTCTTTCTTTCTTTCTTTCTTTTTTTCTTTCTCTCTCTTTCTTTCTTTCTTTCTCTCTCTCTTCCTTCCTTCCTTCCTTCCTTCCTTTCTTCCTTCCTCCCTCCCTCCCTTCCTTTATTGCCTTCCCTTCTTCCCTCCCTGCCTCCCTCCCTCCCTTCATTCCATCCTTCCTTTCTTGCCCTCCTTCCTTCCTCTGTTGCCCTCCTTCCTTCCTCTGTTGCCCTCCTTCCTTCCTTCCTTCCTTCCTTCCTTCCTTCCTTCCTTCCTTCCTTCCTTCCTTCCTTCCTTCCTTCCTTCTTATGTAAATAGTAAGGCTCAAAGCCTAGGTGCCATTCCTTAGCTTTCCTGGCACTCTTCCACCCAGGCCACAGCTCCACTATTATTCTGTAGTTAATTAGAGAGTTTCAGGGACTTTCCTGTCTGGGGTGGCTTCCTTTGTAACCATAATCCTCAAATCTCAGTCTCCTATGTAGCTACGTTTACAGGTGTGAGTCCCTAGTACCCAGAGAAATTTCTTAATAGATATTTTTTCCTTTTGGTCATTTAGAAACCAGGTATTGGGATGAATACTTTAAGACTTGAAACAGAAAAGTAGACCAGAAAAAATTCCTTAGGACCAATTAGTCTATCATATTACATGGCTAATCAAGGTCATCCTTACATATTCTTACTAATTTCTGTTGTGTGACAAATGTGTATGACTTTGAAATATGTATTAAATATTTAGAAGTCCAACAATAATCCATGAATCTTGACTTACTGAACACCAAGCTTAGCTTTGCTTCACCACATAAACAACTCTGTGTCCCAGTGCAGAGGAATTAACTACAGCTGTGCTGGCCGAGGCCCAGTCATCCATGGCCCCATCTATGTGGCTGATAGAACAAATTTTACCCGTGCTCAGTGGCCATGGCACTTGAAATTCAGAATGGCATATTTAAATGACACATGCAATAGACAGAAATGACAGTATGTGTTAGGAGCAATGTAAGCAGTTCTTCAAATATTTACTTCTTAGTTATGTGTTGTGCAAACAATTCATGATAAATGTGCATAAACAAATATTTAGCGATCATATTTTGCAGCTGCAGCTCTAACGTGGGTGTGATAATATTTAGCTTTGTTTGTTCAGATCTTGACAATTTATTATGCATGAGATAATCTTATTCAGAATTTCATAAAAATAAAAGAAAACATGTTTCTTTCTCTCTTTTCTTTCAAGAATTCTACTTAAATCCAGCCTATAGGATGAGGAATTTATTTAACAATGGTTCTACTTTAATGGATTTGAAGTAAATGTGTATGGAAGTTATTTCTGCATAATATCATATCAAGTATTATCACCTATGTGAAACTAAATATTTCAGATTTTCTTAGATACGAAGGCAGACCCTCCTCAGTTTGTTGCTTCACATATATCGTAATATGTCTAAGAGATGTACTACAGAGATAGATGTCATGATGCATGCCTATAATCCCAACAGTTGGGAGGCTAAGGCAAGTGGATTACAAATTCAAGATAAACCTGGGTTACAGAGCAAGATGGTCTCAAAAGTAACAAAGAAACAAAAAGAGCTACAATCTATTCAGCCTGTAAGAGATATCATTTGCTCCACTGTTTCATAGTACTCACATATTGTGCAGCAGTTGCTTTTGTGAATGAAGGAAAGGCACTACAAATAAACCATCTGATTTGAATGTTGCAGATGTAAGTAAACACTTGACATTTGATAGAAAGGAAGTGTTTGAGAACTGCAAGGCATTTTCTCGCATGGGACCAATGAGATACTTAAAGAGACTAAAATCTGTAGGGACTCTCCCATCCACAGGGCAGCTTACACAGCTTTTGTTTGCTTGCATTCATGTTCTGACCCCTTAAGCAAAAATTTAACATATATATGATACATATCATATTATGGTATAATATGATATATAGCATATCATACATACAATATATATGAAAGGCACATATGAATCATACATACTAGCGAGAACTAATGGTCTACTTATGTAATTTTCCATATATGTAGGTACTGTGCAATGTTAGAATTGTGTTAACTGACTTCTCAAAACTTCTTTCATTTTGTCATGGTAAAAGTGACAGTCACTATGCTTTCTTCTCCATTTGAGATCTACAGTGCACATTGTACAATCACCTACTGGGGCACAGCACCAGAGCTATGCTATTTAACATCAGAGCTATTCCTATTTAACTATGTTACATGAAGTAAGTCAGATGGAATGAGACAAGTACAGCATCATTCAAACTCATATATGGAATTTTTGAAAGTTAATCTTGGTTGGGCAACTGTGAGCTCATTCCTTTAGTCCTAGCTACTCAGGAGGCAGAGGCCTGGAGGATAGAAAGTCCAGAGCAGCTGAGTGGAAAAGTTAGACTCTACTCTGAAAGAACCAGTATAAAGTCATACAAGAAGTATGGCTTAAGTGGCAGAACACCAGACATAAGAATGCAACCCAAGCAAGAGGCTCTGACTTTAAAACCCAAAGCTCAAAAAAAAGAAGAAAGAAAGAAAGAAAGAAAGAAAGAAAGAAAGAATGTTGATTTTATAGAAGTTAAGAGTGTAAACAATTTTCTACTGACTTTTCATGGAAAGTTAAAAAAAAGAAGAAAGAAAGAACTTATTTACAGTTGTAGGTTTGTCATTATGCCATATATTATCTTTTCTATTTAGCAAGTCATTCCGCTTCTCAGTATTTTTAAATTGTCATTTGTGAACCAGGAGATAATAACTTTGTTTTGTAGGCTTGATTTTACAAATCTAAGATTGTATTGTATTTGAGCACTTACAGAAACTATATAAGTCCTGATTATTCATGCTAATTAGCACTTTGCAGTGTTATTCATTTACACAAATGGAAATGATCAAACATCTAGTTGAATATAAGATTTTATATAGACACAAATTAACAAATCAAAGGAACTTTCTGGTCATAGAATGTAGTCTAATTATTAGTTGCTATACTGAATTACTAAATATAACAGCATGAAACCTTGGGTATTTGAATCACATCTCTGTGTCATTGTGTTAGAGAAAATGTTTAAGACCAATCAATGTATACTTCAGTAAATTAAAAATTATAGCCATTTAAGTGAGGGTGTTTTTAGAGCGCAAGAGCTACAGCTTTATCCGCCTTCCCCATATTATACAATGGGGTTCCCATTGTTTCAAATTGACTGTGATGCCAAGATCAAACTGACTTTACCCTATTGCTTCTTTGAAATTGAGAAGCAGGGTAAACAGGAGCTTCTCTTTCTTATATGTAGGCTGCAAAAAATCTGTGGCCTATCGTTTCTTGTTTCTGATTTTTCTTTCTCTTTTCTTTTTTTTATTGTGAAAATACCGTACAGAGGGGTTACAATACATGAGCAAGGTAATGAGTACATTTCTTCTCAAGCATTGTCACCTCCTCTGTTTCCCCTTCCTATCCCTTCCCATCTGCCCCATCAGTTCTGCTGAGAGTATCCAAAAGCACATGTTAAGGGTTAATTTACAAGTGGTATAAGTAGGCACTGCTTAGATAAATTGAGACAAACTCCAACCAATAATAGTAATAGTTCTCTTTATATCTGTCTCAAAGAAGGTGATGAACAAGCCCCACTTAGCACATTTAATTCTCAGTTTTACAGAGGTATCTTCTGAGATGGATCTTCTCTCTCAAATTATTCTCTAAAGTTTCCGAGCAAATAATTTCTGTTGTACTCCTCACATGTAAAGCATAAATGCCATTGAGATTTATTTCCAACACAAGTAACACTTCTTCCATGTGATTCCACTTTGAGTTTATTAACTTGTGTTGGAGTTTCTGTTTCTTTACAGTAATTTGGGTATTCTAATATCAGTAGCATATGTGTTTGGCTGTATTATTTGATAATATTCTCATATGTTGGTAGGTCAACTTCTCTTAGCTTCTACTACTGATTTTGCTTCAATTATTTTTGAAATATTTTATAAACTTTCTTTATTGACTTAATTTGCCCTTATATAAAATGCTACCAAGCATTTGACATATGTGAGATAGTGTTGCTTTCTGTTAGTTAGTAAGAATTTAAAATAGACCTCATGACACTCCTTGCCTATTGGTTAAATCTTTAAGAATTTTTTTTATTTTTTTAAGTTTTATTGTCAAGGTGATGTACAGAGGGGTTACAGTTACATATATAAGGCAGTGAGTACATTTCTTATCTAATTCATTAGCTCATCCCTCATTTTTCTCTCACTTTTCCACCCCTCAGTCCTTCCCTGCTCAAGTTGTATGGCTTATTTCATATTGTCATTTCATATTCATTTCATATTGTCGTGAGTATCACTGTTGCATTGGTTCACCCTTTGGTCCTTTGTCTGACCATTTTGTTGTTCTCCCAAGGTACCAAAATCAAATACAGTGACAACAGTGGATAGCCCATAGACAAAAGAAAAAAGATACAAAAGAAAAAAGAAATCACATAGTACATTAAAAACGACAACAACAAAGTAAAACCTCTTGTTTCCATGTCTTCAAGTTCATTTTACTTAGCATCATCTTATATGGTCATATGTACATACCTACTGAACTATTCTGCTGATCTGCTATACTAATTATCCTAGACATACACTAATTATTACAAATGAGGAAAAGTATGGGATCTATGTTTCTTTGGGTCTGGCTTACTTCAGTTAATATGCTTTTTTGCTAATCTTTCCATTATCTTACAAATGGGTGGTGTCATTTTTCTTATGGAAGCATGGATTATATATATATATATATATATATATATATATATATATATATATATTGGATTTTCTTGACCCATATCTATTTATTTCTTCTTTTTTTTATTATTTTTTTACAGTGAAAATTCCATACAGATGGGTTACAATTACGTGAGCAAGGAGATGAGTACATTTCTTATCAAGCATTGTTGCCTCCTCCTTTGTTTCCCCTTACCATCCTTCCCATCTCCCCCCACCCACAGCCCCCTTCCCTCTGCTCCCCCCTCCCACCACCAGTGCCAAAGTTGTAAAGTTAGTTTTTTGACATAACATCTTGTACATCTCATTGTAGCAATGGGTCCACCTGTATCCCTATTTAAACAATTGATTTTTTCCCTTCCCCTCCACAAATTATACCAACATCAAAAACAGTGAAAACAGGGGTTATACCGTGGGGGAAGGACATACAAAGCAACAAAGAAATCATCTTATAAATATGTTAGAAACAGTAGTAAGAAAGAAAAACTATTTGAGTCCTTAATGAATTCAAATTCTTAGATATTATAACAAAGGCATAGCTCTTTGTATAACTATATCAACTATAGATGATATGTAACTATAGAGAAAGATGATCTATAACTATATAAAGAATGATATGTCGATATATAAAGACATATAGACATGTAGGAATATGGAAACAAATAAATATATTAAAGAAATATAGACACCAATTGATTCCATATCTAAGCTATGATGAATAATGCTGCAATAAACATATTTGTGTTGGGAGCTTTAGTATGGCCTTGTTTGTGGTCATTGGGTAAATGCCCCAAAGTGGGATTGCTAGGTCATAGAGGAACTCTATATTTAATCTTTTGAGGAAACTCCACACTGCTTTCCAGAGTGGTTGAACAAGTTTACACTCCCACCAACAGTGTATTAGCATTCCCTTTTGGCCACATCCCCTCCAGCGTCTGTTGTTATTACAGTTCTTGATTGTAGACATTCTAACTGGGGTGAGGAGGAATCTCAGTGTTATAGAGGGTTTTTTCAGATTTTTAATGTTGCTTGTGGTATTTGTTGCTAGCATATAAAGATTATTTTGAATTAATCTTTTTTTCTCTATTTTAAATAGCTGTACAATGGAATTGCCATTAATTAAAACTACTTCAAAGCATTAACTTTTAAAATCTAACTTTTTCTTGTTCTCTCTTGATTTTATTTGTTGTTTATTGATTTTGAGGGACAGTGTCGGAGATTGAAATCAAAGAATCCCACTTGCTAAACAGGCACTTTTAACCCTACCTCCAGCCAGGGATTTGCTGCTTGGTTTTGATACAGGATCTTCTCTCCTGCTCAGGCACTTGCCTGGGTATCTGCCTATGTTAAGCTTCCTGTTAGCTAGGATAGCAGGCCTTCACAACTGTGTCCAGCTTTTCCTTGAGGAGTTTCTCACACTCCTTTTTGAAGGAGCTGGCCTTGATCCATGATTTTGCAGCCTCCCAAGGAGAGAGGATTACATGTGTGAACCACTGGCAACCAGTTCAATTGTACTATTAATAGAGAAAACATTATTTTCTCATAGCTCATAAAAACCAATTTAAGTTCCTTTTTTCACTGTATTCACCAAAATTTATAAGATATTTCTCCCAAATAATGCACAAATAGAGCATCTTTACCCTTAGGACAATTTTTTAATTGAGTCTATTAAACTTACTCCATTATATTTAATGTAGAGTTTCTGGATGTCAGATGTCATGATGAGCTCTCTGAATACATGTGTGAACAAGGAATAGCTTCCTGCCTTTGTAAAGCACACTGTACAGACAGAAGATAAGTTACATGAGTATCTCAGTGGACACTGTAAGCACAGGACAAGAGTGGTTGGAAATTGTTTATGGTAATGGAGAATAACGAGTAAGTCAGATAAATGAGGGCAGGGGTATGTAGAGAAAGATCTGCATTAGGCTTGGGAAGGTAGAACACAGTGATGTGATTTCTGGGGAAAGAGTAGAAGGAGGAAAGGATGCCATCCTTGCAAATATTTAAGGACAGCCATAAACGGAGAGGAGCCAGGGTTCTCTTAGAACTACTCCTCATAAAGGTCCTATCAGAAATTGTTGCTCCTTTTCACTAAATAGACCTTCTGAATCTGGTAGAACTATTAATGTGCATATATATATATATGTATATATATATATATATATATATATATATATGTTGTTGGGTGTTTGCTGTTGATGATGATGATGGCATTTATTCTTGCCAATAATTTCCTTTATTGAGGATTTCTATCTTGAAATGAAATCTATTTGGTAATATTAATCACTTGCTGAATTTTAAATGTTGTATTGATAGTATACTATTAGTATGTATTCATATAAATAATGGTATATCTATAGCTTCTTTTGTTATACTATCCATGTCAATTAATTTTAATTTTGATATTTTTTTTTTGTCGGTCGTGAGGCTTGAACTCTGGGCCTAGTGCTGTCCCTCAGCTCTTCAGCTCAAAGGCGAGTGCTCTACCACTTGAGCTACAGAGCCACTTCCAGTTTTCTACTGTTTTTTTGGAGATAAGAGTTTCATGGATTTTCCTGCCCAGGCTGGCTTTGAACCGTGATCCTCAGATCTCAGCCTCCTGAGTAGCTAGGATTACAGGTGTGAGCCACTTGCACCTGGCTTTGATTTATTTTTTAAAAATTATTTTTTGATCCATTCAGCACTGGGACTTGAACTCAAGGCCTAAGAATTGTTCCTTTGCCTTTATACTCAAGACTGGTTCTCTACCCCTTGATACAAACCTTCACTTTTTGGTGACTAATTGGAGATAAAAATCTTATTGGTTTTTCTGTATGGGCTGACTTTGAACTGGAATACTCAGATTTCAGCCTCCAGAGTAGCTAGGATTACAGCCTTGAGCCACCAACATATAGCTTGTTTTTGATAATTTTAATTGAGGCAATTTCAGTAATAGTCTACTGGAATCATGTATTCTTTATGCATTAATTTAAACTAATTTTAAAAATTATTTTTACCTTCTGTTCCTGGTATTATTTTAGATGGTGTTTTTATTGTCAAATCTGGGCAGGTTAATCATACAAAATTAAAAGGCAAAGTAGCATACTTCTTAAATCATTGAAGAAATTCTGAAATGGTAGTTTATACAGTCTCATGATCTAGCTGAAAATATTTACTACTATAATGAATTTTTAATTCAATTATTTACTATATATTTACTATTCAATCATATTTACTATATAGAATCTTGCTTGTTGGAAGTCATTGAGAAGATTACCATTGTTTTCTGATGTAGCTTTAAATATTAAAAGTAAAATTGACCCCAATGTTTTAACATTCCTTCCTCACAATGTCTCTTTTGCATATTAAAATCTAGTGACATTTTGTTATATTTATTAACTATTTTTAGAGCCTGGATTGATTATTATTAGAACTCAAGGGGCTAGAAAGGTAGCTCAGTGGTAGAGTGCTTGCCTTGCATGCATGAGGCTCTGGGTTCAATTCCTAAGTACCACATAAGCAGAAAAGGCCAGAAGTGGCACTGTGGTTCAAGTGGTAGAATGCTAACCTTGAGCTGAAGTGCTGAGGGACAGCGCCCAGGCCCAGAATTCAGGCCTCAAAACTGACCAAAAAACAAAACAAAAAAAAACACACAAAAAACTCAAAAATTGTTAGAACTAAGAGCTGACACTTCACATTAGGTACTATTCTTACAAAATACATATTACTGAAGACTTGGCTACTATTTTAGGCTGACTGTAGGAATTTTGGAATATTATAATTTTATTGGTTTTCCATACCCAAGGTAAGTTTTCCTTTGAATTTTAAAACCACATACAATTTAGAGTAGAAATGCATATAGAAAAAAAACCCTACATTCTTCTTGCAATTAAAATTATAAAATAATTTGGCCCAATGATTAATGAGGTGGTTGTATCTTTGAGAATTTTTTGAGGGTTTAAGTTTTTGAGCTCTAGTATATTTTAGATAAGAGGTCCTAGAATGTTGTATAGCTCGTGAAGATGTTCTCCCAATCTGTGGGCTTTCTATTGCTCTTGCTAGCTCTGTCTTTTGCATTACAGAAACTCTTCGGTCTAATGCAATCCCATTTATCCAGCCTTGCTTTGATTTGATGTGTTTCTGGACCTTTCTTTATTTAGGAAGTTTCCACCTGTGCCAATGATCCTTTTGTATCCTCTATCCCTTCCTGTAATATTTTCAGGGTATCTGCTCTTACCTAAAGGTCTTTCATGCATTTCAAATTGAATATGATAAAAGGAGATATACAAGGATCAAACTTCAGTTTTCTACACTTGTAGAATACACATAGATAATTCTGCCAGCACCATTTGTTGAAGAGGTTGTCTTTCCTCCATCTGATGGTTTTTGGCTTCCTTATCAAATATTGGATGGCCGTAGGTCTTTAGGATCATATCTGGATCTTCCATTCTATTCCATTGGCCCTCAGGCCTGTTCATGTACCAGTACCAATATGTTTTTGTAACTATGGCTTTATAGCAGAGTTTGAAGTTTGGTATTAATATTTCTCCAGCAGTTCTTGTTGCTACGGATTGTTTTTGCTATTTGGGGTCTTCTATTATTCCATAGGAATATTTAGATTGCTTGTTCTATTTCATTAACGAATGCTGTTAGGGCATAGATGGGTTCTGCATTAAATCTGAAGATAGCTTTTTGCAGTATTGACATTTTCACAATGTTAGTCCTTCAAAATCCAGGAACATGGGAGGTATTTTTACTTCATTAGATCTGCTTTGATTTCCTTTTTCAGATTTTTAAAGTTTTCATCATAGAGGTCCTTCACAACTTTGGTTAAGTTAATTACTAGGTATTTTATTTTTTAGGCTATTACAAAAGGAGTTGGTCTCCTGACTACAGCATCTTTCTTCTTGTAGGCATACAGAAAACCTACTGACTTTTTCGGTTAATTCTAGGAGTGGAAATAAGAATGGCCAATAGATACTTGAAGAAATGTTCACTATTTCTGGCCATAAACAAATGCAAATCAAAACAACATTGAGATTCCACCTCATCCCAGTTAGAATAGACATTATCAGAAAAACAAATAACCGATGCTGATGGGGATGTGGCCAAAAGAGAATGCTACTACACTGTTGGTGAGAATGTAAGCTGGTTCAACTGCTCTGGAAAGAAGTATGGAAGTTCCTCAAAAGATTAAACATAGACCTCTTCTGTGACCCAACAATCCCACTCCTGGACATTTACCCAAATGATCATACACAAGGCCACACTATCTTCATTGTAGCATTATTCACCATAGCTAAGATATAGAATCAACCCAGATGACCCTCAGTAGATATATGAATCAAAAAATGTGGTGTATATATACACAATAGAATTCTATGCTTGTAGAAAACTAAAGCTAGATCCTTATATATCAAATCTGCACCAGAATCAACTCCAAATGGATCAAAGACCTCGGAGTCAAAGCAGACACTCTGAAAACATTACAGGATGGAATAGGAGAAACCCTAGGTCTCCTTGGCTCAGGCCGAAATTTTCTTAATGGAGACCCAGAAACACAACAAATCAAAGAAAGGTTGGACAAATGGGATTGCTTGAAACTGCAGAGCTTCTGCTTGGCAAAGGACATAGCTAGCAAGATCAATAGAAAGCCCACGGATTGGGAGAAGATCTTCACTAGCCATACAACGAACAAGGGTCTCATATCTAAAATATACTTGGAACTCAAAAAATTAAACCCCGCCAAAACAAATCTTCAAAGAAACAAATGCCCAATAAATAAGTGGGCTAAAGACTTGAAGAGAAACTTCTCTGAAGAGGAGAGAAGGATGGCCAATAGACACATGAAGAAATGCTCAACCTCTCTAGCCATAAAAGAAATGCAAATCAAAACAAAATTGAGATACTACCTCACCACAGTTACAGTGGCTATAATCAAGAACTCTGATAACAACAGATGCTGGAGGGGATGTGGACAGAAGGGAACCTTACTACACTGTTGGTGGGAGTGTAAACTTTTTCAATCACTTTGGAAAGCAGTATTGAGGTTCCTAAAAAGACTCCACATAGAACTCCCCTAGGACCCAGTAATCCCACTTTTGGGCATTTACCCAAATGATCACAAACAAGACCACACTAAAGCTACCAGCACGACTATGTTTATTGCAGCATTATTTACCATAGCTGAGATATGGAACCAACCCAGATGCCCCTCAGTAGATGAATGGATCAAGAAAATGTGGTATATATACAAAATGGAAATCTATGCCTCCATCAGAAAAATGACATGGCCCCATTTGTTAGGAAATGGAAAGAGTTGGAAAAAATTATATTAAGTGAAGTAAGCCAGGCCCAAAGAAACATAGGTCCCATGGTTTCCCTTACTTGCAATAACTAGTATATGTCTGAGTCAAGCAGAAAAGGTCAGATAAATTGATGTTAGGGGAATGAACCCCAAGATAAGTATTCAAATGTTTTTTTCTCTTTCATGCAATTGTTTCTAACATATTTATAAGATGATTTCTATGTTGCTTTGTATGTCCCTCAATATAACCCCTGTTTCACTGTATTTGATGTTGGTATAATTTGTGGAGGAGAATGGAAAAAAATCGTTTAACTAGAGATACAGGTGGACCCATTGCAACAATGAGATGTATAAGTCGTTATGTCGAAAATCGAACTTTACAACTTTGGTGGGGAGGGGAGAAGGATCAGGTGGGGGGAAGTGGCAGGAGTATGAGATGGGATGTGAAGGGGAAACAAAGGAGGAGGTGACAATGCTTGATAAGAAATGTACTCGTTATCATGCCCATGTAATTGTAACTCCTCTGTACGGTATTCTCACAATAAAAAATTAAAATAAAAATAAAAGAATTCTATGCTTCCATCAAAAGAATGACACTGCCCAATTCATAAGGAAAGAGAAAGACTTGGAAAAAAATCTTAAGTGAAGTAAGCCAAAACCAAGCTAAGCCATGATTTCCCTCATATGTAATAATTTATATATGCCTAGGATAGTCCTAGAAGAGGTTCACAATAGCCCAGTATTTATGTAAGTACAAACATAGAAAATGGTGCTAATAGAAATGTTCTCCACAATATGGAAATAAAAGGTTTTTTTGTTGTTTCTTTTTCTTTTTTCTTTTTTTGATATACGGTTAGCAGTTTTTTTTAATTTTAGCTTTAAAAAATTAATTGTAAAGATTCTGTACAGATGGATTACACTTACTTAAGTAAAGTAATGAGTACATTTCTTATTGGGTTTGTTACCCCTCTGTTGTTTTTCCCCTACTATCCCTTCCCTCCTCACCTCCCCAACTCCTCCCTCACCCCCCAAAGTAATAAAGTTCATTCTCAACATAATGTCTTGCATATCTCATTGCTATAATGGGTCAACCTGTTATTTCCATTCCCCTCCCCAAATTAGAAAAATGAATATACATGATGTAGGGTACCAGAATCAAATACAGTGAAAACAAGAGTTATACCATGGAGGAAGAACATACCAAAAAAACAAAAAAAAATCACATTGTACATTTTATAGGTACATTAAAACAATAACAAAGATAAAACCACTTTTGTCCCTATCTTGGAGTTCCTTTCACTTAGCATCATCTTATGTGGTCATATGTACATAGCTTTTGACCTTTTCTGATTGTTTTAGACATACACTAGTTATTGCAAATAAGGGAAACTATGGGACCTATGTTTCTTTGGGCCTGGCTTACTTCACTTAATATTTTTTTTCCAAGTCTTTCCATTTTCTAACAAATGGGGCCGTATCATTCTTTCTGATAGAGTCATAGAATTCCATTGTGTGTGTATACATATATGTATGTGTACACATATATCTGTGTATTCATATATGTATATATGTACATATATATTTATATACATACATATGTATAGATATACACACAATACATTATATATATATCACATTTTCTTGATCCATTCATCTACTGAGGGGCATCTGGGTTGGTTCCATATCTTAGTTACGGTAAATAATGCTGCGATAAACATAGTTGTGCTGGTAGCTTTGGTATGGCCTTGTTGGTGAATGTTTGGGTAAATGCTCAAAAGTAGGGTTAGTAGGTCATAGGGGAGCTCTATGTGGAATCTTTTGATGAACCTCAATACTACTTTTCAAAGTGGTTGAACAAGTTTACACTCCAACCAATAATGCAGTAGGGTTCCCTTTTGGCCACACCCCCTGCAGCATCTGTTGTTAATAGATTTCCTGATTATAGCCATTCTACCTGGGGTGAGATGGAATCTCAATGTTGTCTTGATTTGCATTAGTTTTATAGCTAGAGAAGTTGAGCATTTCTTCATGTGTCTATTGGACATTCTTATTTACTCTTCAGAGAAGTCTCTCTCTTTAAGTCTTTAGCCCACTTATTAATTGGGTAGTTGTTTCTTTGAGGATTTATGTTGTTGGAGGATTTAATCTTTTGAGTTCTAAGTATATTTTAGATATGAGACCCTTGCCCATTGTATGGCTAGTGAAGATCTTCTCCCAATCCGTGGGCTTTCTATTGATTTTGTTTTGCTTGCTATGTCCTTTGCCATGTAGAAGCCCTGCAGTTTCAAGCAATCCCATTTGTCCAACCTTTCTTTGATTTGTTGTGTTTCTGAGTCTATTAAGAAAATTTAAGCCTGTGCCAATGGGCCCTATAGTTTCTTCTATTCCTTCCTGCAATGTTTTCAGGGTGTCAGTTTTAATTTTGAGGTCTTTGATTCTTTTGGAGTTGATTCTGGTGCCGTAATTGAATATGAGGATCTAGCCTTCATTTTCTACAGGTGTTTAACCAATTTTGCCAACACCATTTACTGAAGAGGCTTTTCATTCTACTCCATTGTTTTTAGCTCCCTCATCGAAGATTAAGTGGCTATAGGTTTATGAATTCATTTCTGTGTCTTCAGTTCTATTTCATTGGTCCGCAGATCTGTTCTTGTGCCTGTACCAAGCTGTTTTGTTTACTATGGCTTTATAGTAGAATTTGAAATTTGGTATCGCTGTTCCTCCAGCACTCTTCTTTCTGCTAAGGATTGTTTTGGCTATTTAGGGTCTATCATTGTCAAATAAGAATTTTTAGATTGCTTCTTCTATTTCCTGGAAGAATGAGGTTGGGATATTGATAGGTATTGCATTGATTTTGTAGATACCCATTGGCATTCTTGCCATTTTCACGATGTTAATCCTCCCATGGGAGCGTGGAGAGTTTTCCACTTTCTTAGTTCTGCTGTAATTTCCTTTTTCAGGTTTTTAAAGTTTTCATCATAGAGGTCTTTTACTTCTTTAGCTAACTACTAGGTATTTTATTTTTTGTGAGGCTATTACAAAAGGGTTGCTTTCTTACTTTCAGCCATGCTCTTCTTGTTATTGGCATACAAGAAAGCCATTGATTTCTGTGAGTTTTATATCCTGGTACTTTGCCAAAGTTTTGAATCAGCTCAAGTAACTTGGGAGTGGAGTCCATGGGGTTATTCAAATACAAGATCATGTCATTTGCAAAGAGGAAGAGTTTTACTTTATCTTTCCCTATTTAGATCCCCTTTATGTTTGCATCTTGTCTTAATTGCTCTAGCTAGGCATTCTAATGGTAGATTGAAGAGGAGTGGAGAGAGCAAATATCCTTGTCTTGTTCCTGAATTTAGAGGAAATGGCTTTAGCTTTTTTCCATTAAGTATAATGCTTGCTGTATATTTGTCATATACAGCCTTTCTTATATTGAGGAATATTCTGTGTCTATCGTCTTTATTGTCTAATTGTCTATCATCTGTGTCTATTGTCCATTGTCTAATATCTATTGTCTTTCCTTTTTCTCCTCTGGTTTATTCCCTGGAAACTGTTTCTGATTTTAGTATCCTTTGTCTTGCATATAAATTTATCTGATTTTGGGAAAGAAAGGGGAATCACAGAAGCAGTGGAGAAAGGCTGAACCAATGAAACATAGATACTCACCAGATACTATGTTGGAAATGAAATTTATGACTTGGGAGAGAGGGGAGTCATGAGGGAAGGAAAGCAGGAGAAAACCAGTGAGGGTAAACAATGTTCGAAAAGAAATGTACTTATTACCTTAAGTTACATAACTATAAACCTTTGGTATATAACCTTTATAATAAAATAAAATTAAAAAATATAAAATAAAGTACAAGATAGTTGGAGAACTATGTACACAAATTATGCACATCTTCCAGACTGCCACAGCTCTTCTTCTACCAGTGGTGCCCATAGTAATTTTTTAGTTTTGTATAATCCTAATTTGCCACCATTGTTTTGCATACTGACATTGAAAGTGAGAGCATTTTCTTCTCAGGCATCCCACATTCTTTGCTTTTTCCATGTCTCATCTATTTTCCAAAGCATATTTGACATCACACTTTGATCTCTCACTACTTCCAGAGATATTATACGAATTCCTAAAATATACCTCTGTACTCTACTTCCAGATGTATAGTTACAATTATACTTTATTTACTATCCATCCAAATGTTTCAGGTTTTGGGAATATGACAGTATCCTTCCCTGTTGAGCATTTCTGTTTTAAGAATTCCCACCAGGGAAGGTGACACAGGCCTATAATCCTAGATATGCCAGAGATAAAGACAGAAGGATTATAAATTCAAGGCAAGTATGGGAAAATTTGCTAAGAATTTATCTCAAAAATCAAAGGGCTTGGGCACAGTACAGTTTGAAAAACACTCACCTAATAAGCACAAAGTCATGGGTGAGTCCCCAGTATGAAAAAAAAATCATCACTATTCAGACTTCCTTCAAAACTGACAGGCATTCTGGCCTCATGTTCAAGGTATAAGTATAAATACATACACTTTCACTAAAGCCACCTTGCATATACCAATTGGCATGTTCACACCTTGCTATACCAAGGGCACAAATGGGTGAGTAGATAAACAATAGACTACATAAGAGAGCTCTCTAATCAGAGTAGAAAACTTACAGAGTTTTCCCAGGCATTGGTAGCTCACACCTTTAATCCTAGCTACTCAGGAGTTTGAGATCTGAGGACTGTTTCAAAGACAGCCAGAAGAGGAGGTGTGCTCAAGTAATAGAGTGCCACGCAAGCTTGTGAAGTCTTGAATTCAAGCACTAATATTGGCCCCATAAAGAGAGGGAAAAAAAGATTGTTTTGCCTTTTCTCTATAACATGTGATAAGTTGAGTTCTTATTGTCCCCTTTGTTAAAAAGCTTATATGGGGCTTGAGCACTATCCCTGCAGATTTTATTTTTTCTCAAAACTAGCACTCTGCCACTTAAATCACACCAAAACTTCCAAACTTTTTGTGGTTAATTGATGAAAGTGTTTACGACTTTCCTGCCTGGGCTGCCTTCCAACATTGATCCTCAGATCTCAGCCTCCTGAACTGCTAAAATTACAGGCATAAGCCTCTGGCACCTAGTTTAGAGATGTTTTTGAAATACCCCCAGGAGATATTTGCAGTATCCTTTTCAATCAAAAACAACCTCAGTTCTGGGCGAAGTTGGCAGCAGTAGCAGACATCCTCACTCATCTTTCAAGTCTCTTATTAAATGGAATGGCTTACAAGGGACAAGAAATAAAGAATACAGACAAAACAAATAGAAGGTCTTACAAACTTTAGTGAAGTTTTAATCCAAACAAATGAGTGGAAATTGGGAGTAGTCCCTTCATAAACAGAGTTGTTAAGATTTGTACTAGACTTAATATTAAAGTAATAAATATTTTGTAATCCCATTTCCCTTTTCCATTATGATTGTTATCATTTATCAACTTCTGAATCTTTGGTAAAAGCTAAGGCAGTTTGAAAAAATAACTATCTTAGGATTACAATTTATATTTAAGTCATAAAGTGTGAAGAATAAAAAAAGGTAACTATTTGTTGATGTGAGTTTCTGATTTAACAGGAAAGGATGACTTTTCTTATAATACTCATGCTATAGAACCTGCATTTTCCAATTTGACTTTTTCAAGAAGATGAAATATGCCCAAAAACAAAGGAAGAATACGAAAATTGTTTAATGCACACACTCTGAAAAATTTAATGGCCTTTCAGTAATTAAGAAATCTATGTGCGTCAAACATGTGAAACTGTTATTCCATACAGAGATACGTATATTTACAAGTGGTATTATATTTACAATTAAAATATCTCTGTGGAGAGTCATTATACTATTTTTTTTTTTTTTGTCGGTCATGGGGCTTGAACTCTGGGCCTGGGCGTTGTCCCTTAGCTCTTCAGCTCAAGGCGAGCGCTCTACCACTTGAGCTACAGCGCCACTTCCGTCATTATACTTTTTTAAAGTTATTCTTTCCAATTATATATGGACAGAACAGATTGAAGCACATATTCATAATTTTTAAAGTAATGCAATTGTCCACCCCATTGTCTTTTCTTTAGACAATGACATAAGTTTACATCTGTCACTGGTATTTGCATAACTACACCTAACATTCTCATTAGTGTTATTTAGCTTACTTATTCCACTACTTTATATTTAATTTCATCACAAATTCTCATCTCATATGATACCGGTGGTGTTGATATTAAGTATCTTTCATGTAATATCAATGCAAATACAAAAATGGAATTAGTAAATGCAGACTGAGCTGCAAAATGAAAAGACACATATTGCATGGAATTGTCTTGAATTGACATAAAAACAGAGCAAAATAGATATGTTACACTTTTAATCTAGCAATCCATGACATTAAATAGCACCATAATGATTTTAAAATACATTTTAATATATATTTAAATATATTTAAATCTTGGCACTACTCGGTGCTCTGGCTCTCCCAGGCTCCACTCCTTATGCTGGCTCACCCTACCTGACAATGTCTCAGGTATGAATACTAGGGAAACTGTATTTTAAATCATGTCATGTGAACAACTGCTTGTATTGTTTTCTTTCAATTCTTGAAAAAAATAACTTTTTCTTGCATTATTATACTCAGACATGAGGAAATATTAATGTTATCACAAGAATACTGATATTTTCCTCATCTTGGGTCTCAGAGAAATATTTTAATAATTCATTTTTAATGGTGTGATTGGGATTTTCTGGTAAATTGTCTTGTTTGAATCTATGTTCTTTGGGCAGAATTCATGTTTCATTAAAATAATATTCATTTTTTATTATGGACTTTTATAGAGTTCTTGACATAAGTGTATGCCATTTATCAGATGAAGATACTTTGGTAGTTTCCTGCAACAAGTAGCTCTCTTCATAGAGAAAACAAATAATTAAGTTTGTGATTCTCGACTTAACATTTTTTTCTTATGAATTGTATATTTGGTATTATCACTAAGAAATCATTTCCTCTCTAGTATTACAAAGGTTTTCTGTAATGTCTATATCTAAGAGTTTAATATTTCTAGGCATATATATATATATATATATATATTTCTAGAAGTTTTCCATTCTCTGATTTTTTTTTGACATGTATTATTGTAATATCATGGGAGGTTCTTCATTAAAAATATAAGACTATCCAATCATTCTTGCAATGTTCTTGGAAAGATTTTGCTTTCTTTATTCCATTTTCCTTTCATTGAAAGTCATTGTCAGCTGAGCACCAATGGCTCACACTCAGGAGGCTGAGAGTTAAGGGTTCAAAGCCAGCCTGGGCAGGAAAGCCCATGAGACTCTTATCGCATCTACAATAAACCAATCAGAAAACCGGAAGTGGCACTATGGCTCAAGTGGTAGAATGCTTGCCTTGAGCTGAATTGCTGAGGGTCAGTGCCCAGGCTCAGAGTTCAAGTCCCATGTCTGACCAAAAAAAAAAAAAAAGAAAAGAAAAGAAAAGTCATTGTCGATTTTATTTGTGTCTGTTTCTGGGTATTGCTTCTGCTGACAATAACACAATGCACACATATATAAACAAGAGACCACAAGACACTTGAATAAATTTTTACTTCTTTTTGATAATTTCCTGACTACTGGGGGGAAAACATGGTATGGGAATGGCAACTAATAATTTTCAGACTTTGTAATTACGCAAAAATTGTAAAAATAATGATAATTACAATTTTAAATTCTTTTTATTTTTAGGTTCAGGTTCTCAGGAATGCTGGAGAAGAAGTGACCCTAACAGTGTCATTTTTAAAAAGAGCCCCTGCTTTCCTCAAACTGCCATTGAATGAAGACTGTTCCTGTAAGCATTTGCAAAGCATGGTTAAATATTTACATTGTATTTACTCACTAAATTCTATTTTCTGATTAATAGCTATTTCTTTTCAGAGTTGGAATTCCATCCTTATTGTAAACATTTTTTATTACAAGATGTTCTGCTGATTTTAATGAGAAGGCAATGGATTTATATTTGTTTTACAACTATTTGTCACATTACAACTCTTTTACTCCATAGAGAACTACTATTTGTTTCAAAAATTCACATTATATCTGGGTGCTAGGGATAACACTTGTCCCCTAGCTACTTAGATATCTGGAAGTGTATACCTGCTGGTACCTGGAGGATCATGATTTTCTGCAAGCCTGGGCAGAAAAATACGTGAAACTCCATCTACAATAAACAAAAATCCAGACTGGAGTCATGGCTCAAGTGGCAGAGCACGATTCAAGTTTACAAGACAAACAAGTATGAAACCCCAAATTCAAATTTGAGTAATGACCCAATGATAAAGAGCCAGGTGTTCTTTTATTTTTACTTTTATTACAGACTCATGTCTGTAATCCTAGTTACTTAGCCAGCTGAGATCTGACGATCAAGATTCAAAGCCAGACTAGACTCTTATTTCCAATTAATCACCCAAGAACTGGAAATGAAGCTATGATTTGAAGTGGTAGGGCACTAGACTTGAGCAGAAGAAGCTTGGGGATAACTTCAAGACCCAGACGTAAAGCCACTACCAACAATATAATAAAATAAAGTAAAAATAAAAAAGAAAATGTGCATCATTACATGCATCATGTCCACAAGAGTATGGGCATGCTATTAAATTGCATTCATGATATTTGCTGAATATAATGATTTTCTAGCAGGAAAATGGTGTAGTTGATAAGCATGAAATAATACTTCAATTGTCTTAAGAGTAAAGACAGAAGAAAGCATTTCTCTTTGGGATAATGTTAGTTTACGGAAAAGTTAGTAAAAAGTTCTATGTCAGATGTTTCTGTTTTTTTTTCTTCCCTGAAATAAAATATATATCCTTTAATACTTCTTCTAAAATAACTTGTATTTTAAAAGAAATAAAAATTATGTAAAGGATATGCAATATTTTTTATGCACAATTGATTCCATTCTGAAAACACGAACACTTGGTTCACACCCACTCCTCACTTCCTCTTTATCTGCTCCCCAGTCAATAGTGGCTGTGGACCTGCCCTTCCTTGCTGTCCTGCTGCTCCTCCTCAAGAATTGTATGCAGTGTGTCATACTCTGTGTAATTTTTCACAACTACTTCTTTTATTATCAGCAGTTTCTTTACTATTCACCCATGTTATATTTAGCAGTTCTCTTCCAGCACTATTTAAGAAACCATTAGGTGAATATAGTAAAGATTCTCAATGTGTTTCCCAGCATTTTCCTGTTGTACATGAAGCTGCTATTATAAAGGTTGTTGTACAAAGCTTTTTCTGGCAATTTTCCCATTCCATTTTGCCAGAATAAATATCATGAAATTTGATTGCTGAATGACAGGATAGATTACATATGTTAATAAATTCTGAAAGTGGGTGTATTTTTATTACATTAAATACACATATCATCAAATTTGCCATCTTAAGTAAACATATACAGTAGGCATTCTTTTAGGTGTACGTTCTATCACAGTTGTACCATTTTTTTTCCTTTAGCCAAATTAAAACTCTGTGTCCTTAAAAAGAATGTGTTTTTGCACCCCTACTCTCTAGTAAACACTGTTCCATTGTTGGTTCTCTCTGACTCTATTATATTACTCATAAAAGCCCAATTTTGTAGTATTGGTCATTTTCTGAGTGCCTTCTTTCATTTAGCATTGTGTGCTCAAGATTCATTCTTATCATAGCCTAAAACTGAGAGTCTTTAATTTTTTTTAAATTTTATGTCACTGAGTCTTTTCTATCTAGCCTCCTCTGCCTGAGGTAAACACTATTCTCTCTCTACTTCTATGAGACTAATCCTTCAAGATTTCCTGTGTGAGAGAGAACATAGGGCATTTGTCTTCCTATGTCTGAATTAATGTAGCATCCTGCAGGACATTTACATTGCTCTAAATGACTAGACATGGGTAAAATAAAATGGCATATATATAGAGAATATATATATATATATAATAGCATATATGCATATTTATGTATAACAAGGTAGCTGTTCTTGGCTTCATGTTTTTCTGGGCTACAGTACCTTATTACAATAACTTATTAACTTGTTTCTGGAATGTTATTTTAAATGATTTTGAGCTTTATGCTGTTGCTAAGTTAGTGCCTTCGACTAGGGGAAAGAGTAGAGTTTCTACTGCACCAGCTTGCTAATCTATATAGCAACATGAATATTTGTAAATTCCACCCATTTTCATTGCAGCAATATATGTAAATTCTGGAAGTCCTATATTCTTTCCAACATTTGATGGTCAAAAACTTTCAGCATGCATTCTATTGAGTGTAGTGAAATGTTAATATATGGTTAATTTGTATTTTCCTGATGACTAAGGATAATGGCTCTTTACCTTGTTCTTAACTACCATTTTTGTCTTATTTTCTAAGATATCTACTCATCTTTTTCCCCATTTTCTTACTGATATGACTTTTTGCAAATGTTTTCTATGTATTTCTTTTTCAGTTATATGACATGTACATTATACATATTTTCTGTCAATCTCTGGACAGCAATAATTTTTACCTAAGGATATCTTTTTTTAATGCAAAAGTTTCTAAAGCTTTTTGACAATATTCTAATTATTAATGGCTGCTCTTGTCACATTATTACTATTTACTGTAACCTCTCTAAAAATATTTGCCAACACCAAAGTTGAAAAGATACTCTCTCAATTGTTTTTCCTCAAAGTATAATGGCTATAAGTCTTCTGTTTAAAATTTGATTGTGACTTATATGAAAAGGTTTTATCCATATCAAGTATGAAGCAAATTACATACACACAGAGTATTATTTGACTACACATTTTTTAACCTATTCTAAATCTATTTGTTATTTCTTATTCCCAGTAACTCATATATCTATTTTTCTACTAAAGTCACACTATTCATTATTGCAGCATTATATATCTTCATGTGATTTAGGATGAATTCTTTAACCCCAGTTCTTGAACTCCAGGATTATTGGCTTCCCTAGATCATTTCCATCATTTTTTATATGTTAGGAATAACATGCCAATTTCTACAGAAGCTCATTCATATTTCTGAATGGGAATAAAAGAAATTTGTAGAAAATGTGGAGACAACACTTTAGTGTCTTACTTTCCCATTTATTGATATATTTTCTCAGCAGGATTTTAGATTTAAAATAGAGAAATCTTGAGATACTTTATACTTGTTAATTCAATTGCAAGCAATAATTGTCCAGCTATTGATAACTCATATAATACAAAGTTATAAGAGGGGTTATCTATCAGGAGGGGTTATCTATCTATCTATCTATCTATCTATCTATCTATCTATCTATCTATCTATCTATCTATCTATCTATCTATGTCTCTCTGGGACCTGATCTCTATGTCTCACATCTTTACTCAACATTTTGCTCATGAGTCACATCTCTAATTCCAGCCTTTTGCTGTTTAAATAGAGATAAAAGTCTCTCAGACTGTCTTTCTGGGATGTATTCAAACGAGTATTCTCAAAACTTAGGTTCATAAATATCTAGGATCAAGTGAAGAGACACTGTCACCTAGCTTATAGTAGGATTATTTTTTAAAAAAGAATTGTCTGCCATTTAATAGTTTAATAGTTTGGGCTCCCTTATTAAAGATTAGGTAGCCAGAGGTCTGTGGAATCATGTCTGGTCTTCAATTCTATTCCATTGGTCCTCAGACCTGTTCCTATGCCAGTACCAAGCTGTTTTTGTAACTACTGCTTTATAACAGTGCTTGAAGTTTGGTATTAATGTTCTTTCTGTTAAGAATTGTTTTCGCTATTCATGGTCTTCTATTGTTCCATATGAATTTTTGGATTGCTTCTTCTATTTCATTAAAGAATATTGTTGGGGCCAGGTGCTAGTGGCTCATGCCTGTAATCCTAGCTATTCAGGAAGCTGAGATCTGAGGATCATGGTTCAAAGCCAGCCCGGGCAAGAAAGTCTATGAGACTCTTATCTCCAATAAACTACTGGAAAACTGGAAGTGGTGCTGTGGTTCATGTGGAAGAGCACTCACCTTCAGCTGAAGAGTACAGGGACACCACCCAGGCCCAGAGTTCAGGCCCCAAGACTGACAAAAAAAATGTTGTTAGGATATTGCATTGAATTTGTAGATAGCCTTTGGTAGTATTGCCATGTTCACGATATTAATTCTACCAATAACGGACCATGGGAGTTTTTTTTTCCCCACTTCTTTAAATCCGCTTTAACTTCCTTTTTAAAAGTTTTTAAAGTTTTTAAAGTTTTCATCATAGAAGTCCTTGACTTCTTTGGTAAGTTTATTCCTAGGTATTTTGATTTTTAGAGGCTATTACAAACAGTTGATTTTTAAAAATTTTCAGCCTAACTCTTCTTATTGTTGGCATACAGAAAAGCAACTGATTTTTGTGGGTTAATTTTATACCCTGCTACATTGCCAAAGTTTTGGATCAGCAGCTCAAAAAATTAAACCCGCCAATAATAAATTCCCAAAGAAACAACCACCCATTAATAAGTGGTGTAACGCATTAAAAAGACCTCACATGCATGAGACCCTGGGTTCAATTCCTCAGCACCACATAAACAGTAAAAGCTGGAAGTGGTGTTGTGGCTCAAATTGTAGAGCACTAGTCTTGAGCTGAAGAGTTGCAAGAGAGTACCCAGAACCAGAGTTCAAGCTCCACGACCACCACCACCAACAACAAAAAAGAATGAAAAAGAGACTTCTTTGGAGAGGAAATAAGAATGGCCAATGGACACATGAAGAAATGGTCAAAATCTTTGGCCATAAATGAAATGTAAATCAAAACCACATTGCGATTCCACCTTACCCCATTTAGAAGGGCCATTATCAAGAAAACAAATAATAACAGATGCTGGAGGGAATGTGGCCAAAAGGGAATGCTACTACACTGTTGGTGGGAATGTAAGCTGGTTCAACCACTCTGGAAATCAGTATTTAGGTTCCTCAAAAGACTAAACATAAAACTCCCCTATGATCGAGCAATCCCACTCCTGGGCACTTATCCAAATGATCACAAGCAAGGCCACACTAAAGCTACCAGCACAACTTATGTTCATTTCAGTATTATTTACCATAGCTAAGATATGGAACCAACCCAGATGCCCCTCAATAGATGAATGGATCAATAAAATGTGATATATATACATATATATATGTATATATGTACACACACACACAATGGAATTTTATGCTTCTGTCAGAAAGAATGGTTATCACCCCTTTCGTAAGGAAATGGAAAGACTTGGAAAAAATCATATTAAGTGACATAAGCCAGACTCAAAGGAACATAGGCTATGGTTTCCCTCATTTGCAATAATTCATATATGCCTTGGATAATCCTGGCAGAGAATCATCATAGTTCAATAGCTATGTACATATGACCATACAAAATTCTGCTAATTGAAATGAACTCCAAGATATGGAAATAGCAAGTCTTTTTTTGTTGTTGTTGTTTTTGGTTCTTAACCTTGTTGTACCAATGTACTATATCTCGTTCTTTCTTCTTATTTTATTTTATTTTTATTTTTTCATTGGTTTATCCCTGGCAATAACTGTCTTTGATTCTGATACCCTGAGTCTTGTGTATACATTTGTCTGATCTGGGGAAGGGAAGGGGAATAACAAAATGCTGAAACAAGGACAAAGAATGTCTCCTTGCAACAATAATACTCAGAAGATGCTTTTTCAAAAATGAACTTTACTACTTCTGGGGAGGCGGGGGGAAAGACATAGGGAAAGGATAGTGGGAGAAAAACAAAAAGTGGGTAATAATGCTCCATAAGAAATGTACTCATTACCTTACTCATGTAACTGTAAGCCCTCTGTACAGAATCTTTACAATAAAACAAAACTTATTAAAATATTTTTCTGCACATACAATTATGTCATCATCTATAAACACTGAACTTTTCTATTTTATTTTATTTGTGAACATATTGTACAGAGGGATTACAATTACATGGGCAGGATAATGCATACATTTCACTGAACTTTTCTTTATCCTTTCCAATCTACATCCTTTTCATTCGTTTTCTTGTTAATTGCAATGGCTAAGAACTTCAGAAAAGCATTCAGAAAAGACATTATTTTTTTTTTCATTAAGAAAGAAATATCCAGGCATGTTTTAACATTAATTATAATATTAGCTGTATGCATTTACAGAAACCTGTTATCAAGGTGAGGATATATATTCTATTTTAGGATACTGAAGTGAGTCTTAAAGATACCAATTGATGCTGAATTATCTCGATTATTTTTGTAGATTTACTGATACTTTATTCTTTGTGGATTTGGTCAATCTTATGTGTGTGTGTGTGTGTGTGTGTGTGTGTGTGTGTGTGTGTGTGTGTGTGTGTGCCGGTGTGGAGGGGGTAGTGCTTAAACTCAGGGCCCGGGTGCTGTCCCTGAACTCCTTTGCTCAAGGCTAGAGCCACAACTCCATTTCCAGCTTTTTGGTGTTTAAATGGAGATGAGACTCATGGATTTTCCTGCCTGCTCTGGCTTCAAATTGAACAAATGTTGAATTGCAGTCCTCAGATATCAGCATCCTGAGTAGCTCAAATTATGGATGTGAGCCACTGTCAACTGGCAGATGTCATCAATTTTTAAAAATGATTTTGAATGTTAAACCAAGCTTGCATTCACTTCTTCATGAATTGATTTTTTAACACTCAGTTTGAAAATATATAATCTTATATATATATATATATATATATATATATATATATATATATATATATATATATATATATTCACATATATATTCTTAAGGTTTGTGTCATAAAACACTTTTATTTGTACTTTTCTATTTTTCTTATAATGTTTTATGAGGCTGCAGCATTAGATTTATTATGTCTTCACATAATTGTGGAATGGTAGTTCCTTTATTTCCAGGAACAATCTGTTTAATCAGGATATTATCTCCTACTTAATTATTGAATAAAAACCTTACAGTAATAGTCTGAGAATAGAGTTATATTTCTTTTATGTTATTTAATTTTTAGAATAAATCTGTTAGTATCTTTAAAATTCTTGGCTCTGATCTTTAGTTTTTTAACTATGCCATTAATTAATTTTTGTGAGGTTCCCCCTATATTTTCATTATTGCCTTTAGAATCTGCTAACTTTACTAATGATCCTGTTTTCATTTCTCCATTGATAATCTGTGCTTTCTTACTTTCTGAAGAACTCATCTTTGACTTGATTAGTTTCTTTTATTACTTGTCATTTTTATTTAATGTCTTCCCAGTTTTATTCCTATTTTTATCTTTATCTGTTTTTAAAATTTACTTTGGTTTAATTTTCTCTACCAACTTGATTTTCTCTAAATATGAGTGGAATTCAGTGACCTTATACCTATACTCATTTAGTCTATAAATTTACATAATATTCACTTGATGATAGCTTAGGGTGAACTCATAGGATTATGTATGTTGTATTAAAGTAATAACTTGAACAAGAGAAATGTAAATAAACTTTACAAGAGATAGCTAAAATAAAAATGTAAAATTCTTTAGTTTTAAAGAGCAGAAAAATGTAGTCCAGGTTATTATTCCAAAGAAAACCTCTGGCTTTCTTTTTAGAAGTAGGAAAATTAGATAATTTTATAATAATAAAAGAGGAAAACAAAATCTTTCATTCTATTGATCAATATGCTATGTTAGGTATGATATGTAATATTTGAAATTTAAAAAAAAATGTAAGTAGGAGCTGGGTAGCAGTGGCTTACACCTGTGATCCCAGCTACTCAAGAGCCTGAAATCTAAGGATTATGGTTCATATTCAGCTGGGAAGGAAAGTCTGTGAAATTTTTATTTCCAATAACCCCCAGAAAAGTAGAATTGGCTCTGTGGCTCAAAGTGATAGAGCATGAGCTGGGAAGGAAGCTCAGTGGTAGAGAGCTTGCCTTGCATGCATGAGGCCCGGGTTCGATTCCTCAGCACAACATAAGCAGAAAAAGCTGGGAGTGATGCTGTGGCTCAAGTGGTAGAACGTTAACCTTGAGCTGAAGAGCTGAGGGACAGAGCCCAGGCCCAGAGTTCAGGCCCATGACTGATCAAAAAAAAAAAAGTGGTAGAGCACTAGCCTTGAGCAAAAAGGCTCATAGAAAGAGTCCAGTCCCTGAGTTCAAGTCCTATGATTGACAAAAATGTAGGATTTAGATTTATTAATAGATTACATTTTCCAACATTTCCAACTCTAAAATAATATCCTTTGTAAAGCAAGGCATCAGTAGTCACGAAATATGCATTGTAATCCAGACTCTACTAGGTACTAAATGTGACATTTTAGGAAATTACAGGTGTCTAAGACACAAATTACTCATCTTTAAAAAAAAATAGATACTACTAGGTTTCTCATGTGAATTTAATACAAAGTTTTGTTACTGCAATTTCACAAAATGAGATAGTTTTGGAGAGGGCATTTGAATATATACCAAGAGTACTTAAGAAGCCAGAGCCCATAAAAGGATTTATAACATGGATAGCTATGATTTCTAAATATAGAATTTTCAGAGAGCCAGAAACCTGACACAAAGAGGAACTTTGTAGATGAGTAACATCTTGCACAATTACAGGTCTGGTGCATATCATGTTGGATAATGAAACAAAATAATGCATCTTATATGGCCAAATATTTTCTAAAGCTATAATGATCCAAAATAAAACATAAATATTCGTGAGTCACATTCAGTGTCCAAATACCTGTAATCATTTAGCTTACTTGCAAAACACAGCCTTTTGTATAAGTGAAATGGGAGTTTATGTTAGCATGCAATATACTTGTGAATATTGAGAATTCTTACAATTTTAATGTAGACTATGCCAGTCTAGAAGGACGTGGAGTTCTGACTGCTGGAATGTTGTGATTTTGTTTCCTGCAGGTGCTCCAAGTGACCAGAGCAGTGGCACCTCTTCTCCTCTGTGTGACAGTGGCTTGCACCTCAATTACCATCCCAACAATACAGTAAGAAGCCAATCTAGTTCAGACCAATAAAGATATAGCATAAGGAAAACCCAGGAGAAAACATTCATCTTTGTAGTCTGCTGTTGAATCTGATTCCCATAAATACAAGATCCTTATTGTTTCATCAGCTAAGCAACTTAAAAAATCAAGAAAGAACACTAAAATGCCGTTATTATTTTTATACTGCTTTCTGCTATTGGGTTTGTATGAATTAAGTTTTTGGTAAGCTATGGAGATTTTTTAATTCAGGGAGTTCACAAATAATATCATACAATCGTTTTAGGACATTACATCTTATATGTAATTTCATGCTCTACATGATTTGATGTCATTTTATCATCAGTTTTTTTCTTTTGAAATTATTTGGCTAACAATCCTTATCATTTGCTTCAATTTGTCACCAATCTCTATGCTAATACCAAAGACTTACTGCAAAATAAGAAAGCTAATATACACCTTATACTGAGATGTAATGGGAATGTCAAACTATGCATACACTTAGTAAAATGTGGAATTAACATGTTCATTTTATAGATAATAGTTTCAATAATTATTTTTAGTTTACAGTTTTCTATTTTATAACTGGTTTATATATATATATATTATAAAAAATACTGTACAGAGGGGTTACATTTACATGATTAAGGTAATTAGTACATTTCCTACTATCAGAGATTATTTTTATAGTTCTGTTATGACTAGTTTTGAAACATCATGTTTCAGGTTTCCAAATATGCATTCTCAGGAAAAAAATTCTCCCTGGTTATAAGTAAACCTAACAATTATCCCCTGTGATCATAAATATAAACTGTAACATGGCTGGCCTTCAGTAGGATTTTGTTTGCCTGTTAGACATACTGAAATAAAGCCTAAAGCTTCTCTTTGTGATTCATGTGCTTCATCCTCTATTTGAGGATTTCATTTGAGAAGGATTGAGGCATTTTATTTGGAAGGATTCTTTTTTAATATCTTCAGGCCCAAGGGGTGTCCACTGTACCTAACACACAGGCATTCTGCTTAGCTAAGTACTTCAGGCCCCCAGTCTCCTACTTTTCCTTTCTTTCTTGATAAAGGCCAAAGGTCACTACTACAAATGGAAGGATATTATATAGGATATTATATAAATTCAACCACATTTAGATAGACTTATTGCACTCTTCTATTTCATTTTATTTGCCAGAAAAACAATTTCCTTATAATAGATAATATTTTCAGCAGGGATCTTCTGGGGATGATAAGATAAAAGTGGTTTAAAACATTGGGCTTTTGATGAGAAAATAATGTGATTTTTTTTGTCTTGTCACCATCATTCTCAGGTCTGTAGTTATCTTACATTCCTCTTAGTTTTCTTTTCAGGACTCTTACAGAACTAAGCTGGAACTCAGGGCCTCAATATGCTAGTCAAGGCCTCTATACTGAGAGAGTCTCCCATCCCCATTTTAAACCTCTTTATTAATAAATTTGTTTTGTGGTTTTCTTCTCTTCCAATCTATCTAATGCCCTTGATACTTCTGACACCCTTCCATATCATTTACCACGATGGTTTGTTGGCCCAATCTGATGCCAGCGTTGTCTACCCCTGTTCACAACTGAACTTTTCTGTAAGAGGCCCCTACATTTGGGAGCCAGTCTTCCCAACTACACTGTAAACTTGGTGTGTGTCTGCATGGTTTGATGAAATAGGCAGGAACCCTCCAGGGCATTAACAGAGAAGGCAGAGGACTGATTTCAGCCAGAATATGAACCACTTGACCCTCTCTTTCCCTCAGTCTTCACTGGCTTTCTCTGAGAATTTTCTCGCTAACTGCTAGTCACAAAAATGAGTCTCTCCATCTCAGCTGCACTCACACACCAAAAAGGAATATATTATAAAGTTACGTTACTTCACAGTGAGAGTACACATGATGGTAAAGTTTAGATTCTTGCTAACTATCCTTGACATTCTTAGTAATGAGACATAGAGAAGACATAAAAATATCTAAGGAACGAAGCCATTCTTATTTGTTTTTAATTCATTCCAACAAAGATAATATGGACTAATGACACCCATTAGCTAAAATTAGAGCAAGAAAACCACTCAGTAATTCTACAGCATAATTGTTTCAAATTGTTTCAATCCAGTTGCATTAAATTCAAAGTAGATGTAGCTTTGTTGTGTTTTGGTTTTGCACACTGTCTTTCCATTTCAAACAGTCACACTGTGTTCTCATTTTGTGCTAACATTGCATTTATTTGGATATTGCTAGAATATTTTTACTGTATGTCAATTAAAGGTCCTTGTATTTTAGAGTGAAGATACAGTTAAATTCAAATAAACCATGTTCAAAAATAAGAAAACATCATCACTGCATACCAATAAAGTTAATTTTTGCTGATAACCTACAGTGTAGAAACATTGTACTAGGTATTTTGGGGAGCAGTCAATTATGATTCCAGATCTGTAGACAAATCCACAATATTGACTTTCACATAATCTGACAAGATCAATGGTGATGAACATTGTTATAGCATACAAGGCTGGCAACTTTGAACATCACACTTAGTTGGAATCTGGGTTTAGAAACTACAAAGTTCATACACTCTTGCTCACACATTTTAAATGTAGAAGGGATTTCAATGAGATTTTCTACACATGCACATAATGTGCTTTTATCACATTTACTCCTGAGGGCAGATGAACTACAGTCAGTCTTGACCACAGTCAACCCAGCTGTAAATGGTTGTGTTCCTCTTGCTTCTGCCTCATGCCATGGAGAGTTTCAGAACAGCAGAGCAGAGGCAGAGCATCTCCTTCAGTGGGTCCTCAGCAGGAAGGTGCTGAGAAGCACAGTTGCCACAGGGCCTCTGAACATTGTGGACATAAAGGAATATTGTCATCTATAAAGAGCTCAAATCCTCACTTCTGTCTTACACCTTTGAACTTCATTGTCCCTTCAATTGTTTTAATTGTTATATTTTTTATATTTGTAAGTTTGTTTTGCTTGGGCTTTTTAAGGCTTGTCTTTAAGTAGTTGTACAAAGCAGCCATCATTTAACAAAGCAGTTTATGAATAGAAACGTATCTTGGTCAACAGCCTCACCCATCTCTTCCCTATACCCTTCCATCAGTCTTCTTAATTTTGTAGGATATACATTGAATTCTTGATGGCATATGTCCTCTCTTGTCCCCTTCCTTCATCTACCCCATTTCCCTTAATCCAACTCCAACCTTTCAAATGTTTATTTTGTTGTACTTTGACTTTGTCTCTTTACGGAATTAAACTATTTGATTACTCCCTGAATCTTTCATATTTCAGTTAATACAGTAAAATAAATTCATTTTTAAACTACTCATAAAAGCACAGTTATATGAAACTCCAGTTTAATTTTATTTTTAGGTGTACTAAGGTTTGAACTCAAGCCATCATCTTTTGTTTTTTGGGTTTTTTTCCTTACTTACTTTTCAGATATGATCTCCCATTTGCTCCTGGAGGCGAACCTCAAGCTGCAATTCTCATATGTTCTTGCCAATATGTTAGTCACATGCCACTGGATTCAGGTTGCTAGTTTGATATATAGAATCTTGCTAATACCCAGATTGGATTCAAATTTAGATTTTGCTATTAACAAATTCCTACAACTAAGCACATTTTAATGCCTATGCCTTAAATAATCTTTAAGAAAACTTAGGGTGACTATTAATTGATTTTCTGAAGCATCTTCTTCAAATTTTATGGAAGCACAGATCCTAAATATCAGGACAAAAAAAATCTTATATTAAAATAGGTTCAAAAGTGTATATTAAAATATAATCTACCAATTCTAGGTTTTCCAATTTGAGTGCATATAAGAGAGTTCTACTCGTTTTTAAATTAAGACACAGCCTTCTGAGCCCAGCTCAGGTCCAGTGAGTTTCTTCTCTCTGGACATGAATACAGCCATTTGTTCTGTGCTCATGAAGAGACTGATTCAGGTCATATCTCCAGGAAACTGAGAAACATTTTTGTGATTATAATGACTGCTTCCTATGTCAAATTATTCATATTCCAAGTCCTTAATCACTCATATTCCAAGTCAGTATTTGTCACTGCATACACTTCTGTTTTGTTAAGATGTTATTGGTAGTTATTGTAGGGCATATGTTCATTTTGAGACAGAGTCTGCTTTAAAGTAAGGGCCAAGTACATGCTGTTTTTTTACCATTCACATTACTGATATTAAAAAAAACAATATTCTTGGCATTACAGCATAAATTTGTTTAAAAATAGTTATGGTTCTCATGATCATAAAATGTACTTCTAGGTCATTTTTGTATACAGTGCTGACTAGTTCTGATTGCTGTAACAAAGAAAAGACAGCAAAGTAAATTTGTAATCCCTTTTTGTAATAACAATAATTTTAAATGATACTAGGCATTCCACTGAAAAGAACTCTTCTACAATGTAATATGTCAGGCTTGATTATTCTAATAGTTTAAGTTGGACATTATTCACATTATTTTATTTTTCTTGTATTCATATTGGGGTTTGAACTCAGAGTTGCACTTGCTAGTAAAGTGCTATATCCTTGAACGAGCTTCATGGACCATGAACAGTGAGGGATGAGTGATTACATCTCATGAAAATTGGGAACCATCTTTAACTTACGTAGTATCACATAACCGAGATGTAAAAACTTTTCAACTTTCTATTATTTTACATATGATTAAGACTTAAGTATGGTGATAGGTATGTTGGCCCTGGAATTGGAGGAGTTGCTGGCCTGAGAGGATCCTGCACTGTAGAGTGCACATATGCACAAGGTCCTGGGAGGGCGGGCAGAGCCAGCACTAGACTGCCTTGGGCTGAGCTACAGGCCATGCTGTGAGCTGATACCTTAATACAAGTCCCACAAACCTTGTGCGTCTCATGAGCCAAATGAACCAATATTTTTTAGCCTAGCCTCCCACAGGTATGTGTGTGTGTATATATATATATATATATATATATATATATATATATATATATATATATATATATATATTTGTAAAGATATTGTCCAGAGGGGTTACAGTTACCACACAGGTACAGGTATATTGACTCCCCATGTGACCTCTTGCAGACAAAAATAACTCTAACTGGCCTTTAAAAATGTGCAGTTTTAAGAAATGTCCTCATTATCTTGCCCATGTAATTGTAACTCCTCTGTACAGTATTTTCACAATAAAAAATGTGCAGTTTATTTATTTTACTTTTTTAAAATTAAAAATTCCCTCAAAGATTTTTAGCCTATTTTTAGAAACAATTTCTTCATTGCTTCAATACATTTAAAAATACTTTTTATCTTTTTCATTTACTAAGAAGGCATGTGACCATATTCACCATAATCTTAAATTAAATCAAGTTTGTATGTTTTCAAGATTTTCTTCCACACTAAAAGTATGATTTTCCATATAGTGGCAAGTAATGATATTTTCAATATATGTAAGCTTCTCTTTATGTTCATATTGTTATAACTTTGGTTTTTATTAGACCTTTCCCTTACTTCTCTTATTCACCATAGTTATACATCCCCTCTCCAGGGAGCCCAAGACCATATCTTTGCAAATAAGATAAAATAGATTGTACTAACCAATCTTTCTAAAAAAACAGCCTGTAGGTTTTGATTTTGTTTTCTCTGTAAGATGATCAGAATAATATCTTTGTCTTGCAAAGCTATCACATGAGGCTTAAAAAAAAGCATGGAAAAAAGTTTAGGGTGAGATTATTAAGTAGCAGTTGTGAGGCTACTGCTGGAGCTGGTGAGGGTATTTTTCCTGGAAGATTTGTTTCCAAATAGACTGGTCAATTAGTCAACCTGATTAGTTTTCTGAAAACCTATGTCCTGACCCTGTTCATTTACTGCTATGGAATGATGCTTCTGATCAGATGGCTATTACCTGTAAATGTCAAATTTCCTTTAGCCTTCTGAAAATGCAAACATTATCATGAATCTCAGTGCTAGGTTATCACTTAAGTAATTTTTTCTGACTATTTTCACCAAGCATGACTGTTATTAAAACCACTTTAAGAATAGGCAAAGCAAAAGAGATAGTTTCAGTAACTTGACCTTTAGTTAATGGAAAACTCAATTGGAAAATTGGGTTTCAAACCTGGTAATCTGGTTCTTACAACCTAAGCTTTCAGTACCTTGTAAGGATTGTTACCCAGCTGATCAGTGTCACTTGCCAAGCACCCATGATCTTTGACGTGAGCCAGCAGATAGACTGACAGGAATACCTGGACAGCTGTGGTCCAGAAACAGAGACGTCTGTGTGTGCAATCACCAGGTAAGCATTGAAAGCAATGGTCTTTCATCAAAGGTCTCAAGGCTGAGAGGACCAGGTGATCCCCTGCCACTCCCCACCCGCACTATTGGCATATTCTGGGCAAAGCTGTGTTCTCTTTCCTAATCCATTTAAAGAAATTATCACTTGAAGATAGTGCTTAATAATGTTTAACCAGAGAGTTTAAAATCTAGAGTAAAATAGAAACTTCTGACATCACTACTCAAAACTTAGTGAATAAAAGGATTAGTGAACTAGCCAGGTACCAGTGGCTCACACAACTATAACCAGGTACTCAAGAGATCTGAGTACAGTGAGAACTGGAGATGTGGCTCAAGTGATAGAGTGCTAGCCTTCAACACAACAGCTATGAGATAGTTCTCAGGTCCTTAATTCAAGCCCTGGTATCTCCCCTCCCCTGCAACCACCACACACAATTAGTAAATAGAAACAAACTGAACCGAGACATAATCTGTAAATGGTCATTGCTGATGCCAAAGAAGTATTTCAACAGCAAATTTGGAATAAACTCTCAAATGTAAAAGCTCAGTTATTTTTTCCCTATCACAAAGGACAATTCATAGGACATACAAGGATATTCATAGGACCAGATTTAAAAGGCTTAATAGACATGTGCATATGATCGCATAAAATAATATTTTTTGCAAAACAAACCCCCAAAACAGAAACAAGAAAGGCTTTTTGTTGTTAAAAAAAGAAAAAGAAAAGTGAAACCTCTTAACAAAAATTGCAATACATATATTTTAAACCAACAGTAGTTGCCTTGATCTGACAGAAAAAAAAAACTATAAGAAATTGTAAAAAGTTTATAAAATGAAGCTAAAACAAAGACTTAAATCTTCCTTGGACTTGATTTTGTAGTGGAAAAAATATTTGCAAGTAACTGATAAATGAAAACACTTGTAATGAAACTTAGCAATGAACAGGTCCAGAAAGAGCTTGGTTAACTGAAAAATGATTGCTTTTAGTTTTGTCTTACATTCTCTTCAGTCCCCGTTTTGCCCCATCTCTCCCATTCTTGAACTGTTTTCTTTAATTTTTTTCTGCCTCTCCCCACCCATGTTTTCCAAGCATTTTCATGACACTTAACTTCTGAATGAACTCTTCCTCACTTCTCAGAGAATTCCATTAGCAGTAACCTTAGGAAATGAAATTCTGGTACTAGGTATACTGATGTCTTCATATGAAGATGAGATAATGAAAGCTTTGAGAGTCTATAAATGGGCTGGGTGCTGGTAGCTCATGCCAGGAATTCTAGCTATTCAGAGGACCGAGCTGTGATGATTGCCATTTCATGCCACGCAGAGAAGAAAAGTCTGTGAGACCTTTATTTCCAATTAACCAAATTAATTACTCATTCAACCAATCAATCCCAAACCCAGGAAGGGGAGGTTTGGCATAAAAGATAGCATACCACTCTTGAGCATAAAAGCCTAGCAAGACAAGGTGTCTCTAAATTCAAGCCTAAGTACCAGCACACAGATGTGTCTGCATGGGTGTACTCGCCACACACACACACACACACACACACACACACACACACACACACACACACACACACACACGAATCTATAAACATTTTGAATGTGTAAGAGATGGTAATATCCCCCTGAAGGAGAAGGCTGTTTTTTGATACAAAGACTTAAGTCACCAGAAGAGAAAGAAGGACTTCTGGATGTTCTATGTGCTCTTTTCAGGACTCGTTGTCGTGCTCCTCCTGGCCCACATCTCCAGGTCTGCGGTGGGAGAAGCGGTGGTGTGATCTGCGGCTCATCCCTTTGCTGCACTCCAGGTTCTCTCAGTACGTGTCCGGGACCGACCTCAGTCGGTGAGTCCATGCTTGGGGATCTGAGTCCTGCTGATTGAGACACGCTCAGATTCACACCTGAACACTATAGATCTCTATAGTCTAGCTTTTAACATATTTCCAAACAGAGAATGAATTTCCTGACAATAGTCTAATTCAACAAACAGAGAATTAATTGCATGACAATAATCTAATTCAACAAAACATTTACAAATCTGGTTGCCTTCTTGATTTTTCTGTTTACTGTTGTCAAGATTCAGTATGTCTCAAAATACAACTTAATTGGATTTCTCCTTGTGTTAATTATAGTAAAGAAGTTGCATAGCTTATTATCTACTTTATCAATTATTTTGTGATACTGGGGGATGAAACTCTATGCCTGTGCACAGCAATTAAATAATTGCTTTACCCTTAAGCTACAGACTCAGTGTTGTGTAGCTTAGCTTTAAGTTATTCTGATATTAATATCTTTTAAAATAAACGAATACTTGTGATTGAAGGTATTTTAAAATGAATGCTTATGGTTGAAAGATATTTTACTCTTTCAGTTAGTTTTGCTAAAGTTTCATTTTTGTTTTTTCTAAAGGACTTCATTAAATATTAAAGCAAAGATATGCTTTTCTTTCTTGTTTCTGTTTCTTTGAATTCCTTAATTTGGATATTTGTTCTTATACTTTTCTGAGAGAAAAATGTCAGGGACTAGAAAGTTTTCTGCAAAGGCCTGAATACTATCTGTTTCTAGCTTTGCTGGGCAAGCTGGGATGAGAAGTGGAAGACCAGTTCTGTTCACTTTGCTGAAGCCTGGGGTAGGGGTCCAGAGGGAAGGGCACTGATCCTGTTGGGTTTTGGCCACATTAGGAGACAAATATTATGGCTAAAAGAGACTCTGATTTAACTGCTGTATTTCCAAGTCTTAAACTAGCAGATGACAGGCTTTGCTTGGAGTTTTTCTTGTTTTGCCATTGGCCTTTTGTATGGGGCTGGAAACTTCTGGAACATCCTACCAAGGATATGTGACAGGAAATAATGAAATCCAGAAGACTCAGCATCCTGTTAGTCAATGCCAAGGTCCCATAGCAACAGGTCATATCTCTCCCCCTTGCTACCCCTTTTAGGTAGAAGCATTTTAGTTGCTTTAGGAGCACCTTGAAAGGATGGGGTTACTCTTTCTTGGCCAGGGTTGGAAATCCACAAGAGTTGATATTTATGTCTTTTCTCTCACTTAATGAAATTTCCTAAATTGTGAGCCACTGACAATTTAAAAGTGTACTGCAAGATTTCAAAAGATTTGAGGATTTTCTAATCACTGCTTGCATTATTGTTTTCTATAAAACTTCATTTTGGATGTTTCCAATGCTTTGGTATTTGCTGAGGTTTGATTTGACCCAGCATGTGAATAATTTGGACATATGTTCTATTTTGCACTAACAAAGGATTACTTTTATTAATTTTAATGCAGTGGTCCACAATAGTTCAGTGAGGTCATGTGTGTTTATTAGGGGTTCTGACCCAGTATATTTTTTTCTTAATACAATTTCTGTCAGTGTATTGTGATGGCTGTTAAATATTTCATTTTGAAAATTGACTTTTATATTCCTTCTTTTAGTTTGTTGATATTTTCTCTGTGTATTTATTTCTGTTATTAGACACAAGAAAGTTTTAGAATTTTTGTAACTTTCTTTATCCTGATAAAATATCCTGTTTATTGTCTCTAAGAATGTTTTATCCCTATTATTCTAAATAGATAACTAGATTTTGTTGATGAATAATTGCTGATACAGTTTGCAAGCTATTTCTTTTAATTTGCCATAGTCCTCTAGAAAAAATATCTTTTCTGAGTTTCATATGTTACACAACTACCCTTTTTTTTGTTTTTAATCCAAAATAACAATGTTAGTCTTTCAATTAGGTTAGTCAGATGCCTTTTAGGGTGATTATTGTTATACTTGGGACGGTATCTATTCTACTATTTGTCTATGCAACACATTTGTTTTTAATGATTTAATTTTTTTAGAGATAATTGCAGATTTACTTACAGTTGTAATTAAAATACATGGGGACACTGTGTTAATTAATTAATTAATACTTAATTAATTAAGTATTAATATCTTGCAAAATATCTTACAAAAGTGAAGTATGTTAGCTGGGCGCTGGTGGCTCATGCATGTAATCCTAACTTCTCAGGAGGCTGAGATCTGAGGGTCACAGTTAAAAGTCAGATGGGCAGGAACATCCTTGAGATTCTTATCTCCAATAAACCACTCAGAAACCTGGAAGTGGTGCTGTGGCTCAACTGGTTAGAACGCTAAGCCTTGAGCTGAAGAGCACAGGGACAGCTCCTAGGCCCAGAGTAAAAAAAAAAAAAAAAAACAAAAAACAAAAAAAACCCACTGAAGTATATAATCTCAACCTCAAATTTGATATTGATAAAGTCCATTTTCCAAAGACATTTTACATGTAAAATCCATGTGTTTGCATGTGTGCTCAGTTTTATGGAATCTATCACATGTATATATTTCTGTGTATACCAATATAGCCAAATGCTTGCAACACCCCAAGTTCCCCTGTAACCATACTATTACAATACTAGTATCCCTCTTGCCCTGCTATCTGCACACCCAGCCTCTAACAACTACTAATCTGTTCTTTATCTCCGTCACTTTAATGTTTGAGAACATTAGGCTAATATAATTCTATACCTTTTAATCTTATTTGATTGGCATTTTTTTAGCATAATTCTCTAGAGACTCTTTCCAAAGACTTGCATTGCTCAATTGTTCATTCGTTTTAAGAGTAGTATTTCATGGTATAGACGCACATTTCCACATTGATCATTCAAAGGACATCAAGTCTGGAAGCTCTTCTAGCCCAGAGTCCTATGGATATAGGTGTAGAGTTTTTTCCCCCCTTTGGATTATAATTACTGGATTATATTGTAGCATGTGTAATTCTTTAAAAATAGACTTATTGAGGGTGACTTTACAAACTTGATGTAATTTTAATCCCTCTATACATCACCTCTATAATAACAATAAATCAAATTTTCAAAAAGCAATGTACAAGTGTTCTAATTTCTTCAGCACTCTGTCAACACTTGGTTTTCTCACGATCTTCAGTTTAACATTCTAGTATGTAGTGATATGTCATTGGGATCCTGACTTTTGTATTCTAGTTGAACATCTGCTTATCTACATTTTTTTGTCAGTCACTAGTATTTCTTCTTTCTTAAAATGTTAGCTTATATCTTGTACTCATTTTGTCTTTCCTTCCTTCCTTCTTTCCTTCCTTCCTTCCTTCTTTCCTTCCTTCATTCTTCCTTTGTTTCTTTCTTTAGACCTTTACTGTTGTTTTAATTTTGCCTATCAGTCACCAAATACACAATTTATCAATATAACTAATTAGCTCTTTCTCAGGAAATGCTAGAAATTTAGCACTCAATTCTTTGTGCCTTTCCTCTATTTGGGGATAATTTTGATATATTTTATTAATACAAATGCTTTGATGTTTCAAGATATATTAATGCTTTCAAATAACTATTGATTCTAATATATCCTACCATGAATCTTTCTATTCTTTCATTCTAGTCCTTTAAGAATTCTCTTAATGTCATAAATGCTATCTAAGATGTGTATTTTTTTCAGTTTTTATGTGAAGGCATTGAGATAAATTAATTACCACTCAAAAGGAATTGTTTGAATGAATCCAGATGACTCTTCACTTCTTTATTATTCTGGCACCTCTACACATCAACAATGTTTAGCAAGTGAATTAATTACACTCAACATTATTATAGTCAGAAGCAATTATAGACATGGCACTATTCAAAATGGAATTCATGGCAATTCAGATTCAAGAGCTATGTTATTGTTCACTTATTCCTTAAATAAAGGTTGATTCAATGTCTGTAAGTGGAAGGCATTTTGTTTGTCCCTTTCCATGACTAATGGCAGTGGATTCAATGAGGGGAAAAAATGAATACATAACTGATTAGTGATGACAAATACAGCAAAGTTAAAAAAAATTTACCTTGATCCCAAATCTATGATGTGCTGTATTACTAACTACTGAATCCTCCTGTATTACTAACTACTGAGATCTTGTGGATTGAGGTTTGAAGCCAGCTTGGGCAGAAGAATCTGAAAAGACTTCATCTCCAGTTAATCTTCAGAAATCTAGGCATGTTTCAAGTGGTAGAGTGTCAGTCCTGAACAAGAAACCAAACAGGCAGTCTAAGTTTGAGACCCTGAGTTCAAACTCCAGTACTTCCAGAAAGAAGGAAAGAAAGAAAGACAGAAGGAAAGAAAGAAAGACAGAAGGAAAGAAAGAAAGAAAGAAAGAAAGAAAGAAAGAAAGAAAGAAAGAAAGAAAGAAAGAAAGAAAGAAGACAGAAGGAAAGAAAGAAAGAAAGAAAGAAAAAGAAAGAAAGAAGGAAAGACAGAAGGAACGAAAGAAAGAAAGAAGGAAAGACAGAAGGAAAGAAGGAAAGAAAGAAAGAAAGAAAGAAGGAGAGAAAAAGAAGGAAAGACAGAAGGAAAGAAAGAAAGAAAAAAAGAAAGAAAGAAAGAAAGAAAGAAAGAAAGAAAGAAGGAAAGAAAGAAAGACCTAATACATTCTTTATTGGTGGTGTTCACATGATAACCCATAATTTTATGTTTGTGTTTTTTAAAATATTTACAACCAAGTTGAATTCTTATGTACATGTGAAATGACAAATTATAATATTTATTACTGGCAAAAAAGTTTATGTTTACTATGTTATTTTAAAAACCCTGATTTTAGAAATAAATATCTGTTTTTCTTTTCCTTTTTTATTTATAGTCTTTAAGTAGTTATGTAAATGGAGTAATGCTTTCAAGGCCTGAACTTAGGGCATGGATGTTATTGCTTTGCATTTTTTGCTCCTCTGGTGCTTTACCACTTGACCCAAACTCAATTCTGTATTTTGCTGGTTAATTGGAGATAAGAATCCCATGGACTTTCCTTTCCAGGCTGGTTTTAAACTGTAATCTTCTGATTTCCAACTAGGTAAGATTTTTAGGTATTAGCCACCAGCCTCAGACCATATTTTTTTAATTCTGAAGCAAATATGCTATAATATTAAATGATCCTACAAAGTTCAGTATATTAAAATAGGAAGAGAGAATATTTAAATATTTTCTTGTCTTTTACCTTTTTAACCTTTATTTTTCTCATGTGCAAAATAAGGCTATGAATACATTTGTTTATAGATATATTTAATATTATTAATATATTATTAATGTATATTTGTAAAATTAGAAAAAATAGTGTTCATTTCTTGGGAGGCTTGTTCTGAGTCATACATGTGTTAGGAATGTTCTCTACCATAGTTACATTCCCAGCCCACATATTTACTTCTGTATCTGGTTCTTTAACATAATATATGGCTCTCAAGGCCTTACTTAGTACTTATTAAATGAGCAATAAAGAGGAATAAAGAGCAATGAAGAGTTTATAATTTAGTTGGCCAGAGTATTATCTACTTTATGCTTTGTAAACACCATAAAATCACAAGTATTTAAATGAAGTATCTGTAAGTAATAGTCTTACTTTATTAAATTACAAACAAAATCCTTATACTTCGATTCAAGAATTCACATCCCTTTTGATCCAGGAGAGAAGGCATTTGAGAAGATTTTGTGGGTAAGGTTACTGTCTGGCCAGTGTGAGGGGTGGTGTCCATGAGTGCTTTCTATAGTGCCATCATCTTGTTAAATAATAGAACCAGGTTTGAAGCTGGCTTATAATCAGCACTGTATCTATGGTTGTTTTAAGAGTAATTTTTAGTGATTTATATTTTTGTGGCTATGAGGAGGATGCAAAATTCATAAACATTTCAAGCATAAGAGAAGTGCAAAGGCAGAAAGAGAAAGGGCTATCTATGATATTGTAAGATCACCAAAGATCTCGAAAACAAGCTTTTAAGTAGAAAAAAGTGGTTGTTCATAACTCTTAAGGAAATTACTGAGGAAGCTAAGAAATAGTAATTACTGCTATGTGATAATGGAAAGAACAATTTTAGCAGCAAACTGAACTGAAATATTATCAGAAAGATATGGTAAAGATAGTGACACATGTATAAAGGACATTCTACTCATGAAGTATAGTGAAAGACAAAAAAGGAATTACAAATGGATAGCATGTCGTAATCATAGTTACAGAATAAGAAGACATATTCACTAGGGAAGATGTTAATAATGAGAAAGAGTACCCATGATCCAAACATCCAAATTTGTTTTTTGGGGTTTTTTTTTTTTTGGTCGTTGGGCTTGTACTGGGCTTGGGCACTGTCCCCGTGCTCTTCGGCTCAAGAGACAGTGTGCTCGCTTGACCACTCTATGGCTTGAGCCACGGTGCCACTTCCGGTTTTCTATTGTATTATTGGAGATAAGAGTCTCACAGACTTTCCTTCCCAGGCTGGCTTTGAACCACAATCTTCAGATCTCAGCTTCCTAAATAGCTAGGATTACAGGCATGAGCCACTGACACCCAGCTCAAATATTTTTTTTATAGTATAATCACCAAGCATGTCTCACCACCTCTTTCTATGACATATGCTGTGTGATTGAGGAAGATAAAAGTGCAAGCATCTCCTTTATCTTCACAGTTGTCCCTTGATATCTTTGGGCCACCGGCTCCAGGAACTGTCATGGGTATCATAATCAATGGAAGCTCAAATCATTTACATAGTATGACTTAAAAGTTTATGTGGAACTTACATATGTGATGGAACTTATTTCTGGACTCTTTAATTTATAATGCATAATATAAGTGAAATAATATGAAATCAATGCTTTTTATAGTCTTTAGGAATAATGACATGAAAAAATATATTTACCTGATCCACACAGACACAAATACTTTCCACCCACAGGTATGGAAAGTCCTTAGCATGGCTGTCACTGGAAATGTTCATACTTCCTTCAAACAATTTTAGATCAATTTTGCAGCATTCTCCTAACTTTAGAAAATTAACTCTACCAATTTTCCTGTTGTTTTGTTAAATTTTTGATAGATTTATTTAAAAATACCATGTGGTATTTCTTGTAGCCAGAAAAAATTTGAGTACCTTGAGAGAATGATAGGCTAATCTTATCAGTTGAGCAGAAAAGCTCAAAATCTATGCACATATGACCATATAAGATGACATGTCCATTTATACATACAATGTATCTTGATCAGAGTCACTTCTAGCATCATTTTGCCTCCTCCTCCACTTTCCATTCCTAGTCTCATCAATAATTTTTGTTTCACTTTTGCACTGTTCATTACTTTTTTCAAGGAAGACTAGTCTGTTAAGAAGAAAAGGCTATACATTTAATTCAATTGGAATTATTCAGAGTTGAAAATCACTACATAAGTCTGGGTGCTGGTAAGTCACATCTGTAATCCTAACTACTCTAGAGGATATTAATTGGAAGCCAATCTAACAGAAATGTCCACCATTAACCACGGAAAATCAGAAATGGAAGTGTGAATCAGGTAGTATAGCCTTGAGCCAAAAAGCTAAGGGACAGCACCTATGTCCTGAATTCAAGTTGTAGTAGCAGAAGAAGAAAAAAATAGGGACAAGTAGAAATCCAGGTACTAGAAAATGCTAGGTTAAAAAAATTATAATCTGTATGAATGAACAGAAAGCCTTGAAAGAGGAAGAATGTTGATACAATCTGAGTAGATTTGTTTAATGGAGCAGGATAATTAGAAAGGATAACAGAGGTATGCTAATTTAGTGGCAATAGAAAGGAAGAGATTATAGTAAAAAAAAATAGAATTATGAGAATACACTTCAGATAAGGGCCTGATTTGAGTTACACCAGATGTCACTTATCAAAAGCAAGGCCTTGCTGAAGTAGACTGAATGATGAGGTTTTGTTTTGTTTTGTTTTTGTGCTGATCCTGGGGCTTGAACTCAGGTCCTAGCACTGTCCTTAAGCTTTTTTGCCTGATATAAACAAGACAGGTGCTGCATTCTTCATTCTACAGATAGAGTAACCTTAGGTGAGAGTTACATAATGTCAGTAATTCTCAGAAAATTATAGTTGGGTAGAAGGCCTTCCAAATTCACTAATGGAAGGAGTGTTACATTTACAGAAGAGCATAGGGTTTCTCTTTCAAATCACAAGGAAGATTGATTAATAAGACTTGGAAGATGAGTAACAAATATAGTTAGGAAGGAACTCAGTAAACACTTTTATATTTGAGCCTGTAAAAAAGAAAATACAAGAAGCAATGAAAAAGTGGGGCCAAGAAAACACAGCTGGTGTAGAAAGAACTGATTCCACTGCTTCTGAGCTGCACTCAATGAGAAACAGGGATCATAATGAAATCACCAGCCTGATAATCCACTTTTTCTTTCTTTCTTTCAACATTCCCACCACTAATTACTTGTCAGATCAAGTAAGTGATCTGATTCTGGGAAATTCGAGTCACTGCTATTTGTTCTGTCCACAGAACCACTATCTGGAAACCGATTATTATGATTTTTGTCTTCCATATTGCAGTCATACCCTTCTCTCATCTCTCTTAACCTTGGTTTCTTTTTCGGTCTTGTTAAGAAGCAGAGAAAGATATTTCTAAAATATAAATGTGATCTTTCCATTCCAAACCTGAAATGTTAACATTAGTTCTCTCTGACCTCAAGGTGAGGTAGAAATGCCACAGCCAGATCCACAAAGCTCATACCGATCAGGTATTGCTTTGTTTCCAACATTGTATATTCATTTAAAATGACCAACGACCTATATTTCTCACAATATGCCATGCATTTCAGGTCTCTGGTCTTGATTTTTGGATTAATTATCTCCTGTCTATTATTTCCTTTGTCTCCACAAAAAACTCTGGAGTAATTTTGACTATACTCTATCATTATCCAGTTTAAAAAGCAATTTCAAAATCAAGTGCTTTCTAATGCGTTAAAAAATCTGTTAAACTAATTGTTTTATTCTACTTAAACTGACACTCTTTAACCTCAATGTCATATCATCTAATATTTATAGATTAAAGTATCCTCCTCACTTATCTGACACCATATCCTCCATGCCTCTCATATTTAACCACTGTGGTCCTTCTGCAAAACTCATCCATGGTACTCTGCCAGCTTCACACTCCTGTAAGACTTAGACAGCCTTCTGTATACTAAGCTGAATTCTTCATACTGGTCTCCTGGTGTCCTCACGGCAGAGGCAAACCAGTAATTGAAAACTTACATGTTTTAGATTCTGAAATTCTTGTTCCTTTTGCACAATACTCCAGAGTCTCTCTTTTATCTGTTTCACCTCTCGTGAACTTATCCTGCTGCATCTGCCTTCATGTGGTATAAAATCAACAATGAGTAAAAACATGAAATATTAATGGAATTAATTAGAAATGTAAATGTATTCATGTGTATGCATATGCTCGATTAAAAACTGTTTATGAATTCTTACTGGAAGCAGTGTATATTTCATACAAGGAAGACTAATTTGTATTTTAAATGAGTAAAACTATTCTGAAATTCAATAATACTATGAATACTTCTTATTGCCAGAGCAATGATCAAAAATCCTCAGCAAAGTGTCAAACCATTATGCAGAGTGGAAAATCAACCTGAATTTAAAACAAGATAACTAACTCTGTAGCTGTTTCACTGTTATTTTGTGTGGATATACTCAATATTATTCTATTATTACCATGAGCATTAATGTCTCACAATACAGAATTAATGAGTTAACAAGTCTCTTGATTTCAGAACATATAGGACTAAATTAGTTGAAATCAGAAGATCGATAACTACTGTCGATGTTAAGTCAGAGAATTTACTATCTAAAGCTGTATTTAAAAACGTAATATAATTCTGCAGAAGTTTTAATGAAATGCCAAGTCTATTTGCTGCCACTCTCAGCAAAATGCTATGGTCAGTATTCATTGTCACTGGATCATCTGGAAGATCTTTATTCACAGAAAAGCCACAATATCGGGTATTGGGAAGTGTCTGGATACTACCAATTACTCAGCAAAATTAATAAATAAATGAATCTATACTAGTTTTCCCTTGGGGGACACTAAGGCATAGGAATGGATGCATTGGCCAACATTCTTCTTTAGTTCATACTAGAGATAGACTTTTGACTCATTATGAACAGACCTTTTTTCTTTTTATTTGGTGGTGCTAGTCTTACACACAAAACTCATTAACATAGGACCTGGGCATTGTCCTCAAGCATTTTGCTCAAGACAATCACTTGAGTGAGCAGTAGTTTTCACTTCTGACTTTTTGGTTGTTAATTGTAGCTAAGAGTCTCACAGACCTGCCTAGACTGGCTCAAAACTGCCAAACATAAATATCAATCTGAGTAGTTATAATTACAAGTGTGGGCCACCACCTCCTGTCAACCAGTCCATTTTTAAAAATATAACATACATAGCAAAATAAACAGTTATAACACTTCATAGAAGGTTTTCTATCAATTTTGAAAATAACATGAAATGTAAATTTTCTTTACATCCAGGGAGAGGTTCAGATTTATAAAGGATTATTGCCTGATGATTACTCTACATGGGAACTTTGTAACACATATAGTTGCATAGGCTGCAGACTTGATTAGAATGTATTGATTTAATCAGCTAAAAATACCTAGAGCTCATGATTTATTTAAAGTAGGGAGAACAAATATGTTCAAAGCATGCTTTACTTTATGTCACATGAAACTATGGTTATTCTAATCAGAGACTGGCAAGAAATGCATATTACTAAATTTAAATTCTTGTTTTCTATGGATGGTTGAACTTCTGTTTAAATGTTTGAAATATCCTAGTTACTGAAGAACTTTAGAATTAAACCTAAAAATTATACATGTGCATTTGTAATAGTTTTTCATGCTAAGTTGTTTTTACTATAATCAGTTTCAAAGAATCATATTGTGTGTGTGTGTGTGTGTGTGTGTGTGTGTGTGTGTGTGTGTGTGTATATATATACTTCCTAAAGTCATTTAATATATTTGTAGCTTTTTTGTTTTTTGTCAGTCATAGGACTTGAACTCTGGGCCTGGGTGCTGTCCCTCAGCTCTTCAGCTCAAGGCTAGTGTCTACCACTTGAGTAACAGCACCACATCTGGCTTTTTCTGCTTACGTGGTGCTGAGGAATCAAACCCAGGGCCCCATGCATGTGAGGCAAGCACTCTACCATTGAGCCACCTTTCCAGCCCCATTTAATATATTTGTAAGAGAAGTACATATATTGATGAAATATATATGATATATATAATACACACACACACACACACACACACACACACACACACACACACACACACACACACACACACACACACTCCTGTCTGTGTTCACCAGAGAGATCTGTGTCAAGGACTGAGAATCAGGTTCTTGAAAAATACCAAAAGTTTGCCAGGTACCAGTAGCTCGTTCTTGTAATTCCAACTACTCATCTGAAGATCACAATTCAGAGCCAACCAATCCAGGCAGTAAAGACTGTGAAACTCTTATCTCCAATTAACCATCCAAAGCTGAGGTTCAAATGGTCGAGAGGTAGTCTTGAGCAAAAAAAAAAAAAGCTCAGGGACAGTGTACAAGCCCCAAGTTCAAGACCCAGGACTAACAAAAAATTAAATAAAATAAAACTGTTAACAATATGAATGCAGGGAGCCTTTGATTCAAAAGGGCCACAGGTTCAGTTCATGGGTTCATATTGAAGAAGAGAAAGACTCGAGCTTAAATGTGAGCCTAAGCTAGGTGTATATTTGGCTTTTATTTTATTTCAGGAGGTAAATGATGCCTAATATCCACAAATACCTAGCTCCAATATTCAAAAGTGCCAGGAAAGATGATCATTTAGAAGAAATATTTCAATTTTTCCATAGCATTTTGAATACTGAGATGAAGTTTTATACTCTTTCATAATTAGGTTTAAATATACTTAGTGCATTTTCTAAAGATACTTTTCTAAATATAATTTGTGTTCCACAACAGGGAAGTTCTCCACGCTAAGGTACTTGGGTAGCTTTTAGTTTTTTTTGGTCTGTTACCTATTTCTTTTTATTTACATTTCCTTTCTTTAACATTTTTTTTCTCCATATATATTTTCATTGTAAAAATACTGTGTAGAGAGGTTACAGTTACATGAGTAGGGTAATGAGTACATTCCCTATCCGCATTGCTACCTCCTCATTTGTTTTTCCCCTAACATCCCTCCCTCGCTACCTCCCCAACTCTTCCCTCCCTACACCGCCACCCAAAATTATAAAGTTTGCTTTCAACATAGTGTCTTGTACATCTCATTGTTACAATGGGTCAACCTGTATTCTTATTTAAGCATTTTGTTATATCCCTTCCCCCTTCCCAAATTATAAAAATGTATATAAAAGATACAGGACACCAGAATCAGATACAGTGACAATAGGGGTTATACTGTGGGGTAAGAACTTACACAAGAAACAAAAGAATCACATAGTGCAGTATAAGTACATTAACAACAATAGCAAGAAAGAAAAAAACCATGGTGTCTCTGTCTTGGAGGTCATTTTGCTTAACATCATCTTATATGGTCATATGTACATAGCTTTTGACCTTTTCTACTTGTCCTAGAAATGTACTGTTATTGCAAATAATGGAAACCAGGGGACTTGTTTCTTTGGGCCTGGCTTACTTCACTTAATATATGTTTTTCCAAGACTTTCCATTTCCTAAACAATGGGGCAATGTCATTCTTTCTGATGGAGGCATAGAATTACATTATACACACACACACACACACACACACACACACACACACACACACACACACTATATATATATATATATATATATATATATATATATATATATATCACATTTTCTTGATCCATTCATCTACTGAGGGGCATCTGGGTTGGTTCCATATCTTAGCTATGGTAAATAATGCTGCAATAAACATAGTTGTGCTGGTAGCCTTAGTTTGTCCTTGTTTGTGATCATTTGGGTAAATGACCTAAAGTGGGATTGCTGGGTCACAGGGGAGCTCTATGTGGAGTCTTTTGAGGAACCTCCATACTGCTTTCCAAAGTGGCTGGACAAGTTTACACTCCTAACAACAATGCAGTAGGGTTCCCTTTTGGCCACATCCCCTCCAGCATGTGTTGCTAATAGATTTCTTGATTATAGCCCTTCTATCTGGGGTGAGGTGGAATCTCAATGTTGTCTTGATTTGCATTTTTTATGGCTAGAGAAGTTGAGCATTTCTTCATGTGTCTATTGGCCATTCTTATTTCCTCTTCAGAGAAGTCTCTCTTTAAGTTTTTAGCCCACTTATTAATCGGGCAGATGTTTCTTTGAGGATTTGTTGTTGGGGGATTTAATTTTTTGAGTTCTAAGTATCTTTTAGATATGAGACCCTTGTCCATTGTATGACTAGGGAAGATCTTCTCCCAGTGCGTGGGCTTTCTATTGATCTTGCTAGGTGTGTCCTTTGCCATGCAGAAGCTCTGCAATATCATGCAATTACATTTGCCAGTCTTTCTTTAATTTGTTGTTTCTTGGTCTCTCTTAAGAAAATATTAGCCTGTGTAAGGAGCCCTATAGTTTCTCCTATTCCTTCCTGTAGTTTTTAGAGTGTCTGCTTTTATTTTGCAGTCTTTGATCCATTTGGAGTTGATTCTGGTGCAAGGTGATATATGGGGATTTAGCTTTAATTTTCAACAGGTGTTTAACCAATTTTGCCAGTACCATTCACTGAAAAAGCTGTCATTCTTCCATTCTATTTTTTTAGCTCCCTTGTCAAAGATTAGGTGACTATTATGTCTGTGGGTTCATTTCTGGGTCTTCAGTCCTATTCCATTGGTCTTCAGGTCTGTTTTTGTGCCAGCATCAATCTGTTTTTATTACTATAACTTTGTAGTAGAGTTTGAAATTTGATATTGATATTCCTCCAGCACCTTAGCTTTTTGCAAAGGATTGTTTTTGCTATTCTGGGTATTTTATTGTTCCATATGAATTTTTGGGTTGCTTCTTCTATTTCATTAAAGAATGAGTTTGGGATATTGGTAGGTATTGCATTGAATTTGTAGATAGGCTTTGGCAGTATTGTTATTTTCATGATGTTAATCCTCCCAATCCAGGAGCTTCAGCGCTTCTTCCATGTTCTTAGTTCTGCTTTAATTTTCTTTTTCAGGTTTTTAAAGTTTCATCATAGAGGTCCTTTACCTCTTTACTTGTTAACTCCTAGGTATTTTATGTTTGTGGAGCTATTAAAAAAAACGTTGATTTCCTAATTTTAGCCACACTCTTCTCATTATTGACATGCAAGAAAGCCATTGATTTCTGAGGGTTAATTTTATACCTTGCTAATTTACAAAAGTTTTGAATCAGCTCAAGTAACTTGGGAATGGAGTCCATAGGGTTCTTTAGACTCAAGATCATTTTGTCTGCAAAGAGGGAGAGTTTTAGTTTATCTTTCCCAATTTGCAGCCCCTTTGTATCTTGTCTTATTGTCCTTCCTGGGCATTCTAATACTATGTTGAAGAGGAGTGGAGTGAGCAGACATCATTGTCTCATTCCTGATTATAGAGAAAATGGCTTTAACTTTTTGCTATTAAGTATAATGCTGGCTGTAGTTTTGTCATACACAGCCTTTATTATATTGCCCATTATGTGTTCAATTGATTCCTAGTTTTTCTTTCTTTTTCTTTTTTTTTTTTATTGGGGGGGGAGGTCTAGTCGTGGACCTGAACTCGGCCTGGGCACTGTCCCTTAGCTCTTCAGCTCAAGGCTAGCACTCTACCACTTGAGCCACAGCACCACTTCCAGCTTTTTTTTTCTGCTTATGTGGTGCTGAGGAATCGAACCCAGGGCTTCATGCATGCAAGGCAAGCGCTCTACCACTGAGCCACTTTCCCAGCCCTCCTAGTTTTTCTAGAGCTTTCATCATAAAGCGGTGTTGAAACTTGTCAAATGCTTTTTCTGCATCTATTGAAATAATCATGTGGTTCTTATCCTTGGTCTTGTTGATGTGATGAATTATATTAACTGATTTGTGTATATTGAAAAAGCTTTGCAACCCTGAAATTAATCCTGTTTGATCTTGATGTATGATTTTTTGGATGAGTGTTTAAGTGAATTGGCCAAAATTTTGTTGAGAAGTTTTGCATAGATGTTCACCAATGAAATGAGTCTATAGCTTTAACTAAACATCACTATGCCATAATGTGAAATTTGGGAAATTATGTAATCATTAATCACAATGAAGAATTTAAAAAATTTTCAAGTAATATACAACTGAACTACATTAGTGAGTCATACAATGTAAGGAAAGTAAGATTAAGATCAACATAAAATTAGGATAATTGTTACCTTTAGTGGGGAGATGTGGGATTTTGGTTATGAAGGAGTACAATAGAGCCCTGGGGTGCTAATTCACTTCTAGCTCCTGACATAGGAAATTGTCATGTAATATTTCCTTCATAACAAAATAATGGTTGTAATAACTCAGTTTATGCAGTGGTATCATATCAAAGGTTTGAATTGGTATTTTCTTAGCTATTAATAATATAGAGCATTTTTATATATTCAATAAACAGTTGAATATAAAAAAATGAAATGGGTCAATAGTTCTCTGCCTGGTTTTGGGATTAGGGTTATGATGGCTTTATAAAAAGAGTTTGGTAGTGAATTTTCACTTTCAATTTCATTGAAGAGTTGGAGGAGTATTGGTATGAGTTCTGCTTTGAAGGGCTTATAGAATTCACCTGTAATCCATCCGGTCCTGAACTTTTCTTGAGTGGGAGGTCTCTTATTGCTGTTTCTATTTCAATGCTTAGTATGGGTCAGTTAAGTTGATTTAAATCATCTTGGGTTTAGTTTGGGCATGTCAATATTTGCTAGAAACTCGTCCATACCTTTCAGATTCTCAAACTTATTAGCATAAAGTTCTGAGAGGTATCCAATTACTAAATTCTGAATCTTGGCTGTTTTTGTAGTGATGTTCCATTCTCATCTCTGATTTTGTTTATTTGAATGTGTACTATTGTTTTTCTGATAAGGATCTGTCAATTTTATTAATTTTTTCAAAGAACCAACTCTTTGTTTTGTTGATTCTTTCTATAGTTTTTTTTTACTCTAATTCATTTAATTCTGATTAATTTTTATTATTTGTTTCTGTCTACTGGATTGGAGTTTAGCTTGTTGCTCTTTTTCAAGGAGCTGTAGGTGCCTCATTAAACTGTTGGTTTTATATCGCTCCAATTTGGTAATGTAGGAACTCAGAGCTATAAACTTACTTCTGAGTACTGCTTTTGCTGTGCCCCAGAGAAGCTGAGTTTTTGTGTTTGTTTGTTTTTTTTTTAATATTTCATGAACATTTGAATTTCCTTTCCAGTCTCTTCCACAAAACACTACTAGTTCAACAGTGTGCTGTTCAGCCTCCATGTGGTACAGGATTTCTCTTGGTGGCTTTTGGTGTTGAATTCTACTTTTATTCCCTTGTGGTCTGAGAGAATGCAGGGCATAATTTCTGAATTTGAACAAATTTGGTTTGCGACCCAAAATGTGGTCTATTTTGGAGAATGTTCCATGCATTGCTGAGAAGAACATGTATTCTGCTGTTACTGGGTGAAATATTAGGTAGATGTCTGTTAAGTCTTGCTGATCTATGCAGTTGTTTAGGTCTGAGGTTTCTCTGTCATGTTTTTGCCAGGTTGATCTATTGAGAAGTGATAGTGGTGTGTTAAAATCCCCAACAATCAATGTTTTTGGATCAATGGGTGATTTTAGGGAAAGTAGTGCTTCTTGGATTAATTTGGGTGCTGCATTATTTGATGAATAGATATTTAGAACTGTAAAATGTTCCTGAAGGAGAGAACCCTTAATTACTATGTAACGACCTTCTTTGTCTCTTCTCACTAATTTTAAGTTGAATTCTATTTTATCTGATATTAGGATTGCAACTCCCACCTTTTTATGGGGGCCATTTGCTTGGAAGATTTTATTCTAGCCTTTCACTTTCAGAATATGTTTGTTTTTGTGGTCAAGTTGTGTGTCTTAAATCAGCAGATAAAAGGATATTGCTTTCTGATCCCACTAGACAGTCTATATTGCTTAACTGGAGATTTAAGTCCACTAATATTGAGACTTAGAGGTGTTTGGTAGTTCCTGCCATGTTATTCAACTTCTTGCAGGATGTGCCAGTTGGGTTCTTCCTATGCTTCTTGGATTCTCTGTTTCAGGACGGTTTCTTGCCCTTTTTTGTGCTCTTGTTGGTTTTCTATGTGTAGACATCATTAAGTATCTTGTAGGGCTGGTTTGGTGGAGATATACTATTTCTGTTTTTCTTTGCTGTGGAAGGTTGTTTGACATTCCATTATGAAGGAGAGTTTAGCTGGGTAGAGTATTCTTAGTTGATAGTTGTTTGTCTTTAGCATTTGGCATACATCATTCCAGGATCTTCTTGACTTAATTATCTTGAATAGTTGTCTGTTCTTTCTCTATAATATGTAGGCTGCCTTCAATCCTTGAGATTCAATCTTCTGCATGGTCTAACCTACTGTCAAGACTTTCTATATGTTTATTTCTTTTTCTTCTAATTGGTCAGATTTGATGGCTTCAAATTCTTTGTTGGAACTTTGTTTTAGATCTTGTATTGACTTCTTTACTTCCTAAATTTGGTTTTCAGTGTTCATTCTCAAATCCCTTAGTTGATTGGTTATGGTTTCATTGGACTCCCTTTCTGTTGGGCTTCATTCAGCATTCCCTTTGTGGCCTCCCTGGCTTGCTCCAGCTATCTGTTTGTGTATTTCATGAATGACTCAATTATTCTTTGTCTAATCTCATCCCACTCACGCAATTCCTCTATTAATCTCAGATTAGCCTCATCACACTCACGATATTTCAGGACATTAATCTTTAGTTAGTTTCATCACACTCATGCATTTTCTTACCATGCTCACAGTGAGACCTTTGCAGGCTTTCAAACTTTTTGTTCAGCATGTTTACCAGTATTTTTTGTAGAGCATTTTGGGAACTCTCCTCTGGGTTATTCATTGACTGCTCTGTTGCCTGATTGTCATGAGCTGGAGTTGAAATATCTGGACTTGCCAGTTTTCTTGTGTTTCTGCTTGTTCTGCCCATTTGGGTATGATAGCAAAACCGATTCTTAGCTAGAACACTATTTTAAGGCAAGCATCAGCCAGAGCCCTGTAGTTGCACAGATTGTTTGATCTAGTCAAAATATGTACAGATACCATATAGTTCAAAAGATACAATCTAGTTCAACAACAAACAGCTAGGGATCAATAGACTAAAAAAATTAAGGAAGGGGTCAGCAGACCAGAAATATAGGTTTAGGGAGAATTGTGAGGAAAAAATAAGATTGGAGGAATGTATAGAGGCAAAGGGAGGGATAGCAGGAAAGGTGAAGAGAGATAAAGAAAAAGGAAAGATTAAAAATAAAAAATTTAAAATGAAACACATAAAAACAATGTAAGTATAAAGAAATAATTCTACAATTAATGGAGTTAAGGCTGGGAGGTTGTGAATCAGGTGATCAATATCTGAATTAAGTATGCACACAATGAAGGGTAAGGACTATTAATCAAAGAAAGATATATATCTGGGAATGAACTGAACAGCAATTAAGTAATACAAAACAACAACAACAAAAATAACCTAAAAGGACCAAAAGGGAAAAGAGTATAAAGAGAATATCAAAAAAAGAAACAACAACAATATCAAAAACAAAAACAAAAAAATAAAATAAAAATGAAGAAAATAGACAACAGTTTAAAAAAATTAGGTAGAAAAAAGTTTTTCCAAAAAAAATTGGGGTGTGGGGAGGGCAAGTGCAGTCATTGTCTCTCCCCTGTGTCGGTAGCCAGTCTCTTGGTGGTGGAGTCTTTGGTTTGCTTGTGCTTGGTTGTCTTGTGGCTTGGTTGTTTTCTTAAATCAGTTTATTTGAGCAGGGGGAAGGAAGCTCTGCCTCACTGGGAGGTTTATGTCTCTCCTCCCAGGTTAGGTCAGTGGGAGGGTGATCTACTTTGAGTATCACAAAAGGGCAAGGTGGCTGTTTCCTCTAGCTTTGAGTTGCTGTGAGGGGTGCTAGGTTGTAGGTTGAGCTACGGCCTGTCAGCTTTACCCTGAGGGGCTAGCTCCTGAGAGACTCAATCAGCCAAGCCTGGAATCTATCTCAGGATTTTTTTTGGGGGGGGGGGGGCAGTCGTGGGGCCTGAACTCTGGGCCTGGGTGCTGTCCCTCAGCTCTTCAGCTCAAGGCTAGCGCTCTACCACTTGAGCCACAGCGCCACTTCTGGCTTTTTTCTTTTTGCTTATGTGGTGCTGAGGAATTGAACCCAGGGCCTTGAGCATGCAAGGCAAGTGCTCTACCACTGAGCCACCTTCCCAGCCCCTATCTCAGGATTTCTGTGTACCAAGTTTCCAATTGCTCAAGGGCTGGAGTTGCTTCCAGTGCAGCAGCTGGGAAGGGTAGCCTCTGGCTCTGTTTACCAGCTAAGGAGAGTCTGCCCTGCCCTTGCAGAGCTGCCTCTGCTTGGGAGAGGCAACTCTCCCCAAGGGTGGAGTTGAGCCCTGCCACAGGTCACATTGTGCTAGCTGCTCTGGCCTGGTCTGGGTCAGTAGCAAAGTTGGAGTTTTTCTTGGTGGTGGGGGAGGGGCTACCTTCCTATCGCTGCTTTGTTAGAAGGGGTGAGGATGTCTTGGGGTACTCACGAATTGTCGTCCATGTCCACAGTCTGTGACTATCTGTGGTAGACCGGATGAAGATTTCTGCTCCTTGTCGGTTCTTGCTGGCAGGAGTAGAATTCACTCTGGTGCCTTTGTCCTGGGCTCTCTGTTTTGAATATGACGACCAGCGGCAGCCCCCACCGCCAGCAGCCGACCCAAACCAGGGTTGCTTGAATCTGTGTCTTTAACTAAGCTGCCTAAGTTTCCTCTCTGGCCAAATTCTCTGTACTAAGATAACACACTTGGTGTGTGTTTCTAGCTTTAAATTTTCCACTGGAATACTAATATTGGTTTCTATGGAAGAGCTTGCTTAGCCTCCAGCCTCTCCTCTGCCATCTTCTTCTGTTCTCTGGGTGTTACCTATTTCTATCTATTAAATTTATACTTGAACCTTGCAAGAACTTGATACAGAACAAAATGTAATAAATCATTGAAGATTTTGAGGGCAACAAACTGTAGTTCTTTTGTAAACAATGTAGGGAGTGTTATTTAATATTCTGTAGTCAACACAAATGCAAATCAAAATCATGAAGGTGCTTGGACTGGTCATTACAATTTCTAAAGATAGGATTTCTTGAAATTTTCAACTGTGACACACATAAAAATATCATTTATGTTTTTAGCCTAATTATTAATGGGGTGGCCTGGGCACTGTCCCTCAGCTCTTCAGCTCAAGGCTAGCACTCTACAACTTGAGGCACAGTGCCACTTCTGGCTTTTTCTGCTTATGTGGTGCTGAGGAATTGAACCCAGGGCCTCATGCATGCAAGTCAATCACTCTACCACTGAGCCACCTTGCCAGCCACAAAAGGGAGGGTAAATTTTTGAGCTCTAAGTATATTTTAGATATAGCCCTTGTCTATTTTATAACTAGTGAAGATCTTCTCCCAGTGTGTGGACTTTCTATTGATCTTGCTAGCTATGTACTTTGCCATGGAGAACCTCTGCAGTTTAATGAAATGCCATTTATCCAACATTTCTTTGATTTGTTGTGTTTCTGGGTCTTTATTGAGAAAATTTCAATTTGTGCCAAGGAGCCCTAGTGTTTTTCCTATTCCTTCCTGTAGTATTTTCAGGGTATCTGATTTTACATTGAGGTCTTTGATCCATTTGGAGTTGATTCTGGTACAGGGCAGAATATAAGGATCCAATCTCAATTTTCTACACTAAAGACTTAAAGAGAGAGTTCTCTGAAGAGGAAATTTAAAAATGTCCAATAGACACAGAAAGAAATTTTCAACATCTCTTCCCATAAAAGAAGTGCAAATAAAAAGTACATTAAGATTCCACCTCACCCCAGCTAGAGTGGCCATTATCAAGAAAACTAATAATAACTGATGTTGGAAGGGATGTGGCCAAAAGGGAATGCTATTACATTTTTGCTGGGAATGTAAATTTGTTCAACCACTCTGGAAAGCAGTATGGAGATTCCTCAAAAGACTAAGCCTAGTGCTTCCCTATGATTCAGCAATCCCACTCCTGGGTATTTACCCAAATGACCACAAAAAAGGCCATACTAAAGCTTCCAGCACAACTATGTTCATTGTAGCCTTATTTATCATAGCTAAGATATGGAATCAATCCAGATGTCTCTCAATGGATAAAAGTATTTAAAAAATTGGTTTACATACACGCTGGAATCCTATATTTCCATTAGAAAGAATTGCATAACGACATTCTTAAGGAAATAGAAGACTTGGAAAAAAAATCTTATTAAGTGAAGTAAGCCAGACCCAAAGAAACATAGGATGCCTGGTTTACCTTGTTTGTAGTAAATGGTATATGTCTAGGATAGTTCAAACAGAGGATCACAATAGCTCAATGCTATGTACAAATGGCCTTATAAAATGAAAACAAGAGATTTTTGGATTTTTTTCTTAGTGTACTGTATGCAGTTATTTCTTTTTTCTTTTGTTCCCCCACCTTTCTGGTTTACCCCCTGTTGTCACTGTTTTATTTTAGTACCCTTTGTATTGTACTGTATATAAATTTATCTGATTTGCATATAAGTTTATCTAATTTGAGGATGAGAAGGGTATCACAGAAATGGTAAGACAAATATCAAAGGATGAACCAATTCAAAAGTGATACTCAGAAGACACCATGTTGGAAATTAACTTTTCAACTTAAAAGGAGGGGAATATGGGGCAGGAAGTAGGAGAAAACAAGGCAGGGGTAATGATGTTCTACAAGAAATGTACTCATTATTTGTGTAACCGTAACCCTTTTGTACATCACCTTTACAATAAAAAAGAAAATCTACAAAAAAAAAGAAAAGAAAAAGAAAACATGGTCATTGAGACACAGAAAGGAGACAGGAGCCCCGGCTTTCAGCCTTTTTTAAGAGGATGTATAGGCTGAGTTCACCATGGATAAGAACTGACAAGATGCTACAGCATGGGAAAGTCAAGTGAATTTTAAAACATCATGCTGAATATTTGTGTTTGTGATCATTCTAACGTCAGTCAGAAAATGCATCAGCAAATGCCAAGATGACAGTAGCTGAAATTACAGAATGTGTTTAATTTCATATTAGGTTGGGAAAATAATACTTCCAAAATTTCTTATATGCACTGCTATTTAATGCTATGTCTCACATTTCTATGGTTGTCTGTATTTACTTGAATCTAAGGATGCCTCCTACTTGCTTGAAATTATCTCATATCTAGGTCTATGCAGGTTGTTTCATCTAACAGCAGAAAGCTGTATAAAAGGAAGTGATCACATTTGAGTTTGGAGGCTGATGCTTATATGGATTGAAAGAAGAAATTTTCCACAGATATTGTCATGTGTTTGCATACATGAATGCATGAGGTGTTGATTTCTTTTTCTTCTTTCATACCTGCAGGCAGAACGCCTTTCAAGTTGTTGCTGTAGATGGTGTCTGCAGTGGAATTATTCAGTGCCTCTCTACAGAAGACTCTATTGACTGGCTACAAGCAATAGCAACTAATATTTCAAACCTCACCAAGCACAATGTAAGTAGTGTTTCAAGGAGTAACTATGTATGTAGCTATTAAGATTTCTGGCCTTCACAAAATGTTTTAATATGTACTTACCATCCCATCAACTTGGTGCTCATACAAGAAAGAATCATTTCATGTCTTTTGTGAAACCCCTTCTGGAACACTGATTAGAAAAAAATTAACTTTAGAGTCTCAATATGCTATTAGTTCAAGAATTATGTCCCATATAGGTTTTCTTTAGCAAAAATCTCAACTATCTGTTTCAGTTACGTAAATCTAAGAATTTAGTGCCACAACACTAAATATACTAGAATAAAAATCCTGGGCTAATTCATAACTAAATTTCAAAAGAGTAAATTATTGATTGCAGAGTTGAATTATTTAAAGTTGGTGGATGCAAGTGTGGAAAGAGTTAACACAGACATTGGTGTCTTGTATGGTAATTTGTAGGCATAAAATAGATGTCATTGTAAATCTATTAAATTGCATAGTAGAGCTGGGTCTCTATTTTCAGAAATTACTCTCATATTTTATCTATCTCTAAACTTTTTCTTTTGTCATTATTTTCATATTTTATCATTTCCTTATGTGTTATTAATAAAATACACTCTCCAGATTACTTCCAAAGGTGTAGTCTGAAAATATATATATACCATAAACCTCACTTCATTAAATTGTGATTTTGTGTGTGCTAGGACTGAGGCTTGAACTGATGGTATCCCTTACCTTTATTGTTTGGGCTGCTGCTCTACCACTTGAACTAGTGCTCCACTTTTAGCATTTTGGTGGTTAGTTGGAGATAAATCTTGGATTTATCCCCCTAACTGTCTTCAAACTACTATCCTCAGATCTCAGTCTCCTGCGTAGCTAGGATTACAGGCATGAGATGCTGGCACCTAGCCATTTCATTAATTACTGATATAGTATCATTATAGAGTGTTCTATTAATATGTGTAAAAAAATTCTCCATCATTCACATCTTTGTTGACTTCTCTCCCTAAACTGTTCTATGACATGTTGGAGCTTTTAAGAAACCCTCACAGAATTTCAGAAATATGTAGAAATAGATGCATCAACTAGTAAATGTACAAAGTTTTCTTTATGTCTATGGTCTCCACTGAGCCCATGTATCTTTGTTGCTCAGATGTTAATTTGAAACCTAAGGATGGAAGCAAAAAGAAAGACAGCCAACAGTTGTGAGGGACAGATGTCTTGTTTTCAGATCACAACTGTTTTGAAGAATGTCATTATCTATGCACATAGGTGCTCTAAGTAGTGAATATAGTCAAAGAATACACAATCAGTTTTTCCAGAAAATGCCTAAGGTTGTTTCTGATGTCTAGATTTTGAGTTTGGGGGATGGAAAATCACATCTCAGCTTGGCCTTTAACACCTTGTCATCTGGCCTAAGTCTCCTTCATGTTTGAATTAAAGTCATGTGACACAAGTGTTTTCAAATGGGTGTGCAGTATACCTTCTGTCTCATTGCTTACAAGTCCTTCTACAACATCCATTCTCAATACTCAGTGTCATATTACTATTTTAATTATGGTGCTTTTAGCATATGTGAAATTTTATCTCACTGTAGTATCCATAAAGATAGATTCATGATTTTTGCTTTTTTTGTTTTGTTTTGTTTTTTTTGGTGGTCCCTGAATAGGTATAAATACTCTTATATCCTTATCTGGGGGCATCACCCAGTAAGGAGAGATCTGATTATGCCTGGCTTTGGCAAGAGAAATGATTCTCTATGGTTTTGCTAGTGCGGTGTTGCCCTGTTAGAGCTAAAGTTTTGATCCAAAGGAACAAATGAAGGGACAAAAGAAATCCATTGTTTCCCTATGGATTTTGCTTTTTCTCCTGTGTTGCAAGAGTCTTTTTAGGTATAATCCATTCTATTCATATTGACGATTTTATTGAAGCAATATTTAGAATGCTTTGAAATGTTGTCTTATCCTACATGTATGAGAAAAGGTATTTTTAAGAACAATATGTTAAGGTTTAAATTGTTAAGATTTTCTCTGTACTTAAAAACCACATTTTCATTGGCCTAAAATCATATGGACGCTCTCATAAAATCTATTTCCAGGAAACAGTTGAGCAGAACCATTGACAGAGTTTGAAAATTCAGTTCTTGAGTTAAATAAAAGAGAAGCCTAGCACCTGTGCCTCCTGTAATCCCAGCTACTCAGGAGGCTGAGATCTGGCAGATTACAGTTTGAAACCAGCCTGGTCAAAACAGTGTGTGAAACTCCATCTCTAGAATAACTAGGAAAATGCTGGATTGAAGGTGTGTGAATCATGTAGTATAACACCAACCAAGCAAACAAGCCTCGCATGCATGAAACTGAGTTCAAAACCTAGTATTTCCAGTAAATAAATACATATGCAGATACAAATGCCATTCAACTCTGTAAGCTTAAGGAAGGAGAAACCAACGTTTATTGCTTGTTTAATAGTCCTGTAATAAGTGTTCAACAAGGCATTTAGGAAATCAGGTAATGCTTTATACTACCTTGTTTTAACTGCTTGGAAATCCATGTGCTGCTACATTATAAGTCATCTAGTTTTTTTCTTTCACTTTGCTGTCATTCTATTTTAATTTCATCTTTTTTTTCTTGTAATCAACTCTCACTCACAAGTACTCACAAAGTAGTCTGATATGTAAAGTTCTACACAAATGTTGAAAAGAGACAGGACATAGCAGTAAAACTGTGAAAGTCACATTAATGTCAGAGAAGGCATGCTGCATACCAGTTTGAGCTCTCAGTTTTTCTTATTCCAAAGTATATATACATGGCATAAATCCACAGATGTAACCTTTTCTTCACTTGTCATATTCTGAGTCAATGGATGAATGGCTTATCCGCTATTAATAAGTGCAAAAGAATAATAAGACAAATACACAAAATAGTACTGAATAAGCCAGGCTGTGATGATTCACACCTGTTATACTAGCTACTCAAGAGTTTGAAATCCAGAGTTTTTTGGTTCAAAGTCATCTGAGGCAGAGAAAAATTGTGTGTGTGTGTGTGTGTATGTGTGTGGTTTATCTTATATAAAAACACATTTGAAAGCTGAAATACACATAAAACAAGTTGTATATGTTTTCAGAAAACTACATGACTGAAAGATATAAAATATACTTATAGGTGTACAAATAATAACTAGAAAGGACATTTGAAGTCAGAACATTTCAGAGACGTTTAATAATGATTCATTTTTTAGAGTAAAGACAGAAGAGACATGATTGAAGGTATAAGCAAGCAAAAAAAAAACATATGCCATGTTAAAATGAGTGGAATAGCCCATGACTGACAAGAAATTACTTGAATAATATGTTAAACATTTCCTTCCCTTTGCTCACTGACTTAACATTTGTGATTTTCCCACCCACTTGTATATAATTTCACATTGAAGAAGAGAGTGAATTTAGCAACCCACATTTCCCTGCCTCCATGGCAGCAGTGGTGTGACAGACTGGCTATAGAACATCGTGGGCTGGAGTCTCCTCCCTAATCCCATCATTCAGGATGTCCTGCAAAGGGCCCTGACGTGGCATGTTCCCCTGATGTGCCCATGACCTTGTCTAAATATCACATGCCTGCTGTCACATGAAAATGAAGAGAGAAGAAAAGAGTAAGTAAGAAATGAGGGGGAGAGAGAAAAGAAAGAAGGTGGGGAGAGGGAGATACAGCTGAAATAGAAAACACAGGTCAACATACAGTAGTATTATTTTATTTTTATTTATTTCCTTTGTCTTTGTTATAATATACTCTTTTTGCAGTGGGAAAGCACAGCAACAGTGGGTTTAATTCTTCTTTGATACAACTGGAAAAAATAGCTAATTTTAACGGAAAATAGTTACTAAATATAATTAAAACTGTAACCCCTGTTCATCACCTTTACAATAAAGATATAAAAATTAATTAATTAATTAATTAAAAGTAACTTCTATGTATTGGAAATGCCCCATACAAATCTAGGGGGCAATTAAGTCATTTTCAGGCAAACAGCATAATGGAAGGAATCAGCAAAAAAGAACAGATATTTGGAAAGGAAATATTCAAGAGTGCTTTTTAGGTATACAACACACAGTTAACACATAATGTAGTGAAAGACTGACATGAGAGTAGTCCAATTTATGATGTTTGTATGAAGTGGTAACAAATTTTTGTAGCATTCAGATAAATAAAATCAAGATAGATAATAAAAACTCATAGTAAGTAAACATTAAACTTTGATATCCCACAAATACATGTCATATTTACCAAACAAATTCCCAATTATTCAGAATATGTGGTTTCAAAATTATAAGAAATAGTATAAAACTAGTGCTCATACAAACTAAAAGAAGTCCACAAAACAAGAAAAAAAGAAACAAAGCAAAACAGAAAGTTAGACAAGCAGGAAGCACATAGATGATAGTTTAGGTTCATATATTCTAATTATAATAAACTCAAGTAGATCATATGTAAACAATGTAGTTTTACATACAAACTAATCATTTCTATATAAAATCAATCAAAATGAAAAACAGTATATACAGTATCCTTTTAGAAGGGAAATTCTATAGCCTCCTTTACAATGTTCACTAGAAAATGGACACATTACCTTGCCCATGTAACTGTAACCCCCCTGTACAGTATCTTTACAATATACAATATATATTAATAAAACAAATAAGAGAAACTCTAGAATGAAGATATTGAATACACGAAAGTTCCCAAAACTATAATGCAAATAATGAAATATTTAGGAATGTTGCTAATTTCCACAAAGTGAAATTTATAGCAAGCATATTACTAAAGATAGATTATATCACTTCAGAGTAATAAAACAATTCATTAGGAAGAGGAAACAAATTTAAATGTTGATATATGTGGTTTAAAAATATTGATCATGGAGCCAGGTGGCTCACACCTATAATCCTAGCTACTCAGGAAGCTGAGATCTGAGGCTCACAGTTCAAAGCCAGCCCTGACAGGAAAGTCCATGAGACTCTTTATCTTCAATAAACCACTAGAAAAACGGAAGTGGTGCTGTGGTTCAAGTGGTAGAGTGCTCGCCTAGAGCTGAAGAGTACAAGGACAGTGCCCAAGCCCAGAATTGAAGCCCCACGACCCTCCCCCACAAATATGGATTTATAGATAGATAGATAGATAGATAGATAGATAATGTTAATTATAAAAGTAGACTAAAAGAAAAGGACATTAAGTCTACAGTCTCAGAACTAGAATCGCAAAGTACCTAAGGACTGTCCACAAGGAAATGGAATGTGAAATATGAATTATAGAATCAGAAGAGGAAAATAAGATTTATGCTCAGCCTTCACTATACATGGTAGACAGTCATTACCATCTTCTTTTATCATGGGTGGGTAGATATTTCTCAGTGAGCTGAGAATTCATTCATTAAACATTTAGTGACACTTGGCTATCTTCCAGATCTCTCTGCCAAAATAATCCTGCTGAGAATCTTACCATCTAATATCTGTCCCATGAATATCCTTTAAATGCTGTCCAAGGAGGAAGAAAACTGCATGTATTTTTAATTTTTCTTTTCTAGTTTTATAACAAGTTACAACTTGGAAAGAAAATTGAAAAGGTTATTTCATCAATAATTCAAATATATGACATGAAATTGGATTTGTTTGGTCAGATTTTAACTGTAACAAACTGTAGAAAGCAGAATTAAATTTCCACATAAGCCAACTGTATTTTAATCTCCCTAATCCTGTGAAAATGCTGCAACCCATGACAACAAAGCATTAAGTTTGAAGATATAATTAACATTTTTGATCAATTGATCTTAAAATAGGGAGATTAGCCCACATTACCCAAGTGGGTCCAAAAGAGATTCCAGTGTCTCAAAAGTGGAAGAAGGTAGAGGATTAGCACCAAACATAGCAGTGCAAAACAAACCTTGTATAATGGTGAAGCTTTTGAGAATGGATAAAGCATTTTCAGAATAACCATTAAAATCACTATCATAGACAACAACATAATATTCACATTATTCATCAATCCAACTTTAGACCAGAATTCACAGATCTTTTACATAATAACTCATGTCATTATGAGATCAACCTATTGTAGCCATTGCATTCACTCAAACTGAAGGAAAAACTATCTTTGGAGTTGGGAGAGTAACATCTGTTCTTCTCAGTGAAAGAAAGCATGTTTGGAATCTTTCAAATGTCACAGAGTTGAGAAATGAGAGGAGATTGAAAGGATAGATGCAGGAGTAACTGCCAGTGTCTGGAAATCCACCATGACTGAAGTCACATATAATGAGGGATGGTAGACAAAATTATAGAGTGCTCCAGTGCTCCTAAGGAGTCGGTTTGCCTGAGTGTGATCACAGTTAAGTTATATGGGACTGTGTGCGTTGCCCTTTCATTTTCAGGACTTAACACAGTATATACTGAACAAACTGAATGATTCAATCCATTGTTCAAGAAACACTTGAAGGAAGGGTAGCTGAGAAATGGAAAGAGGAAAGTGAGAAAACAGCATTGAACTATTGTAATTAATGTGGTTAGATTAACAGTTACCCCTATGAGGTCCTGTGTCAGATCCAAATAGCCAGATGTCCTTATCTTGAGGCCCCAAACTAGTGCCTGGATTTATGAACACTCACCTTACCTTTTCTCCTTCACATCTATAATCCACATGCTCCAGGCCAGTTCTTACAACCATTTCAAACAGACCAGGCCTTTAATATACTCCCTCATGTTAGTCCCTTCCTTTCTCCAGCTGCAAGTCATTCCTCACATTATCTATGTATTACCATTGGTAACTTTAATTCTGACCCCTACTAGACAACTCTAGCATTCCTTCCTACTAGATAACTCTAGCATTCGTGTGGACCTACTATAAAGTATTTTAATCTATCAGCAGGAGTGAGTCCTTAGCTTATTCTGCAGGCTCCCCTCCACAGGGCTTTCTCCCAAATAAATATGTGCTGGTGTTGAGTGGCCATTCTATGTGTATTTTGAATCTAGTGCTCATCACTTGTGAGCTGACATTTAAGAGTTAAGAAAAGTAGTTGCACACAGGAAGAAGGAGAAGCCCTGTCCCAGGTAGATGTTCCCAGTATGAGATGTGTGTAATTCTCTTCTCATGTTAAGACATCTAGAAAACATGTATGTTGTTGAAATAAGAATTCATGTAAGCCAGAGTTAAGAGATCAGGGTAGGAAACTGCCATTTAGAGATACCCTTGCTTCTCCATACTGGAAGTATCAGGAATCAGTGGACTGGAATACATAGTGGAAATAAATAATTTCTAATAAATTGACTGCAAATAATGGCGAATACTTTCGAACACATTTATAGATTCAACAGCTCATTAAGAATATGTTGATCTGTGTACTTTCCTGAAAGTTTATCATTGAAAAGATTCAAGGAAGTTATGGAGTCTAAGCTCCCATCTATGTTAGAAATATTTCCAGCAAAGCTCCCTTTGGACAATGTCATACTGGAAATCTTTCAGAAAGGGAGCTTCTGCATCCTGATGCAGCAACTGAATCCTTGACAGCCGAGTATTAGGCAATGCTTTCTCATGATGAATAAAAATTTGTCTTGTAACTTTTATTCATTTGTACCAGTGCTGTCTTGGGAAAGACACAATAATTTAATTTCCTCATTCACTTGGCAGTTTTTCAGAGGCAAGAATCATATGTTCCAGCCCACTTTTTTCTTCTGCTTCCTTTTTTTCTCTTCAGTACATATATTGCAGACTGCTTATTCTTTTCTGGCAGATCTTTTGCAACTTTGCATGTTCTGGTACCTGTCTCTGGATGTTGAAGTTCTTAATTACAGGAATTCCTCAATTTTTCTTTTTTCTGGGTGTATGTTATTAGAATTGAGTAACATGTCTTTGCTCTCTGAATCACCTATTTGTAGCTATGAGTTGGTCAGGTTCTGGAAAAGCAACTCCACGAGTAACTCCAAAATTCCTCCTGTGACTGACTTCTTATATCTGTATAATGTATTTGACACTAGTTAAGTCATGATGCCATATGTAACACTTGAAATACAGTAGGAAAACTATGCACTTTAAAAAAATGTAAGGCAGCAAAAGGAATGAAACTTGTAAGGATGCATTGGGATATTCTACATAAAAGTAATATTGAAAGATATCTAAATAAACTGAGTTTGAGGATAGTAAAATATATACCTTTTAATATTCTGCTAGTCAAAGAGAACCAAGTCTACTGTTTTCCAAAAATAGTTTTATGTTATAAAAAAAAGTTTTTTAACTGCATTGTTTTTGTACTGGGGCTTAAACCCTGGGCATTGCACTTGGTAGGCAAGTGCTTTTACATTGAGCTCCCAGCCCAGCCCAAAGCATGAGTTTTGAAACTATGAAGCTTGTTGTAAAATCCCAACTTCTCAACTTATAAGTTATGTGGACTTGAACTTTAATTTCCTTCACATAAATCAGTGCTAAGTAACCTTCAGACACTGTGAGGATAAAATTGAAATAAGTGCTTTGAAATTCTGCCTCTTACATAGCTCCTGACATTTTACAGTTTTCCTCTAGTCAGTCGCATTCTAAATTAAATGATTTAATTCATAGGTCACAATAATACTTACATGCTATTTGTTGTATATTGAATTGATCTATCCTTATAGAATATTCATTTAAGTTGTTTGGGTAACAGAATGATGATAAAACTGACCTTGGTTTAAATTCATGTAGTATCCAAGCTATTAAGCAGTGCAGAGTTCTCCATCTAAGTTAACTCATTTGTGAAAAACACAGAGGAAATGAAATTTTCTCCATTAGCTACACTTTCTTGAATCAGTCCTTCCCAATCATTCTTTCCTACTATAATACTAAAATGGTGCTGATTCATGAACAGAGAATTCCTCCTGACATTTCTAAGTTGCCAACGAAAAATGAGAAAGAAATTCCCTCTTCTACTTGCAGCTCTTCCATATAGTCCATAAGGGGGTAATTTATTGGAATAAAATATGTGACTTTAAATATACAAAATATGTGTGTATATACATGTGTGCGCATATACAAATGTTATAATTGGTTAAAGCAAGGGAATATTATACATTGATTGAGAAGATGGTTGTGGCTTTATTTTTCCACCTGCAAGAATTAAGGACGGCAGTACTTGCTAAGTTTCAGTGATTCAAAGGTGCCACAAAGACCTTAGATCTGTAAACCTTTCCTGCCACCATCTGTAGAATGCTGATTTTTTAAAATTCTATTTGTTACTTCACACATATCAAATCTATGAAAGTTTAAAAATATTATTTCAATGTTCAGGACAAGAAAGAAAAGAAAGAAGGATAAGCGGAGCCAGGCACAGCTGTTGCCTTCCACCTAGGAAAGAGAAATTTCCCCAGAAATATTTTATTTCGTTAGTGATCATTTCTCATCCTAAACTCAGTCTCCTTGACAGACCTTACCGTCCTTGAGAGTTGAAGGGAAAATTTGACTGATGTGGCCAGAAATTTTCTTCTACCCTATAATGAGATAACAACAGAAAAAAATGATTGTGAACAGCTTTTGAAAGAATCAAAACCACAGTATCTACTAAATTGATTAATGATGAAAAGGTAATACTCTCAAAGGGGAGAAGAAGAAGGACCAGAGTGAGAGAGGGAGGGAAAGGAGAAAAGGAAAGGGGAGAGGGAAGGGGAGGGGAAAGATGAAGGGAGGGAGGGAAAGGTGAAGGGGGGAAAGGAAAAGTGAGGGAGATAATCTAATCAGCTATTTGCATTTACTCAGTAGAGCTTTAACCCTTTCTTCCTCTATTTTACATACTTAGCTAATCAAATGTAAATCATATGTTTGATCTAGAAAGATCTACAGTATTAGAGAGCACACACACAGCAAACATTTTCTTCTATAAAGATATTGTCTGTCTCTGAAAAGCTCAGAGTAAAGATTTCTGTTATGTCAGCCACATTGACAAGACTCAACAAAGCTTGTAGGTGAACTGAAAGTCAGGATAGAATAAAGCCTTGCAGAAAGGAGATTTTTCTGTAAATGAGCTAAGGGCTGTGATCAGAGGTTGTGGAGTGTGCTTGTGACAGGCATGGGTGTCACTTCAGGAGACCTTTTCTTGGTCTTTATAGCGGCTGACACATCTGAGTTCTTAGATGTACTTTTAGTGCTCTTGTGTTGTTCTCTGTGAGGATTTTTTCTTGTACATCACAGTGTGAGTGTCAGACATGTAGATGTCAACTAAAAATGGGTTGCAGAAAATGAAATTCAACAACTATGGAGACAATTGCCTAAATAAAAATAAGATCAAGGTCGAGTTGGCTTACTATAATGTATGCAGACTTTTGGCCATCCTATTTTTTTACCTTTTTATATAATGAGAGTTTATTTTGGTAAATTGGATCTGAAAAGATGCCAACAAAAGAGCCTAGTTTGTCTCCTAGAAAATTATACAACAGAAGTCAGTTTCTTTATTAAAAAAAAAAAAGTAAGTTTTGATGTTGCAAATAATCAACCATCTTTTATTTATTGCAACCAAACATATCATCGATGTTAAATTCATGATGTAATCATAATAAATTAGCCCAGAGTTATTGTTCATAATGATATGCGCATGAATCAGCTGGCCCTGTTTGCCTCTCCCTGCCCCTTTCTTCCGGACCAGAGCATGCTAGCTTTGCTACATTCCAGCAATCTTCTAGCTATGGAAAATGCCTAGGGACCCCACCCTCACATCCTCACCCCATTACCTTTCCGTGCTTTGGTCTTCATTATTTCACGGTGACAGGAGCAGATCCTGGTCTTCATTATTTCACAGTGACAGGAGCAGATCTACCCTATCTATCAGATGCTCTAGTCTCAAGATAACCTAATGGGATATGGACAGGATGTGTCCATCTAGACCAAGACCAGTAGCAAGAAGAAGCCAGCTAATAAAATGCTCACTCTTACTTACCAGCTGAATTATCTTGATTGGAGAAACAGCTATGGTATGAATTTGTAGACACATCGCAGTGAGACATATTCGTGCACTCAGGCTGCTGAGAACAGCTCAATGACTCAGGCATCTTACTGCCTGGAGTGCTTGTGGTAGCCTGCCTTGCTTCCTTTTAGCTTTTATCCTTGCTTCCTTGGGACTGAACATTCTCCCTCAAATACCTTTTACCATATCTGACTTTGTGTCATACTCCATTTCTAAGGAAGTGGGGGCTTTTACCTCTACATGCTCATCATAGGACATAAAATTATACAGAGATATAGCTGAAGTCTGCTAAGTGGGTGGATAAAAGACTTAAGCAAAAATCACCATTTTTGCAGTTGCTTGGCTCATTATATTGTAGACATATTTCATTCAAAAATGGAGCTTCAAAGCTGATGTTGTCTGAAGAAGCGGTAAAGGTGGCCATATGTCATACCTGAAGGTTTGCCTTGGCTTTTCACATCAAATCATTACATTTCTTTTTTAATGATACTGAAAAAAAATTTTGAAGAGTAAATTTATTATTATTATTATTATTACTATTTCTATTTGATATTGCCAGTTGAATTCAGGCCTTGAGTCAGAGCTCCACTTCTGGCTTCTTGCTAGTTAATTGCAGATGGTCTCAGACTCATGGAATGGCTTCAAACTAAGATTTTCCAATATCAGCCTCCTGAATAGCTAGGATTAAAGCTTCAAACTAAGATTTTCCAATATCAGCCTCCTGAATAGCTAGGATTAAAGCATGTGCTACCACGGACTCAGCTTAAAACTATGTTCTTATACTAACAGATAAAAACAATTTTTGTTTTTTTTCTGAAACCCCTGCAGACAATTTCTCTTCTACTTTTTCTATAGCTTCTTATATCATATTTATCCCAAAGACCTAGAATTATTTGTTGAGTACCACCAACAAATAATTTTGACCATACGTTATAGTTATATTTCCCATTCCTATGAACCTTCTTTGAAGAAATATATTCTGTTTAGATTGGTTTTGTTTGTTTTGTACCCCATGCCTGAGGCATTGAGCTTGGCTCTACAGTGATGTCAGATTAAATTGTGCAATCTTGTAGCTACCCCATCCACAAGCTGAGAACAATTCACCAAACAATAAAGATAGTGACACAAGTAAGGTATTTTTCTAGTTGAAACTTTCTGAGAACTCTGTTAATCCTGATTTTAGATATAATATGCACCACATTCTTATTTAAATTGAGGCCAAATACACATGCTTATGAAACATGCCTGCAAACAAAAAATGGAATACATTGTGGCATTGACATATCAAGCAATTTCCCTATAGCTGTGGGTAATCTCAGTGACAATATGCAGGCCCAAACCTACTCCAGCCCTTCTCCACACACAGAATCCTGACAATGAAAGACGACAAACCCAAAGTTCATACTTCTCTGATAGTAATGTTGGGTGCCCATTCCTCACTGGTGCCTTGGGTTTAAAGCATGGATGTTTGTGGGTGGAGTAATGTTTTCACTTCTGCATCCTTTATGTGCATATACCCAGTGCTCCAGTGCACAGGGTTGGGGGTGGAATGGTATGAACCACCTTCAAATTCAAACCAGTTCTTTCTGTCTAAACCAAATAGATTGTTCATTTCTAGAAGATACCTCTACATCAGGACATCTTATACAGATTCATGCATATTTTCAGCCAAAAGTCCTCAATAGCCTTAGTTTGTTTCTTTGCATTTAGTAGTATTTCCTTCCCTTGCTTTTTAGCTGCTTTACTGTGGCGAACATGCAATGTGGAGATTTTCTTGAGACAATATGTTGGAAAGGAACTGTACAACTTGGGGAAGGGAAAGTGGGAGAAAAATGAGGGAGTGGGTAACAAGTTTGATAAGAAATGTACTCATTACCTTATATATGTAACTGTAACCCCTCTATACATCACTTTAACAATAAAATTTAAAAAATAAAATAAATGTTGGTACTGGGGTTGAACTGAGAGCATCACGTCTGATAGACTATGGCTCTATCAAATTGACCACAGATACTGTCATTTGGTTTTGAGTTTTGTTTCATAGATAGAGCCTTGCTAAAACTTTTCCCAGACCATTCTAAGTCTGAATTTCCTACCTTTGCATGTGTCTCTACAGTAGATTTACTTTTCAGATACACACACACACACACATACACACACACACACACACACACACACACACACACACACACACACCACACACATACACGTATTTGAACAAAAAACAGTATCCTTTTCAGAATGCTTGTTGCTCAATCACAGAATTGCAATTTATATTTAGCTACTAGTTGAAAATTATTACTTTTAACACTTGTTTTGGGTGACAGTTGTTTTAGAAGTATCTACATATACAAATTATCCCATCTGTTAGCAGTGCTAATTTCACTTTTTCTTTCCAATTTGGTTGATTTTTTTTATCCTTTTTCTTGCCTATTTAGTTTTGCTAAGACTGTATGGAATAACAGTGGGGAAATTTAGCATTCCTGCCTTGTTTCTGAAGATGTGGGAAAGCTTTCATTTGTCTACCATTGTAAACAATTTTCACTGTGAATTTCTTGTACATGACTTCTATTATATTTGGAAAGTGCCGTTCTATTCCTACTTTCTTGAGTAGTTTTATGAAATGGTTTGTATCTTGTCAAAAGCATTTTTCTACTTCAATTGAGATGTGTGTTTTCCTCATTCATTCTGTTAATATGGTGATCTATATTGATTGATTTCAGAATTTCATCTATAAAATACTAGCCTATAAGGAGCAAGTGCACAATATAAGAGCAAATCTGAAATGTCATCTGTAATCATCTACATTTTATCAAGAACATGAAATTATAATAATGTGCACATTCATTTGTAGTGTCCAGTTGCATTATGTGACAAATTATGGATTTAAAAATTTCCTCTATAACTGGATGGATATAGTTCATTAACAAAAGTCAGGGAAAGCAGATATTAGGAAATAAAAATGAGAAAGTATATGTAATAGTTTACTGATTGATCTCTATTCCTGTGTTTCAGAAGAATGTTTCTTTTTAAGCAGGAATCATGTGCTATTGCAGTGAATTTGCCATTTCTACCAGTATTGGAATATTGACAATTGTTAGTGTCTTAGTCAGTTCTAATTTTAAATTTAGCCATTTGGTGTTAAAAATTTTTTTTACATCTTTTTCTTCTCAATACCTTGCAGAGATTATGTCTTTCAGCATTGCCCTTGTGACTCTTCTCTGAAGCTCTCTTCACCTGATTTGAATGTCTACCTTTCACCTGATGTACTTGTTCTATGGCTCTACCCATAACTCTAGCATATGTCTTACAGAGCTTAGTGTCATATAGTATTTCTAGATGCTGACTCACCAATACCAACAGTGTGGAAAAGTTTAGTGTGCAGTTATTTCCCATAGTTATTACGTTTCTGTTGTATGAAATCACTTCTGATGTAGAATTCTGTGACCATTTGGATAGGCTCTAACATTTCCCCATCTATGACCTCCTATATGGTGTTTTCTCTAACACCCCACCATCTATGAGCTATATTTTTCACCCAGTCTTTCAGGCCTGATCTAAAATATCAAGTCTCTTTGTCTCTCCCCATATTTGGTTTCAGGTCAGAAATAACACTTCCTGTGAAATGAGAATTACTTTTAATTTCTAAAGCATTTCTTCAGATTTTTTGGTATGCTTTATGTTCTTAATTTTTAATCCATCAGAATTATAAAGAAATTAAAACTCAAGATTTTAGCTTATTTTTTTCTCAATGAATTTTAAGTCAAAGTTAGAGTCTAAATTCAAGCATTAGCTTTGGTTCTGACGGAGCTGTTTTCTGTCTTTTAATTTGCTTGACCTGTATTTATCATGTACCTATTAAGAGCTATACATTGCCCCAGGTGCTAGTGGTGATGTGTCTGATGAAACAGACAGAAATCTGTGAATTCACTAATTGATAATGAAGTAGGACCAGACATCTTATAAAAGAATAATAAAAATATATCACATTAGATAATGATAAATAATCAGGAGAAAATGAATCAGAGAAAGGCAAGCTAGAATGGAGTACCAGATTACATTTTCATTCTGCTACCTTCCTGCTTAGGTGATATAAAGAATCATTCATTGTCTTCCTTTTTCACCCTGTCAGAACAGTGTAAATTAAGATTTCATTGATTTCCCTTTGTTCACTTCACTTGTTTTGTTGAATTTTTTTGTTCAGATAACTACTTTTTAATTTTAAAGTGAAATTACTCAGTTCATTCCCTAACAAGATATTGCATATCCAAATTGACCATGGAATTGCTGTAAATCTCCACAGATCACTGGCAATAAAAAATGCCACAAAATGCTCTAAATATGTGTGTAAGAATGTGTGGCTGTGTTTGAGTTTGTAATATATAATGTTTATGTTAAAGTATCTTTTTCTACTTTACCTAAGGTTCTGCAACTTCTGATTTGGAAGAAAATGTTCTAATCCAATCTAGAAAAAAAAAGAAATTAATACAGTATGTATAATGCAAAGTTAGTAAGATCCCCCTCATCTCAACAAACAAAATTCATGATAATACAGCTATATAAGAAGATGTAACTAGGAGTATTACAGTCTCAGGCCAGCTCCAGGTTAAAAATAAAGTAATAAACCTGTCTGGCAAATAACTAAGGCAAAAAGTAAAGGGCTGGGTTTGAAGCTTAAGTGGGAGATTGTGTGCAGAGCCAAGTGTAAGGATCTGAATTAAAAATGAGGTTCCAGGGCTGAGAAGGTGTCTCGGTAGTAGAGTGCTTGCCTTGTATGCATGAGGCCCTGGGTTCTATTCCTCAGTACCACATAAGCAGAATAAGCCAGAAGTGGTGCTATGGCTCAAGTGGTAGAGCACTAGCCTTGAGTTGGAGAGCTGAGGGACGGCACCCAGGCCCAGAGTTCAGGCCTCACAACCGACAAAAAAAAAAAAAAGCCTAACCTGAAATGGCAAAAAAGTAATTTAATGCATTAGGCTAAATGGCGGTATTAAAAAAATATGTTGAGTCTGACACCAATGGCTCATGCCTGTAATCCTATCTAACTTAAGTAGCTGTGATCTGAGGATTTCAGTTCTAAGCCAGCCAGGTAGGAAAGTCTGTGAGACTCTTTTCTCTAATTAAACACCAAAGGAAGCCAAAAACTAGAACTGGAAATGTGGCTCAAGGGGTAGAGCACTAGTCTTCAGGAAAAAAATAAAGACATTGTTAATTGTTTTTATATTTGCTTTAAAAATAACAATTTAAAAACTGAGTTACTTTGTAAAATGTATACCTTATGTATAAACATTTCATTTACAAAATTAGACCTTAACATCATTTAGATTTTCTTTCTTTTCTGAAGGTTGTAGCATCTTGAGATATCTTTCCCAATAAAAAAGAGCCACTAAACCAATTCATATGTTTGTAAAGAACTTCAAATGGAAAGTTCCAGGCACTGAAGGCTCTCTAGCTGTAGAAATGTGGCTCTCATTCTCAGTTCCTCTCTGCTGTAGCCATCTTCTCTAAGGGAATGTTCAGAGTACATTGCATTTCCAAACACAAGCAGAAAAAAGAGAATTTGTTTCAGATAGCATGGTATCCATTTCTTCTTAACTGGAAGTCTCCATCAAATTTCAAAGTTCCTATATTCTGGAACTGAAAGCAAGATGGGGCACATGTTTCTCTGCTCAGAAGTTATGGGAATGGCCTCAAGTTTGCAAAAGGGTCTGTAATTTAAACAAGCCAGATGGCTGATTGTCTTTGAAAGAAATATTTTCAATATTACAAATATTTTCAAGAACTCCTAAATCTATAGGCCTGCTTGAGAATAGATTATTCACCAGCCTAGGATATCCTAGGATATCTCCCAACTTATGTCAGTATTCTATTTTTTACTTAGAAATATAGACTCTGGGATACTTCATATACATATATATATATAAGTTAGGTGAACTTCCTGAGTTAGCAAACAAGTGTGTCTTTTTGAACTTCATGTAGACATTCATCAAATACCCCATTCTTAGTTTGAATCACTTTGTAGTCAGTATGTTCAGCATATAATTAATGTATGTTTATATTGTAGGTAGAGCATTGATATGGAATGTTCCTTCAAAGGAAGGCTTCACATTTGAGGAAACATCCCTCCAAAAGTACAAAATGTTTGCATTATCCTCTGACATGTGCACATTTGCATCATGTGAATAGGATTGAGGAAGGGTGTGCCACACACCAAAAAAAACAAAGTTTAAGGAGGATCTCAAGATATGGCTTCAAATAATTTACATTAAACAGACCATGGAAATGTCAAGGAAATTACTATAACTATAAATAGTAAACTAAGAATAGAAGACAGAGGTATAATCAAGACCAGGAACTGCACTGAGAAGTAATCTCTCACAGTGATGAAATTAGCCAGATATGAATACATAATTTAGGAACACAGCTTCTGTTTAGGACTATAGTTGTACAGGGCTTTGCTTACCTCACTGCAGCTGACGTGCTTGTAGGTTCTATCATTCACTGTCATTGTGGAATTTTTGTACAGAATTTCAGTCTAGGTAATTTTCTGCTCATATATTCTGAGGATTAATAGCATAGCAACAAGTTTCTAAACATCTGGCTTTATGGTATGGACTACAGTCCTGCCTTCTTCCATCTAGGAGTATGTATGTTCCCACACTGTCTTTTGCTCAACATCACTTGTCTTTCTCAGTTACTTGGAACTCAAACTGTAACTCATGCAGACTGTGTTGGCTTCACAGAAGCTTAACATGAAGAATAATGAAAAATTATTACTTTTTTTCTTTGAATAATACAGAGAATTTAGGATTTACATTATTTAGAAATAGCTCTGTTTCCAACAATAACAATTTTTAAACTATTTTAAAAATGAATTTTGTTGCTAAGCATATATTATTGATTATTTCATAGTTTATGTAACTAACTTAACACTATCACCATCATAAGAGCAATAATTTATTTTAAAAATAAAATTACAAGGGAACTAATAGATATTTTTGTTTGATCTTAAGTAGATTCTGCTTTATTGATATTAGTTGTTCTGATGACGAATAAGTAGTTTTCAGAAAATTTGCCATTAGCATTTTCTACATCAGGAACTCAGAGCCAGACACTGGTGGCTCATGCCACCCTAGCTACTCAGAAGGCTGAGACCTGAGGATCACAATTGAAAGCCATACCAGTCAAGAATCTTCATGAGACTCTGATCTCCACTTAACTACCAAAAAAAGCTTGAAGTGGAGCCATGGCTCAAGCTTAGGGATAGCACCCATGCTCTGAGTTCAAACCTCAAGACTGACACAAAAAAAAAAATAAATAAGAGCTTTGTCTGATCAAGGTGCATGGTATGTTTATGTGGACATCAGAATGAAACCTCTTGAAGAAGTTAGTTGATGGTAATAAAATAAAGTGGAAAACGGAGTTCATAATTTTTTTCCAAGTCTTTCCATTTCCTTAGGAATGGGGCAATGCCATTTTTTCTGATGGAAGTATAGAATTCCATTGTGTATACATACCACATATTCTTTTTTTTTTTTTTTTTGGTCATGGGGCCTGAACTCTTGGGCCTGGGCACTATCTCTCAGCTTTTCAGCTCAAGATAGTGCTCTACCACTTGAGCCACAGCACCACTTCCAGATTTTTCTTCTTATGTGGTGCTGAGGAATCCAACCCAGGGCCTTATGCATGCAAGGCAAGCATTCTACCACTGAGCCACCTTCCCAGCCCCACATACCACAGATTCTTGATCCATTCCTCTACTGAGTGGCATCTGGGTTGATTATGGTAATTAAACTGCAATAAACATGGTTGTGTTGGTAGCTTTAGTGTGGCCTTGTTTGCTGTTATTTGGGTAAGTTCCTAGGAGTGGGATTGCTGGGTTATACGTGTGTGTGTGTGTGTGTGTGTGTGTGTGTGTGTGTGTGTGTGTGTGTGTGTGTGTGTGTGTGTGTGTGTGTGTGTGTGTGTGTGTATGATTATTGGGTCTGGGGCTCTGTCCCAGAACTTTTTCACTCAATGCTACTGGTTTGTCACTTGAGCCACAGCTTCACTCACAATTTTTTGGTTGTTAATTTGAGGGAAGACTCTCATAGATTTTCTTGCCAGGACTATCTACAAACCAGAATACTTAAATCTCTGCCTCCTGAGTATTTAGGATTACAGGCATGAGCCCTAGCATTTGGCTTTTCAATATGATTTTTTTGGATTATTAATACATGATGTTGGCCATCAGCTCCTTCTATATACATTTCCAAAGTACTCAGGTTAACTTTAGAAACCAGGAATCTTATGAATTCTCAGCACAATCCCCAACACAGCAGCAAAGAAAAAAAATAGTTGGAATTATTTTATCAGTGTAAAAAAGATAACCTTCTTCAAATAAAATAGGTGTGTTTTCAAATTTACTTTGTGTGTTTATACTTTATATTCTCATTTATCATGAGGACAAAAGGGAATCTGACAAAGGAAAAAATAGGGCCAAGTGCTCATGAATTATACCTGTAATCCTAGATAATCAGGATGCTAAGATATGATCAAATCAACCAGGGCAGAAAAGTCTGCTAGACTTCATCTCCAATAAAGAGTAAAATATGGGCTGAGATGTGGCTCAAGTGTAGAGTTTCAGCCATGAACATGAAAGCCTGGTAAGAAGAAGGCCGGGGCTCATGCCTTCATTGCACTCCCCCCCCCACTTCCCACACACAAAGAACAAAAACAATCAGTTTATCAGTGAAAATAATTTGGGTATAATCTGGTGTTTTTATATTATGTAGGGTTAGCATTTTTAAGTTTCTCTAGAAACTCACTGAAAACTAATGATTAGTTTTAATCAGTAAGAGCAATGCTCAACAGACACTCTGTCATATAAAGGCCATTTATGGGAACATGGTGTGTATTTTCATTTGATTTGTAAAGTGTGTTTCCATGTGAACAGCAGAGAAGATGCTTCCTCCTAAGCTTCATTATAAATTCTTGTGAAATGTCATTCATTGAATTGTTTTAAAGTAAATGTTACTCTGAATTTAGTATCCTAGCTGAAAGTATTTGAAAATATATCTTCTATTTGTTTAGTGATTCGTTAATTCATTTACTCTGTTCTCTTGAATCTAGGGAAATCATGAGCCTTTGAAATCATAAGATTTTGAAGTAAAAACATCATGAAGTTGCTCTCTATGTCTAGGCTGATAAGCATTTAACTTCCATGTAAACGTTGGCTTTGATCACCTATAAATTGAAAACATGGAAATCTTTTTTCCAAATGTTTATATATAACATTTGGAATAATTATGAGGGACAATTAAAATTGGTGTGTGTTGTGCAATGAATGATATCACTAGGTTAAAGTGGCATGTATTAACACATTAAATAGATCTCATAAGAATCTGGGCCTTATTCTCACTTCTTTATCATTGCAGATTAAAAAAATCAACAGAAACTTTCCTGTAAACCAGCAGGTAAGATCAAGTAACACTTGCCATCTGAATCACATATTGCTTCAGTAGTATCTTTAACTGAACATAACTTCTGTGCCATTTAATTATTATGAAGAATTAATGGTTGATATTTGTTATCTTCAAGAGAACACATTAATTTATAGATTCATTTGAGGACATCTAATAAATATGTGTAATGACAGTAAAATAAATTACATTTATTTATTACATGTGTTTGGGACCATATACAGTTACAAAACATGTAAAGAAATGTAAAACTCAAGAGATTTCCACACGTCCATTACACAGCTCAATTAGGGAGAAACTCTCAGCTTCCCATCATTGTCACTTACGTTTCAATCTTACCTGATATTCTGAGTGTTTCCCTGCCATTACTTTTTTAAAAAACTGTCTCCTCAAAAGCAATTGGTACCCCCAAAGCAAGGTGAGAGTGGTTTTTATGATTGAAGTTATAAAGTGAAAATATGAGATATATTGACTAGTGACATATTTTTAGCAGGTGTTGGGCAAAATTATGGAAATGACTCATAGAGCATACACAGCATTCACAGTATCGATTCTATTTATACTGAACATGTGTAGGTTTTCCTCAATGGTTTCTCCTAAGAACCTTAGACCAGCACATAACAAGAAACTATTGTTTACTGTTTCAGTAAGATGGCTTTAGCATATCATCACTTTTGGAAGGTACATTGTAAACTGACCTCAAAGATCAAGGAATGTTTTTCACAATTTGCTGGCATTATTTCAAATGAGTCTACATTAGTGTATAAGATGAAAAATAACTATGATGGATGAGATTTATAAACTTATTATTTCTAACATCAACTTGGATTTGCAACTATTGAGCAAAAGGACACCTGGGAAGCCCTCTACGCAAGATAACATCTTATGTCAGTAGATAAATGTGAATCTGAGTGAAAGATCACATGAAATAAGGTAGGTATTTATGAATGGTATATAAATTCCAATCAAGTTCAATAATTAAAAACTTTAAATGTCCTCAAATTTGCTGAATTACTTCTCAATTTAAATTTCTAATTCCTTATCTTAAACAATTGTTTAATGGCAATTATATTTAAAAGTTTATTAAATTATAAATTTATATAAAGTTGTAAATTCTCAACACATGCCATAATTTTGTTACTATTTCTAAATTTTCCACATGTTCTTTGGAATATGGAGTATGTTATGTACAAACTGTGTCATTAATAGTATTTCTAACACAAAGCCCTGTGTAGTTGAAATGTTCATGAGAAGGCTCATTTAATCATTTAATCCCTGGGCATCTTTCCTAATGTGGAGCCTTCATCCTAGTACCTAATTAATGTTTTAAATAGATGCAGAGATTGATAAGATAGATTGTCTCACATTCCAGGTTGTCTCACATTCTACTTCTTCTACAATTGTACTTGATACCCTTGTTTTCAGTGGCACAGGCTCTCAGCTCATTACTCTATGAAGAAGCCTCTCATTTTATCCCAGGTGACTCTAGTTAGGGTGGGTTGCAGATAACACCCAGAAAACTACACTTTAAAGATTTCATAGAGCCTACAGTATAGGAGAAATTCCATTAAAGAGAAAATCTCCAAATAGAAAAGGCATCAGCTCTGGGAGGGAAGTTATAACAGGTATCTGTAGGTACAGCTCATTTATAATCAGATATATAAATATAGAAATTTATGGATTTGTGAATTCTTGAAAAATAATGAAAATGATCACTATTTCTTTAAGAATGAATCTAAGCCGGGTGCTGGTGGCTCGCACAGGTGGCTCATGCCTGTAATCCTAGCTATTCAGGAGGCTGAGATCTGAGGATCATGGTTCAAAGCCAGCCCAGGGAGGAAAGTCCCTGAGAATCTTATCTTTAATTAACCACCAGAAAAACAGAAGTGATACTGTGGCTCAAGTGGTAGAGTGTGATCCCGTGATCCTTGAGCTGAAGAGCTGAGAGACAGCACCCAGGCCCAGAGTTCAACCCCCACAATTGACCAAAAAAAAAAAAAAAAAAAGAAAAAGAAAAGAAAGAAAGAAAGAAAAGAAAAGAATGAATCTAGGTGAACACTGAGGCTCATGCCTGTTATCCTACTTACTTAATATGCTGAGATCTCACTTGGTTCAAAGCCAGGTAGGAAAGGTCCATGAGACCCTTATCTCCAATTAATCACCTAAAAGCCAGAAAAAAAGCTGTGTCACAAATTATAGAGTACTAGCCTTGAGCACAAAAGCCCAGGGTGAGTGTTCAAGCCCTGGACCAGCATATTAAACAAAAAAGAATCTAGATACAAGGTTGGAAGATGCACAAGTATAATTTGACTTGTCTCTGCATGTGTTTGACAAAACAAAAAAAAAGTAAAGGAAACTATAAAATTCCACTTCTGGAATGGCATCAGAGGAAAAGTGAGTAATGACCTCCAAAGTTAAAGTAATGAAATCAATGAATATCTAGCAAAATGGTCAGAATCAGTTCTTCAAGCATAAGGAAATGTACCTTTATCATTATATTATATATTGCTTATATATTCTTACGTATTTCTTACAGTTTTATATATCTTACATTCTTGTATATCTCTTAAATATTTATATATGCTTATTCACACTAAGCATATATGAAGAAACATGATGTGGTTTATATAAAGTTAAGGACATTAATATAAAAGAGATAAGATATTATGGGTGGAAATATGTTTCAGGTTAACCTAAGACTTAAAAGCTAAATTCCAAGCCAGCCAGGGATGGATCATGTTTGCAATTCTAGCTCATGAGGCTGGTATCTGATGATTATTTTTCAAAGCCAGCCTGGTATGAAAGTCTGTGAGACTTGAATCTCCAATTAACTACCAAAAGGCCAAAAGTGGATCTGTGGTTCAAGTGGCCAAGTGCCAGCCTTGAGCAAAGTTGCTAAGGGAAATTGCCCAGGCCTTGAATTCGAACTTCAGCACTAACACACACAAAATGCTGAAATTAAAAATCTGTAAGAAGTTCCTTATAGCAATAACAGACATGCTTTCAGTCCTACTTTTTGCTAATTTCTTTGGACATGGGGGTAACAGCACACTTTCACTCCTACAGGATTCCTAGATTGATCCTCCTGAGTAGCTAGATGTATACCATGAGATAGTGGCACATAGAGGACTTTTTCCTTCCTTATCTCCGTTCTCAGACTGCTTTCTGTCACTACAGATAGTTTTATCTTTCAGAACTATATGTAATAGGATTATATAGTATGCATTAAATCTTTCTGGATACTCTAACTATATGTAACAATATATAACTATATGTAACTATATGCAACAATATGTGCATCTGTACTTCATTTCCTCTCCCTATTGAGTAGTTGATCATGGGCCACTGTACTGTTATTGGCATATTGATACACCTGACCATTTGTTCTATTGTAAATTAGAGGTACACAAACAAAACAGCCCTAAACATTTGTGAGCAAGCCTTTCTATTGATTATGCTGTTAATTTTTTTGGATAAGATCATGTAAAGAAATAATTAAAATAGACAAGTATATTAAATGTTTTTCTTTGCTTTTTGTAGATCAATATGAGGGTCTGAACTTTAGAAGTGGGCACTCTTTGCTAGCTTTTTTACTCAAGGTTAGAGTGCTACTCTTTGGGCCACAGCTTGATCTCATTAATTAAAGATAAGTGTTTAATGGACTTTCCTTCCTAGGCTAGCTTTGAATCATAATCCTCAGATAACAGCCTCCCAAGAAGCTAGAATTACAGATGTGAGCCACCAGCACCCATACAAAACTGTTTTGTAAATAATTTCATCAATTTTTGTCCATAACATTAATTTTTCACAAGTTAAGCCAAGTGTTTTTACTTCACAGATATCCACAGTTGGTCATCTCTTGGTCCTTTTATTATTATTATTAATGGATTCAATGTTTTAGGGAAAACACTGCTGAGGATTTTTTCCTTCTCTGTTTAGGAGAGGTAATATTTTGTGGTTCTCTTATATTGAAGTCCCAGTAAGTAAAATTTGTTACATTTCCACTAATAGTCACTTCAAGTTAGTTTCTAGCTTACTTAACTTTTCTCAACATTTACACATACATATGTGGAAGAGTTACTTAATTTTTAAATAATTGAGTATGTGTTTAGGTATTAGATTGAATTTAGAACAATCTCCCTTTCTGGATTTCTAGTAGGAATTTATGAAGCATTGGTATTATTATTTTGCTATTTGGTAAAATTCTTTCAGTAAAACTGTCTTTATGTACATATAGATTCTTAACTAAAAAGTCTATCATTTCAATTTATGTCTTTCTGATTAGGTATTAGCAGTTATGTCTTGCTAGGATTTCTTGCATTTCCTCTTTTTCTTAACTAAGCTATCAACACACATTTACTCAGTTTTCATATACTTTTACTTTCACAATATGAGTGCATTATCTTTTTAAATAATTCATCAGTCTACAGACTTAACAATGTTCCTTAATTCTTTTCAGAGCATTAGTTGTTTTGTTTTGTTTCTGGGCCAGTCCTGAGACTTGAACTCATGGCCTGAGTGCTTGTTGCATGAGCTTTTGTGCTCAAGAGTATCACTCTACTACTTAAGCAACAGCTCTCTCTCTAGCATTGTTTCATAGTTAATTGAAAATGAAAGTTATACAGACTTTCTTGACTGGGCTGGCTTTGAAGTACAATCCTCTGTTGATAGCCTCCTGAGTAGTTATTTTGTTTCCTTTTTTATATATATTTCATTGACTTTCACTGTGATGTTTATGATTTTCTTCCCTCTTTTAGGCTTGGAATGATTGGTTTTTCTATTAGATCTTAATACATTGTATGAAAACTATGAATTTTTTGTATCAAATCCTGTTTAATTGCCACCAATTGCATTTTAAATACAGTTTTTTCTTCATAATTAATTCATGGTATACTACAACTTTACTGATGTCTGCAAAGTCCAATAGACAAAGTGATTATTTTCACCCAAGAGTTGAAATGGAGCTGGTGGTGAGATCATTGAGACTGTAAATTTACTAGTGTTCTAATAAATTCTGAAAGACAATATTCTTGTATTTATAGTCTTCTTTCAGATGTTTATATCAACAGTTAATAATTAGCCTTTAAACTTGTTAAATGTTGTCAATATTTGTTTATATATCACTCATAAACTTGATAAAGAGATCACTAGACATTCAATCCAGTAATTAAGGAACTATTCTGAAATAGAAGATATTATGAAATCACTGTGAAGGCAGAATGTAGACCTGAAGATAGAAGTGGAAAACTGGAGAGGGAGCGGAGAGGGACGGAGGTGTTGGGGGGGCGGGGGCAGCAGAAGGTGGTGTGGCTGTTGTAAATATCCCTACAGAATAATTCGGTGGTTGTCTGGCATTGTTGGCTCACGGTTGTAATTTGACTTACTCAGAAGGCTGAGGTCTGAAGATCCCAGTTTGAAGCCAGACTGGACAGACAACTATGTGAGACTCCTATCTCCAGTTAATCAGCAAAAGACTGGAAGTGGAGGTGTGTCTAAAGTAAAGAACACCAGGACCCCAAATTTAAGCCCCCATGACAGCATGCACGCATGCACACGCACCCCCACACACACACATAAAAACTTTGGTGGGTGAATTGAAACTGCTTTATACAACTACTTAAAGATAATAAAATAGGGGGAGAAAAGTAGGAGAAAAATAAGGGAAGGGGTAACAAGTTTGACAAGAAATGTGCTTATTACCTTACTTATGTAGCAATAAACCCTCTGTACATCATCTTGACAATAAAAAGATAATAAAATAAATAACTGAGTAAATTATTATGACCCTAGTGGGTTTTTTATTGTTGTAGAATTAAATAGCAAAACATATAACCTAAAATTTCCATATTATTTTATTTTCTTTAACTCTTTTCAACAATTATTTATCACATCTTCAATAATGTGGAAAGAATCATCCAGTGAATATAGCAGAGAACAGTAGTACATACTTGTAATCACATCACCCAAGATGAGTGCATCTTTGATACTAGTCTAGGTTACATAGCTGGACTTCTCACAAAAAGACTTGTCTCAAAAGTGCCTCAAAAGACTAAACATAGAGCATTTCTGTGACCCAGCAAATCCACTCTTGGGCCTTTAGCCAATAGATTACAAACAAGGCCACACTGAAGTTCCCAGCAAAATCATGTTTATTGCAGCATTGGTTACCACAGCCAAGATATGGAATTAATCATATGTTCCTTAGTGGACAAATGGATCAAGAAAATGTGATATATACATATGTATATGCATATATAATATAACATATATATATATATATATATATATATATATATATAAAATAGAATTCTATGCTTCTATCAGAAAGAAAGCTATTGTATCATTGCTAAGGAAATGGAAAGACTTGAAAAAAAATATTAAGCAAAGTAAGTAAGTCAGACCCAAAGAACCATAGGTCATATGGTTTTCCTCATTTGTGGTAACTATAAATCCACAAGTAAATGCACTGAATGACCAAAATGACTAAAAGACCAAAAAATACTCTTCAACATGATAAATTATGCAGGTCTCTGAAAACTCACATAGTTACACCAAAAGAGAATATTCTTAGGAGTTGATCACAAAGGCTTAATAACTATGTGCATACAGTCATATAAAGTAAGATTTTTTCAATTTACCTTTGTCTTGTTTGTTAGTTTATCTCTTTGGAATGGTAAGGGAAGGGCAAAGAAAAGTTGGGACAAAAGGTGAGCAAAAGCAGCAGTTATACTCACTAAACACTATGTTGAAAATGAGCTATACAACTTGTGAATGGGGACAGGAGGGAAAAACTGGTAAAGAAGGAATGATATTGTTCAAATACAAATGTACTCATTACCTTACTTATGTAACTATAACCCCTCTGTTTATCACCTTCACAATAACAACAACATATATACATATATACATAAAATATATCTATTATATCTTATAATAAGCATATTATAATATACCTTTGGAAATTATAATATGTATATATTATATATATATATATATATATATATATATATATATATATTTGATGAATGATTCTCCATTCTCTGAGTTCAGGATTCTTTGTGTAATTTGGAAGTTTCATCTGATTTTAGAAATAAAAGGATCTCTTTTTCAAGTAAATAAAATAATACCTCCTTGGATCTCATGTAGTCAATAATATATCTCTTGTAGAGAACAATAAATTTAAACAAACTTGTATATCCAAAATAAATAATAGGAATTTAATCATTTATGATTTCATTTTAGTCAAGAAGGGAAGGAAAACTAAAATGTAGGAAGATTCTTTTTAGTTAATTACACTTTGCTTCAATGAATTGATATGAAATATATATTTTTTCTGAATATAGATATCAATAATTAAAGAATGATCCTGTGTTTGTAAAACATGCCTTAATGCTTTATGTTTTATGCTATAATCTCCAGATATGAGAGTGTGGATTTTTGAGAGCAGTTTTTTATTAAAAATTAAAATATAAAGTGTTCTTTTTTTTGCATTCTTTTGTTTTGATTTGGTGTCAATTTTGGTGCTTGAACAGAGGTCCTGAGTGGTGTTCCTGAAACTTTTTGCTGTAGGCTAGTCCTTTACCACTTGAGTCATAGCTTCACTTCTGCCCTTTTTAGTAATTATATATGAGTCCTACAAATTTTCCTGCCTAGGATGGTTTCAAAGTGCAGTTCTCAGATCTCAGCCTCCTGAATAGCTAGCATTACAGGTGTGAGCTCTCAACACTTGGCTAAGTTTCATTTTTAAAAGAATATTGTTAATAAAGCAAACATTGTAAAAAACTAAAGACTCCAGGTGAGTCCTGTTACCTTAATATTAATATATTAACCCAATTATGCCCCAATAGGCCTATATCTGCAAAAAAACAGAGAGTTCTAAACTACAACAACCAACAACCACAGTTCATGAAATGATTCAGTCTTTATTACTTTCTATGCTTATGTATAGATAGTTTATTTGTTTGTTTGAATTTTAAGATGATATTATATCTGTGATTGTTAGCCCTGAACAACTGAGATAAGCCTGGAGATATGAATTGACTTATTTTTAATGAGCATCCATTTAGTGGCTCATATCTGATTATGTAAAATAATATTTGTGGAAATGAACCCAAGAAAATGGAAAGAAGAAGTTTTTTTCTTTGTTGTTGTGTTTTTTTTCTTCCTTTCTTTTTGTCATGTTTACTGGTTTGTATGTATCTGAAATAGATAGTAAAGAAGGGCACAAAAATGTAGAGAAAATGGGTGAACAAATGCATCAGTGGTACTCACTAGACACTATGTTGAAAATTAACTATAAAATCTTGTGGGTTTGGGTGAGAGGGTAAAGCTGGGAAAGAGTGAAGGAAGGAGTGACATTTTCCAAAAAGAAATGTACTCTTTATTTGCCTTATGTCACTGTAATGCTCTGGACATCACCTTTATAATAACAATAACTAAATTTAAAAATATAAAATATAAAACTACTTAATAACAAAATGTAACAAAAATAAGCACATTACATATGATTAATTATATAGAAATGAGAATGTTAGGAAAGATGTATAAATCCGAGATACTATAATTCTTAGTTTTAAGTAAATTTTAACTGCTCATTGTATTTTTAAGAACACTAAGCTATTTGTGCATATAGAAAAGTGTCATTTGATAGTATTGCACTTATAACAGATAACTTATTTCTGGATTGTAAGTTGACCATTCCCAAAAAAGAAAATCATGTCATCCCCATGTCCTAAAACTCAAAAGCTAATTTTCACTAAATAGAGATTTTTTTGCTTTGTTAATTTTTATTTCATCTCCCCAATGAATTCAGATATGTAGCAGAAGAATTAATTTGTTAATCTTCAAAGTATATTGTGACAAATTGAATGTAGTAGCATTTGATGTTATTTTTAACTATTCAAGGAACAATGAGCTATTGAAATTTGCATTTTAATTACATAACCTTACCCAGTGAGGCAGGAGTGAATGTTAATCACAGTTTGAACAACAGGAAACAGGAAAATGACTTAGATAGTTGTGCTTAGTATGTATTTGTTTCAATGGGTTGAACATCTTATAAAAAAGAATACTGTTTTCATGAACAGACAATACATTGTACACAGAGATGTGCCTATGTAAAATATAATATATGGAAAAGCCTACGTAAAATATAATAGCAGTTAATTACTACGTAAAAAGTACCTCAATATTTCTGATAGTGTTTTTGAAAAAGGTGTTTCTCCAGGAAAATGATCCTGTACACTTAGAACTTAATGGATATTAAATATCCAATCATAATTTTTCTGAAGTACAGGAGTCAGCAACAAAATCTGTGAATGAAAGAGAAAAAAATGCAAGTAAAAACTTAGAGCAAAGATAGATACCTACAACCCCAGCGACTGGGGAAACTGCAAATCTAAGAATCTAAGGATCTCAGTTTGAGGCCAGCTCAGGCAAAAAAAAAAAGTCCATGAGACTCTTTTCTACAATTAACCAGCAGAAAGCTGAAAGTGGAGTTATTGCTCAAGTGCTACAGTACTAGCCTTAAGCAAAAAATCCAAGCAAGGGCTCCTGAGGCCTTGAGTTCAGTCTTCACTTCCAGCACCAAAAAGGAAACAAAATGATTAATGACTGAAGAGTACTTTCAGCATATTTGATGCTTAATTTGATGAAATAATCTAGGCTCCAATGGGGAGGAAATTTCTACTGGATATTTCATAGGAGCTTGAAAAGGGGATTAAGACAGGGAAGCATGCCTAATTGGCACCAGGTTTTTGGGCTTAGGCACTTGTTAGAAAGAGAATGATGGGTATGTCACTTTTTTTAAGTCACAAAATACTTTAATCACTCCAGTGGCTCTCATTCACCCCAAATAACCAATATGGAAAACATCAGAGAGAAAAACATTTAAAAAAAATTAATTAAGAAGAAAAACCATGTGAGTCCTTTTCTTGGAGTTCATCTTATCTGACCATTTCTGCTTGTCTCACACATATACTAGTTATTGCAAATAAGGGAAACCATGGGACCTATGTTTTTTTTCACCTGGCTTATTTCACTTAATATAATTTTTTCCAAGTCTTTTCATTTCCTAACAAATGGGGCAATGTCATTCTTTCTGATGAAGACATAGAATTCCGTTGTGTATATATACTACATTTTCTTGTTCCATTCAGCTACTGAGGGGCATCTGGGTTGGTTCCATATCTTAGCTATGGTAAATAATACTGCACTAAACATAGCTTTAATATGATCTTGTTTTGATCATTTGGGTAAATACCCAAAAGTAGGATTGCTAGATCATAGGGGAGCTCTATGTGGAGTCTTTTGAGGAACCTGTTTTTTCTTTCTTGCGATTGTTTCTAATATATTTATAAAATGATTTCTTTGTTGCTTTGTATGTCCCTCCCCCACATAACCCCTGTTTTCACTGTGTTTGATGTTAGTATAATTTGTGGAGGGGAAGGGAAAAAACAAATTGTTTAAATAGGGATATAGGTGGACCCATTGCCACAATGAGATGTACAAGACGTTGTATCAAAAAATGAACTTTACATCTTTGGTTGGGGCCGGGGGGGGGGGGGGGGGAGGATGGGAAGGGATGGTAAGAGGAAACAAAGAAGGAGGCAACAATGCTTGATAAGAAATGTACTCATTAGCTTGTCCATGTAATTGTAACCCCTCTGTATGGAATTTTCACAATAAAAAAATTAATTAAGGTTATTTTTTAATTTACTGATTTTTTTCATATTAGATTTGTTGACTGATATTAATTATAATTGTTTCAATTCTATACATTATTGATGTATTCTCATTTTACCCTCTCCATTATATTTATAAGAAAGATTATGTTTCAGTTAATGTTATCTACTAGGTATACATATACATCTACTCAATAATTAGTATGTCCACAACTTAAACTATTTTTTATCATTTCTTTAAGGCATATACTTTCAAAATCCACCCTTTAAATTAATTTTTAGTTTTTTGTTAACACATAATATTTGAACATACTTATGAGGCACAATGCAATTCTATGACCCACATATGCATTGGATAATGATCAAATCAGTATAATTAGCATCTCCATCACTTTAAGTTTATATCATTTCTCTCCTATATTTTGAAATGTGCCATGTGTATGAATTCCTCTCCTCTATGTTGAAATGTACCATGTGTTTCTGTCATTTATATCACTATGAAAACCATAGAATAACAATTTATTTTTACATCTAATAACATTTTACCAATTGATTTATCTCCCTCCTCTTTTCTATTCTCCAGTCTTTGATCATCATTTTTCTACTCTTAACTGCTATGCAATAAACATTTCTAGCATCATTCAATATTTGTCTCTCTATGTTTGATGTAGTTTGCTGAATATAATGCTTGACATATTTTATTGAATATAATGTTCTTTAGATTCACCCATTTTGTCATGAATAATAAGGTTTCATGCTGTTTTGTGACTAAATAATATTCTATTGAATACATGGTATACTTTCATTGAACATTGAGGTTAATATTTTGGCTATTATGAATGAATGACAAAGAATTATCTTTTCAACATGAGGATTTCCTGTCTTTTAGGTATATAACCTACAATGCCATTGCTGGGTCATATATCAGATCTCTTTAGCATTTTGAGAAATTTCCATTTTGTTCTTCCTAACAGCTGTACTAACTTACATTACCATCAATAACACATAAGAGCTCTCTTTCTTGACATCCTTATAGGGTTTACTACCTAAAAAACTAGTCTTGTTGACATCCACTTTCACTAGAGCAAAGTTGCCTCTCATGGTGGTTTTCATTTGCATTTTCCAAATCATTCATTATGTTGAATGTTTTTTTTTCACCTAATTATAGCCATTTGTATGTCTTCTTTTAGGAAATCTCTAGTCAAATATTCAGCCTAGGGCTGGGAAGGTGGCTCAGTGGTAGAGCGCTTGCCTTGCATGCCTGAGGCTGTGGGATCGATTCCTCAGCACCACATAAGCAAAAAGAAAAAAAGCCAGAAGTGGCACCGTGGCTCAAGTGGTAGAGCACTAACCTTGAGCTGAAGAGCTGAGGGACAGCACCCAGGCCCAGAGTTCAGGCCCCATGACTGGACCCCCCCAAAAAAAAAATATTCAGCCTATTTTTAAAAAATTGATTTGAAGCCATGATCTCACTTTACAGCCATGGCTAACTTCAAACTCTCAGTCCTCTTAGCTTTACTTCCGAAATGCTGGGATTACACATGTGTGCCATCATATCCAATAGACCTACTTTTAAATATAATTATTTCTGTACGTTTTTGTTTTTATTCTTAAGTCCATTATATATTCTGGGCATTATTTCCTTGTCAGATGTATTGTTTGAAAATATTTCATCTCATTTGGCAGGAACTCATTGCTCTGTTGCTATTTTCCTTTGCTGTATAAAAGCATTATAGTTTGATGTCCCATTTTTCAGTTTTTGTTGACAGTAACTTTAGGATCCAGTCCAAAATAAATATTGCCCAGCCAATAGTTTGAAGTATTCTTGTGTATCTCATTTAATATTTTCAAGCTCTAGGCCTAGGTTTAGTTTATTTTCAGATAATACTACAGGGAAATAATTGTTTCTAAATGTTGCAAAGTGTTTTTATGGGATTTTTCACTATGTATTCTAGTGATATTTCACATGTAGCAGTGGTTATGCTATCACAATGTTCTGGTAATAGAACAACTATTTAAAAAATAAAAATGCAAATATAAGGATTGCAGGATGACTAGTCCTCCAGAAACAAGAAGCAAAGTGAGAAGAATACAGATGCATTTTGAGGTGACTGGCCATGAGAGAACATTGAAACCTTGAAAGTTTCAAAGACCTGAAACAATGGAATATTAAGAAAAACAAAATATTCCAGTACCCGCTATCCCTATCAGAAAAAAACCATCTGTTAATCTTTAAAATTAGTGTGTCCAAAAAGTCATTTAATTTTAAAAGCATCTTTATAATAAAATAACAAGTCAAAACAATAAAATACAAATGAAGCACACAACAAACACAATTCTCTTACATTAAAGAGATGTAAAATCAGTTGCTTTCCAATTTATTAATGAGAATAAAGCATAGAGTTTAAGAAGCATAAGTATAAACTTGACATTGATGCAAAGAAACTATTGTTTTTATATCTACAATCTGAGACAGTAAAAAGAAAACTGAAAGGCTAACTAAATTAGTTGTCCTGACAATTATGTATTGATGATGCTTAATTGGTGTGTAGTTGAGTGCTTTTATAGCATTTATTAATTTAAAAAATAAGTTGGATAGAAAAAATTGGATATTATGAAAATCTGCCAGCATTGAATCTTATTTGATAAGCCTTGTAAGGTGAAATGGAAGAGAATGATAGAAGGAGTAACATTGGTTAAGATACATTGTGCTTATAACATATGGAATTATAGCCTCTTTGTATAACCACTTAATAATAAATAAACCCTTAAGTATAATATATGCTAAAAAAGTACTTTCACTAAATGGACAATTACTTTCCCATCCCCCTTGCAGATAGCTCTGTCTTGCTTCCCCAGGGTATAGCCAGACCCAAAGAAACATAGGTCCCATGGTTTCCCTTATTTGCAATAACTAGTATATGTCTTCAGCTCAAGGCAAGCACTCTATCACTTGAACCACAGCGCCACTTCCCCTATTTTATCTTTTTAAAGAAACTTTTCTTGGTTAATTCATTTTTTTTATTGCTTCTTGCTCTAATTTCTATTTCTTTTTTTCTTTTCTTCTTCTTTTTTTTTTTTTTGTCGGTTGTGGGGCTTGAACTCTGGGCTTGGGTGCTGTCCCTGCACTCTTCAGCTCAAGACGAGTGCTCTACCACTTGAGCCACCACGCCACTTCCAGTTTTCTAGTGGTTTATTGGAGACAAAAGTCTCACAGGCTTTCCTTGCCCTGGCTGGCTTTGAACCTCAATCCTCAGATCTCAGCCTCCTGAGTAGCTAGGATTACAGGCATGAACCACTGGTGCCCGCCCAAGATCAATAGGCTATCCTGAAGAGTTTTCCATGTGGACATAAGAAATGTGTTTTATATTTGTGGGCAAAATATTATGCATATGCTTTTCAGGTTCCTTTGATTTATTATGTAAATTTTCTTTTCTGTTACTGATCTTCTGATTATTTTTATCAATTATTAAATTGTGATATTTAGATTTAATATTAGTATTACAGAGTTTTTCTTCAGCATTCAATTTTAGGAATATTTGATCCACATGTTTAAGGGATGGAATAAGTATATATACATATATATATATATATATATGTATATATACAATTATTCATTGATTAGCCCATGATTCATACAATATCCATCTTTTTGTCTGTTAACTTTCTTATTTATATGTGGTTTTGTTTGATGGTTTGATACTGAGCTGTGCTCAATTTGGTCATAAATTATAAAATACATTTTCCTTGTTTTATTTTTAAACAATGTTCATATTTCTTTTAGCTATAATATGACTCACAAAGTATAGTTAGATATTTTTCTTCCTTTTTTCTTTAATCTCTCAGTATGACCTACATACATGTTTGTTAGGGAACTCAATGTAATTGCACTTAATTACTGATACAAGCAAGCTTATTACTGTCATTTTGTTTTCTGTATGTTCTGTAGCTTTTGTTCCTTATCTTCTCATTTATTGCTTTTAGTGTTTAGCCGATTTCTTTAGTAAGGGCAAGTTTTGATTTTATGAATGAGACAAATTATATTTTCATATATTAAATATCAATTAACAAATTCATATTTTTTGGTTTTGTTTTTAAATTACTTTAAAATAAAAATATAGTTAGGATACAAAAATTTAAGGACACTTAGTTTCATGTGTTCATATATATTTACCTTTTCTAGGTAACTTTACATTCTCATCTAGTTTCAAATCACAGTCTAGCATGATTTTAAGGAAAAAAAATGCCTTTAGCAGTTTTTACAGGATTTATTTAGTGCTAATGAATTAACTCAGCTTTTGTTCATCCTTTAACATCTTTATTTATCACTTGTTTTGCATTACAATGTTTTTCAGATAGAAATTCTCTGGCAGAAAGTTACTATTTTTGTCAGCAGGTGTTACTCATTGCCTTCTGGTCTGTGAATTTCTGCCCAAAGTTCTTCTGGTGAGCTTACACAGAATGATAATTTCTTTTTCTGCTTTCAAGATTGTCTTTTAACTTTGATAATTGATTATAATACAGTTCTATATAGATTTCTAAGGGTTTATCTATTGGAGTTTATTTTTATATCCATATATATATATATATATATATATATATATATATATATATATATATAGGTTTTTTCTTTTGGAAAATTTTATTTTAAAATTTAGTTTTTTTTAATAATTAAATTATTTTTAATAATTTTAATTATTTTTTATCTTCTTTAATTTTATTGTCAAGGTGATATACAGAGAGATTACAGTTACATGCTTAAGGTAGTGAGTATATTCCTTGTGAAACATTGTTACTACCTTCCTTGTTTTTCAAATTCTGCCTCACATCCTGCTCTCTGATGTCATTCTTTTTTTTTTTTGTTTTGTTTTTACAAAGACAATTTTATTCCGTAAAAAGGAGATTACAAGAAACATTTTTTCTCAGATGAAACAGGGATTAGAATGTCCCTATACTTGTGAAATGGTCATGAACTTGGGAAAACAGGTGGCAATTCCTCTTGCTTTTCTTTCTTCCTTTCTTTCTTTCTCTTTCTTTCTTTCTTTCTTTTCTTTCTTTCTTTCTTTCTTTCTTTCTTTCTCTCTTTCCTTCTTTCTTTCTTTCTTTCTTTCTTCCTTCCTTCCTTTCTTTCTTTCTTTCTTTCTATTGAAAAGGTGATGAGCAGGGGGTTACAGTTACATAAGTAATGTAATAAGTACAATTGTTTGTAATCATTGTTACCCCTCATTATCTCCCACTTGCCCCTTCTTATCCCCCCCCAATTTGTAATGTTCATATCCAACATAATGTCAAGTGAGTATCAATGTTGCTTTGGTTCATCCATTGTCCTGCTGTTTCTGTGATTCCCTTTTCCTTCCTCGTATTTCATTATCTTATATGCAAAACACGAGGTACAAAAAAAAACTAAGAGAAATGAAGGAAAAATAAAACAATAGAAAAAAAGAACAAACTACATACAAGGTCTAATAAGAACCTCTTGTTTTCATATATTGGAGTTCATGTTGATATCCTTCATTATATATGATCCTATGCACTAGCAGTTGGGTTATTGAGATCCCTTGTTAAAAATATTATATACATATTATAGTTCTTACAAATGAGGGAGATCATACAATCTACTTTTCTTTGGGTCTGGCTTACTTTACTTGATATAACTTTTTCCAAGTCTTTCCATTATGAATGGAGCATTGTTATTCTTTCTGCTGAAAGCATAGAATTCCACTGTGTGGATGTATCACATTTTCTTGATCTATTCATCTACTGAGGGGAATTTTGGTTGGTTCCATATCTTAGCTAAGGTAAATAATGTTGCAGTGAAAGCTGGTAGCTTTCCCAGAAGTGGGATTCTGGGTCATAGGGGAGTTCTATGTTTAGTCTTTTGAGAAATATCCACACTTCTTTCCAGAGTGATTGAACAATTTTGCACTCCCACCAACACTGTAGTAATGTTCCCCTTTGGTTGCATCCCCACCAGCATCAGATTTCTTGATTATGACCATTCAAATTGGTGTAAGATGGAATCTCAATGTAGTTTTGATTTACATTTCTTTTATAGCCAGAGATGTTGAGCAATTCTTCATGTGTCTCTTGGCCATTCGTATTTCCTCTTTAGAGATGTCTCTCTTCAGGTCTTTAGCACACTTTTTTTTAATGGGGTGGTTGTTTCTTTGACAGTTTGCTTTGGGGAAAATAAATTTCTTGAGCTGTAGGTATATTTTAGATATGAGACCCTTTTCTCTTGAATGGCTGGGGAAGATCTTCTCCCACTCTGTTTTGATATAGTTTGATATATTTTGCTAACTATGTCCTTTGCCATGCAGAAGTTCTGCAGTTTAATGCAGTCCCATTTATCCATTTCCTTGATTTGTTTGTTTTTATGGGCAAGGTGAGACTGCTGAAGGCAGCAGATAGAAGGATCTTGCTTTTTAATCCAACTAGAGAATCTGTGTCACTTAATTGGAGAGTTAAATCCGTTAATGTTGAGAGTTAGGACTGAGAGGTGTTGGGTAGTTCCTGCTATGTTATCCACATTCTTGGGGGCTAAGATGGCTCTTGGATTCTCAGTTTGGGTGCGGTTTCTTGGCCTTTACTATGTTTCCTCAAAAGACTCCACATAGAGCTCCCCTATGACCCAGCAATACCACTTTCGGGCATTTACCCAAATGATCACAAACAAGACCATACAGCACAACTATGTTTATTGCAGCATTATTTACCATAGCTAAGATATGGAACCAACTCAGATGCCTCTCAGTAAATGAATGCATCAAGAAAATGTGGTATATATACACAATGGAATTCTACGCCTCCATCAGAAAGAATGACATTGCCCCATTTGTTAGGAAATGGAAAGACTTAGAAAAAATTATATTAAGTAAGCCAATGCCAGGCACCGGTGGCTCACGCCTGTAATCCTAGCTACTCAGGAAGCTGAGATCTGAGGATCACGGTTCAAAGCCAGTCCAGGCAGGAGAGTCCATGAGCCTCTTATCTCCAATGAACCACTAGAAAACCGGAAGTGGTGCTGTGGCTCAGGAGATAGAGCACTCACCTTGGGCTGAAGAGCACAAGGACAGTGCCCAATCCCAGAGTTCAAGCCCCAAGACCAAAAAAAAAAAAAAAGTTAAGTAAGCCAGGCCCAAAGAAACATAAGTCCCATGGTTTCCCTTATTTGCAATAACTAGTATATGTCTGAGACCAGCAGAAATGGTCAAACAAGTTCATGTTAGGCGAAATGAACCTCAAGATAAGGACTCAAATGATTTTTCTTTCTTGCTATTGTTTCTAACATATTTATAAGATGATTTCTTTGTTGCTTTGTATGTCCTTCCACCACAGTATAAGCCCTGTTTTCACTATATTTGATGTTGGTATAATTTGTGGAGGGAAAGGCAAAAAACAAATTGTTTAAATAGAGATACAGGTGGACCCATTGCAACAATGATTTGTGCAAGATGTTATGTGAAAAGCAAACTTTACAGCTTTGGTGGGGGGGAGAGATAGGAACATATAGTAAGGGGAAACAAAGGAGGAGGCAACAATGCTTGATAAGAAATGTACTCATTACCTTGCTCATGTAATTGTAACTCCTCTGTATGGTATTTTCACAATAAAAAACTTATTAATAATAAAAATATTATATACTGTGATTGAACAGAATTCATACCAAGGATGCAAAGTTGGTTCAATATACCCAAATCAAGTAATGTAATTCAACACATCAATAGAAGCAAGGACAAGAACCACATGATTATTTTCATAGATTCAGAAAAGCATTTGACAAGATCCGATACTCCTTCATGTTGAAAGCTCTAGACAAACAAGAATCCATGGCATATTTCTCAATATAATCAAGGCTTTATATGACAAGCCTACAGCCAGTAGGCTTAATGCTGAAAAGTTAAAGCCATTTACTCTAAAAATCAGGAATGAGACAAGGCTGTCTGCTCTTTCCATTCTTCTTCAATATATTAGAATTCCTAGCTAGAACAATAAGGCAAGAGGCAAACATAAAGGGGACCCAAATAGGGAAAAGGAAGTAAAACTCCATCTTTGCAGATGACATGATCTTATATCTAGAGAATCCCATACACTCCACTCCCAAGTTACTTGACCTGATCCAAAATTTTGACAAAGTTGCAGGGTATAAAATCAATCCACAGAAATCTTTTCTTTATGTCAACAATGAGGACCAAGAGGCTGAAATTAGGAAAGTAACTCCAGAAGGAACCAATGCAACAGCAATATACACAAGACAATATCTTGGAAATGATCTGTACTACTTGGGGTGGAGGTGAGGGAGGGAAAGTAGGAGAAAAATGAGGGGAGGCATAACAAGTTTAACAAGAAATGTACTTATTACCTTATTTATGTATATCACCTTGACAATAAAAAAATTAATTTAAAAAATAGCTAGGAATCAATCAAGAAGTGAAAGATTTCTACAATGAAAACTTCAAAAATCTGAAAAAGGAAATTAAAACAGATCTCAGGAAGTGGAAAAACCTTCCATGTTTCTGGATTGGGAGGATTAACATTGTTGGCATATAGAAAAGCCATTGATTTTTGAGGGTTAATTTTATACCCTGCCACTTTGCCAAAGTTTTGAATCAGCTTGAGTGATTTGGGAGTGTAGTCTGTGGGATTCTTTAAATACAAGATCATGTCATCTGCAATGAGGGAGAGTTTTACTTCTTCGTTTCCTATTTGGATCCCCTTTATGTTTGCATCTTGTCTTATTGTGGTAGGTAGGCATTCTAATACTAGATTGAAGAGAAGTGGAGAGAGTGTTACTGTCCTTTTTTATGTCTCCTGAACTTTAAAAAAAATGGACATGTGAATAATTCAACTATTTGTCACCTCATTTGTGGAGACTTCAGGAGACTTTTTCTTATCAGCCTGCAGGTGTATCTTTATAGATTTATGCAGGAGCTTTCCCCTAACCCTCCCACATCTATGGCTCCTTTCAAATGTCTTAATTTGTATGGGACTTTTACCTTTCCCAGGTATTAGATGTTCTCCTACTTCCTTATGATTGTGATTTCTTGCCCTCAATGAACACAGTTTCACGGTAGCTCCCTGAATTTCATGTGCTCTGACAACCACCACTGCCTTTGGCAACTTCCACCCTTTGAAGCAAACTGCATCATGATCCCAAGGTAACTAGTGGTCTGCCAAGATAGAAATCAGTTCCTGTGGGAGATCACAGTAAGGCTAGAAAATCCTAATCACACCCTATCTTTCCATTCTACCCTGATAAGGCACTAGTAAGCACAAATGCTATAGTTGGCCTACAATTTCTTATTGTAGCTTTTACTTCATTTGGCATTTACTTGGATGCTGAGGATTTCTCGACAGCTTTTATAGCTCTACTGAAGTTTTTTATCAGTATGTTGCTGTTTTCCTTATGATTTCATTAGAAAAGCCCCAGGCTTCACATGAGCAATCTTTCTGACCTTACCTCAGTGCGTTCCTGTTTTTAAAAGTTATCCATTTTAGTTAAGATGTCCTGGAATTAGGAATTAATATGTTTGCTTGTTTACTATAGAATATAGTTTTGTGTAATTCCTTTAGCTATGCTTCTCATTTTAAGAGTAACTTTGGTATGATTTATACCTCTTAGTTTTATAAAATATGACCTTGAAGTTGTAGTTAGTATGAAGTTTGAAGGCACTTGATAAATGGCAATTCATCTACACAACTTATTACAATATTAGTTCTGTTAGAAAACAAATTGTATTAGTCTAAATAAATGAATACCACTTTTTTGGGTTCAATTTCAAGGCCTGAGCACTATCCCTGAGATTTTTAGCTTTTTATCTTTTTAGCTCAAGGTTAGAACTCTCCCTCCTGTTCTACAGTTCCACTTTCGAGGTTTGTTGGCTAATTGGAGATAAGACTTTTGTGGGTTTCCCTGACTGGCATTGATCACCAATCTTCAGAGCTCAGCCTCTTGAGTGGCTAGGATTATAAGCATAAATTACTGGTGCCTGAATGATTAATTTAGTTTTATTAAATAAAATTTAAAATTCTCACAAATAGAGTTTTAAAAAATATTATAAACATTAATATAATTTATTCATTTTTTCTGCAACTTTTTTTGATTGTGAGGATACCATACAGAGGAGTTACAATTACATGGGCAAGATAACAAGTACATTTCTTAATTATCTTTAGTTCTACAAAGGAGATATCCAATCAACATGTCTGTTTATGAGTATAATGCATCTTGTTCTATGTCATCCACAATTCATCCATTTCAACTGTCCTTGGAAATTATTCAATGAAATATTTCAGGCACTTCATTGCTTTACTTAGCAGAATTTAGAACAAGTTAGAATTTAAATGCCCTAATACATGTAAATATTAACTTAATTCCATCTTCCCATCTTATTAATCTGATACTTACATATACAAAGATTCACTAATAATACTTTATAGCAACTTGTTTTATTATAATTTTGAGTTACAGGTATTTTAAGATGAAAATAACCTGTTTCCTCATTGAATAAAATTGAGTTCTAGAATGCAAAACAAAAACTTATGACATAGGAGAAATGCAATCTCTATATTGACAATGTTCACTTTATCAGTCCTTTTCCACAGTAATATTTTATGAATTTTAGAAATTCATTCCTCATACTGAGGTCAGCATGAAAAAATACCATGGTTTTTCCAAACTTTTCTTTCATTATAAAACTAAATATGTTTTACATTATTGTTATGTTTGTGTACCAATTCTACAATAAACACATTTAGCTATGAGAAATGGAAAACTATATTTGAAGAGACATAAAAAGCCTGAGTCTCTGAAATTCAGTAAACAGAGCTGATAGTTTTAAAGTCACTAATATGTGTTTATCTTATGTCACTATTTGGGATTTTATTTCTTATTGTTATAAATTTAGAATTTATATCCAATTATTTTATTGGGAATTTTGTCTGCATTCTTCTTAACTGTGATTTGCAATATTTGTTGACCTCTGTGGAAAAAAATCTTACCTTAATATAAATTTACTTTTTCTATATTCTTCTCCCTTACACATACTAATTCAATAAATAGCTTTGTGAATATTTGTGTGAATTTCTAATTAAGTCTCAGAAATATTCCTAAGAATAATGAATCATAGATAATTTTCATGGCCATGGAGATCATATATCACAAAGGTGCCTTAAAATCATATTATAAAAGAACCTTCATATATCCCTGCTAGAGTAGCTCTAGATCCATCTGAATTTCAGAGCCCACAATCAAATTCAAATCTTTACTCTCCTTTGGGAGATGATTTAGTTCTTGACTCTTGCAGCAAAAAGCTAAAAACGCTTTTGTTGACCAATAATATCAAGCAGCTTTTATAACTTTATCTGACAGGCTTACAGCAGTGTTTTATCTTCCTATGTATCAAGAGATTCTGATTATTGTCTGGACCAGTTTGGTCATACATCACCTATGTGTGACTTTGCAAACTGGCCCTGGAGGTAGTTTCCATTCCAAGGAAGCAAAGATAGAAAGTGTTCCCTGAAATCTTTAGGAAGATGTCAAGACCAACTTTGAAAGTTAGTGCTGCTATTAAAAAACATGGTAGTTTTGAGATGTAGCAATTTGAGTTTGTGTACCTCTTATGGCACTGTAAGATTCTAATACTGAGAAAAGCTATATGTTTTGTAACATGTCCAGTATTTGTTAACACCCTCTTTGCTGGAAATACTTAATTTATCATATATATATATGATAAATTATATATACATATATGTATATATACATTTATATGCATATATACAGATATATGCAGATATATGTGTATATATCTGCATATATGCATATAGCTGTACAAATATGTATATATACACATATATATGTATGTGTATACATACATATATATTCTTTATCTGTAATGGTACTGGAGCTAGAATTCAATTCCAAGCTGCTCTCTCTTAGCTTTTAGTGGTTAATTGGAGATAAGAATCTCAGGAACTTTTTGTCCCACAATATAGTGAATATCTCAAAAAAGTCAGTGACAAAAGCAAAAATAATGTTTTCTCAGATATACAAATATTATGTAATGAACATACTAACATCTATTAGGTATGCACTAGAGTCTGTCTAAACAATTCATATGGCTATATTAAAAAATATTTCATTGTTGTAATGGATAAAGGATTAGCTGACCCTTCAGTGAGCTGCAATCCTACTGCTTCACTGTTGCTGGATGCAGACCACTCTGGCTGGTGGTTGATGAAGGCAGAATTAACTAGGTAATTTCTTAAAATAAGAAATCAATAAAGTGTGAAACATCTGTTCACACTTCCTTCAAGGAACATTTTTCTGATACATATGATATTACTTGATAGTATTTTGGGAGGGGTCCAGTCGTGGGGCCTGAACTCTGGGCCTGGGCACTGTCCCTCAGCTCTTCAGCTCAAGGCTAGCGTTCTACCACTTGAACCACAGCGCCAATTCTGGCTTTTTTCTTTTATGCTTATGTAGTGCTGAGGAATAGAACCCAGGGCCTCATGCATGCATGGCAAGCGCTCTACCACTGAGCCACCTTCCCAGCCCCTACTTGATAGTATTTTATCCATACTAGAACATCTTTCCAAATTGCAGTTAATCTCTCCAGTTACTGTTGCTGTAAATCTTCATAGTATTGTGCATATTTAGCTATCATTTTAAGCATCCTTACTGAATCTTCACCAGCAACTGATTCCCAATGCAATAAATCCTGTGTTTACTTACCCACAAGGAGCTGTTCTCCATCCACTAATATTTTCTCACAATACTGTTGTAATTCAGTATTATCTACATGTCCTACTGGTATTTACAATTGCTTATTATTTCCATTGCAACTCTGTTATTTCATCCACTTCCTGGAAACCCTCCAATTAATCCAAGAGGTTTGCAATCAGTTTCTTAACTTCTATTCTCTCTCTTCTCTTCATATATATAGGGAGATACAGAGACAGAGACAAAGACAGAGACAGAGAGAGCTATTGATATGCATTTTCTTTTTAAAAGTTGTGTTATTTTATTGTAAAGGTAATATACAAAGGGGTTACAGTTACATAAGTAAGGTAATGTGCACATTTCTTCCATACTGTTGTTAGCATCTTATAAAGTAGATGTCTTAATTGATAAGACTTGAAAGTCAAAGTTACACCTCCATTCATGGTCTACACGATGGATGTTGTACTAATAGACATGAAAACAACATCCATCTCACTAAACAATTCCAGCATAATTCTTAGGTACCCAGATGTGTTGCCATAGTATAGCATTCTTATGTTCTAAGCAGTATGCCTCAACAGAGAACTTAAAATATTGAGTAAACCATGTTGTAATAAAGGTTGTTTTATAGAACACATGCAAGAGTAGATTTCATATCTTTCTTAATAAATGGCTGCATTATCCTCTCACAAAAGTTGACTCATCCTTTGGAAGACAGACACTTGCTTATGCAATCTAGCTATGAAAGTTTTAGATGATGCATTTTTTCTGTAAGAAGTCTTTTCTATATCAGAAACCTCTTATTTATTATAGTTGCCTCATTGATGGTCTTTGCTAAACCTCTGCGAAGCCTGTTTTTCTGAACTTTACTACTATTAAAACAGCTCTTTTCTATAAGTCTCATGAAGAACTTGTTTTCACTTCACATTTTCCTTCTAGTGTCCTCCTTCTCTCAATTCCCTTGAATTGAAGAGAGTTTGGAGTCTTGCTGTGGATTAGACTAAGGAGTGTTGTAGTTGTTTTAATCAGCTCTTCAAGCTAATAATATTCTCTCCAAATTATCAATACAAGTTAGAGTTTACAACCCATTTCTTCACTGGAGTAGCTTACAATGTTCTTCAATAATTTGAGAATATTCCACAATGTGTTTAGATGTTTCATTCAATAGGCCTAACTTTGGGACTTCTTGGCTTTCTGCATGATTTGCTTCATTATTTCTAGCCTTTGACTTAATATAAGTTTTCTTTTAACTTTTCCCTTTATTTGATCACCTAAAGGCCAATGAGGAATTATTAGTTGGCCTAATCTCAATATTACTATTAAAGGAAGTCTCAGCTGATTGGGAAGGAGAGAATTGCAGCTGGACAGTGAATTAGCCAGAATGCACACATGTATTAAGTTTGCATTCCCAAAAGAGCATATCTCATTGTACACTAAAATGACAAAAGAAACATCTGTGCATGGTGGTTCACATTTATAATTCCAGCACTCACATACTGATCATAGATCACTACAGAAAAATATAAGAAAAATGAGAAATTATGAAGATTCTTGGAATTACCAAACTTTGACATAAAAATATGAAATAGGTGCTTGCTATTGTAAAGTAGTATTGATAGACTTGTTCAAGGCAGGGTTGCCACATACCCTTATTTTTTTGTTGTTTTTTATTTTATTTTATTTTTTTTAGTTTGTATTATTATTTTTTTTAAGTTTTATTTTATTTTATTTGTGAACATACTGTACAGAGGGGTTACAATTGCATGGGCAGGATAATGCGTACATTTCTTACCAAGCACTGTAGCCTCCTCCTTTGTTTACCCTTCACATCACTTCCCAGCCTCCCCCCCCAATCCCCATCCTTTCCCCCTTCCCCCCCCCCCCCGCACCGACGTTGTAAAGCTCATTTTGGACATGACAACTTGTACTTCTCATTGTTGCAACAGGTCCACCTGTATCCTTAAACAACTGGTTTTTCCCCATCTCCTCCAAAAGTTATACTGACATCAAATATAGTGAAAGCAGGGGTTATACTGTGGGGGAGGGACATACAAAGCAACAAAGAGATAATCCTACAGATGCATTAGAAACACATGCATGAAAGAAAAAAAACATTAAAATACATATCTAAGGGTTCATTTTCCTGACATCACATTATCTGACCTTATCTGCTTGACTCATACATATACTAGATATTGCAAATAAGGGAAACCATGGGACCTATGTTTCTTTGGGTCTGGCTTACTTCACTTAATATAATTTTTTCCAAGTTTTTCCATTTCCTAACAAATGGGACAATGTCATTCTTTCTGATGGAGGCATAGAATTCCATTGTGTATATATACCACATTTTCTTGATCCATTCATCTACTGAGGGGCATCTGGGTTGGTTCCATATCTTAGCTATGGTAAATAATGCTGCAACAAACATAGTTGTGCTGGTAGCTTTAGTGTGGTCTTGTTTGTAAACATTTGGGTAAATGCCCAAAAGTGGGATTGGTGGGTCATAGGGGAGGTCTATATGAAGTCTTTTGAGGAACCTCCATACTGCTTTCCAAAGTGGTTGAACAAGTTTACATTCCCACCAACAATGAAGTAAGGTTCCTTTCTGTCCACATCCCCTCCAGCATCTGTTGTTGTTAGAGTTCTTGATTTTTGCCGTTCTAACTGGAGTGAGGTGATATCTCAATGTTGTTTTGATTTGCATTTCTTTTATGGCTAGGGATGTTGAACATTTCTTCATGTGTCTATTGGCCATCCTTCTTTCTTCTTCAGAGAAGCTTCTCTTTAAGTCTTTCGCCCAATTATTTATTGGGCAGTTGTTTCTTTGCGGATTTGTTGTTGGGGGGTTTAATTTTTTGAGTTCCAAGTATATTTTAGATATGAGACCCTTGTCCTTGTATGGCTAGTAAAGATCTTCTCCCAGTCCGTAGGCTTTCTATTGATCTTGCTAGCTATGTCATTTGCCCTGCAGAAGCTCTGCAACTTTATGCAATCCCATTTGTCCAACCTTTCTTTGATTTGTTGTGTTTCCGGGTCTCTATTCAGAAAATTTCAGCCTGAGCCAAGGAGACCTAGTGTTTCTCCTATTCCATCCTGTAATGTTTTCAGAGTGTCTGCTTTGACTTCAAGGTCTTTGATCCATTTGGAGTTGATTCTGGTGCAGGGTGATATAGAAGGATCTAGCTTAAGTTTTCTACATGTAGTTAACCAATTTTGCCAGCACCATTTACTGAAGAGGCTGTCTTTCTTCCATTCTATTGTTTTAGCTCCCTTATCGAAGATTAGATGGCTATAGGTCCGTAGGTTCATTTCAGGGTTTTCAATTCTATTCCATTGGTCATACCTTTATTTTTTAAAGTTGCTGTATTTAAAAAATACAGTAAACCATGGTACACTTACATGTCTTGTTTAAACTGGGGTGCCATGACCTCTCCTTGAGCTGGTTTTACTGGAGGGGTTCAGAGACCTCCCAGGAAGCTAAGGATTGATTGGACATATAGAGTGGCATGGGAGAAGTGTAAGAACAGCAATGTATCCTCAGGACATGACATCTTCAGCTGTGGAGAAACTTTGTCCTTTTGTGCTTCTTATGGAATTTTGGTTGCATCATAATGCATTGATGGTCAGATGTTAGTCTTTCTTTTATCCCTACAAAATATAAAGGTATAGCTCAATGTCTCTGTAATCCTGCTTTGGTCTTCGAGTTATACATCATCTCGTTAGCATATGCTATAAATATTTTTCACTAAAAAGATGCCAGGAATTTTCTGTAACTTTTTGTCTGAAAATGTGATGGAATAAGTATATAAATCTAGGCAGCTGTGGTTCACACCAGTAATCCTAGCTACTTAGAAGGGAAGAATTGTGGTTTGAAACCAGTCTTGGCAGGAAAGGCTTTGAGTCACCTATCTCTAATAAGCCACTAAAAAGACAGAAGTGGAGCTGGAGTTCAAGTAGTAGAACACCAGCCTTGAGTTGAAAAGCTAAGGAAAGAGCACTGAGCCCTGAGTTCATGTCCCAGTACAACCCCCCCCCACACCCACACATTTACAATTCACATACAAGTAAATATTTCACAGAATCTTGTTTCACTTCATTCAGAACATTATCTTCTTGTGTTCTAAGCGGTTGACCTCTACTGATAGTGTTTCAATTACTTGCTTTATGAGATATCTTTATGCACCCAATGGACTAATTTTCCCTTTTTTTAAGTTTAATATCTTTAATGTTTTAGGCCTCAGGATTTTTTACTCTGATTTTAATTATTCCAAGGAGAGTATGGGTTTATTTAATTCACAAATTTAAAATTCATTTACATGATGCAATTTTAATTGATTTCTCTTAATCTCTATATTTCTTTTAATTCTTCTCACCTTACTTAGAGTCAGAATAATGCACATACTAAATATTTGATATTATTTGCTTTATCATGACTTATTTACTACTCAATCCTTTTGCATTCTTCATCTATTCACATTAAAACATCTCATTTTTCTCAGTCCTCCCTCCATTATTTGAGTGTTCTGGTCATACTTTCCAATTTCAACTTCATTATGTAAAATTCAACATTTTCTTCTATTTTTTTCCTCTTTTCAATTACTTTCTTACTTGTGGTTTTCATTTTATGTTTTTAAATAATAATAATATATAGTATGGGGCTACATAGTTTTCTTTGTTTCACTTTATTTAAAATGAAAAGAAAAACACTGAGATGTACAAATCTTGAGTTGAATTTGACGAGTTCTACCAAAGTCATGTAATTGTGGGACACATCTTTCTAGAGATGTGTAATATTACTGGTTGTCTCAGAAAGTTACTGCATTCCTTGTCTAGTCATTACTAGACAAGCTATTTCAGAGAAGTAGCCCCATCTCCCTACCATGAAGGTAGTCAATTAGTGGACAGCAAGGCAGTAGTACATAAAGAACTTCAATTGGATGAGTTAGTTTTCCAGAAACTGGCCAGAGTGGAAGCCTATGGAGCATCCTAGCTAAAGCCCTATATAGGACATTAAAATGAAAAAGAAAGAAAAGAAAAGAAAAGTGGTGTAGTCAGAGATAGGTGGGCATTAGAGCAGTCATTAATTCTCCAGTCATCCACTGCTTTGACACTGATGCTGGTTTACTCTGAAAGTAATCACTTGGTCTGGGTTCTGTAACTCTAAACATTTGGTTGACTTATAGCAATAGTTACTCTGGTTCCTTTTATCTGAAATAGCTAACTCTAGCTTAATCATTCAGGTTCAGCCTTTTCTTTACAACTCAAAGCACTGAGCAAAGACAAAGAAACCAAAAGGAAAGTTTTCACAGAAAAATTTGTAAAGGATAGAATAATTAACTGATTAGGAGACTTCAAATATCTCCCTCCAGAGAAGGATTGTTTTTTACTTGGCTACGGAAAGACAAATACAGAAATCATAGATGCAGAGAATAGATGAGTCATTATCAGGGGTGAGGGATGGAGGAAGCAGCTAGCTTGTCAAAGGGCTCAGATTTTTGGTTATAAAATGGACAGGTATTGGGACTTAATGTACAGTCTGATGATTATAGTTAAAAATGCTCATAATAGGGCTACAAATGTGGCTTAGTAGTAGAGCGCTTGCCTCACATGCATGAGGGATGTCTTGGGTTCAATTCCTCGGAACCACATAGAAAAACCTGGAAGTGGCACTGTGGCTCAAGTGGTAGAATGTTAGCCTTGAGCAAAAGCAGCTTAGGGACAGTACCCATGCCCTGAGTTCAAGTCTCAGGACTAGCGGAAAAAAAAAAAGCATGTTCACACTATATTTATTTCTTTTATATCTTCTTTATTTTCTAGGAAGTTTGGGAAATTTCTTTAATTGATGAAAATTTTTATCATGATTTGAATTTTATACAATAGTCTTTATTGAACACTTTTTATTTTGAAGAATATTTTTTATTTATCACCTATTTTGTGTTGTTATGTATTTTCAGATATACTATGAGGTAAGTTTGTAGAGCCATAGCCAACTCTGTTCAGATATCCAGTAAGTTTCCTGAAATAGTTAATACTATTAATAATAGTAAATAATAGTATGTTATCTTTTGAATTCTTACTCTTGGATAAATATATAATTCTGGTAATTTAGATATTATTTGTTAATTTTAGATGGTTCTTGTGACTGTGATACTGAAGAAAATTTGAAGCATGACTAACTTTATGTCTCATGTTTTTGTAAAACAAAATATTCCCTTTTATTAAGGGATGACTAGCTTGGAACAGGAAATAAAATTGCTCAAATCTGCTTTCTGACTAGCTTGTATCACAGGAAATTCTACCTATTAATTAGATGGTGAGAAGCGGAGCATTAGGGAAATAAAATAGCTCAAATCTGCTTCCTGATTACCTGTTATCACAGGAAATTCTACATATTAATTGGAAGGTGAGAAATGGAACATTAGGGTTTTCTGCAGATCCAGGCGATCCTCTGGCCTCTTCCCAGGTCACATGTTTTATTTGGGGAGGAGTAATCTTGTTCTATGTAGTGCATTTTGATTTAGTGATGTCTAAAGGTCAGTGGATTAGCAGACTTCTGTGTGAATCCAATCTTGAAAGACGGTTTCCAATCTTCTTCGCTAGATACTGAAAGGTAATAGAAGGGCACAGGCACAGTTATTTATCTAAGGACTTTGTGTCTGAGTGTGTCCTTAGTTGATTTCCAACAGTTGATTTAACCAACTGGTGGTTGGTTAAACCTGTCTTCCTTGATAATGACCATTTTTAGAAGCTATAGGTAAAATCTCTGATTATAGAGCCCAGCTTGGCTTATACTTCTGTAAGATCTGCACCATTCACTGCATTTTAGGAGTGTCAGAACCCTGTTGATTGTGCCAGTTTCCTCTTCCAGTTTCCTCCTTACATCTCTTTCTTGAAATGCTAAACTAGCCAGGAAAGTTTGCTCTCCACTTTGAATCTCAGCTATATGGAAGGTGGTGGTTAGGAGGATTAGAGTCAAAGGCCATTAAAGGTGTTCCTTTTTTCCTTTGTTGCTGTTTTTGTTTTCTTTACCTTTGTCTTGTTTGTAAATTTATCTGTTTGGGGGAGGGTAATGGCAGGGCACAGAAAGGGTGGGACAAATGGTGAACAACAACAGTGATACTTACTAGACACCTACAAGTTGTGGGTGAGGATGGGAGGGAAAAACTCTGAAAGAGAAGGATAGGGAAACACTGTTCAAAAAGAAATACTCATTACCTGACTTATGTAACTGTAACCCTTCTCTCTGTATATCACCTTTACAATAATTATATATATGCATATATACATACATATATTTCAAGAGATCCCATCTCAACAAAATTTTCTTTGCATGGTGACCTGTGACAACCATTTTAGCTACTTGGAAGACATAAGGGGAGGATGGCAGTCTAATTCTATAAGAAAAAAATATGTGAAATTCCATAACTGAAAAGTAACTGAACCAAAAGAATAAGGGAATGGCTCAAGCAGTAGAGCACCTGTGTAGCAAGAGTAGCTGTCCCAAATTCTGTCTCTCAGTACTATTTTTCCAAAAATGTTATACTTCAACTGATACACCTTATACCCCCCAGGTATATTACCTGGAGATAGCTACTATGTGACAGGAAAGGCATAGCACTCTTCTTTAGATATCATGATGATGTGTGACCTCAGCACTACAGAGTACTCATTTGATATTGTTTTCAGTAGATTAATCTAGAAAATTTAACAGTTCCAACATTCAATTTCTACTAGACCTGTTGAGATACAATAACATGATAAAGAAAGACTAAGTAGGAACAAATGCCAATGGTTCTCACCTATAATCCTAGCTACTCAGGAGACTGAGATCTGAAGATTGAGGTTTCAAGTAATGCACGCAGACAAATCTTATTTCCTACTAACCAGCAAAAAAATGGAATCAGTGATGTGGTTCATGTGGTAGAACACCAACGCTGTATGGAAATAGATAAGCAAGAGTCTCAGGCCCTGAGTACAAGCCCCAGTACCAAGACACCGACCCCCCCCCACACACACATATAAGCTAAGCAGGGATTTGTGAACGGCTTACATTTATTTCTCTATATTTTTTCCTAAGCAAAGTACAATCAGTGTCAGTCACTCACCCTTGGACAAACAGGTAATACTTGAGTGTGAGAGATGAGAAAAAGGGTTTCTTCTTACATATGTGGGAGGTTAAATATCACTGCCCGCTTTGTTCTGAAAGGAGAGATGGATAGGTTTGGGAGTAGGATACAAAGGATCCTTCATCTCTGTCTAACTTTAATAATGCAATTTCTTCCCAAGAAGCTGATAAACTCTTGGATATGGGGACACCCCCAAATGTCTCAAAGCTCTACTTTCTCTATTTTGAAGTACATATCTGGGGAGAGTGCATCCCAGTTTTCTGAATAGCTGTGTGATAACTATTCTAGACTGGGCTGTCACCATGGGCCCTCTTAGAGCTGTTCAACTCTCTTTAGATCAGAGTTTTCCCATCTATTTTTCAAGGTATGTTAAAAGAAAATTTTCTGTAGTGGAATTAATGACAAAATTCTTACCTTGTTCTTCCTTCTGCTCTTGTCTCAGAGGACTGGGCTTTATATGAACCTAGGCTGGAATCCAGAGTTTTATTTCCTCCCAGTACTGAAAATAGGCACAAGTCTTCTGAAAGTCAGTGTTTTCATGAATGTTGTTTCCTTCATTAAACGTGGATAGTAATCTTTATTATGTTACTTCCTAGGGAAAGGAATCTGGTTAACCAGAACTCATTTTGTATGCTTGCCTGAGCAACATTCTTTCCATATATTAAAATTGTTTATGATAGTTTATTGACCTCATCAAATTAGCAGTGAACAACTCTATGCCATAACCAAAAGGTTCATGCAAGGGGGAAATTGCATTTAAATACAGGCAAATTAGAGAGGAATAACACAAACCCCACAGGTGAAAACATTTATGTTTCAAATAATGCAAGCACATGACAAGTGTTATATTCTGTTTCATTGAGCACTTCTTTAACTGAAATTTAATTGGCCAGACTCTATAATCCATCTCACTTGATACATAGAGGGAACTGTAAGTGATTAGTGCCAGAGACATTCATGGTAACAATGTTGGCCTGAGTGATTCATTCACCCCACTTAGGGCTTGATGGATTGACTCTGTCCTCCACAGTGCCAAATTGGAGGAAAGTCTTCACTGCCAAAATCCCTTCCTCCAAGTTTTTGGTAATGTAGGCACTAAAATAGTGTTCATGTATTTCAGATTTTACATATTTTCACTTTGTAGTGCTATCTGAAGTGTCAAAATCTAACTCAGTATATATGATTAATATATTAAATGATTTGTCTTTAAGAAGTACTTTACGAGTAAGTCAATTGAGACAGACACTCTATATTATTATAAAGTATATTTTCAACAGTGGTTAAATTTTGTATGCATAGGATGTGCTATTAAAGGACAAAGCAGGGCAAGAAATACAAAAGTGTCCATGAATACAGTAATATTCAAGCAGTAAAAGAGGACTGTCCATAAGGAGTAGAGGAATATGTGATAAAAACAACTCTCAGGTAATATACTATTTTTATTGTCTTTTAGCATGTTATGAAAAATGTATTTGATATGCTATTCTTTTTTTATTGTTTTCTATTGTGAAAATACTGTACAGAGGGGTTACAGTTACTTGAGCAAGGTAATGAGTACATTTCTTATCCAGCATTGTTGACTCCTTCGTTTTTCCCCTACCATCCCTTCCCTCCCACCTCCTCATCTATACCCCGACCCCCATGCCCCACCAGCCTAAATTGTAAAGTTCCTTTTTCGACATAGCTTCTTGTACATCTCATTGTTGCAATGGGTCCATCTGTATCCCTATTTAAACAATTTGTTTTTTCCTTTCCCCTCCCCAAATTATACCAACATCAAATACAGTGAAAACAGATTATGCCACGGGGGAAGGACATACAAAGCAACAAAAAAAAATCACATGGTACCTTATAAATACATTAGAACCAATAGCAAGGAAGAAAAAAACACTTGTGTCCCTATCTTGGGGTTCATTTTGCTTAACATCATATTATCTGACCTTTTCTGGTTGTCCCAGACATATACTATTTATTGCAAATAAGAGAAACTATGGGACCTATGTTTCTTTTTTTTTTTGATTTAATTTAATTTTATTTGTGAACATATTGTACAGAGGAGTTACAATTACATGGGCAGGATAATGCGTACATTTCTTACCAAGCATTGCAGCCTCCTCCTGTGTTTACCCTTCACATCCCTTCCCAGCCTCCCCCCTCCCCCCAAATCCCAATCCTTCTCCTTCCCCCCCTTCCCCCCCCCCCCACCGACGTTGTAAAGCTCGTTTTGGACATGACAACTTGTACTTCTCATTGTTGCAACAGGTCCACCTGTATCCTTAAACAACTGGTTTTTCCCCATCTCCTCCACAAGTTATACTGACATCAAATATAGTGAAAGCAGGGGTTATACTGTGGGGGAGGGACATACAAAGCAACAAAGAGATAATCTTATAAATGCATTAGAAACACATGCATGAAAGAAAAAATCCTTAAAATACACATCTAAGGGTTCATTTTCCTGACATCACATTATCTGACCTTTTCCGCTTGACTCATACATATACTAGATATTACAAATAAGGGAAACCATGGGACCTATGTTTCTTTGGGCCTGGCTTACTTCACTTAATATAATTTTTTCCAAGTCTTTCCATTTCCTAGCAAATGGGGTGATGGGGCGATGTCATTCTTTCTAATGGAGGCATAGAATTCCATTGTGTGTGTGTGTGCATATATATATATATATATATATATATATATATATATATATATATATATATGCAAGGAAAGTAGCCTATTCTATCTGTCAGTTGTTTGAACATTTTATCTTAAGTGCCATTGAAAACTCCAGTAGCTTTTATTCACTGGTCCTATTGTGACTGTTTTGATTAGGTAAAACAGCTTTCTGTTTTCTTGGTGGATAATTTCTTTTTATAAGTGAGATATCCCTAATTTCATCTGGGAGTATTTGTTGGGCACTTGATTCACAGGGTTATATATATTCCCGTGATGCGTTCCTTAGCCTTCAAAATGACATATATCTCTTTTTTTTTAACCACATTTTCTTGATCCATTCATCTAGTGAGGGGCATCTAGGTTGGTTCCATATCTTAGTTATGATAAATAATGCTGCAATAAACATAGTTGTGCTGGTACCTTTGGTATGGTCTTGTTTGTGATCATTCAGGTAAATGCCCAAAAGTGGGATTGCTGGGTCATAGGGGAGCTCTATGTGGAGTTTTTTGAGGAAACCCCATACTACTTTCCAAAGTGGTTGAACAATTTTATACTCCCTATTCTTTTTTTAATGTTTTTATTGTGAAAATACTGTACAGAGGGGTTACAATTACATGAACAAGGTTATGAGTACATTTCGTATCAAACATTGTTGCCTCCTCCTTTGTTTTTCCCCTACCATCCTTTCCCTCCCACCTCGAGAACTACAGTCCACCCCCCCACCCCTGCATAAATTATAAAGTTCATTTTTCAACATAGTGTCTTGTATATCTCATAGTTACAGTGGGTCAACCTGTATCCTTATTTAAGCATTTTGTTGATATGCTGTTCTTTTTTGGGAGGAAGGTCTGGTGGTGGGGCCTGAACTCTGGGCCTGGGTGCTGTCCCTCAGCTCTTCAGTTCATGGCTACCGCTCTACCACTTGAGCCACAGCGCCACTTCCAGCTTTTTTCTTTTTGCTTATGTGGTGCTGAGGAATCAAACCCAAGGCCTCAGGCATGCAAGGCAAGCGCTCTACCACTGAGCTACCTTCCCAGCCCCAATATGCTATTCTTATGAAGAAAAAAGTTAAAAAGTAGAGTTTTAAATCATGTAGAACTGGAAGCCAAATATTATAATCCTGAAAAACAACATACAAATTCAGGGATCTGAATACAAGTTTCACATTCAAAATAACAAGTGATTTATGGGAAGGAAAGGTAGAGATGAGTAATTTCTACAGACACTAAATGAGATTGGTGACAACTGCACTATCAAGCATGTCCTCAAGTGGCGTAAAATATTTGAATGTGAGGCTGCATGCATTTGAACTCCCTTGACATTTACCTGAGATTCTAGAACCAGGAAAAGGAAAAATGAATAGAAATAGAAATAAAAAGTAAATACCCCAATGAAGTAAAGATGAAAAGTTTGCTCCAAGCACTGCTATCATTTAACTATGGCTTTGATGCTGCTTGCAGCAGCTTATGTCTTGGGTAGAATGGAAACCATATACAGTCTAGAGAACATGCAAAGGCAGAGTGACCATTTATTTTAATAAACAAGGAAAACAGGCTTCCTCATTTTATGAAGAAGGCTTAAAATATTTGTGGGTTTTTTGAAGATGAGATAAGGACTTCTAGCTATAAGGACAAAGGTTTTTGCCCTAGGTTTCAGATGTTCTATGTATTTATTATATTTTTATTATGCCAGCTCTGGATCAGATGCACTGACATCTTTGCTCAACAATGGTTTCTTCCACTAGCCCACACTATAACCTCTCAGTTCTGTTTGGAATTCCACCTACTTATTCCAAAAAGTATTAATCCTCGTTAAACCCAGGAAGATGAATTTTGTCTGGATCCTACTAGGCTTCAGTTAATGGATGGTTAGTTATTACATTAGTTACTCAATGTTAGTTTATGGTGTTTGTTATTGCATACATCACTACACCATTATTGAATTAATTACTGTATTTTTTTTGAAGAGTGGGTTGGCCCCTGATGCCTCACCTCCACAACAAGTATTGCTTGTCTTTCTGCTTTCTGTCATTAGTTGAAGTAGAGCAAAGCCCCAGAGAGGCCTGTGACACTCTTGGACCATCAGCCCAAATCTACCTTTTCCCTTTACAAATTGCCTCTCCTTGGGTATCTTTCTTACAGAGACATAAAACCTATGAAGACAAGCAGCAAGGGCTTAGCAGACTAAGTTAGGAAAGGTGTATCAAAGAGGAGAGTTGTAAGGTCAGGTTGTGCATGCTGTGTGATGCTGGTGCCTTCTATTTGCAGAGGTCAGGAAAGGTTGGCTTCTCAGGGAAGAAGAGCTATGCATTGTTAGCTAAATCAGTAAAGAAATGAAACATTTCATACTAATGAGGCGAGCCACTGATTTTTCAAAGAAAACTGACAGCTGTACCAGGCATTAGTGAGACACACTGATATTTGAGGGAATTTCACAGAAATAGAACTTTTTAGAAATCTAGTTTATTTGAAGATCCATACAATTGTGGAAAAGAAGGAAGCAGCAGTGTCACCAAAAGGGTCCCCAAGTTCTGTGAAACATTCCGATCTGTCGCTTTATTTTTGTATTTCTGTATTACTCATAAGCAGAAGCACTTTGTTCCAGACTGCCTTCAAGAATATTCATATAGGAAATATTATGGAAAGCTACAGAGAGGAGTTCCCTTTAGAGAAAAGGCAGGTTTAATTATTGTCCTAAAAAGAAAGATAATTACTGACACAATGATATATTTAGGTTCCCTAAGCTCAGAGAGGGTCGCCTGTAACACCTCCTACTTTATGCACAGATGGGCTAGACCCAGTATTTTACTACCCCAGATGTTTGCTGTGTAATGTAATGATTAATGAAATCATCAGTCTTTGATTCAAGAATGTCAAATCTTCTACTGGTATCAATAAAGTAATACTTTATTGTATCTGAGCCATCACAGCCAGTTGGGCAGGGAAACTGAGATGATGACAAAGATGGCTTTTGAGTACTGAAGGATTCAATTCTCAGGAATGCCGAGGTGATTAGAGAAAATTCCATGAATATCTGTAGTAAATATACTGATTCAATTGTTTGAGCTACCAGGACATAAAGTTCTCCTTTACTTTATTGCTTACTTATGAGGAATAATTTTGTGGTTCCAGCTAGAAAATTGAGAATTAGGTTTAATGACAGATAATTGGTTGGTACATGGAATGTTTATCATTGCTTTCAAAACAGGTTTCTAATCAATCTAGTGAGGTGTCACCCTGAAATGGCTAAATGTTGTTCTTTTGTGTGTTTTTTTCCCCTGAAGTGGTAAAAGTTCTCATTCAAACAATGATTATCTATTAGCTTCCACACTGAACATGGAGGGAGGCAACTCAGAGCCATTAGGAATGGAAACCATGGGAGTAGTGAAAATTTTCCCAGCTCACAAGGGAGAGGAGAGAGTAGAGAACACCATGTCCCTAAGTGATTTGCTACAAGAGTTGTTCTCTAAAGCAAAGCAAATGCACTGGGCTTATAGTAAACCATCGAAAGAATCATCTTAATCTGTCTCTGCTCTAATCCTTCTCAACTCTCCAGGGGAGGGATGATAGGAGATAAAGGGTTCTCAAAACTCTCTCTATTCTCCACATAGTAAGTTCTTAGCAATACAAATGTGCTGGGGAACTTTGATCCAGGAAGATATTGACAATTGTGTTGCTTCTTTTCACTGGGAATTGTATTGTTTCTTCCCCTGTCTATGGGGGGATGGGAGGTTGCATTCAGCAAATAACACTTAGGAATCATTTATAATAGGACCTTGATGGTTAAGCCCTTTGGACCAATTCCATGAGTGCACTATTGTTACTTCTATATCTGTGTATGTAAGGAGAATTGATTAATTATATATCTTATAGGTCTGTCCCATAAGACTCAGAGGGAATCTTCTCCATCAAGAATAGCACATGTAGAGAAAAGTCTGCATGACCCTTTTGAGCAATGGTCTAGGTTACTGATCATCTGGTTAACTGGAATATCTAACCAGGTGAAACTGGCTTTTTGCAAAGGCATCTTTGAGTTTTTAGACTCCTCACATGTCTAACCAAACCACCGGCCCTTTGATATCACACACTTGCAAATGAGAATATTTATAGAAGTTTTTGATGATTCAGTTATAGGTGAATACAAAGCTCTCAGAAATAAGAAATAACTTGTGTAGCATGTATGAGTTTTCCAGAGTAAAATCATTTTTAAAGACATACTATGATATAACAAGGGAATTAACCTAGACAAAATCTTTCCATATTGCATAAACTACCTTAGTTTTTGTTCTTTTTGCTTTGTTGCATATAATTAGTTCCATACAGTTTTAGAATATAGGCTTCTCTCTATAAGAATATCATATCTGCCATGACATTCTTTTGTTCTTTCATAACCATTCATTCACTCTTCATTGACTTTCAAAAATAATATTTTCTATTTACATAGTTTGGTCATCTAAAAATTATATAATGGGTGATATAATGACTTTTTAATTGAAGCCAGATGTTGGTGGCTCACATCTGAAATCCTAGCTACTCAAAATGATGAGATCTGAGGATCATGGTGTGAAGCAAGTCCAGGTAGGAAAGTCTGTGATACTCTTATCTCCAATTAAGTATCTAGAAGCCAAAAATGGTGGTACTGTGGCTCAAGTGCTAGGGCTCAGGCCCTGAATTCAAGCTCTAGAACTGTCACAAACACAAACACACACACACACACACATGCATACACACATGCACATGCATGCACATGTATGTACATGCGTGCACACACATGCATGCACACCCATGTACACACACACATGTTTATCAATACAATGAGACATCATAAAACTTTTTGGTTTCAATCTACTGCTTTCTGTTCTGGGATCTAATGCCTAATGTTTTTTCTAATGTAAATATATTCATTCTTTGAACACAGTGGTAGGAACATCTCTTGTAATGACATCTGAAGTTTTTCTGGTTCAAAATAGTGGGAAGTATAAACTCATAAGTTCAATCATGACCACAAACCTAGGTTTGTTTGACTGGCCATAATACCCTCGGATTGGTTCTATCTCTAGGTTCTTGGTTTTACTTCCTTTGTTACTCTTACTCTTTTCATAACTGTGGCAAGTATTTACAGGTAAATAGTTTTATTTATCTGCTTTCTATAACTTCAAATTAGCCTCATTTCACCTTCTATCTTGTATCGCTCCTGTTTGTAGTCCAAGTTGACAGTAATTCTGCTGAAATAATTGTCTTAATTAGTTTTAACTTTCTTGTATTTTTCAAATATTTATTCCATTAGCAGAAGCCATTGTAGGAATATTATTTATCTAAACTTTTTTCTTGGCATCGGATGAGATGGTTGACAAATCATTCTTTTAAGATTCCTAGACACTCTGCAGTATTATTGTGAAGATTTCTGAGTCATATTTTCTTAAGTAGTTGTATAAACAAGTTTCAACTCAACATGTCAATTTATGAGTAGAAGATACCTTGTTCCTCATTCTCTGCCTATGATCCATCTATCTCAATCCCACCCATCTTCTCAGGACACCTGGTTCCATTGTTTACATAGGTACATTGAATCTTATGATTATATTTGCTCATGATTCATTTATACATTTGTCTGCACCACCTTCTCTTTAGTTTTATTCACCTTGGCAAGATATGGTTCATGTTCCTATTATTCATTTTGTTAAACTGTAGGTTGGTTGCTCTAATCATTTGAAAGGATCCAATATTTGAATTTTTTATTTTTTAATTTTCTGAGACTTTTAGCAAGAGATTGTGTAGTCATATGTAGAACTAAATCTTAAGTCAAATTTCAGAAAAGGTCTAACTTTTAGTATATATTGTACTTTAGAGAAGCTAAGAATATTTTTAATATGCAATTCTGTTTCATGTTAGCATCTTTGAAGTTCAGATTTCTACTAGCAGTGCAAATTGGTTTTCATTCATTTTCAGTATGTGCATCATGATCCTTTCCAACTTCCTTTTTAATTCCAAGCTACTCTCATATTTCAGGTACCTGTGGAAGTGACACTTTGCTTCTGTTGCCAAGACCTGTGTTAATGTTTTAATAAAAATGATAACATATCAAGTTACCATATATGTAGTGACTTTAAATAACACACATTTATTATGTCACATTATACAAGGTAAGAGTTCAGATTTGGCTCAGTTGGGAAGTCAGCTCAGTGTCTCCCAAGGCTTCAGTCAATAATTTTTTTCATCTCCATAAAGTGGCAGTTCACTTCTTCAATGCCAGTACACATATGCACACACATGTGTGCACATACATATGTATGCATATATGAATACATGTATATTGTTCCCAAGTTTTGTAAGTGGTTTACCTGATTAAGCTCCTTTGTGATAACAGTTCTTTCAATTACAATGAAGTCAACTATTTGAGAACTATATTTACATATTTCTTGATTCCTATTATGCTGTTAGGATCAATGAGTTATACAAGAGTATGCGCCATTGAACAGCATGTGGATTTTGAATTTGACTTTCAATTTTGTATTTTCTCTAACAAAGATATTAATCCTTCAAGATGTCTAAATATTTCTAAATAATATCATGTGTCACAATAATTATTTTAGTCCACTTAGGCTGCTATATCTAACTACCACACACTAGGTATCCTACAAGAAACAAACATTTATCTCTTGCATTCTGGAAGCTGAAATTTTTAAGATTAAAGCATCAACAGATTTGTTATCAAGTGAAAATGTGCTTCTTGGAGCATAAATGGCCAAAATATTGTTTTGATGGCAGAAGTGGGAAAGAGCTCCCCGCAGCCAATTTTCAGAAGGGCTCTAATTCTTCCTCTGACAGCTCTATCTTCAATTGATTATCCTAATCCAAGGGCCTCCACTTGGAAACCCTCTCACATTATGTAATACAATTTAATATTGACTGAGAGAGGGCTCAGGATTTTCATCATATATTGTAAATATCTGAATAGCATATTATGATAATTTTCAAAATCAATGAGTATTTGTTTCATGAGTCAATCACTAATTTCCCACATACTGCATAATGCTTGTCAAGTTTAGACAGCCAATAAGGAATTAATGAAGTAAAGAAAGATGAAATTAATATAAACCTATCTTTTACTGAAATAGGTAAAATACTAAAGGGATTTTACATCTTGGCTCCCAAAGTATATCTGAGTATAATTATATAATAGAAATACTTTTTAAGAACTGTAGTAATGTTCCCACCATCTGAGAAAATGATTAATTAATTAAAGCAATTTCAATTTCTCAATAATTTTATTAATTAGAGCAGAAGAAATTTCAATTTCCCAAGTGTTTAAAGTCTCAAGCATTTTATAAGTTAAAGTTTTTCTTACCAAACAGTCCAAGATATGTGTTTTCAATTGAGAGACAAGTTCCTTCCACATAGTTCATAAATATGTCTTACAGATCTATCTTCTGACATAGAATTGGTACAAAAGTGAATTCAAGTAGAAGAATAAGATAGAGGAACCTCGAATGTACACGCACTATTCTCTGTTAACGTCACATTGGTAAGTTGTAGTCACATAGTCATGCTTTGCAAAGAAATCTTAGAAGTACAACCCTTTGCAAATTCAGTATTTGTCATTTTCATTTACCAAAACCACCTTCAAATCTTTGTATTTTTCTCTTGCTGTCTTGGGGCCCAGGCATTGTTTTTATAATTGAAGTTTCTTATTACATGATCATGTTTATTAATATTATAAAATTTTAATTCAGAGAAAGCTTTGAGAGTTCTTAAGTTTATTCTTCTAGTTTGCAGTGAGAAAGATCTAAAAGGCAAATTCAATTTCATAATCTTTTTTGGTTTCTGTATGTAATAAATTTCTTAGATTCTAATAAGCCCAATATTAAACAAGTACTACTCTTTAGAAGTTTAAAATATACTCTGGATTAAATGGCTCATCAAATGTCATAAAATAGGCAAATTATAGACCCAGGATACAGATGCCTAAATATTTTTGGAGTAAGACCCTTTTATTTGGAATAAAATATTTTTAGTTTATTTTTTGTCAAGGTGATGTACAGAGAGGTTACAATTACATATGTAAGGTAATGAGTACATTTCTTGTTGAACATTATTACCCTTTCCCTCATTTTCCTCCCATTATTCCTTCCCCAAGTTGTAAACTTCATTTCCAACATTCTGTCTTGTGAGTATTGCTGTTGCATTGGTTAGACCTTTGTCCTTTGTCTCACCATTTTGTTATTCCCTTTTCCTTCCCTAATTCTAATAAACGTATATACAATACACAGGGTACAAAAATTAAATACAGAGACAAAACATAGGGAGAAAAAAAGAAAAAGAAATCACTTTGTGTAGTACATTAAAACAGAACAACAAAGAAAATCCTCTTGATTCCATATCTTGGAGTTCATTTCACTTATCATCATCTTATATGGTCATATGTACATAGCTATTGAGATATTGTGATCTCCTACTAAGAATGTTGTAGACATTTTCTATTTATTACAAATGAGGGAACCATGAAACATATTTTTTTGCGCCTGGCTTGCTTCACTTAATATGATTTTTTCCATGTCTTTCCATTTCCTTATGAATGGGGCAATTTTATTCTTTCTGATGGAAGCATATGCATAGAATATATATATATATATATATATATATATATATATATATAATATTTTCTTGATCCATTCATCTACTGAGGGGAATCTGGTTTGGTTTCACATCTTAGCTGTGGTAAACAATGTTGCAATAAACCTGGCTGTCCTGGTAGCTTTAGTATGGCCTTTATTTGGTCATTTGGATAAATGCCCAGAAGTGGGATTGCTAGGTCATAGGGGAGATATATATTTAGTCTTGTAAGGAACCCCCATACTGCTTTCCAGAGTGTTTGAAGTTTGTACTCCTACCAACTGTGTAGTATTGTTCCCTTTTGGCCATATCCCCACCAGCATATGTTGTTATTAAATTTCTTGATAAATATTTTAGTGCAGTCTTTAAAAAATTACTGGATCATATTTTATCTTTAATCCATACAGGATATAGAATTAAATGTCATATCTTATTAATACAAGGAAGATAAATAATTAAAAAGTCCTAGAGCTTATATTGCCTTCAAATGTATATATACTATATTAATTGTTAATATATATCAACATTGGATTTATTTTCAAGACTTTATTTTATATATATATATATATATACTACATTTTTAAGAATTAGGTAATTAAAATACCAGAATTTATTTAACAAATAATATACTCATATAAATATAAAATATAAATAGTATATAAATACAAATTCATAGTTGTATATAACATAATTCTCTTAAACCACATAAATATATTAAACTTTAATATTTTAAGTACATTTTTTTCTTTTCCTTTTGCTTTTTTTTTCCTTTTTGTTTTTGTTGTTGGTGTGGCTTGAACTCTGGGCCTGGGCACTGTCCCTGAGCTTTTTCAGCTAAAGATGAGTACTCACCACTTGAGTCATAGCCTTACTTCTAGTTTTCTGATAGTTTATTAGAGATAAGAGTCTCATGGACTTTCCTGCCCAGGCTGGCTTTGAACCATGATCCTCAGATCTCAGCCTCATGATTAGCTAGGATTATAGGTGTGAGCCACTAGTTCCTAGCTTTAAGTACATTTTCTTAGCATTTATTTCTGTTAATTTGCTTTCAACGAACGAATTGCCAATAATGTGAGGAGAAGGTTAATAATCCCTGAAGAGGTGTAAATATCTTAACCTTTATTACATGATACGTTACATAGGAAAAGCAGAACTTTTCTTATTAAGTTAAGAATGGTATGTGTTGAGATGAGGACATATTTTGGTTTGACCAGCTATATCCAATGTAATCACATGAGTTTATGAAGGTGACTTTGATCAAGATGTATTGTAAATTGATACGATGAATTGACATAATATTTAAAAAATAGAACAAAAGTTGGAAATATTTTCAAACTAAGGGGAGTAGAGTAGCAGGGAGAGACAGAGAAGAAGGCAGGGAGACAGAGAGTGAGTGAGCAAGCAAGAGAGAGAAAGGAAAGACAGAACATCTGGTGTGACCCAGGAAGGTTATGAACAGTAGAACTCAAATATAATCAATTTGGACTCTTTTAAGACATTTAGTGGTGAAGTAATGTTTTTTATAGTCTCAAGAAGATACTAATACAGATTTTGATATCTGAAAGTGTAGTGCTACTATAAAGTATCAAAATTTTCACCTGCTTACAAGTTTAATTCAAAGGTATTATATAGTAATAGCGATTTTCTCCATCTACTTTCTGACATGTATTTTGAGTGAAAAATCAAGGAATAGAGATCTAACTTCAGAATACAAGGGTAATGGGAAATGTCTTAATAGAGCATGCTTCTCAATGTACTGGTATGGATATCATCTGAATCAAGCGGGAAAATGTTTCTACATTAAGAGTCTTGAATTTCTTTAAGAATCTTAAGATTATATGAATACACACTTCTACCCCAGACGAGTTAAGCATCCTGAATCTCAGAGACATTCTTTCCTACAAAGAAAAATCCTCAAGTTTTCTACTATAGATACTAATTTACTTCATTGAGGATTTTTCTGAGAAATAAAACTGGGGTTTACAACATTGTAGGTATAAATCGTGACAGCTTTTTCTACACCAATAAGAATATCAAATGTTTGTACAAGTATAAATACAATTGTATTGCATTTTATGTCTGAACTAAATCTACCACAGGTTCAATTAAAATTAATTAAAAAAGTTCATTTAAGCTCCAAATGATGACAAATAATGATACAGTTTTTATAAACTTGAAAAAATTCATTTAATAGAGATAATGTAATATTTATAATTATGTAACTACTTAACACAAATTACAACTTTATATTAAAGAGAATGTATTGTTTATGTACAGATAGAACCTAATGAGCCCAGTCTCAGTTTCATAGCAAGATCCTGCCTGGTAAAACATAAACAGTAAATAATATAGAGCCTAAATAAATACTAAATGGAAATGCAAATAATCAGCAGAAGCAGAAGCTGATTATTTTTTATAAAGTAATGTGTGAATGAGAAAATGCTTTTCATAAAATAAAAAATCCACCTATTTATTTTATTAAATAGTTTGTTTTCATTATGGTTCTTCAGTTGTTAACCTTTATCAAACCAAGTTTGTAATAGTTCCTCTCCTTCATATGCTTTTTATTTGTTAGTGCCATTTTTTTGAAAAGCTTTATAATGTATGAAGTGCTTGTTCTCTGAAAGTATGTGATATTATTGCATTCCTATAATATAAAAATGAATTTTAAGAAAAATGATGTGACTTTATTGCTCCACCTCTCTCTTATGTGTGCTTGTATCAACACCATGCTCTCTCTACAGGACCTTACTAGATCATTAAAAGAGAAACTCTGATTAACATTATTTGTTTTTTCTCTTGACTCAAATCCAACTCCTAGGACTTTATGCAACTTCCAAGGTCACAAACCATGTTTTGTTCAATCTAATGATTAGCTTCTCAGTTCTCCTTAATGTTTAATCTTCCATGGCAATTGATGTAGTTGATTACTATTATTATATTTTTCTTGATATTAAATTTTATTAGTTTGTTCCTCAATATTTGTTGTTTTGTTCTCTACTCCAATTTTCCTAAACACAGGCTACTTCAATACCTTTACATAGGGCCTTCCCTTTTTGTACCCATTCATTCAATTTCAAGGTCTTAAATTCACGAATCAAGATTATACATGACAAAGTTTGAGCACTCCCTTGATTGACAAAATATTTGATAAAATTTCTTCATATTTTCACTTTATTCTAGATTTTCTTATAATCTAAAGACATCTAAAATATTTCTTGATTTTTACCCACTCATGGGTTCCCAGTCTCATAAGGATATCTTCCATCCTTCTGTTGCAAGTCAAAAGTTTTCTACTATTTTTTAACTTAGTTTCTTTTTGTTTTCATAGTATGTATTGAAATCAGACTTTCAAAACACTTACACAATCCTGCTACTTATCACTTGCAACTGCTACCCCACGTCTGCCCCAAGTGTCTAACATTTACCTGACTATTCTCTTTTAAAACATATTTTATTAGCATATATTAGATGTATGGAGGCTTATTTTTAATTATATTTCCATGTGTTTCCAATAAGTTGTAATCAATCTCATCCCTTCAATCTCCCTTCCCTAAAATTTTTATTGAGCTTTTATAATTGTAAACAATCTATTTTGATTGTATTCATTCTGCTTCAAAATGTATTTCAAAATCATTCCCTTCCCTGTTTCTTATCTGATTATTCTAATTCTGTGTGTATTTGTGTATATGTACATGTGTGTGTGTGTCAGGGACTGGGTGCTGTCCCTGATCATTTTGCTCAAGACTAGCACCTATCAACCACACCTAAATTTCTGCCTTCTTGGATGTAAGTCTCATGGACTTTCCTGCCCATTCTGGCTTCAAACCAGGATCTCAGCTTTTAGCTTCATGAATAGCTAGGATTACAAATGTGAGCCACATAAACATACATTTTTGTGTCTCTGAGACAGTGCTAGGGTTTGAACTCACTCCTACCTGGGCTGGCTTTGAACCAAGATCCTCAGATCTCAGACTTTTGAGTAGCTAGGATTACAGGCTTGAACCACTGATACCAAGGTTGTATATTCTTAGTAAGACTCTTGCTTTTCCTTTTTCCTCTTCAGTAGAGTGATTCTGTAAAATAAAAAATCAAATTCTCTTTTTTACAAACCATCAAGTGGCTTCCATATGACTTAGAGAAAAAAAAATCCAAATTCTCAGTGCCCTATAAGGTTGTCCAAATCTGAAGTCACATTCCACTTTACCTCCTGCAATATTCTCATATTGAAATCATTTTTTTCTACTCATTTTTGTTTTTACTCGCCATTTCTCTGCTTTTCTTGAATTCTGGCCCTCACCTTTGCTGCTTCCTTCCTACATCTTGACATTCTTCCTCATAACCCTAGGAACTGTTCTGTATTTAAACACCTTGTGATTACACCTTATACCAATCTCAGCTGAAACTTCGTCCCTGACCCTTGATTTTCTATCTTTCCTTTCTTGGGTTATTTACTTATATTTCCCTTTGAACTGTTTCCTGTTTAAAATAATATATATATATATTATATATATATATATTATATATATATATATTATATATATATATATATATATATATATAAAAGGTCTGTCCTTTATTCACTATGTGAGTCACCTAACATTTTTTTCTTTTCTTTTTATTTTTTTTAATTGTGAAAATGCCATACAGAGGGGTTACAATTACATGGGAAAGGTAATGAGTACATTTCTTACCAATCATTTTTGCCGCCTCCTTTGTTTCCCCTTCCCATCCCTTCCCATCTCCCCCCCCCATTCCCCCCTGCCCCCTCCCCATGCCAAAGTGACATTGCTCCATTTGTTAGGAAATGGAAAGACTTGGAAAAAATTCTATTAAGTGAAGTAAGCCAGGCCCAAAGAAACATAAGTCCATGGTTTCCCTTATTTGCAATAACTAATATATGTCTGAGACAAATAGAAATGGTCAGATAAGTTGGTGTTAGGCGAAATAAACCCCAAGATAAGGACTAAAATGTTTTTTTCTCTCTTGCTATTGTTTTTAACATATTTATAAGATGATTTCTTTGTTGCTTTATATGATCCTCTTCCACGTTATAACCCCTATTTTCACTGTATTTTACATTGGTATAATTTGTGGAAGGGAAGGGAAAAAACAAATTGTTTAAATAGGAATACAGGTGGACCCATTGCAACAATGAGATGGACAAGATGTTATATCAGATATTTTTGTTTTCATTACCAGTCATCCAAAATATAATGTAAACTCTATGTCTACATATTTATTTCACTGCTGTATAACTTACTGTTTATGATAGAAACTTCATTGGATCACTTAATTTTTCTGTCCAGGTTCCAGTCATCAGGAAATGGTACTCTGATATGCACAATTCATGGATGTCATTACAGCTTATACTTCTCTTGGAAGGAAACCAAACAAATAACCTTGAGTTTTACTTCTTAGTCATTCATCAAAATGGCTGAGATATTTTAATAGCTAAGGAAAAGTCAACATAAAACAAATAATGTATTCCCAATAACATTGACACATATTGCCAGAGAATAGACATTCTCTTTCCTGTTAGCACAGTGGACACTGCTGTCAAATCTACCTACTTTCTGTGGTGATCTTTTCTTCTCTCTGGATTCTAATCTCCAAGCACTCTGGCATCATCTCAGACTGCTTAAATGCAAAGCCCTGATAAAAGCCTGTATATCTTTATGGCGGTGAACCTGTGCAATTGTTGTGGTCCCCATTTAAGGGGCTCTGTGCTGCTGTAGCAATGGCTGGTTCTACAGAAGCAGCTGGTAGGAGGAAAGGAGCGTGGTTTTTACAACTGATATAAAAATAGCAATAGCTTCATTTACAAACAAACTCACAATTGGCCATGTGCCTTCCACCATAAGGGAAGATTACTTATTTCCAGTTTACTAGAGCACTTGAGATATATTTAGCTCATTTTATAACTTCTTTACTATTGAAAGCTATCTTTGAAATTCACTTTTTTTTTTTTTTCGATCATGGGAATTGACCTCTGGGCCTGGGCGCTGTCTCTCAGCTCTTCAGCTCAAGGCAAGGCTCTACCACTTGAGCCACAGTGCCATTTCCAGTTTTCTGGAAGTTAATTGGAGATAAGAGTCTCTTACATATTCCTGCTCTGGCTGGCTTCGAAATGCAATCCTCAGGGCTCAGACTACTGAGTAACTAGGAATAAAGGCAAGAGTCATCAGTATCCAGCCTGAAATTCACTTTCTGTTTAGTTTTTTTTTTGTATATATTTTCTGTTGTAAAAATAGTGTACAGAGATGTTACAGTTACATGAGTAGTATAATAAGTACATATCTTACCGACATTGTTACCTCCTCCTTCTATATTTTCCCCTACCATCCCTCCCTTCCCCATCTCCCCAACTCCTTCCTCCACATCCCCCACAAAACTGTAAAGTCAATTTTCAACATAGTGTCTTGTACATCTCATTGTTACAATGGGCCAACCTGTATCCTTATTTAAGCATTTTCTTATATCTCTTCCCCTCCCTAAATTATAAAAATGTATATACAAGATGCAGGACACTGGAATCAGATAGTGAAAACAGGAGCTATACCATGGAGGAAGAACATACAAAAGAAACAAAAGAACCACATAGCATATTTTCAGTACATTAAAAACAACACTAAGAAAGAAAACAACCACTGTGTCTCTGTCTTGGGGTTCTCTTAACATCATCTTATATGGTCATAGGTACATAGCTTTTGATCATTTCTGCTTGCCCTACACAGGTCCTAGTTATTGCAAGTAAGGGAAACCATGGGACCTATGATCCTTTGGGCCTGGCTTACTTCACTTAACGTAATTTTTCCAAGTCTTTCCATTTCCCAACAAATGGGGCATTGTCATTATTTCTGATGCAGGCATAGGATTCCATTATATATGTACATATTATATCAAATATAATATATATATAGATATATATATATATCACATTTTCTTGATCCATTCATCTACTGAGAAGAATCTGGGTTGGTTCCATATCTTAACTCTGGAGAATAATGCTGCGATAAACATGGCTGTGCTGGTAGCTTTGGTATGACCTTGTTTGGGTAAGTGCCCAAAAGAGGGATTGCTGGGTCATAGGGAGCTCTATGTGTAGTATTTTGAGGAATCCATACTGCTTTTCAGAGTGTTTGAACAAGTTTACACTCCCACCAAAAATGCAGTAGGGTTCCCTTCTGGCCACATCCCCTCCAGCATCTGTTGTTACTACAAAGCCTTCAAAGCAGAACTCACACCAATACTCCTCCAACTCTTCAATGAAATTGAATGTGAAAATTCACTACCAAACTCTTTCTATGAATCCATCATTAGTGTTCCACTGGAATACTTAATACTGGTTTCTATGGGAGAGAGCTTGCTTAGCACCCAGCCTCTCCTCTGCCATCTTCCCCCCCAAGCATCTGAAATTCACGTTTTTAAGACTCCTACTAGAGGAATGTTAATGCAGTGAAGGTCCCTCAAAAATAATATTCACATCAATTAGTTAATGGCTGACTGACTTTAGGATAGGTTTAAGGAGAGAGAATGTACTTAGAAGAGTACAAGGGAATTGATTTTATATCCAGGGTGTTGATTTTGTCCTAAGCTGGCGAATGGAGAGTAGCTTGACCACTTGTCAGAAGTGAGGTTGGCGGTAGATCCCAAATACCACTGAATGCTGTGATTCTACATGGTCTCTGTTAGTTGAACTGAATGGATTCAATGAGTGGCTGGTACCTCCTGGATGAGGAGAAAAATGGAAGGAGAATAAGGATGATGTCACATTGTAAAGCAGATAGCCAAACGTTAGTTCAACACTTGGAAACTCCAGAAGATTCCCAGCAGAGAGGAAGTTTCAATGGCTACCCAGGGAAGCCCCAGTGAAGCAAAGAGTGATTGTAATGGCAACTATGTCAACAGCACAGACTCTATTTTGGAAAATATCTGTAGACAATGTTAAAGGCAGATGTCTGGATTTGTAATCTTGGTGTTTCCCTCTCCATATATCAGGAACCTGATTAAACAAAAGGAGGAAATTCTGAATGAGGGTGTCCCCAAACCAAGCCTTCTCAGTGGATGATTTTAACACTATAATCATCTTGCTTTCTCTAGACATTTAAGGTGGCTGCAGCCCAGAGGAACATTATGTGACTCACAGGGAAATTTAGTTGTCAGGTTTAAACTCCTGATAAAAGGCTGTGTCCTCATACATACAGGTCAGAAAAGTGGTGTTTTAAATAAATGCAGCTGTTATTTTTCTATTTTTGAATATAGTGGCTATAAGATTTACATAAATCTATGTACTCAAGTACCACATAAGATCTGAGAAAAATCTGTACATTGAGTTTCTAGGTTTCTATCCTTATTTTTTACATATTTGTTTTATTATTTTGTAATTTCTATTTAAAACCATAATATTCAAATAACCACACGATATTTGAATATATTAAGCTAACCTCATACATATATTTAAATACTACATTGCTAGTAATGGAATAAATTTTAAAATCACAGCAGTTTATTTTGAGGAAATAAGTTTACTAGTTCTTAAAAGAGAAGTAGTTTTTAGGCAATTTTAGGAAAGTTATTTATTAAACATCTTGATAAACGTTTATAGAAAAAGTCATCTTTCAAGTATGTGTTTTCAGCAAAAGAATCAGACAAAAGAGAGTAATGTCAAAACAATCTTATAAAATAATATTTATATTTATATCAGAGAGATTAAGGAGTCTTTAGTAACTGTAAAACACTTATACATTGTAAGATCTTCAGCACTAATATTTTATAGTATTAATCCTCTATCTTTACCCTGTTCAGATCTTCCACTATGGGACTAGAAGCACAGCAGTTTGAAGTATAAGTCTGATCTCCAAGTCAAATCCTCTGGTGTACATATATTATTTTTCTTCCTGTCCTCCTTATCTTTTGAATAATATTTATTTCTCATTATATGGTTCACCAATTTTGATTAAAGGAAAGAGACATCATTTATTAATACATTGATAACTTCTGAAGCTCCAAATGATGTTAACTTTCTTCAGGGAATTTACTGTAGTTTGTGGCAAAATAAGTTGTCAGTACAATAGTAGTTTTATCCCAATCATGATCAACAGCTATTGAATGAGATCTTTTCTTTTCCTTCTACATTGCATCTTAATGAGTTTTTTTTTTAATCTTGGTAGCCTCTGAAATCCCACATGTGTTAGTTATTTAGCTTCTTGAAACCTTGGCAGCCTCATAGCAAGTGTGACACCATAGAGAAAGGCTGAGGGACATTTTAGTGCAGGGCCCTCACCCCTGAACTTCCCTTTGGACTGGAAGCTTAGTTTCTGTGGCTTGGTAAACTTGTAACACTATTTTAAATGTTTTATTTTCTGTTTAAGATGTGCCTATTTTATTATTTACTCAGGTTTAGAATTGGTCTACTAAGAGCTACTTTTCCATTTTTTCCTTTAGAAATGTCCTAGTTACAAAAAAAAATCATTACCTTTATTCTTTCAAGGCCTAGGACACTTTCATTATGATTCTGTCTGAAGGAGCAAGCTGACCAGCTGTTGGGATTATAACATAATTAGATGATCTTTGCTATGATTTAGGGATCAGTATCAATCCAAGCTATAGACAGCATCAAAATCATCTGGAGAATTTGTTAAAATTTTAACAGCTGGATCCCTGAAGGATATTTCTGATTCATTCAGACTGGAATAGGGTATACCAATTTAAATTTTAAATTTCCCAGATGATCTAGGGCAACACTATCAAAGAAAGATTAGATAAGCACATTTTTTCACTTCACCTTAACTCAGCAGAAATTACAGGCAAATTTATTTAAAATCATGCATTCCTGTGAATGATAGCAATTTTACTGATAAAATTCACATCTGCTTTATTCATATTTAATTCAACTCTGATAATTATTCTGAATATTTTGTTACATGCTCTTTTTATTCTGCTTTATAACTCACCTAAAGTGCACATCTCTTTCCTTTTGTCCTTCAAAAATTAGAAATTAATATATAAACATGATTATCATAAAATGCTGCCAAACCCACTCCAAATCCTAGTAAGCCTTTCTGTTCATGTTGGTAACCAAGTCTCAAGTTTATATGGAGAAGGAAAGATTTTGATATGCCCAATATAATAAAACAAGAATACAGTTGGAGGACTTACAGAATCAACTTCAACCTTTATCATTCACTGCTATAACCAAGACAATGGTAATTAAGAAAAGGTTAGACTGGAAAAGAATAGAAAGCTGTGACCATTGCTGCTTGTCTCAGATGATTTTAGGCGACATGAACTCCAAGATAAGGACTCAAATGTTTTTTTTCTTGCTTGCTACTGTTTTGAACATATTTATAAGATATGTTTTTGTTGCTTTGTATGTCCCTCCCTCACGGTATAACCCCTGCTTTCATTGTATTTGATGTCGGTATAATTTGTGGAGGGGAAGGGAAAAAACAAATCATTTAAATAGGGATACAGGTGGACCCATTGCAACAATGAGATATACAAGATGTTATGTAGAAAAACGAACTTTACCACTTTGGTGCGGAGAGGAGGGGGGTGGAAATGGGAAGGGATGGGAAGGGGAAGCAAAGGAGGAGGCAACAATGCTTGATAAGAAATGTACTCATTACCTTGCTGATGTAATTGTAATCCCTCTGTATTTTCACAATTAAAAAAAATAGAAAACCCCAAAGATGCAGGGGCACAAGTTCGTGCACACACACACACACACACACACACACACACACACACACACACACACACACACAGTTAACTTAAACTTGAAATAAGAAAAAAAAAGTATAGGGCTGGGAAGGTGGCTCAGTGGTAGAGTGCTTGCCTTGCATGCCTGAGGCCCTGGGTTCGATTCCTCAACATCACATAAACAGAAAAGACCAGAAGTGGTGCTGTGGCTCAAGTGGTAGAGCGCTAGCCTTCAGCTGAAGAGCTGAGGGACAGTGCCCAGGCCCAGAATTCAGGCCCCACAGCCGGCAAAAAGAAAAAAAAGTACATAATGTAAACTATTTTTAACAAATACTATTGGTAATCTGGTCATCCACATGGGAAAAACATCCACACAGACCTTGTACCCTTTGTTAAACTCAAAATGGATCCTTAACCTAAATGTAATTGTGAAACTCTATAAAACTCCCTAGGTAACAAAAGAGAAAGTCCAGATGACTTTTGCTCTGGTAATAACTTTTTAGATACAACACGGAAAGTCTGATCAATGAAAGAAATAACTGATGGACTAGTCAAAAACTTCCGCTCTGTGAAAGTCATTGTCAGGAGGATGAGAATGCAAGCTAGAGAGAAAAGAAATTGCAAACCGCATGATAAAGTACTGTTATCCAAAAATACAAAGAACTTAAAAACTCAATAAAAGAAAATAATAAAGAAACATCTAGGTTCAAAACAGGCAAAATACCTGGAGAGATGTCTTACCATAAAAACACATACATGGGAGCGATGGGTGAAAATGTTGTCAGACATAAAATATATATTAAACATATGAGTAATGGAAAGTCTATTATTTCTACTCAGTTGTGTTACAATTCTAAAATTTCTTTCTTTTTTGTTTTTTATTATTATTATGAAAATACCACGCAGTACATTTCTTATCAAGCATTGTTGCCCCCTCCTTTGGTTCCCCACACCATCCCTTCCCCTCTCCACACCCCCACCTCCACACCCCCATAATACCCCCCCACCCTCCACCCTCCACCTTGCCAAAGCTGTAAAGTTCATTTTTCGACATAACCTCTTATACATCTTATTGTTGTAATGGGTCCACCTGTATCCCTATTTAAACAGTTTGTTTATTCCCTTCCCTTCACAAATTATATCAGCATGCCCCTCAGTAGATGATTGGATTAAAAAAATGTGGTATATATACACAATGGAATTCTATGCCTCCATCAGAAAAAATGACATTGCCCCATTTGTTAGGAAATGGAAAGACGTGGAAAAAATTATATTAAGTGAAGTAAGCCAGGCCCAAAGAAATATAGGTCCCATGGTTTCCTTTATTTGTAATAACTAGTATATGTTGAGACAAACAGAAACTGTCAGACAAGTTGATGTTAGGCAAAATGAACCCCAAGATAAGGAATCAAATGTTTCTTTTTCTTTCTTGGGATTGTTTCCAAAGATGGGTTCTTTGTTGCTTTGTATGTACCTCTCCCAGAGTATAAGCGCTGTTTTCACTGTATTTGATGCTAAAATTTCTTTAAAAATTAAAGTGTATTTAAAATTGATAAATACAATCGATAGAAGTATGCCTCTGTGGTAGAGGACCCGGTTTAGATCCCTGGCATTAAAAACAAAAACAAAAACAAAGATGAAGGAGAGATAAAGAGGAGAGGGAGAGAAGGGGTGGACACAGCAGTGAGGAGAGAGACTGAGATAAAGATAAAGAAACAGAAGGGATGGAAGAAGAAAGGGACGAAGCATAAGGAAGTAAGGAAGGATTGAAGGAAAGATGGAAGGAAGGAGGGATCGAGGGAAGGAAGGAAAAGAAGAATTTAAAACTGAACAAATAAAAATACTAATGAATTATGACATTTTAATAATTACACATATAAATGGGCAAGTTTCCAAAATATTAATGTGAAAAATTGTAGATGATTAAAAATCCTTGATATTCAAGAAGTTTCCTTTTAATTCTAATTATTTTAGACTGCCCTTTTTCATTATGTGTATTTTCCCCTTTATACATCTTAAAATCAAATAAAAACATTTTTCCTTAGAATCACCATTTGATGTCACACATAGGAAGACATCTAAAAATGCTCACATCATTTCAACCATGAAAGTCTTTCACATGAGTTTGGCAATTGTGAAAAATAAAAAGTGGCATCTTTGAACATTTTCAAAGGTCCTTTTTCTTTGTTAGCATGGAAATGAAAATAAAAATGACAAATGGGAAGGTGAGTCTTTAGCCCAGAGACAAGAGTGAGGAAACTGCCCTTACACAGATGATAATCCTGTTTTTATTACTTCTATCCTGAGCCAATTCCCTCCATTGATACTTGGCTCAAAATAACAAAATTACATCCCATGCTGATACTTGAAATAGCAGTATTTTGTATTTTAGTTTGCAGATAATTATTGAGGTGAAAAGTGACAACAAATTCAAATTCTAGTGTAACCTTGAATCTTCCCTGCCCATGCTTCTGTATACTATATATCTTTAGTTTTCCCCAAATACAGAAGAATACAGAAAGTCTGTGAATTTCATAAATGGAGTTAAATTAGCAACTCTGGTCTTATTGACAAATGATAACTGATATAGAATTTATAATAACTGATATTTAATCTTCTTAAAAGGACTCAGTATAATTTATAATAACTGATATTTAATCTCCTTAAAATCACCTGGCATTTGTGGGAAACCTAACTATATTAAAAAATGTTCTCTTCTTATAAAATTCACAGAATTCTGTATGCTATTTTAAGAAAATATTGCTATAAAATAGTTATTACTTGTCCTTCAAATTATATTTTAAATAAAGGTTTCTGAAATATAATACACATTTTCTTAGTTCTCTTTTTCTTTTTGTAAAAATATATTAGGGTTAGATAAGATATAAATAAGTTTATTCAGCTTATAATTCTAGTAGGAGGGTAGTTCACAATCTGGAGGACCAGGGTGTTGCCTAGCATAGCAACTGGAATTGCATAATGAGAGCAAGTAAGTGAACAAGCAGGGAATGCCAAACCTAATATATAATGTCCTATTCTTGAGGTAATCAATCAAGTCCCAAGAAACTTAATACACTTTGATTTTCCATATATTAATTCCTGCTGGTACTTAGTTGTGCCATGATCTGGCTGCCTCAAGCCCAGGTCACCTCTTGAAGGTCCTAGAAACTTTCTACATCTTTGCCATAGGAACCAATCTTCAAGTACATGCATATTTGGAAAATCACATCCATGCACAAGTACAGAAACTTTTTTAAATGTACATATACAGTTTAATGATTAAAATTCAGCTTCCTGTGTCACTCGCACTCAGATCATACAGAGAATACACTTCCTACTTGATATCCTCCTCTTTCATAGCTCAGTTTGCTCTTATAGAAAGTAAGCATTATCCTGACAATTTACCATATGAGACTCTTGCTTATCTATACCACACTTTTTCTTTTTCCTAGTGAAGAATGTTTTTAATAAACACTATACTTATTTTTAAATGATAGAAGGAATGACATAGATTTTAAAATGTCAAGATACATTGTACTCATAAATTGATATGTAGAGTTGAATCCCTTTGCACAACTACTTAAAGGTAAAAATGAATAAATTTAAAATAAATGAATACCAATATATACATAGTAAACATACATAACCAAAGTATTGTATATACAAAGGAAAATAAAAATGGTGAAACTTCTTACAATTAACTGATAGTCCATAAAAATGAATAAGAGGTAGCTGGTACCTGAGATGTGAGAGAGAAGGCCAAGGGGACAGGGATATATGAATGAAGAGAGTAGGAGGGGAAAATAATGTTTAATGCATATTCTTTGAAATTAGGAAAATTGAATTGAGGGATTGAGTTATGAGGTTCGGGAGACAATGATGAAAAAGTTGATATTGATCAAAATGCATTGTACTCATAAATTGACATGTTGAATAGTAAGCACTTTGTATAATTACTAAAAATAAAATTATGATAGACATAAATTAAAAATAAAATTACTAGAGTTTATTTGAAGTTATACATATACACGGGTATATATATATATATGTATGTATATGTATATTATATATGAAGGTATACATATAGGTATACACACTTCCTTTAGTTACCATGTTCCATGAGAACCATTCTTGTTTCATTGAACTTTATTTTAATAATTTTACTTGCCATGCACCCTGAAACCACAGTTTATTATTGTATGCACCCACTCAATACATTGGAAAATATATTGCTTAGCTTATATATTGTTTAAATCCTGCTATGCAGATGCAACAATTCCATGTGAAGCTGTGATGAGCACTGTGCATGTACTCGCATGCACTTTTATTCCCAGTATGTGCAGTAGAGATTACAGGTGAATTCTTCAACACTCTCCTGATATTTAAGACCTTCTGCCATGCTACACCTCATCAAAACCCAACACTTCTTACCAGTTTAATTGTAAATACACTGAAGGTAGCCATAGGATTTGCATGTGATTTTAGTATTTTTCTCTATGAGAACTTTGGTTCAATATTTTCCAGTAGTAGTCCAAATCACTTTTACTACAAGCCACATTAATGCAATTGCTTAAAATGCCACTTATCTACTGACTTCTATTTTCACCCTTTTCTTGTTCATAGTATTGTTATCACCTTTTAAATTTAAAATTTTCCTATTATTTTCAATGATTTGTAGTAATACAATTTATTTTGAATAACAGTTTTTGTGTTGGAATATTGATAAATGTATGCATCAGTTATAGAAATTTGAGAATATTTTAGGTATACAAATCCTACTGTCAAAAAAGGTGACTATTTTTCTTCTAAATCTAACATTCTAGTTGATTTTGTTTTTCACATGACATTGGGTAAAACTTGCAATTTTTAATTATTGATCTTTAGTGAGATGGATGGTAACTATATTTCTAGGGTCTTCAAAGAAAAGATGTCAAGAATTCTTCAATATGTACATTGTTTTAAGAATTAGCAATATCTTTATGTAGAGTAAAAACTTCTATTCCAAAATTTTCTTTTTGCCATGAATTCATAGCAAATTTTCTGAAATATTTCTCTACATATTTTGAGGATTTCACATAACTCCAATATTTCAGTCTTGTTATACGTTGAAGTGTGCCTGTGCTTTTCAATATTATTCTATGGTTGTGCTTATTTAACGAATAAATTTAGGCCCCTTGTTATTTAAAGCGTGATTAATATGCAAATTTCCTCCTCACAATGCACACCCTTCTCAGCTCTGCTGCTAAGGTTAGGTTGACCTCATATTGAGCTAGTGACTGAACTTTCTATTGTTATATTCTCTGGAATACTTTATAATCATTCTGGTCAATTTTGAAAGCAATTAGTTTAAATTCAAAATGTGTTCAGAAAGCCCTAATATTTTCTTTGGGGTTTATTTTAATATCATATTTTCTGTGTACAATCTTTTGCTCTTGCCAAATACTTTATATTTTTTCCTACTTTTTTCTAATGCCTCCATTTACTAGCATCTTTTCCTTTCATTTATTTTTATTCTATTTCTAAACTAGTTTAGGTTCTTAATCTAAGGTCCTAAAATTTACTTTTCAGACTTCAATAAAGGTATATTGTTTAGTTTTAAAACATTCTGGAAATAGATACCCCACCTATCTGTGACTATTCGTCTCTAACTCAATTTAAAGCACATATGCCATTTGAAGGATAAAACTATTTGACACTTGAACCCAAATATAATAGCATAATCATTAAATAACCGTAACTATTACTTGTAATTTCTAGTATGCTTATACATAATTTTTGTTTAATTATTGTTATATGGTTGATATTTTTGCAAAAAGAAAGTAAGCAGATTAAGTAAGTGGATTGTTAAATATTTCTTTTTCTAAAAGCGATGTACATATGACCATATCACCTGATGCTAAGCAAAATGAACCCCAAGATAGGGACACAAGAGATTTTATCTTTCTTATTGTTCTTTTTAATGTACTTACAATGTACTCTGTGACTTTTTTTTGTTTCTTTGTATGTTCTTCCTCCATGGTACAACCCCTGTTGTCACTGTATTTGATTTTGGTGTCCTGCATCTTGTATATACATTTTTCTAGTTTGGGGAGGGGAAGGGAAATAACAAAATGCTGAAATAAGGATACAGGTTGACCCATTGTAACAATGAGATGTACAAGACACTATGTTGAAAACGAACTTTACAACTTTGCGGGGGACAGGAGAAGGAGTTAGGAGGGGGGGAAGAAAGGAATGGTAGGGGAAAAATAAAGGAATGGGTAACAATGCTCCATAGGAAATAGACTCATTACCTTGCTCATGTAACTGTAACCCCTCTGTAGAGTATCTTTACAATAAAAATATGTATTTAAAAATTATATTTCTCAGTAGATTTTAGTTCTTTATTGTTTGTTAGGGGAAATTATGCTAAAGTCTCACATGGCTGTTTGTCCATGCTATAGTTGCTCTGCTGATTTTTCATTTATGCTTTGAGAGAATATTATAGGACACATTGCTATGTCTTTTTTGTAGATATGGTATTTCTAGATCATGAAATGCTCCTCTTCATTTCTAGAATTGACTCTTGCCTTATGTCTGCATTCTAATGTTAGTGTTGCTGCGCAGTTTATTTTTTGCCTTGCACTTGTTCAGTGTGTTTTCCAGTTACTTTTATTTCTAGCTTTCTGTACTCTGATGCTTCTAATATGCTTTTAAAACAAGATAAAAACCTGACATTTTGTTTCTGCTTTTTTTATGCACTTATTTATGTGCTATAAGCAGCAGGAAATCTTTCACTAGAACCAAGCTATTTTATTTATCTTCATAGCACAGTTTATTCGTTCTGCTGGTTACCTTATCTCCCCTTAGTATATATTCTCAAAAATTCCATCATTCTGTTCCCTGTTAGCCACCTGATTTCTTTTGAACTAACTAGTATTGTCTAATGTATTTTCCTTCTATGTATTTTCAAGTTTATAATTTTTGGCTAAAGAACTTTTCTCTGTAATTTTAATAAGTGACCACCTTAGTGATTATAATATTCAATGTAATTTTTATTTTTTAATGGTTCTTAGAGTGTGTTTTGAGGCCCCTGGGAGATACTTGTGTATTTTTAAGAGTTTATGCAAAGCTATATTCATGAAATATAGATGATGGTTGATTTTTCCTCATTTCTGTCATAAATATAGAGCAGGTATGCTGTAGATGACTGATATCACAAAAATATTCTCATGTGCTATTTTTACTAAACTGTACTTATTTATTTGTTTAAAATCAGAAAGAATGACACTGCCCCATTTGTTAGGAAATGGAAAGACTTGAAAAAATTTATATTAAGTGAAGTAAGCCAGACTCAAAGAAACATAGGTCCCATGGTTTCCCTTATCTGAGATAACTAGTGTATGTCTAGGACAAGCAGAAGAGGTCAAAAACTATGTCATATAACCATATAACTTGATGCTAAGTGAAATGAACCCCAAGATAGGGACACGGAGGTTTTATCTTTGTCGCTGTTCTTCTTAATGTACTTATAATGTGCTATGTGATTTTTTTTTGTTTCTTTTGTATGTTCTTCCCTCATGGTACATCACCTGTTGTCACTGTATTTGATTCTGGTGCCCTGAATCTTTTATATAACATTTTTCTTAATTGGGGAGGGGAAGGGAAATAACAAAATGCTGAAATAAGGATACAGGATGACCCATTGTAAAAATGAGATGTACAAAACACTATGTTGAAAACTTTACAACTTGGCTGGGTGTGAGTAGGAGAGGGGGTGGCAAGGGACGGAGGAGTTGGGGAGGTGGGGAGGGAAGGGAGGGTAGGGAAAAATATAAAGGAGGTTGTAACTATGCTCGATAGGAAATGGATTCATTACCTTGTTCATGTAACTGTAACCACTCTGTAGAATATCTTTACAATAAAAAATACTTAAAAAATACAAAGTCAGTGTGTACTGTAACTAATAGCAACAGAACATTGACTAATGTTAAAAAAAAATGATGGCCAGAAAATCATCCCAAATGTCTGTACATCTAAATTTTGCACATTGAATTTTCTAGAATTGAGTCCTTACTTCATTTTCTTGTTTTCAACCTACAAAAGAGTGATGTTGTTCTCATGTTATAAAAATGATGTGTAAAGTAATAAAATATTTAATATATTTGATACTAAAACAAAAAATAAAATAAAACAAATTATTATCCTTTAAATGGATAGCTTTATTTTCTTGTATAAGAAACATTAAGAATATGAATATCTTCAAAAAATTTTTGAGGTCTTCTCAAATTTTAAAATGCTAAGCAAACCTACAGCTGGGCAGTAGTGACTGAAACCTGTAGTCCTAGGTACTCTAGAATAGGTGAGACCTGAGAATCAAGAACTGATGTCAATTTAAACAAAAATGTCTACAAGACTCCATCTCCTTATTATGCAGCCTTTAGAAATGACAAAACAATGGCATTTGGAGGGAAATGGATGGAACTAGAAAAAAATCATTTTGAGTGAGGTAAGCCAAGATCAGAGACACAAACAGCACATAGTCTCCCTGATATGTGGATGTGAAGTAAAAAATACAAGGAGATATGAGAAAGTAAACAGGACTCGAGAAACAAAGGACCTCCATTCAATTTGTCATATCATTACTAAATGACTTCATGTCCTTGACCACATATAAGGTGTGTGTGTGTGTGTGTGTGTGTGTGTGTGTGTGTGTGTGTGTGTGTGTGTGTGTGTGCACATCTCAGGGAAGCTAGAAGGAAGACACAGAATCAGAGAGAAGCAGGAAAATATACAACAGAGGGGCCTATCAGCTGCAGTGGAAACTGATGAAAATGAACTAAGTAAATCAAGGGCAGTGATGGGAGGGAGAGCATGAGTGGGAAAGAGGGAACAAGTTATCCTAAGCAAAAGGAAAGAAATGTACATATCACCCAATGTGGAAGAAATAGTTGTATTGTCAAAGCTCATAGAATTCACAAACATTATAGACCATGATAATGACAATTTGCCTTGTGAAGGTTAAAATGTGTTTGTGACTTCTACTAAGTATCATTATCTCACAATGCTGTGAAATTTGTGAAATTTATGTAATCACTTAATCTCAATAAAAATTATTTTAAAAAGAAAAAAAAGACTCCATCTCCAATTAACCAGCAAAATTCTAGACTAGAGGCATGGTTCAAGTGGTAGAAAACTAGGAATGAACAAGAAAGCCATTATTGCCACTGAAATCAAGAAATATATTATAGGGAACATGTTCAAAAAAGCTTTACTACTGAAGTTTATTCTCTTAGAGCTTTACACAGATATTAATTTGGAGATTAACACTTTTACAGAAGTAACTTTCAAAATATATCCATGACTACTAAAATATAATGTAAAATGTAGCTTATGTCATCTTCAAATAACTGAGATTACTTTGTCCAAAACTACTTTCTACTGAATTTGAATGTTTTTGTCATGTTATAATAACAAATCCATGCAAATTTTTTAATATTCTTTCTCTTTCATATTTCTAGCATCTGAGTCTCTGCATCATCCATTATGTTGGGTTCTTCAATGTTGACTTTATCACTTCAAGTGTCTACCTATTATTAAATCTGAATCTCGCCTGCAAATTCTATTGTACATAGAATCTAGTCTGGCTCTCTTTTTCATTTGATTCATTGAAGTTTAACTTGAATGAAATGCTGCCTTACTTTTTATTCTTTTGAGAAAGCAGTTGTCAGTCTAATTGTACAAATTTAGTATTTCATAGAAATGTAATAGTTGGCCTTGGAATATGGCTTAGTGGTGAATGGTTGTGTAGCTTTCACAAAGCCCTGAGTTTATATACACTGCACATATACATGTACACACACACAAATTCACATACATGTCATTTAAAAAATATTGTTGTTGTAAATGTGATGTGCAGAGTGGTTACACTTACATAAGCCAGGTATGGGTACATTTCTATTTTCCTCCTAAAACAGAGCTGAATATCTTTTTTATTTTAAATAACTTTAAGTAATTGTATAAGAGTTGCCATTTAACAAAGCAGTTAAGTTATCTTGAGTTAAGTTATCTTGTCCTATGTCACCCCTTTTGACATTCTCACCCATTTCTCCCCTACATGCTCCTTCACTTACTCTTCTTTTTGTAGGCTATACATTGGATTCTTTTTTTTAATATAATTTATTGTTACTGTAAAGGTGATATATAGTGGGGTTACAGTTACATGTGTCAGGTAAACCACATGTGTCTTGGTAAAACATATATATATATATATGTATATATATATATATAAAGGTAATATTTTTTCTGAATTTTTGCCATTTATTTATTTATTTGTTTGTTTTTATTTATTTATTTTGCCAGTCCTGGGGCTTGAACTCGGGGCCTGGGCACTGTGCCTGAGCCTCTCTGTGCTCAAGGCTAGCCCTCTACCACTTGAGCCATAAGGCCACTGACAGCTTTTTCTTTTTATGTGGTACTGAGGAATTGAACCTAGGGCTTCATGCATGCAAGGCAAGCACTCAACTATTAAGCCACATTCCCAGCCTTTGCCACATTAATATGCATTGTTTACACTGGTTTTCTGAAGACTCAGGATGAAGTACCATATTGTGACTATCAGTAGGTTAACCCTTTTTATGAATTTTAGAAACTTTTCTTATAGCAACTCTTTAACTGTCTTCTATCATTTTTTTCTATCTATTGAAACTCGAAAGCATTTCAAACTCTAATTGTAACTATTTTCTTTTATTCTCCTCTTAGTTTTTATCCAACTTTTGCTGTGTAGAAATTTTTTTAGAAATTTTAAAATAATGTTTCTAGTTCTTCAATTTTTTAAACTAGTTGTTAGCCCCAAGTATAAATTTTAAATATATACTTGTCTAATTTATAAGTAAAGCACTTTATAATTTTTCCTGGTGAATATTTCAAGCTCTTGTCTTATCTTCTTCTTTTTTTTTTTTTCTTTTTTTTTTTTTGGTCGGTCGTATGGCTTGAACTCTGGTTGAACTCTGGGCTTGGGCGCTGTCCCTGCGCTCTTCAGCGCAAAGTGAGCACTCTACTGCTTGAGCCACAGCACCACTTCCGATTTTCTGGTGGTTTATTGGAGATAAATTCACGGACTTTCCTGCCCGGGCTGGCTTTGTACTGTGATCCTCAGCTCTCAGCCTCCTCAGGAGCTAGGATTACAGGTGTGAGTCACCGGCACCTGGCTTTGTCTTATCTTCTTGCATGTGGCAAGGATGGTTTCTATGTCCAAATATTCCAACATCTGGATCTTTTCAGTATGATTTTCTATTGTTTTTGTTCTGTGTGATATTCTCTCTATATACTTCAGGAGAAACCCACAAGTTTTAATTTTTCATTTCTCACTTATTTTTGTTATGCTGCAGGAGAGTTATGAAAATGTATTGAAAATAAAATTTAATTTTCATCCCAAGAGGTTTTTATTTACTTAAATGCTAAGAAACTATCATTGAAGATAATAAAGAAGCCAAAGCAAAATTGTGAAATTGTCTATTTCAGGATTATTTCAATGACTTATGCTGTAGCCCTAGACCTGGCAAAGGCTTCATGGACTTTGCCTCAACACTGTTAGAGTGCTGGTGTCTGTTACTTTAGATAAAATCTAATATTTTTGGTAAGCCCAGAAGACACAGTTTGAGAATCCTGGATACTAACATTTTATGTATTCTCAGCTGGAGAGGCTGAAAAACACCTTGTTCTCTGATGTGACCTTTCTATATAGAATGTACTTTAATGACAAAATTTGTCCATATTTACATTAATGAATAAATTTTTCTCTACATGATTGTGGATTTTCTTGGTTATTTTTCCATATTTTATAAAAAAGTAGTACTTTAAGAATATTATTATTTTCTAACTTTACAGGGAAACTTTAGTTGTTAAGTTGTCTTAAGTTGCTTAATAAAACACAACTACTAGCAGGAAAATCTAATTAATTCCCTCTTATATTACAGACCATTATATATCATGTGTGTGTGTGTGTGTGTGTGTGTGTGTGTGTGTGTGTGTGTCTGTGGTATATATATATATATATATATATATATATATATATATATATACACACACATATATGTATATATGTGTCCTTATAATGTTATTTCCTTTATGAAATGGTTAACTAGTAAGCTTTCTCTTTGAAATTATGAGGTTATCTGATTTTTATGCATGTAACCATATATGCAACACCAAATGATTATTACAGCTGTATTTTATGACTAGTTCCATTATGATATAAATTTTAGACATACATACCAGCAATCTAAGAGATTAAAGAATACATAATTTACAAAGCAAAGAAATCTGGTTCAAATTCTTTTTCTAATGTATACTTTCATTCACTCATTAACCTAATTTGTTTAAATCACAATTTGTTACTTCATTAAATCCGGACTTTTATGTCATACAGGGTTATTGTAATACATACTGAGATAGTCAGATGATGAGCAAATTATTGATATAGTAGAAATAACAATAGTATCCTGAAAAAAAGATAGAATTCATGGGTGAACAGACATCTTATTGCAAATATATCATTGTTATCCTAACATTCGACCCATCAATTAGGTGATTTGCTAGCAAAACACTTCTTGCTTTAAGTGAGTTAATGTCAGGCATTAGCCACTAATCAGGAGTTAGCAGAGTTTGGGTGCAGATTGTCACTTGAGCTCTGTTAATACACATCTTACATCTGAGGTCCGGTATGTCTTCTCTTAAAGAAATGGTAGTAACAGGGGCTGGAAAGGTGGCTCAGTGGTAGATCGCTTGCCTTGCATGCATGAGGCCCTGGGTTCGATTCTTCAGCACCACATAAGCAAAAAGAAAAAAGCAGGAAGTGGTGCTGTGGCTCAAGTGGTAGAGCACTAGCCTTGAGCTGAAGAGCTGAGGGACAGCGCCCAGGCCCAGAGTTCAGGCCCCATGACTCCCCCCCAAAAATAGAAATGGGAGTAGCACAAGATACTAGCCCAAATACACTCATGTCATGTGTATTAATATTTCATTGGCTACTCAGCAACATAGAAAAACTGAAAAGAAAAATTCTGCCAATCACAAAATAAAAATAAATTATATAAGGATGGAAGTATATCTACTCACATGGGGTTTTGGTAAAAGGAAAATGCAATTTAAATAAATCTCACAGTCTGTCATATTCATTTAATTAATATTTATTCATATGTTTGACTTTCACAATAATTAAATAATGGAAAATTGAGGAATGGCTCCTACCACATGGCTTTCTTTTGAAAATTGATCCAACTATTTCTCATAGCCAGAAGGAAAGAGTAGCTAACATTGACACTTGATATATAAAACATGATCGCATATTCTATAACCATATGAGATGAAGAATTAGCCCGTCTCTGTCAAGCTCTGGGCTGATCTGTTGTGACATTCTGATGTGTGGGCCTGCCAGATGTGTCTCTCTCACTTATCTCCTTTGCTAACTTAACTCTCTTATGTTAAGATTACATTTCTGCATAATGAAATGGCCCTAATTGGAAACTAATGGAATGAGTCAATAGACTTTTTTATAAGTAAATATTTTTATAGCAGAAACTGGAAACATAAATCATGCTATTGAGCTTGCATAAATGAACACTTAATAAAAACTGAGTAAAACATAAATACTGGTAAGAGGTTTACTTTCACTTACTAAAAGTAAATTTGTTGCAGTATAATTTTGTTGTAAATTAACCTGATAATTTTATCAGAGATGTAAGAAGATATGAAAAACACAATCATAATTCTGAGTTTTGACAATTAGAGGGATTAAATATGAATTTTGACAATTATGTTGACTTTTGTATATACTTATACATATACATATATATAATCATTATATTGTGACCTGCTTTGTCTCATTATGATTTTCTTTCTTTCTTTATATTTAATTTTTTCTTGCAGATAGTCTACATGGGTTGGTGTGAAGTGCGGGAACAGGACCCCCTGCAAGACAAATTGTACTCTCCAACATTTCTCGCCTTGCGGGGTTCATGTCTTTACAAGTTTCCAGCACCTCCAGTAAGTGTTTTTATCCAAATGCACAGAGCATTTAAACATTGTCATAACTGATGGACATCAATTCACTATTGCTAAGTAGCATATTAGCAATATATCACGAAGAAAGTCTGGAAGAGCACACTTTTTTTCTGATATTTCATACTAGAAACTACCCTTGCATTAAACATTTCTTTTATTATCCTTGAAAATTTTAGAAGGAAGTTTTGGTTTTCAGCCCAGAAATTAAGGAAACAAATTGCAGAGAAACATAGGAAATGATTTTTGAAATATTTACAAGTTTATGCCAGTGTATATAATTAATTGAATAAAAATTAAAGAAACTATTGTGTTAACATTTGAGTATACATGGAGTGAGATTTTAAAGATTAATTATTAATATAATTTTTCCAAGTCTTTCCATTTCCTAGCAAATGGCGCAAGTGAAGTATGCCAGGCCCAAAGAAACATAGGTCCCATGATTACCCTAATTTGCAATAACTGGTAGATGTCTGAGACAAGCAGAAAAGGTCAGATAAAATGATATAGGTGAAATGAACCCCAAGATAAGGACACAAGTGGTTTTTTTCTTTCTTGCTATTGTTTCTAACGCATTTATAAGTGATTTTTTGTTGCTTTGTATGTCCCTCCCTCATGGTATAACCCCTGTCTCTGTTTTCACTGTATTTTATGTTGGTATAATTTGGGGAGGGGAAGGGAAAAAGCAAATTGTTCAAATAGGGATTCGGGTGGACTTATTGCAAAAGTGAGATGTATAAGATGATTTGTGGAAAAATGAGCTTCACAACTTTGGCAGGGAGTAGTTGTGGAGATGGAATGGCAGGGATGGTAAGGGAAAACAAAAGAAGAAGTAACAATGCTTGATAAGAAATGGACTTATTACCTTGATCATATAATTATAACCCTTCTTTACGATATTTTTACAATAAAAGTGTTATTTAAAAAAGATTAATTATTAATCAAGGTGTGTGTTATGATTTCTCAAAGAACCTTTAAAGGGCCATTTTAGAGTATTTGAAACTTTTACTTCTTAACAGTTAAGTTTTTCATTTAGACTTGAATCATTATCAATAAGTGAATCTCAAATTTGTTTTAACAATAAGTGTTGTCTATCTAAATTTAGTCAATATTTCAATTCTATAATATTACAAACCTGAAGGGTAAGATAGTGTTTTATGCTTGGAAAAAAATCATTAGCTTATTCTAGTCTATGTGTTTTTCAGTTCCCATTACTTTAAAAATACTTAGATGAATCAAGAAGAAAGTTTCATTGTGGCTTACAGTTTAATTTAAAGGTTTTAGTCCTTGATTTCTTGGCCCTTGTTTGGCTTGTCATGGTATAATACATCATGGTTGGAACATGTAAAGGAGAAGGTTTTCCTACTCCATGGCAGCCAGAAACAAGAAAGGAAGGAAGGAAGGAAGGAAGGAAGGAAGAAAGAAAGAAAGAAAGAAAGAAAGAAAGAAAGAAAGAAAGAAAGAAAGAAAGAAAGAAAGAAAGAGAAAGAAAGAAAGAAAGAAAGAAAGAAAGAAAGAAAGAAAGAAAGAAAGAAAGAAAGAAAGAAAGAAAGAAAGAAAGAAAGGAAAGAAAGAAAGAAAGAAAGAAAGGAAAGAAAGAAAGAAAGAAAGGAAAGAAAGAAAGAAAGAAAGGAAAGAAAGAAAGGAGGGAGGGAGGGAGGGAAGGGAAGGGAAGGGAAGGGAGGGAGGGAGGGAGGGAGGGAAGGGAAGGGAAGGGAAGGAAAGGGAAGGAAAGGGAAGGAAGGAAGGAGGGAGGGAGGGAGGGAAGGAGGGAGGGAGGGAAGGAAGGAAGGAAGGAAGGAGAGAGAGAGAAAGAAAGAAGAAAGAAAGAGAGAAAGAAAGAGAGAGAGAAAGAAAGAAAGAAAGGGTCTCAATATCCCCTTCAAGGGAATCACTCATAACCTACTTTTCTTCCATTAGACTTTACTTCCTAAAGGTTTCATCACTTCCCAATAGTACCATAGACATAAGACCTACTCATCAGTATATAAGGGTAGGGTTTCTTAAGGTCCAAACTATAACTGTGAACTATTTTTTGCAACTATCAGAATATGTTTACCTATGTTGTTTCAGTATCTTTAAGCCAAAACAGTCATGTTATCAATCTATTATATTCTAAGCTCTAGTCAGTGGAATTTGTACAACATGTAGGCTTATGTGTTGTATCAAACATCTTACTTTCAGAAATATGTACCCTACCAAACAGTAAGCACTCAATAAATATTTATTGAATATAAATACTAAATGACAGAGCATGCACTGACAGATCTGATAATCCACAAAGCGTACGAATTTTCAAGCTTGACTTGCTGTTCTCTTGATGTTGAAGGGCATCAACTTATTTGCATTATTGATGTTTTTACAATGTCATAAAGCATCATAGACTGTTTTCTTAACACAAATCATATTTTTATCAAAGCCAGTGTGAATATTTCACATCCTTCTGTTTTTAACTTGGCCCAACTACTAAGTATTTGTGAAACAATTTCTCATTAATTATGTTTATGGAGATTACACATTATTTAAAACATATACAGTAACATAGTTTTGGCAGACAGCATTTTATATCAAATGAAAGTGTTTACTAAAATAAATGCTACAATAAATGGTAATAAAGCCTAGTATCGCTTTCTGGACCAAGACAGCACAGAAAGAAGCTTCTCCCATGTGATTCTGGGCATTAGGTCAACAAAGGGTAGACTCTTTTCTGAAGAGAGAAAGAGAAAATGCATTTGAAATCATGACAGAGATGACAGGACAGCTGAGAAGCACAGAAACAAGAAAGCTAATCAGAGACAAGAAACAGCCCAGATCTCCAATGCCAGCTCTCAAATAATGAAGGGAATCTGAAAACGAGAACCACAAAGAAAACCAGGCAGAACAACAAGATAAAGTGCTAACCACAAGATAAACTTGCATTTCTTACAAGTCTTGAACCCATTGTGGAGTTCTGATATGGCAGTGACTTCTCCTACGAGATTGGTCAGAATTGGAGAAGAGATCCATTTTGTTGCTCTCCACATCTCAAAGATACCTAGTTGGGTACTATCATAAGAGAGGGCCTATTTGATTTTCAATTACTCTGGGGAAACGACTTGGAAAATAGCATGTCAGAGAATCTGAGGGAGGTCTCCTATAGTGCTTAGATAAGGCTTAGTCATAAGAGATTATCTCGAGAAGTAAGAGGGTTGCAAATGGACTGTTCAGAAGTATAGGCAATAAGGAATTCTTACTATGATAGCTAAGACAAACTGATTTGTCTAAATAACAGAAACAATGTTTCAAAAACACAGAGACATGGCCAAGGAATCAAATCTAACAGTCTGTCAGGTAGAAAAGCAAGCTGAAATAAAAATGAAAAGCAAAGAAAATATATTCAATGAAATTATATCAGAAAATTCCCAAATCTGAGTGATCTGGGGTTCCAAGTAAAGGAGGTATTTAGGCCCCAAATTGAAATGATTTGAGAAGAACTTCTCTGTGTCATACTGCAGTCAATGAACAGTAAAACAGGAAGGAATACTGATGCCTGAAAGAAAAGTAAATTGCCATTTTACTTAGAATGGCAAATGCATGAGAATTACATCAGCCTCTAATGAGAGTTACAGAAAGCCAGAAGAGTTCATAGTGAAATAGTTCACACTCGAAAAGTACATAGTTGACACTCAACACTTTATATCCAGGAAAGTTATACCTTAAAATTGATGGAAAAATAAAGACTCTTAGACATATGTATAGAATAAAGGAATTTGTGATCATTGAGCCAGCATTGCAGAAGACACTTGAAGGAATTCTACATGTTGATAACAAAGAAACAATCACCAACATGGGAGCTCAGGAACAAAAATGTTTCATATGAGAAATAGAAAGGTGAATAAGAATAAATGAATAAAACATGTTCAACTTATAAACCAGTAAATTCCTAATATCAATATGGTGAAGTAAACAAACAATGCTCAAATCAATCCAGGGAAAATACAATGAATTTATTAAAACTAAAACATGCTTTTCAAATTCAAATTTAAATCACTGTAACTATTCAACTAAAAGATGTGGTTTGGCTGATTGGATTAAAACAAAGTCTGGTCTTCTTTGGCTACAAGTACAAGTGGAAAAATGGAAAGTGAAAGGATTGGTAGAAATGTACTAATCAAATAGGAGCAAAGTAATTAGGAACGGCTATACTTAATTGACAAATCTAACCTCAAGAAAAAATCAGTCAGAAGAGATAAAGAATGTAACATATTAATAAAGGAACAATGCAAAGAGAAGAAACAATAGTAATACATCCATACACATCTAACTATGGTAGATCTAATTTCATGAAACAAACATTATTGTATAAAAAGACACAGATAGATTTCAAAGACAATAATTACAGTCACTTCATTACCCAACTCCTATCAACAGATGCATGTTCTAGAAAAAAAGGTAATAAAGAAACATTAGAATTAAACTACACCACTAATGAAATGGACTTAATATCTACAGCACATTCCTTCCAACAGCAATGGAATATACATTCTTCCTAATAGCAATTAACCTTTTCCAAAATATATCACATTTTAGGGCATAAAGAAAATCCTAAAAAAATTCAAGAAAACTAAAGTTATATGTTTTAATTCACCAGATAAAAATGACAAATCAATTATATAACAATATCAAGAATGCATATAGGATCTATACAAACAGCATAGCTACGGAACACTAAACTTTTGAATTTTGAGTCATTCCTCGAAGAAATAAGGGAAGAAATGTAAAACTTTTTAGAATCAAATGAAAATAAAAACACAAAAAATCTGTACCTATCCTATGCAGTAAAGGGATTTTGTGAATATTTGTATTAAAAAATTACAAAGATATTAAATAAATAGCCTAATAATAGACTTTCAAATCTTAGAAAAATAAGGCAATCTAACTACAAACTTAGCAGATGTAAAAATCTAATAAAAATGAGAGTGATAATTAATGAAACAAACATGAAGAGAATAATGTAACAATTAATATAGCAAAGAACTGGCTCTTGAAATGATAAATACATAAGATAAATCAAGTTTTAGATCAAAAACTAAAATAGAGAAGACCCAAATTAACATATTTAGAAACATACTTGGTAATTATAACAGATATCAATAAAATGCAGAGAATAGGTACAGGGTATTTTTTGAAATTCACATTCAAAATAATTGGCAAACTCTAGAAGAAATACATAAATATCTAGATACATATGATCTACCGAAATTAAGCCTGGAAGATATAAACAAATTAAAATGTTTATAACAGATAACAACATTGAAGAAGTAAAATTCGAGGATTTACTTGATGGATTCACAGCTGAATACAATCAGACATTTAATGAAGAATTAACACCTATGTTCCTCAATTATCCCATGAAATAAAAAGGGGCAGAAAGCTGCCAAACTCATTTTGTGATGTCATTATTACTGATAAGAAAATCCAGATAATAACACCCAAAAAGATAAGAAATCAATTTAATTGATGATTATAGACCTACAATTCAAAATAAAATATATTTATATCCAATTCAATAGCATATTAGAATGATTATACCCCATGATCAACTTGAGTTCTTTCCAGGAATGCAAAATTGGATCAACCTATGTAGATTACTATATCTCATACAGTAGCAGAAAGGAGAAAAAAAATCACATGATTATTTTAACTGATGCAAAAAAGTGCAGTGATAAAATTCAGTACACTTTCAGAATAAAAGCGCAAAATGAACTAGAAATACCTCCACATTAAAATGGATACATATGACAAGCCTATAGGCAACTTTGTAATAAATGGGAAAAAGGTGAAAACATTTTCATTGAAAGAAAGATAAGACTTTCTATTCTCCCTTTTCTTAATCAATATAAGGACTTAAGTTCCTAGATAGAGCACTAAAAAAAAAAGAAATGAGGAGATACAAGTGGGAAAAGGAAAAAAATCAAATAGGCCTCTTTGCAGCTGATATGGTCAAATACTCAAAAGATTAAATGTCCCACCAGAAAACTCTTAGCTCTTATAAACATTTATAATAATTTAGCAGGATTGTTATATAGAATCAGTAGCTTTTCTATATATAAAACACAAATATCCTGAAAAAGCAAGAAAACAAATTCATTTCCAATAGCTTTTAAAAATAAAATTTGTAGCTGGCGCCAGTGGCTCATGCCTGTAATCTTAACAACTCAGGAGGCTGAGATCTAAGGATCACAGTTCAAAGCCAGCTCAGGCAGGAAAGTCCGTGAGACTTTTATCTCCAGTTAACCACCAGAAAACCAGAAGTGGTACTGTGGCTCAAGTGGTAGAGTGCTAGCCTTGAGTTGAAGAGCTAAGGACAGCTCCCAGGCCCAGAGCTCAAGCCCCACGACCAACAAAAAAAAATAATTATAATAATAAAATAAAATAAATAAAATAAAATTTGTAGGCATAAAAACTTAAGGTAGTGAATTAGCTGTCCAGTAAAAATCACAAAACACTGAAAAACTGAAGAAGACAGAAAAATCTAATTTGCTTTGTAGATCATCAGATTTAATACTGAAAACATGGCTTTTTGCTCAAAGTGGCTACAGATTCAACACAATCATCACCAAAATTCAATGACATTCTTCATAGGTGAAACAAAATACTAAACTTTATGTTGACAAATAAATGTTCTCAAGTTGCCAAAGAAGGCCACTGTACAACGAATAATGTTGGAAGAATCATAACATTTCAATTCAAATTTTATAGCAGAGTCATAGTGTCAAAAGCAATACCAGGACAACAACAAAACAGAAGATCAAGAAATAAGCTTACGATGACACTGTTACTTAATTCTTGACAAAGATGCTAAACGCTTACACTGTAGAAAAGATGCACTCTTCCACACTAGTGTTGGGAAAACTGGAGATGACTGAAACTGCATCCTTATCTCTCACCCTGTATAAAACTCAATTCAAATTCATTGGAGACATAAATGTAATACCTGAAACTGTTTGTTTTTGTCGGTCATGGGGCTTGAACTCTGGGCACTATCCCTCAGCTCTTCAGCTCAAGGTGAGCACTCTACCGCTTGAGCCACAGCTCCACTTCTGGTTTTCTAGTGGCTAATTGAAGGTAAAAGTCTCATGGACTTTCCTACCCTGGCTGGCTTTGAACTGTGATCCTTAGATCTCAGCCTCCTGAGTAGCTAAGATTACAGGCCTGAGCCACTGGCACCCAGCAATACCTGAAACTCTGAAGCTCCTATGAAAGCACAGGGGAACATTTAAAGACAATGTCACAGGCAGTGACCTTCAGAATAGGACTCTAATTAATCGGGAAATAAGAGTAGGAACTGAGAAATGGTATTGCAGCAAGTTTGAAAGTTTCTTCATAACAAGGAAAATAGTTACCAAACTCAAGATACAGCCAGCAGAATGGGAGAAAAATCTTTCCCAGCTATGCATTACATATAGCATTACTAGGGATTACTCACCAGAATACATAAAGAGCTGAAAAATCTAAATACCAAAAAAACTCCAATTAACAGATGGGCAAATTGGCCCAATAAATAAAATGCAAATCAGACTTGAAATTTCTTATATGCTAATCAAAATGGCTACCATTGAAATAAAACCTAGTCTGTTGGCTAGGACACTGGGAAACAGGAATCCCCATATACAGTTAAGGGGAATGTAAAGTAACACGATCACAGAGTAAATCAGAAGGATTGTTCCTTTAAGTTAAAAATAGAAAACTATCATATAATTCTGCTATATCATTCCCAGGTTTATACCCAAAGACATACTTATAAGCCTACAATAGGGACACTTTTAGAACCATATTTATGCTGAACTATTCATAATAGCTAACTTTAGGAATCAGCCAGGTGGTTCATCAAAAAATAATAGATAAAAGTGGCATATATACACAATGCAGTGCTATTCAACCCTATTTCAGTAGGAAATTACATAACACCAGGTAAGTGGGTGCAACTGGAGATCTTGTTTCATGGATTATTTTTGGCGGGGAGGGGTCGTGGGTCTTGAACTCTGAACCTGGTCGCTGTCCCTGAGCACTTCAGCTCAAGGCAAGTGCTCTACCACTTGAGCCACAGTGCCACTTCCTGGAGATCTTGTTAAATGAAATAAGTCAACTCAAAAAGACAAATCTTCATAATCAGATTCAAATGTAAAAACAAAAACTTGAATGTAGAGTACAGACTATTTTGGAGGGAACAAGCAGGAGGAGGTTGGTAGGTGGAAAGAGAGAGTGATGAGAGTGAGGATTAATATCCAAATACATATATATGTATATTATTGTGAAAATACTGTACAGAGGGGTTACAGTTACATGAGCAAGGTAATGAGTACATTTCTTATCCAGCATTATTGCCTCCTCCTTTGTTTTCCCCTACCATTCTGTCCCTCCCATCTCCTCATCTACCCCCTTCCCCCCTCCCCCCACCTTGCATCTCCCCATACCCCACACACCCCCCTCCTAAATTGTAAAGTTCGTTTTTCGACATAGCATCCTGTACGTCTCATTGTTGCAATGAGTCAATCTGTATCCCCATTTAAACATTTTGTTTTTTTCCCTTCCCCTCCCCAAATTATACCTACATCAAATACAGTGAAAACAGGGGTTATGTTATGGGAGAGGGACAAACCAAATATATTGTATGTAACTATGAATGTGTGATAGTGAAACCTACTTTAAAAAGCGTGTTTTGGAAGTATAAGTACCTCAGTGGCAAAATGCTGAACTGCCAAATTCAGGGCTGGGTTCAATCTCCAATACCAGAAGAGAAAAGACAAAAAGAAACATGTTTATTAAATGGGCAGGAAAGTAGGGAGGAATAAGAAATAGTAATAGAAAAAAGGAATATGAATAAAATATATTCTGTGTATCTATGGAAATCACAATTGTACAATTGGCATTGTACAATTAATATACAAAAATTGGAAAAATTATATATTAAAGAATGAAATGCCCCACCCCAAGAAAAGATTAGAAATCAGAGGAAACCAAAAATTATTTGAAACATGGGAGTGACTTCATGAAATGAAAGACTTTGATATGTCTGTGAAAGCATCACTATTATAGCATATTAAAGCATCACCCTAATATAGCAATGAACTAAAGAAGAGAATAAAATCGACTTTTCTAAAACAAATAGCATTATTTTCTCTTCTCTTATAGGTGACCACCTGGGACTGGACTCGAGCAGAGAAAACATTCTCAGTTTATGAGATTATGTGCAAAATTCTCAAGGTATGATCAATAAGTAGTTGTGGTTTTGAACTCTAATGAGCTCATGAACAAAAGTAACCTATGGACATAAAAGGAAAGAATATGAAAAGAAAGAAAGAGGTATGTAAGTTAAGAGAAAATTCAAGGTACAGACAATGCATAGGAATCCAATTAGAAGATTATGTCACTCACCAGCTGGACCACCATTCCTCAGTCATGGAAAGCTTGCAGTTTAGCAGGAGAACATTGGGAAAAAGACAATTACATTCAGTCTGTCAATCTTCAATTACTTACCTGATGTTTTTGGTACTAGAACTTAATTCAGTGTTTAAACTTCTTAGGCGGGAGCTTTACCAGGTGAGCCACACACCTTAGTCTCTAGTTTTTTGCTTCATTTTGTTTCCTAACTGAAATTTGGAAAATATTTGGGTAAGGCTTGAAATTAGAAAATGTAGGCAAAAGTAGAAATTTTTTGTTTGTTTTTTTCATAGAGTCTGGCCCGTCTCTATGAGCATGTAAAAGACTATGTATGCAAATGTTGTAGATATTTTTGTGTGATGTACAAAATTATTGCAACTGCAGGTTATTAAATTTTTTTAAAATTACAAATGGTTTAATATCCTTTTAAGCAGTTAAAGTAGGAATAGTTTTTGATTTGATTTGATTTGATTGTAAAGATGCTATACCGAGGGGTTACAGTTATATAAGTAAGGCAATGAGTACATTTCTTATCGAGCTTTGTTACCCCTTCCCTTCCTTGTTGTTGTCCCACTACCCTTCCCTCCCCCACCTCCCACACTCCTCCCCACCCCATCCCATCCACCTCCCCAACTCCTACACCCAAAGTTGTAAAGTTAGTTTCCAATATATTGTCCTGTTTGTATCCTTGTTGCAGTGGGTGATCCTATGTCCTTGTTTCAGCTTTTTGTTATTCCCCTTCCCCTCTCCAAATTAGACATATGCATATATAAGATGCAGGGTACCAAAATCCAGTACAGTGACAACAGGGGATATACCACAGGGGAAAGAACATACAAAGGAAACAACAACAAAAAATAAAATCACATGGTACATATAAAACAATAACAATAAAGACAGACCTCTTGTGTCTAAATCTTGGGGTTCATTTCACTTAGCATCATCTTACATGGTCATTTGTACATGCTTTTTGAGCTTTTCAGCTCATCTGATAAGATTATCCTATATGTATACTAATTATTGCAAGTAAGGGAAACCATGGGACCTAAATTTCTTTGGGACTGGGTTACTTCACTTAATATGGCTGAAATTTTCTTTTTCTTTTCTTTGGTTGGTCGTTGGGCTTGAACTCTGGGCCTGGGCGCTATCCCTCAGCTCTTCAGCTCAGGGCAAGTGCTCTACCACTTGAGCTACAGCACCACTTCCAGTTTTCTGGTGGTTTATTGGAGATAGGAGTCTCATGGTCTTTCCTGCCCCAGCTGGCTTTGATCCGCAATCCTCAGATCTCAGCCTCTTGAGAAGCTAGAATTATAGGGGTGAGCCACCAGCTCCCGGCTTGGCTGAAATGTTCTTAATAAAGACTTGGAAAGTAGGAATAATTTTAAGAATCATCTGTCCAGTTGTTTTTTAAAATAAATGTTATAGTGTATGTTTAAGTTATGTAGCATGATGCTTTCTGATACTTGACAAATAGAAAAAAGTATTACAGTGAAGCACCGACCTATGATTTCATAACATTACCAAATTAATTTTGCTTTAGTAGCAAGTTCATATCCAATCTTCTCATTCAGCCTAGATAGAATATATGGTGTAATATTGTTAATGATAAGCTTCACAGTCCACCTTAGCAATCTACATCACTTTACACATCCTATATTTCTATTCACCTTCCCTTGCCACTGTTTGGTGTTCTGTTTTCATTGTGCTTTTTATGCTGCAGCGAATATGGAGCACAAGTATTTGTAAAAGGCAGTGATTGGGTTCCTTTGCTATATTCTATCTGTTCCCAAAAGAGGTGCTGGGTCACAGAGTTGCTTTATCTTTAAACCTCTTAATAAATACTCATTTATAAGAGTTTTGGCCAAATTTCCATGATGAGGTGCTGAAACTCATTTATTCCTATTTGTGTTGGCCATTTTTTTTGTCTTCTTAAGAGAATGAGGTCTTTTGCTACTTCTTATTGAAATAAAAATATGCCCATCTTTATGAAATATGTTTTGGTAATTGAATATGTGTACACAAAGTAATAAGCATATCCAGCTTTTCAACAATTAACATTTTTATGAGCTGAGAATTTTGCATTTTCTTTTGTCATTTGAAATCTATTAAGTGGCTTTAAACCATAGTTACTCTAGCATGTAATAGAAATATCCGAACTAATTCCTTAGCACTGAATGTGTTGGATTGCTCCTTATTTAACTTCTTTTCATCTTCTTGCTCTCTCCATTTTCTAGTCTGTGACACTATTCCATCTATTCTTTTAGGAGATTGATTCAGTTTCCATAAATAAATGGAAACATGGGTGGTACCTGTCTTTCTGCTTATTTTACCACATGCAATAACCTCAAGTTCCTTCCATGTTGCTTCCTTTGCCCATTTTATTGTGTTATTTTTCTACTATTGAGTGTTTTTGTAAATTTTTATAATAACCCCCTATAAGATAATATGCTATGCAAATATTTATTAACAGTGAATAGGAATCTAATGAATTGTTTCTCTTTTCATTTTTCTTTCTTTTTTTTTAGTTTCATGTAGACCTATTTATTTAGTTTTAATCTTATGGCTTGGGATTTTACTGTGATATTCAAAATATCACCAAGAACAATGATTTTAAGTTTTTCTTGAGGTTTTTTTTAATAGAAATTTTAAAGTTTCTAGTCTTGTGTTAGGTCTTTATTGATTTTGTGTTGATATTTGTGTAGAATGTAAGTAAACTTCTGGTAGCATTCATTTTCACTTGGAAATTCAATATCCTTAGTACCATTAGTGCACTCTTTCCCCAGTGTCTCTTAATGGTGCCCTTGTCAGGAATTAGCTGGCTTGTATACATTGACATTTTCTCTGGGCTTTCTGTTCTGTGACAATACTATATTGTTTTGATTACTAGGATTTTTTCTTACTCAGTTTAAAATTAGGGAATATGAGAACTGTAACTTTTTTGTTTTTGTTTTTGTTTTTTCATTAGCTTAATTATTTGTGGGTCACTTTACTTCCATATTCATGTTAGATTTAAATGTCTTAGTTCTTGAAGAATACCATTGTTTGATAAGGATTTATCGAATCTGTATGTAGTCTTGGTAGTATGACTGTTTTATAATATTATTTATGAGTTATGAGTGTAGGATATCTTTCTACTTGCTTCTTCAATATCTTTCATTAAGGTTTTATGGTTTTAGTATAAAAATCTTTCACTCCTCATGGATAAATTAATACCTAAGTATTTCACCTTTTTGATGTTATCAGAACTTAAGTTGTTTTCTTGAATTATAAGGTAGGCCATTAATTACTTGTCTATAAAAAACTGATTTTCTGGATTTTGTGTCTTTTAATTTTATTGATTCATTTATTCATTTTTGGAATAATTGCTTGAATATTCAGATGTATATATGCATAAACACACATACTTATCTATACAGAATTCTGTCTATAACTCTTTCTTGTGTCCTTATCTGTCTTGTGTGATTACTGTTGTTACTACTTACAGTACTATGATGAATTCAAGTAGTAAGTGTATGCTTTTTTGGTATATCAGATCTTACTGGAAAAACTTTAGATTTTCCTCATTGATGATAATGGTACCAGTAAATTTAAATAGCAAAATGATAAGCAATTATATTAAGAAAATGATTTCTTTTAGAATTAATAGTCATTTGGCAAATGCTTTTTTAAAAAGAATTTTTTCTTTTTTTTTTTTTTTTTTTTTTTTTTTTTTTTTTTTTTGCATAGTTGACATACAAAGGAGTTGCAGTTACATTAATCAGGCACAATCAGTACAATTCTCTTTGAACCGTGTCTCATCTCTGGCCATAAAAGAAATGCAAATCAAACCAACATTGAACCACTTCACTCTAGTCAGAATGGCTATTACAGGAAAACTAACAATAACAAATGCTGGTCAGGATGTGACCAAAAGGGAACCCTATTACATTGTTGGTGGGAATGTAAATTTGTTTAACCACTCTGGAAAGCAATATGGAGGTTCCTCAAGAGACTAAACATAGAACTTCCCTATGACCCAGCAATTCCATTCCTTCGCATTTAGTCAGTGGACCACAAACCAAGCTACACTAAAGCCACCAGAACAACCATGTTTATTGCATCATTGTTTATCATATGGAATCAACCTAGATGTCCCTCAGTGGATGAATGGATCAAGAAACTGTGATATATAGATATATATACATATATATGTATATATGTAATATATATAGTGCATATATATACACACTATATATGATATTGTACTATTTGTAAGGAAATATAGACTTGGAAAAAATTTTATTAAGCAAAGTAAACCAGGGCCAAAGCAACATAGTCTGCATAGTCTGCATGTTCCCTTGTTTGTATAGAATTATTTGAGATGAACACCTTTTAAATACTTCATTCTGTTAAAGTGACATCATAGTGATTATGTATAAAAGCAAAAGTCCACCAAGAAATAAATCCCATAGTGTCATTGTTTGTATTTTTTTCAATATACTGTTCAATTTCTTTAAAAAATATACTTTCTTGAGAATTTTGTTGTTGTTATGCTGGGATTTGAACTCAGGATCTTATTCTTGCTAGAAAGCCTCTACCACTTGAATCATGCCCTCAGTCCTTTTTGTTTTAGTTATTGTTCAGGTTGGGCTCCATTTTTTTTTCACCTGAGCCTTGTCTTGGACTCTAATCTCCTACCTATGCTTTCTACAGAGCTAGAGTTATATGCATAAACCAACATACTATATCTGTTTGTTAAAATAGATCTCTAAAAACTTTCCTGGGCCAGCCTTCAACTATGATCTTTCTGGTCTATCTTTCAAATATCTTGAATTACATGTATGCATAAATATGTCTAAATTTTCTTGAGGATTTTTGTGTTACTACACATAAGGTAAATTGCCCTATAGTTTTATTTCCTTTTGATGGCTTTGCTTTAACTATATAATGAGGCTGGTCATGAAATACATTTGTAGATAATCTAGGCTTGTTGTTTTGAAGACCTTATTATTAATAATTTCCTATGAAATTACCAATTTTACTCTTCTTTTTTCATTCAACAAGCTTTGAGTTTATTTATTATGTTCCATTTTTCTGTACTCAACTTGACTAATTTCTATCTAAATTTATATTCTTGGTTTCTTTCTGTTAATTTTAGATTGAGTTTGTTCTAACTTTTGTAATTCTGTGCTGTTTTGTATTGCACTATTTTTTGGAGATTTTTCTTCTTTCTTATTGTTTACTCCTAAAACTTTCCCTTCTTAATTGCTTGTGGTACATCCAACAGGATTTGAAGTGTTGGGTTCCCATTGTCCCCAGTCTCAAGCTCTTTCTTTATAGATATTTGTATTTTTCTTAACCTACTGGCAGTTTTATTTCCAAATAAAATTATTGGTGAATCTTTCAGGATTTATTCTGTCATTGCTATCTAGTCTTATACCATTACATTGTTTTTTATTATGTTGAAGTGGTTGTACAAAGGGGATTTCGTTCATTCTGTCAGTTTGTGAGTACAATGCACTTGATTCATCTCACCTCTTCCATACTTCTTCATTTCTCTCAACCTTACCCATCTCCTCAAGTTACCTAGTTCTATTTTTACATATGTACATTGAACATTATGTCTCACCTTTTTGGGTTGAATGTTTTCACTTCATGGATTTGAATATCTGTTTCTCTCTAATACATAAATAGTTTTTAGCAATTATTTTAATACAGTGTACAAATTATTTTATTCCATAAGCTTTCTTATATTTGCTTAGTCCATTTTAGAATAGCACAGCATAGACATATGTTCACTTAATGATCTCCAGTAAGTCTTATGGATTATCTATATATGTTCTTTTTTCCTCTCTGAATATTAAAGGCCTTACTATCAAGTTTACAGATTCTTGTGTTTTCACTGAAGCTTTCTGTTGTATTTTTAATTGTTTTTAATTTCATTAACTCATTAATTCTTTTAAATGCAAGATATCATCTTAGTTCTCTTACATATGCATCTTTCTCTTTGAGCTTCTCATTCATACCACAAATTGGCTCTAGATTTCCTTGAATTATTTATCTTTTTTCCTTTCTTTCAATGAGTATCCTTAAATTCATCATTTTATACTCCACGTTAGTCCATTTCCTAAATTCCTTGTCTTTGGAATCGACTAGGTTTTTTTATTTGTTTGTTCTTTGGGTTTTTTTTGTCTGTCATGGGGCTTGAACTCTCAGCCTGAACTCGGTTCCTCACCTCTTCAGCTCAAGGCTAGTACTCTACCACTTGAGCTACAGCCCCACTTCCTGTTTTTCTGGTGGTTTATTGGAGATTAGAGTGTCATGGACTTTCCTGCCTGGGCTGGCTTTGAACTGCGATCCTCAGATGTCAGCCTCCTGAGTAGCTAGGATTACAGGTATGTGCCACCGATGCCCTACCAATGACTAGGTTTTATTGCATTACTTTCTTGTGCCTTTTTTTCTGTCTTGGATTTAATTGATCTATCTACTTGCAAATTTAAAAGACTATTTTTTTGAAAGAAGACTTTCCTCTGCTCCTGGGCTGAAAGCATGATTGCACAGGGTGCAGTGCTTCTGGTTAGTTGAGCATGGTGAGATGATCTCCATTCATCTTCTTCATTTAGTCGCTGTGAGAACTGCAGGTTGATCAGTAAAGTAGGTTGAAGGGCTACTGACTGTTATAGTAGCTGTGTCCAGTATTCAGTCAAGGACCTTAGGAGTTTTTCTGTACTTAAATTCCTCATAGTAGGAATTAGTAGTAGGTGAAGGGATATTTCCAGGAGTGGAATATGACATCCTTCCATTCAGGATTCAAGTATGTGACACAGCTGTGGAGCCAACTTTCTAGTCTCCTAGTCCTGAGAATATCCAGTAGGTCTGAGGATTGCATCCTTCTGGGTAGTACCAGTAGGTAAATATTTCTGACACTGACGCTCTGTGACATCTCAGCAGCTCAGAAACAATAGACCTAGATGAAATTGTTGCTCTGACCCTAGGTCTTAGCACATAACTCTGGAACAAGTATAAGCAAGAAGTCTCAGTATTCAGGTGAGTTCCAAAGTTATAGTTCAGTACCCAGAGCTGATCGGATAGATAGTCCCAGTTGGTGGGACTCTGGACCCTGATGGTGGGTGAGGGTAGCAGCCCAGGCTTTGTGAGTCCAGTAACAACAGCATCCAGGATGACAGGACATCACTGTGGCTGAGGTAGCCATGGCTTCTTTTTCTGTGTTTGAGGAACAGATCTCAGCACCTTTGACTGTTGGAGCTCATCCAGCTCCATGTAGGTGGGTATGGTATCAATGTGGTCAGGAGAGTAGGTGGCCCAGCTCACTTAGCAAAGATTCTGCTTCACTGGGACTCAGGTACTACAGTGGGATCAGTGAAGGCCTTAGAGCTTTATTGGAGTTAAGTTAGAGGTGTACTCACATATCAAAGACTAGAGTTACAGTAAGATAAGTTGTACATTCTCTCCCTATCCCCATCCTCCCCACCCTCTGTCCCTGCAGCAGTATTGGCAGGGAGGGGGTACCAGAAGCCACTGTGACAGGAGTCTATGTCTATTCTAGGCACAACTGCTTTTCTGTGCTGGAAGCCCTAGATACCCAACAGTGTGGTGCTCTCCGAATTGTGATGCTAGAGGCAAGAGTGTACAAATAGATCAAAGTCCATGTCCCTAAGAAGGAGGTATCACTAAGCTCAGCTCTAAGTGAAGCAAGGCCAGACATTAGATTTGCTCTGCAGCAGATACTAGAGGGCAGGACAGGGCAACAGTTTGGATGGCCTCCTGACAGGTGGACATCGTGTAGAATTCAGGAGGCTTTCAGGGTTGTATGTATCTGCTGCCCATCCCAGGCAGAGTGTACCCAGCAATAGATTGGAGACCAGGATGGTATGAATGATAGTTGCATAGGTCATGGAAATAAGGCTGACTTAAGCTTACATAGTTCACATTGTGTTTGGGTGACATGATAGAAAGTAAATAAACAAGAAAAGTAGTAGATAGCTAAATGCCAGTCTGGTTCACAGGGTATTATGTAAATTCCATCACCCACTTACATCTAAGTTCTGAATTTTGTGTGTCTTAGATGGAATATGTTTTAATATCTGTTACACATTTTTAATATATATTTTATTGTAAAGATACTGTACAGAGGGGTTACAGTTACATGAGCAAGCTAACAAGTGTTAGACTCATATCAAAAAAGCACCCATAAAAGTCATATACCAAGTCACAGTGCTCGCTCATATATCAGAGCTTAGGGACAGTGCCCAGGACTGGAGGTTAAGCCTCAAAATCACCAAAAAAATAAAAATTAAAAAATTAAAAAACTCTACTCTGTTAGAGTAGAGTTCTCTGCTTTTTCCTCACTCATTGGTAAGTTAGAAGGAAATGAGAAGCAAGAGAAGTTGTGTGACTTAAGACAGAGTAAATGTTTCAGAATAGGAAAGCCTTGGCAGCAAACCACAAATGTGCAATTAAATACATTGTCTTTGCAAATGAAGTGAATTTTTTCATCTATTAAATGTGAAGGCTATTGCAATGATCAGCCATTCGTTAGTTGATTTTTGAGAGTGTCTTATTTACTAATTCATTTTACAGATATGAGTAAAATTGAGTACAATTGAGTTACCAAGCAGTCCATTTAGGCCTTAGGGATCAACACAAGGAGAGCAAACTAAAAAAATTCCTATCTGATCAAGGAGCTCAGGAGAAGTATTTTAGAGAAAGCCTTAACTAAATTGAAATCTAAAAGAGTTCTTAAAGGTTCAGCAATTGAAGCTATGTTGGATGGGGTTGAGATTTGGTGAAGGGAGAGAAAAGAACATCCTGGAAATAAGAATTAGGATGCAAAGTTGCTCAGGTGTAGTACAAAGAGATATGTGTGGTTTAAACAACCCAAACACATTCATTACTGTATTTCAAGGTGCTGACTTGTTGGGACATGCACAGACACCAGCAATGCTTTCTTTTCTTCCTAAAGTACACATGCTAACCAGATCTCCTCCTTGAACTCTAAACAACCAAGTGATATGATTAATAAAACTGCTAGAGTTCTCCAATGTGGGATTGCACAGTTGGAGAGGAGCCTGAAACACATGACATTAAAAATTTTTTAATACACTTCTCTCAGTGTTATTGGGTTTAGAGCAAGAAGGATGTAGTGTTGAGGAGATTTCATAGATACCCCTCAGGGTAGTTAGCCATATGACACTAGGGTACCACATTGTGTTACATCAGCATCAAAGTCTGCTGTTGTCTACCCAAAGAGGTGTGTCCACATGATATGGGACATTTCACTAATTCAATGTAGGGCCTTTGTACATATATACACATATTTACCAGAGATGTAGATAGCTAAAGTCATACATACGCATTCAAATGTGGCTATATGCCTATGTGCACATCATATCTTATCTGTCCTCAGAGAGTGGGAAGGATTATTAAAGTCTCCTGAAGCAAGATACATATTCAGCACTCAGTTATTTCTAAATACCATAACCTGTACAGAAGTTTTGATGGATGGGTTGAGTCATAGAAAGTCAGAGATGAGACCATATCATTTTATTATGTTATAAAATAAGGACATACTAAAGTCATTGTAGAACCATATTAATGATATGGGAAGTAGCTTCAACAGGCTTATGTGGTATAAATAGAGCACCATTTCAACAAATATGGGACAAAACAAAATTGTAATTAATGGTGTATACTCTATGAATAGGTAGGAGCCATGAATTCATCATCTAAGAATAAATCAGTGGAGAGTCTGACCAGAAATAGACATTTACTGGATCAAATTCCTACCCACAAAGTACTTCCTATAAAAGATGCAGGTAAGTTTGCAAAGATAGCAGCACCTAAGCAAACAAGCAACCAGAGCCTTATATTCATGTTTGTTCATGGTTGGTAGAGTGACAGGAGGATATTACAATCACAAGAATAAGGTTATAACCTTCCTGAAAAAGCTGTGTAAAGCAAGCCTAACCAGGAGGAAATGTACAATGTAATATATTACAGGGCAAATCCAATGTGCTGTAACCCAGTTTAATGCCATTTAGTCTAATGCACTCTGATCTTGAGGAAATGCCTAGCAAAACCAGCTGAGGAAGATTTTATAAAATATCTATTCTGTTTCCCTCAATAGAATTAACTTAATGTGAGGCAAAAAGATCAAAACATGGTTTTCCTTAAGGCAGCCAAAGAGACAGGATAGCCACATACACGAAATTACTCCCCAGTTATGAGCTGTCAGTGATGGTCAAGGATGAGATGGAAATAGGAAATGTCAAATTCTTGGTTTGAGTGGTTTTATTGTATGTAGTTGTAGGCGAATGCCCTAATTGTGCCCATTCACAGAAAATAAACCCTGGGCTGTGGAGGTGAGTGGAGATGAGTTGCACACAGGCAATTATGAAACCACTCAAGGAATAATTTTGTAATTCACATGCAAATTTTCTGTAAGTCAAAGTGTAACTAAAAAGAATTCAGAAGTTGCTAAATGAAGTGAACTGTAAAATAGATAAGAAAAATTAATCTGTCTCAGGTAGTGTTATTTGTAAATAGCAATAGAAATCACTAAAGTGACCAATCTAATAATAAATCTTCATAGACAGTACTGATTAAAATTGTACCCAAATTAATAATATCTGAAAAGAAAATCCACTAAAAATGAGGAATAGAAGGGAACTGAAGCAGCTAGGCACTGGTGACTTAAGCCTGTATAACCTTAGCTACTCAGCAAGCTGAGATCTGAGTCTGTGAGACTCTTTTTTTTAAATTTTCTTATTAAAAGTGTTTTTTTTCTAATTGGGAAGGTGATGCACAGAGAACTTACAGTTACATAAATCAGGTAATGAGTAGATTTCTTTTTGAACAATAACTCCTTCAGTCATTTTCTTCCAGGTCCCTCCTGATTCCCCCCCCCCCCGACAAGTTGCATAGTTCATTTCAACATAGTGTCTAGTGCAACATCACTGCTGCATTTGTTCACACTTTGTTCCACCATTTCTGTGCTCTTATCTCCAATTAACCACCTGAAAACCAGAAGCAAGCTGAGCTGTGACCCAAAGTGGTAGAGGGCTTGCCTTGTGCAAAAAGAAGCACAGGAATAATGCTCAAGCCCTGCATTCCAGCCCCATGACCTACAGAAGAAGAAGAAGGAGAAGAAGGAGAAGAAGGAGAAGAAGGAGAAGAACGAGAAGAAGAAGAAGAAGAAGAAGAAGAAGAAGAAGAAGACGAAGAAGAAGAAGAAGAAGAAGAAGAAGAAGAAGAAGAAGAAGAAGAAGAAGAAGAAGAAGAAGAAGAAGAAGAAGAAGAAGAAGAAGAAGAAGAAGAAGAAGAAGAAGAAAGAGGGGAGGGAGGAGGAGGAGGAGGAGGAGGAGGAGGAGGAGGAGGAGGAGGAGGAGGAGGAGGAGGAGGAGGAGGAGGAGGAAGAGGAAGAAGAAGAGGAAGGAAGAAGAAGAAGAAGAAGAAGAAGAAGAAGAAGAAGAAGAAGAAGAAGAAGAAGAAGAAGAAGAAGAAGAAGAAAAGAAGAAGAAGAAGAAGAAGAAGAAGAAGAAGAAGAAGAAGAAGAAGAAGAAGAAGAAGAAGAAGAAGAAGAAGAAGAAGAAGAAGAAGAAGAAGAAGAGGAAGAAGAAGAAGAAAGAAGAAGAAAGAAGAAGAAGAAGAAGGTGAAGTTCCTTAGAAAAGCACTCAAATAGTATACTGGAGGCCCTGGTGGGTATTTTGGAAATAGGGGGACTTTTTTTTTTTTTTTTTTTGGCCTGGGCTGCTTTAACTCTAATCCTCTAGATCTTATCCTTCTGGGAAGTTAGGATTATAAGTGTGAGCCACCACCACCTATCAGTGACAATTATTTATAGGAAAGATTACATCTTGATTTTGAAGTTAGTACTTTTGGGAATGATTACTTTCTATGAAAAATATCTTAGTAAAATCAGACTTACTTCATGTCACACGCCATATTAAATGTAAAAATACTTCATTATGAGTGTGTTCATTGTTTTACATTTTACTGTCATTTAAATGATGATGGCTGTACGTTTTTTTAATGTATCATTAGGTAACAAATTGCTACAAATAGTTTGTAGAAATCATCTTAAAAATGTTTTTCTCTCTGAAATATATTTTCCTGGTGATTCATAAGAGGTTTTCCAAGTTGTTACATAAAGTTGCAGTGTTCTTGTTCTGGGTAAGCACAAGACTCAATTCATATGAGTTCTGACAGCTGAGAACATAAAGAACACCTCAAATTGCGCACTAGTATGGAAATACACATTTAGAATCCCAGCACTGAGAAGCTGAAGAAAGGAGACCATGACTTTAAGGCCAGTCTGGGCTCTATAGATTCTGTCTCATAAACAAATAAAAACAGACATGAAAAGAAAAAAAAAACTACACATCACAGAGACAGTTTCTACCCAGTAATTTTAAATCTCACTTCTTTCCTTAAAACAAAAAACAAAAAACAAAAAAATACAGTAATTGCTATTGATAAAAATATGATCTTTTTAATTTTGCTAACTTTTTGAAGTATTTTCTTTGATTTAGTAATATTTTACTAGGTATGCCTATGTCAGTGATTTCTAAATATTCACTAGAGTTATAAGGAATACTATTTTTAAGGTATCTTCAAGTCCTTGGGTATTAATTAATTAAATCTCATATTTTCCATTTTCTTCATAAACCTATATGTACTCTGACAAGCCCACATTTCTCAGAGATGTAGTTTCCTTTTTTTTTTTTTTTTTCTGTCAGTCATGGGGCTTGAACTCTGTGCTGGGCACTGTCCCTCAGCTCTTCATCTCAAGGCTAGTGATCTACCACTTGAGCCACAGCGCCACCTCTGGTTTTCTGGTGGGTTATTGGAGATAAGAGTCTCACGGACTTTCCTGCCCAAGCTGGCTTTGAACCACAATCCTCAGATCTCAGCCTCATGAGTAGCTAGTATTATAGGCTTGAGCCACCAGCGCTCAGCAGATGTATTTTCTTTCTCAGCTTTACTCTCTTTCAGGCTGATGATTCTTCTAGAGTCTTATCTAGCACCACGCATTTCTCTGTCTTCTTCATATTCCTTCATTTCCTTCTCATTTACCTTGTGTCTGGTGTGAGAAAAACTTAATTTTTTATGGAATATGGTTACTATAACTCTGATGTTTGCCAGAAGGTGGTTTGTCTTGGTGTTCTAAGTTATATGTCTTTACCATGTTCTTGTGGAATTCTTTATTAAAACTAAACTATCTCAGTAAGAGAGTGTGGTAATAAGAGGATGTGATTACTAAATTCATTAGAAAGTTAATATATAGAAGGTGTGTGGGTCTGTTTTCTAATATATGGGTAAAAATTACAGATTACAAAACACATTCAACTCCTCTGCTTTTGCAAAATTGAACAGAGTATTGGCCTTCCTTCTCCTTCTATAAGTCTCACTGGACAATATGTTCATGATGATCATAAACATCCATGTTGCACATGTCTGCACTTCTTAAATCTAAAGCTCCACCAAATATCATTCATATAACAAGCATACAGGAAAACTTTATTTTCAAAGCCCATCACTTCAATTGACTCCAATAATTTTAGTAAAATTGTGAGGATATAGCTATATTGAGAAAATCAGCCAGGCACTGGTGGCTCATGCTAGCTACTCAGGAGGCTGAGATCTGAGGATTATGGTTCAAAGCCAGCCCTGGCAGGAAACTCCTTGAAACTCTTATCTCCAATAAACCATCAGAAAACCAGAAGTGGTGTTGTAGCTCAAGTGGTAGAGTGCTAGCCTTGAGCTGAGGGACAACACTTAGGCCCAGAGTTCAAGTCCCACGACCAACAAAAAGAAAAAAAGAAAATCAGCCTAAAAATGTCCAATTAAATATTTCTAAAACATGATATTATGTATAAAACAAATAATGATTTATCTTTCATATTTTATATTCTGATTAGCACATTTTTGTCTGAATATTTAAAGGGAACATGTCATTAAAGGGAAGAGAAAACCAAGGTTGAGGATTCTTCTTTCAGGAGAAAACTATTTATATCCTCTATTCAAATTAAATTCCTTCTTTCAGATTTTTCCTATGAGCTTTCTAGACTTCATAGTTTTTGAACTTACGCATATAGAAATTTCATGGCTTACAAATCACTATATATGACTAGCCAAAACATCGTATTAATGTTCTTAAAGTGAAAATAGGACTTAATGCAAAGGAGACCAAGCACCTTCCCCTGGTGAGACAGATTTCATTAAAATAACCAAAATGTATTATTAAGCCACTAGAAAATGCTTAGGACTTATTTACAACATATTTTAAAAAATGATACAGTAGGATATTTTGCAATGACATAGCACTGTCATTTTAAAGACATAATTTTGTTATTAAAATTCATAATATCTTTGTTTTTGCATATTACTTTATTAATATTTGTAGTTGTTGCTGTTGTTTTTCTTTGGAAAGCTACAAACTTGTTAGTGAATTTTATTTTATTGTAGAATCTCATCAATGTAAATCAGATTCTCTCTATTTACTGAGCCTTTGAGTGTCTTTAAGAATATAGTGATCAGTTCTGTTGTGCACATAGGAGCTAAGATTTCACACAATGGAATGGCGTGCCAACCACTGCAAATTTAGGCATAAAATTAAAGGATCAGGTTGCTCTGTCCACTACTTCTACCAATATCCTTCTAAGCCACAGCCCTCCCTCCCTTTCGCCTTCTTTAATTCATCAGCCCTATGTTGATTCACAGCCCAACTGCAGCATCACTCAGCACTGATAATATGGAAGGATTGAAATGTAGTGTGGAAGTAAAAACAAAGGCAAAACCTGAGTTACATGTGTGATCTCAGACTATTGAAAGCAAAAGTTTGTTAGTTAACAGATGATTTATCTGCTTTGACACCACCGGGACAATTCTCAGAACTAGAGAACAGGAAATAAACCAAAGGAAAGAAAGAAAAAAGAAATAGCTGCAAACCTTATACCAAAAATAAACCAGCAAACAAACCTCTTGCTTCCACTTCTTAGAGTTCATTTTAATATCCATCATTTCATATGGTCATAACCACATTGCTATGGAGCCATTGTGATTCTCTCCTAAGAGTACCCTAGACCTATTCTAGTTACTACAAATGAGGGATTTTGATTTCTGTAACCTTGGTCTTGTATATAAGTTTATCTGACTTGGGGAAGGAAAGGGGAATCACAGAAACATTGGGACAAATGGTGAACCAATGCAACAGTGACACTCACGAGACACTGTGTTGAAAAGGAACTTTACAACTTAGGATGGGGAGGAGAGCCGGGGAAATGGGAGAAAATGAGGGAAGGAATAACACTTTTAACAAGGAAATGTACTTATCACCTTACTACCTACATGTAACCCCTCTCTGCTTCATCTTTGCATTTTTTTAAGTACTACAGAATAGTAATATGCAAACACAACTGAGAATTTCATTTAGTTTGATTTGTCTTCTGTTCAAGACTTCTGCTTCTGGAGACATGTTTTAAATAAATGAAAGCCATAATCATTTCAATTCCAACATAAATTGCATAGAAAATATGTTTTTAATTAAACTAACCATTTGAAAGCTAATGTAATAAATTTTATATAATGAAAAGTGCTTAGAAATTTTAAGTTTATCAAATTTGAGTGCATAAATAAAAGTTTATTTGGACAGAAAAAATACCATGAATTTCAATCAGTATGCACACATATACACACTTGTCTTTTGTTTATCTTCAAATATAAAATAATATGTAGCTCACTATAGGGCATATAATTGTTTTGTGATTTCTTTCTTTCTTTCTTTCTTTCTTTCTTTCTTTCTTTCTTTCTTTCTTTCTTTCTTTCCTTCCTTCCTTCCTTCCTTCCTTCCTTCTTTCTTTCCTTCTTTCTTTCTTTGTTCCTTTCTCTTTCTTTCTCTCTTTCTTTCTTTTCTTTTTTTAGGGTACCCATACAGAGTCTTGAACATGGCCTGGACTCTGTTCCTGAACTTTTTCATTCAAGGCTGGCACTCTACCACTTTATCCACAGTTCCACCTCCAAGCTTTTGGGGGGTTACTTGGAGATAGGAGTCTTACAGACTTTTCTTCTTGGGCTGGCTTCAAAATACAGTCCTCAGATCTCACCCTCCTGAGTAGCTAAGATTATAATTGTGATCCACTGATACCCAGATCACATAATTTCTAAAATGACAGAAATTGAAAGTAGTTAAAAATAGCAAATTAGAAGGATCTGTTCTTTATGAATTATACTCTGCTCAGTTTTTCCTCATAATCTCATTTTCTTAGCCATATTATATAAGTTAAAATATATTTAATCACCCTATGAATATATTTATAACTCTAAATTATAGTTTTATATGCATACTATATAACTTGTTATTTAACAGAAATAATTATAACTGATGACAATGCTTTTTTGGATTGTGAAAAGCAAATTATTTATTGCAATATTATTTTATTGGCTATAATATTTTGCATGAAAATGAAAAAGGTGGAACAAAATATACTAAAAATGAGCATTATAGTCCTTTGTGCTCATTTGCTAACTATTGGCTAGATATTCCTAGCCAATTTCTAATTTTATTGCATTCAATACCATTTATTTGACAATGATTCTGAGTTTATTCATACATCTCTCCTTGTATTCCTAACAAATGCATGTATTGACTATGAAGCTTCCAGGCAAACATGTAGTAAACATTGGATAAAAGATTCCCTATAAGAGTCCCATAGACTTTCCTGCCCAATATGACTTTGAACTGTAATCCTCAGATATCAGCCTCCTGAGTAGCTAGAATTACAGGCATGAGCCACCAGCTCCTGTACTGAAACCTCTCTTTAGTATACCCTGTAGTGAGACATTGGCAAAACACATCCCCACCATTGCAGTGAAAACTTCATTCCCTCTCTGTACTAGTCCCATACTTCTCAACTGATTTCCAGCTTCAACTCTTGTTCTTGCTTGCTTCCCAGTTGATTCATAGTCAAGGTCAAAGTCAAGATGTTGCGCAAGATTTAGGTCGCACCAGTTCCTCAGCTCTCCCACTCCCCTCTGACCTCCCATACTCCTGTGCAATGTTTTCCCCACTTGTGCTCAATTCTTTCCTCTCTGCTTTCCCCTCTGCCCTGCTCTGGAGGAGTCACCCCAATTCTGCTGTCCTATTCTGGCTCATGCCAACTTTCATCCTGGGAACCTGTGGCTGCCTTCACCAGTCCCTTTCGCACTTATTCTTTTTAGTTATTTCTTTCCTCAGAAGCCACCTATTATCATTCTAGATAAGTGATAATATCCCTTAGTAGCACTCTTGAAAACTTTTAACTGGCTTTATCATTGTCTAATATATTAAGCATTTTCTTGCTAATTTGATGATTCGTCCTGTCCCAATCAAACCAAAGCTCTATGAAGCAGAAATATCATTTGCTTTGCTCAGTCATACATACCCACATAGATGTACACAGATGTATAGTATATATATATATATATATATATATATATATTAATGTATTCAACTTCACACCTACTACAGATATGACTATAGAGCAAGTCTGTGTAAAATGCAACCACAGGGTCGATAGTGATTTCTTTAGATACTTGCTTCAAAATATTCCCACAGTTATTCAAACTTGTTAAAAAAATAACAATAGGGATGAAACAACAGTGTGATAGAGTCTGAGTATGGGATGAATATTATACTCTTGATTCCTGAGCAATTCTTTAGAAGTGTCCTGAAGCAGGTCCAAAGATGACATCATCTATATTAATGAGTACTAATTGAATGCTTTGGCTCCTAAACTTCCCAATCATCTGACAAGATGTGTAGCTTTAATTGAATCCACTTTATGAGGGTTTTTGCAGCCAGATACTGTTTTCCACAATGATTAGCACATTTTATACCTCCCCAGGCAGGGCAGAAATACCACACAGGAGGGTTTTAAAGAGCAATATAATTTTAGACGACACTTGTTCCCTTTGCACTTGCTGTTCATCAGCCCCTCAGAAGTCTTTCCTGTCATTTATGGCTTTGACTAGGTAGTAATGGTGAGATTATTATACTTAAATAGCTAAAACATGGCACCTAAGAGGAAAGTGCAGTTATTTGCTTCATTTGATTTTGTACTGAGAAACTCGAGTGGAGACTTGATCCTTCTCCTCAGATATAAAAAGATGTTTTAACATACCTATGGCCAGATATGATCAATTACATCTGCTGAAAGAGAAAAAATAGCTCAAATTGCTGTGTGATTGACAGAACCTCATTGAAGGACAAACTCCACCTAACACGTGTTAAAGACTAATAATTCAAATTCCATTTTTTGCAAACTTTTTTTTCTTTTTTTGACCCTGAATTTTTCCCCCATGCTACTGGTGCTTGAATCAGAGCCTGAGCCCTTAGCTATTTTTTGTCTGTTTGTTTGCTTGCTTGTTTTTTCCATTCTGCCATTTGAGTCACAGCTTCATTTCTGAGGTTCTCTTGGTGGTTAATTGGAAACAAGAGTCTCGTGGACTTTTCTAACCAAGCTGGTTTTAAACAGTAATTCTCAGTTTTCAGCCGCCCAAGTAGCTAGGATTGTCAGCCACTGGTGTCCAGGTATCCTGGGCTGTGAACTCAGCCACTTCCGGGTATCCTGGGCTGTAAACTCAGCCACTCATACTATGAGCACTTTCTTCTTTATTTTTCAGGTAGGGTCTCATGGATTTTTTTATTTTTTATTTATTTTGCCCAGGCCAACCTGGAGCACAATCTTATAGCTTTTGCTCTCCGTGTAGTTGAGTGACAAACATATTACTAGCATGCCCAGCTTTTTGTAGATAGGGAGCTTAATAATTTGAAGACATTTAAATAATTTGAAGACATTTAAATGATTCAGATTGGTTTTTCAAGGCAGGATGATAAACAGCCACATATCTGACTGCCTTTGACCCTCGGAAGCCCATTTTCAGAGCAACAACTATTATTCCCTGAAGCTATTTCTTCAGCAAACCATATCCTCTCTTCCTTTTGGTGTTCCTAAAGCCCAACCATGAGGACTTTTTAGTATGATGTAATTACTCTCAAGGGTAGAATATTATCATTGAAATCTAAAAGATGAATCTTGCAGCCATTAATTAAAACCATTAATCTCATTATGCAATTTTGAAAGTCATTCCCTTAAAAAATATTATGGGACAATTAATCTTATTGTTTTGTGTGTTTTCTTTTCTAGTTCCAGTAATGCTAATTTATGGTGGCCAAGGTTTTATTTTTCCCCATAACATTGCCATAGAGAAATTTTTTTAGATATCTGTCAGAACAGTAATGAAAAAACTCAAGTATATTAAATAAGAAATCAAGAATGCCAATGAAATACAATGATAGAAGATTCATTTTGGTAGTTAAATTCTATTTATCATGTAATTATTTTCTAAAAATATAAGATGTCGTAAAAGAAATATTTTCTGTGTTAAGATACACAGCGTTTTCCCTTGTAGATGAGTTATCTATATATGTGGTGTCTCCTTCTTCTACTTTCTACAGAGTGGTAGATCTAAGACATAGTAAAACAGTGAAGGGACCTAAGATACAAGGTGTAAATAGATTTACTAAAGGAATGCTAAGAGTGTCGTAAAATATGGGACATATTAATAGGACCAGAAGTGACTTAGAGGCCCATATTCCTTGCTCCTGAGAGTCATGGAAAAATAATACTGAATGTGTTTGCTTCAATACATCAATTAATACATTTGCTACATAATCTTCTAAATTTCAGTGCCAAGAGATGTTGTTGGGAAGAATTCTGCCTTTTAAATTTCCTCTCTTCTCTAATCACAGCCATTTCAGAGAAACTCATTCCAATTTTATAACATGAATTTGAATCATGACAACTCAAAAAAAATCTGCTGTATAAATATGGTTTATACAAATACATTTACCTGCAAACTTTAAAAATCAATAAATGTTCACTGTGTCAACGTATTCAAGTTAGTTGACGTTTCATTAAAGTGACTATTTGTTTTATAATTAAATTGATTGGTTTAACTGACTTATTTATGGTAAACACATTCAAAATCCTGTCTTCTATTATTTGAAATAGGTAATAAACAACCATTGTCAGTAGTCATCCCACTGTGAGCAACACACCTGAACCTGATCCAGAGAGGCTATAACTTACAAACTGATCTATCTCTGCATCTCCTCTCTTCCTTTTTCCCTAGCTTGTGTGTGTGTGTGTGTGTGTGTGTGTGTGTGTGTGTGTGTGTGTGTGTGTGTGTGTGTGTGTGTGTGTTTGTTTGTTGAACTCAGAGAATGGGTGCTGTCCCTTAGCTTTTTCAAAACTCAGTGCTGGTGCTCTATATCACTTGAGCCATAGCTCCACTTCTGGTTTGTTGGTGGTTAATTGTATATAACAATCCCATAGACTTTCTCCTAAACTGGTTGAACTGTGCTCCTCAGATTTCAGTCTCCTGAGTTTCTAGGATTACTGGCATGAGCCACCAGCCCCTGGCTCCAACTCCCAACTTTTATAAGCATGCTTTTTGTTTGTTTATTTGTTTTGTTGCTTGTTTAATTTGCCAGTGGAAGAGTTTTAACTCAGGGCCTTTCACTTGTTCTCCTTGCTTTCTCATCTGATACTCTACTACTTGAGGCATGCCTACAGCCCAGATTTTTGCTGATTAATTTGGAAATAGATTCTAACAAACTTTTCTGCCCCATCTAAGTAAAGTTTTGCAGAATGTGGGTTGCCGTTGCTTTTTTTTACTTGTTTAAATGCTTAAATTGTGACATAAATTAGTTTTACAGTGTTTCTCCATCACACATTCAGTATTGACTAAACTTATACCATGGAGCACATGCTTTATAACATGGATAAAGACTTAGCTTCAGTACTGGAAAGGCTGGACTTAAAGCCAAGTCTACCACTTAGAACTGTGTTTGCTAAGCTTTTAAAGCCTCAAATTCCTTTTTTATCAACTCAAGGACTTCTGGTTATTCTAGGCAGTTTTATGTCAGAAAAATGAATAACAATACTGAATACTGTAAATGTTACTCAGTTCTTCAGTTGATGTGATATTTGAATTTTCAACTTACTTGTTATAAAATTTTCTTTTTTTACTATTAATTTTTTATTGTTATTATAGAAATGATGTTCAAAAGAGTTAAAGTTATATAAGTCAGGTAATGAGTACATTTCTTTTCGGACCATGTCTCCTCTTTCTTTGCTCTCTCCCAATTTTTTCCTCCCACCCCATCAATCTCTTTTCACTAAACATGTGAAGAAGAGTCCCAAACTTGGTGCTTCTTCTGCAGTGTCTCTCTTCCTATCTACCTACTTCTGTCTCTCAGATGGCCAATTCTGCCTGGTCATTTGTGAATGGCACTGTGGTTTTCCCATTAATGAATTCACCTTAGTTTCATGTGGGAACAGAAGCTCCTTCAGGTTTGTGACTGATTGTTCTTGTATTTGTCTTAAAGTCCTCGATGATACTATTGACTCTTTTTGAGATAAAACTTTCCCTGCTCTTCTTCTCTAAAAAAATGATTTATTATTCCTTCTCCTGTTTCCTTAGCAGTGTACCTCTGTAACCCTCTTGAAATTACTTGTTACTATTTTTCCTGTCTTCTCACTAAATGGAGATGGTACACAAAGCATATTCAGATGCACAAAGCAGTTCATGTTGTGAGTGCCTGAGAAATGACTTTAAAGTACAAATTGCAAATGACAATATTCAGAGGTATTGAAATTATATTTGTAGAGTTGATGGCATCATGTTTTGTCTGAGAGCTTCAATATCCTTGGATAGTATAACAGAAAATTCTATAAGGAGTTTAAAAAGAGTAATGAAGTTAAATTTTGATATGAGAATAAAAGCACCACATATGAAGATTCTACTGGAAGATGTGATTCATTAAAAAAAAAAGACAGCAACATTGTCTGGCTAGTAATGACACCGATCAACATTTTATATTTCAAGGGAATTTAAGGTCCATATAGCACAAAACTAGTGGCACACACCTGTAACCCTAGCTAATCAGAAGGCTGAGATCTGAAGATTTGAAGTTAGCCCAGGCAGGAAATTCTGTGACTCTAATCTCTAATTAAGAAGCAAAAGGCTGGAAGGAGAGGTTTGGCACAAGGGACAGAAATCTAAACTTGAGAAAAATAAAAAATAAAAACTCAGTGACAATGACAACATGAGGCCCTATTAAGTCTAAGTACCAGCACAAAATACAAAACAATTTTAAAAAGCCTCTGTAATATACCATAAAATTGACAGTTTCTGAAATTGCTGCAATAAATATTTATAGTTTTGTGCCAATACTTTACTATCTTTTGTGTATGTTTGTATGGGTCCTGAGGCTTGAACTCTAGAACTGAGTATTGTCTCTGACCTTTTTAGTTAAGGCTATTATCAAGACTAGCATTCCACTACTTGAGCCACAGTTGTGCTTCTGGATTGTGGTTGTGAATTGGGGATAAGAGTCTCACAGACTGCTATCCTCTGATCTCAGGCCTCTCAAGTAGCAAGGATTACAGGCTAGATCCACAGACATCTGACCCATATACTGAAATGTACAAATTAATACATCTGTTAAAATTTCTGCAATATATACAGAGCGAATATTTTAAAAAGTAGTAACATATCCAGGTTATCAATCGTTACCTGATCAAATAATCAGTGACCTGATCCCCACCCTAGTCTTGACTCTTAGTAGCTTTCCTCCTGTGAGTTTCTAGAATGTTCTAGTCTTTCACACTTGCTTCATTGTCTTTTGTTCATATCATTTTACTGAAGAATTCATTCTTGATTTCCATTTTAACATCAATCTCATTTTCCAGCCACTGATTAATATTTTCTTCCTAAAGCTCACTTTTTCTGATATAGTAATGTAATAACCACATGATTATTTTTATAATGATATGTATAATAATGTGTACTAGCATTTTTATTTGTGTGATTATTTAGATCCTCTGTCACTGACATTCTCCCTAGAAAGTAAAACCTCCAAATTATCAACAAGTAATTTTATGATCTATTTATATTTGGACCGTATTCACAAGATATGATGTCTGCATTTTTCTCCTTTTAAAAAAGTAGGAAAATTGCAATAAAAAAGTATATTTTTTGAACATCTACTGGAAGCAAGTACATGAGAATTTTTTCTTTTTTCATATATATTATTAATTGTAAGAAATACTGTACAGAAGGGTTACAGTTACATGAGTAAGGTAATGAACATATTTCCTATCAAGTATAGCTAACTCCTCCTTTGTTTTTCTCCTATAATCCCTTACCTCCCCACCTTCCCAACTCCCCCTCCCCTGAAGTTGTAAAGTTCATTTTCAACATAGTGTCTTGTACATATCATTGTTACAATGGGTCAACCCTTATCCTTGTTTCAGCATTTTGTTATTTCCCTTCCCCTCCCCAAATTAGAAAAATGTATATACAAGATGCAAAGCACCAGAATCAAATACAGTGAAAACAGGGGTTATACCATAGGGGAAGAACATATGAAAGAAACAAAAAAAAAATAGAATGGAAGAAAGACAGCCTCTTCAGTAAATGGTGCTGGCAAGATTGATTAAACACCTATAGAAAACTAAAGCTAGATCCCCATATATCATTCTGTACCAGAATCAACTCCAAATGGATCAAAGACTCGAAATAAAAGAAAAAACCCTGAAATTTACAGGAAGGAATAGGAGAAACTCTAGGGCTCCTTAGCACAGGCCAGAATTATCCTAATAGAGACCCAGAAACACAACAAATCAAAGAAATGTTAGACAAATTGGATTGCATGAAACTGCAGAGCTTCTGCATGGCAAAGGACATAGCTAGCAAGATCAATAGAAAACCCATGGATTGGGAGAAGATCTTTACTATCTATAGAATGGACAAGGGTCTCATATATAAAATATACTTAGAACTCAAAAAAATAAATCCCCCAATAAAAAATCCTCAAAGAAATAACTGCCCAATAAATAAGTGGGCTAATGACTTAAAGAGAGACTTCTCTGAAGAGGAAATAAGAATGGCCAGTAGACACATGAAGAAATACTCAACTTCTCAAGCCATAAAAGAAATGTAAGCCAAGACAACATTGAGATTCCACCTCACCCCAGGTAGAATGGCTATAATCAAGAAATCTGATAACAACAGATGCTGGAGGGCATGTGGCCAAAAGGGAACCCTACTGCATTGTTGGTGGGAGTGTAAACTTGTTCAACCAAGTTGAAAGCAGTATGGAGGTTCCTCACAAGACTCACACAGAGCTCCCTTAAGACCCAGCAATCCTTCTTTTGGGCATTTATCCAAAGGATCACAAACAAGGTTATACCAAAGCTACCAGCACATCTATGTTTATTGCAGCATTATTCACCATAGCTAAGATATGGAACCAACCTAGATGCTCCTTAGTAAATGAATGGATCAAGAAAATGTGGTATATATTAATACAATGGAATTCTATGCCATCAGAAAGAATAACATGGCCCCATGTTTTAGGAAATGGAAAGATTTTGAAAAAAATTAACATTAAGTGAAGTAAGCCAGACCCAAAGAAACATAGGTCCCATGGCTTCCCTTATTTGCAATAACTAGTATATGTCTAGCTATGTACATGTGACCATATAAGATGATGCTAACTGAAATGAACCCCAAGATAGGGACACAAGTGGTGTTATCCTTCTTGCTGTTGATTTTAATGTATTTATAATTTTTTTCTTTAGACATTGAATAAACAGTCCTTTAGTCACTGTAGCCCTAGACATCAGGCAGCCCTGCTTTGTCACTGATGCTCTGAGGCCCAAACTGTCCTCACACTTTCCTATTTTAGTTTCTTACCCACAGAATCCAGAACCTTTTTTGTTTTTAATCTTTATTGTATAGGTGATGAATAGGGTGGTTACAATTATTTAAGTAAGGTAATGAGTACATTTCTTTTTAAACACCCTTACCCCTACCCTCATTTTCTCCCACTTACCCTTTCCCACTTCCTTTTCCCCCATGTTGTAAAGTTCATTTCCAATACAGTGACTAGTGAGTATCAATGTTGCATTAGTTCATTCTGTACTACTAAAAGCAAGTGACTTTTTTGTTAGCTTCCTTCTAGAACTTACAAGACTCCAAGGAGGATAAAAGAAGCAATTATTTCAAATCACTGCCAAAGAAGACTTCTCTTTAACATTTCCAATGTTTAATGATGATATATTTCCATGCATGCGTACTTATGTCAAAGAAAATAAATAAAAACACTAATGACTAATTTCTTGATGATTTTAGCACTCTCATTCTCTCTCTCTCCCTCTCTCTCCCTCTCTCTCTCCCTCCCTCTCTCTCTCCCTCTCTCTCTCTCTCTCTCTCTCTCTCTCTATATATATATATATATATATATATACATAGGTGACATTAAGTTACCTTAATGAATTATTTGCTTGAATATTTTCCATATTTTAATATTTCTGAAATTGAAAAACACATTGGAATTAAAATACATTGGAATGGGCCAATATTGCAGTGAAAAACATGGTGGAATACCCAGAAATTAAGTGTCAAAGTATGTTTTTATTTTTGTTTTTTGTTTTTGTTTTATTACTTAAAGAAATACAATTGCATAAGCAAGAGAATTGTGATCTTTAAAGAAAAATGCCACATAATTGCAGGAGGCAAATTAGATGCATTTCATGGTTTCAGGATTCTTCAAGCAGCTAAGATATCGACTCAGCAAATCTCTTGCATGCTTAGAAAAAAAACTCTTTAAAAGTTGCCTACACGATCATAAGCATTATTTAATTTCCACAGCCTGACAGCTCTATGAGAAAAAGAGGAGATTGTATGTCATCTCTTTCAACAATCATAAACTAGGTTTCATGTATTTTATGCTTTAGAAGTTACATGGCTTTTAAGAATTGATGGCAGAGACCTTTTCTCTGTGTTACAAACCAGGCTTTTGATTATAGAATCTGCATCTTGCATTAGTTAATACTGATGTAAGGTCTGGCCTTGTCAGCATTATTTGATGTATGCCAGTATGTGTAACTCCAGGTTTTCATCAGGATAGTGATCTGCTGGACCGGAGGAAACACTGCTTCACTGTGCAATCTGAGTCTGGAGAGGACCTCTATTTCTCTGTGGAGTTAGAGTGCGACCTTGCCCAGTGGGAGAGAGCTTTCCAAACAGCTACCTTTCTAGAAGTGGAGCGGATACAGGTGAGGGTGTGGAACATAGACCCTTGGGGCTCAGAGTTGCATGATTCTTCCTCTAGAGTTCTAATAGAAACTCAACAGAGTTCTGAGAAGGTTGGCCTCTGTCTCAAGAACATTCAAATAAATGAATGACAAGGTATCTCTGAAAAAAATTTTAAAATTTCTACCATTTTATCCCTTTAAAGTATCTCTTACCAAATAGCACTTGGTGACATGTTGCTCTAATATGAAGATTATATAGAAATGCTCCATTTCTTGTTGTTTACAAGGTTGTATCCTGTTCTCCAATCATGATCATTCTACACCTGCTGTCTTCACATATTCTTCATTTGCTCACATTATTCCTTTAAAAAAGTGCTTCTTTCATCTGTGCACTTCATCAACCTTATGCAGAGGTTGAAACTTGTTCTAAAGCTTAAGCCTTTCTATCTGCCCCCTGATCACCACCTTCTTCCATAACAACCCATACTACCTCTTCCCTCTTTCCACCTCAGTAAATAATAAAGCCTTCTACTGTTTTTGTTATTTTAGGCCTGCCTCCACTCTGTCTTGTACTGCAGTGACATGTATACATTCTTTGCACTATCAGAAGTAAAAAACAAATATTTGATTTACTGTTTTTCTTTTAGCTTTTAGCTTTTCTATAGGTTTTTTTGTTTCTTACTTAAGCATTTTGTTATTTCCCTTCCCCTCTATAGGTTTTTTTATGCCTCTTTATTGCTATATCAGAAATTTGCGCTCACTTGCTAAATATTTAGGTAGTGTTGTTTTCAATATCTGATATATGAGTATATGTATATGAAGAATTATGATTATCCTTTACATTTTCAATATTTATGTCACTGTAGTTGGTACAAAAGTAAAATAGAGGGAAGGCGGGTAATACAGATTAGAAGCAGTTATACATGAGTATAAAGACAGCATAATGAACCTCCTAAACACTGAAAAACAAAGCATAATGAACCTCGCAAACACTGAAAAAACAAACAAACAAAAAAAGGGGGGAAAGTAGGGAAACATCAGATGAGATAAGCTTGCTCCAAGTACATAGAGTACATCAGTGGAATTCCATAATGAAACTCCTATGCATTATTAATTTTTGCTCATTTAAAATAAACTAATATTTTCAAAACGGAAAAAAAGAAGAAATATTTGCCCTTTTTAAAATAAGTATGAAGAAGAGTAATGAATTGACTCAGTATTGATGAATTCATAAGTAAATTTACTTTTACTTTGAAATTGGTTTTAGCTGGTAGGACTAGAATTAGATTTCATTAAGAAGACTTAAAAGAGGATAGAGAGTTTCTAGCCAGTTTCTTTATAAATTTTCATATTGTTTTGAATCTCTAATTCATTTCTTATTTATATAAATATCAGCATATTTATTTGTATGATCCAGGGAAATGTATTTCTGAAACATTTCATAATGGCATTTAAATAAACACTTTAAAACCTGAAAAACATAATATTGAAAGAAGGTAACAAGTTATATAAATAAAATGTTACATTTCCCCTAGCATAATACTAAGCTTAATGAGAAAAATTGAAGTCACTACAGCAAATAGCTTTCACCTTAAATACTCTTTTTTAAATGACAATACTTGAAAATAGCAAACAATTAAGCCTAATTAAGAGTAAATTGTTTACCCTTGAACATTCCTTAGTGTTGATAGTAGCTTTAATAAAGTACTAATGGTTAGATTTGAGCATGGAAAATGCCTGTGTATTAAGCAAATAAAATTATGCCCCAATGCAGTTTAGAGACCCATTAAATGTATTTTAATCTACTGTTTTGAAAGATTTAAAGCCAAATGGATAATTTGGCATGGTTATAATTTTCTATGCCAATTAGACTTTAAACACAAAAATAATTGCTTTCTGGTGAAGGCAACTTGATATATTTAGCAATGATTATAGTCACAATATGATTGATTTAACATATTTATATAACTCAAACTACAAAAACAAATAATACATATAGGATGTTATTAACATTGTGCTTAAGATATATCACTCCATCTTAATGTGAACTATCAGTACACTTTATCAGTTGAATATCCCATTATAGTTTAATTTTTAACTTCAAATAAAATCAATCTATGGATAGAGGATTGAATATTTTGAATATAAACCCCAAATCATTTTACATCTTTCATATCATTTGTTTTAATCTCCGTATTTACTGATGTTCTCAAAATATTCATACAAGTAACATTAAAATAATCTTACACCAATGAGAAAACTCATTGTTTGTTGTTATGTGGTGTTGGTAATGGAACTTGAGGCCCCAGACATCCTAGACAAGTGCTCCACCACTGAGCTGTCACTCAGGTTACGTTTGTTCATTGTTCTTTTCAGTAAGTGAAAAATGCATTTGTTGATAGTTTGTGCCATATGGAAAAACTTTGAGGCCTAAGGTTAGCATGACTCTTGTGTCTTGATTGCTGAACCTGTGTATTGTGATTTGCATGAATCAGCATTCTTTTTAAGTAATATCCATGAAATTCATAAGCTGAGGATTTCAGATCTTGCTCTTTAACAATAATTCTCTCTTTTTTTTAGTGGAAATGTATTCTTATAAAGCTAGATGATATTACAATTGTGCCTCCACTACAAAATTTTGGACCAATTAAATTATGAAAATAGTGAAGAGAGCTGGATCTGGAATATGGTATTGCACACACATAATCCTGGTTGCGAGAAGGCTGGAGCATGAAGATTGTTAGATGCCAGTCTTAGTGGGATGCTGTATAAAATGCAATAATATAAGTTAAACTAAATAAATTAAAATGCAATGGATAGAATAATATATAAACACAAATACACATGTACATGAGAACACACACACACACACACACACACACACCTACCTATATAATTCCAGTCACTCGGGAGACAAAGAAACAAGGATTGCAGTTTGAAGTCAACTCTGGCAAAAATTCTAGGAAGACTGTATTAAAATCAATCCAACCATGGTGGCACATGTCTGTAATCTTACCTACTCAGATAGCAAAGATAGAAGGATTACATTTTATGGCTAGCTTAGGCAAAAGCATAAAATGGTATTTGTGAAAAAACAAAACAGCAAAAGTAAAAGGACTAAGGCATAACTCAATGATAGACGCTTTTCTTGCAAACTCAAGGCACAAATGTAATCCCCCAGGATCACCAAAATACTCAAATTAAAAAAAAAAATCCAAGCATTTTTGTTTGTTTTGCTTTTTTCTGTTTTTGTTTTGTTTTGTTTTTGTCAGTCATGAGGCTTGAACACTTGGCCTGGGACTTGTTCCTGAGCTTTTTCACTCAAAGTAGTCTTCTACCACGTTGAACCACAGCACCACTTCCTTTTTCAGTGGTTAATTAGATATAAGAGTCTCATGCACATTCCTGCCTTGGTTGGCTTCTAACAATGATCCTTAGATCTCAGCCTCCTGAGTAGCTAGGATTACAGGCATAAGTCACCAACGCTTGGCTATAAACATGTTTTTTATTTGTCAAAGAGGTACAGTTTTTGCACAATATAATAACATAGCAAAGTGCAGAGCATGATTGGAAACCTCTCCCTGAATACCCCTGGAGAAGTCAAAGGAATATTCTCAGCTTCTGAATTGTTAAAATGGAGATGTTGATAAAATAATTACATATGCTGTGTGAGTACTGTTTATATTTAAGTATTGTATATGAAAATAGGAGATGTCACCTAGGCCAAGATACTGATATTATACCAATAATAGGAAACTAACGATGTTCTCTCATCTGTCCAGTGTAAGACTTATGCATGCGTGCTGGAGAGTCACCTCATGGGCCTCACCATTGACTTCAGCACAGGATTTATCTGCTTTGATGCAGCAACAAAGGTAATGGCTCAGGTCAGCATGGAGAATTATGTCTCTGACGTTCTCACTCATGAACCAGTAGAAACCTTCTATTTAGCATTTTAATGGGTCATGATGTGCCAAGTTTTAATTTTTCATTTTTGTTCATAAAAGATAAATTATTTTTTAATCTGTTTATAGAAAAAATGTTTGATGTTTTAATACATGTGGCAAAAGCAAACATTATACTGAACTAAATTTATGTCAATTTCCATTTGTAAATACAAATATAGATATAGTCTTACAGAGCTATAGATAGATACGATTTTTTCATCTCTTTTCTGAAACATTTGTACTAATGAGAAAAATTTCCTCCCCCCCTACAATTTCATAGAGGATCCCTTTATGAGTTTTCTGTATCATTCTCGAAGATCAAACTAAGAAAATCATGTCTTTACTAATAACTAGTAGTGATAGAGAATGGTAGAATTTTGAGGTTAGGAGATTTTTCCCAGAAAGTTTATGATGAACATGTGACTAAGTAAGGCTTTTGTCAATTTCATAAATTTCCATTCCACAAAATATGCCTCTCTGAGAAGTATGCACAATGAATGATAAGGTCATTTCTTCAGCTTGTCATATCTTTCATTTTATTTTTTATTAAAAAAAAGCAGCCTTGGTAACAATGGACTGATAAAGCTAAATTCAACTGGAAATGGTCTCTCAAGATGAGTAGCCCCAAACTGCCAATGCTAATCCTCTCCCTGCAGTGTGTGATGGTCTCCCAAGGTGTCTCCTTCCTTCCCCTATTCCCCACACTCAGTGCTAATCCCCTCCCTGCAGTGTATGACTCAGTCACTGGGCTGCAGAAAAAGACGTTTTCTTCCTCCTCAGATTCATTTCACTTTCCCCTTTATCTAAGTGTGGTATGAATGAAAATGTTCCTTCTTAAAGATCAATAGGTAATCTTTGGTTAGGAAACACATATTTAATTTCAAAATTAAGGCAGGTGCAGGATTTTTCAAAATCAAGTGCCAATAAAACAATACAGTGACATAAATGTCTGAGGGCCATGGAGAATAGGAGACAGAGGGGAATACTTTGATGTTCAGATTCATAGGCTTCTCACAGTGGAGTCCAGCTCTTCTTAGGTAGAAAGAACAGCCCATGGTGTTCTATAAATGTCTATTGTTTCATAGACAGCAATTGAGATTGTCATGTGCAAAATTTTATATTATCTAAGGATGGCCAAAGTTGCCTTTTGTTTGACATTGTGAAATTAATTTGCACAATGATGCAAGTCAGGTTAGCCATCCAGTATGTGGCCTTTGCAGGATACTCAAATATACAGTAGCTCTTAAATATACACAACAGTGTATATCTGACTAAATATATATACAAATATACACAACAGTGGCTCTTTTGATGATTCTTAATGAGACTGATATCAAATCAGGATAAACCCATGGGTATGAAATTAGTCTCATAAGTTAATTTAATGATTAATCAAGTTGGGTATTAAATTAATTTACTAACTTTAGAAATATATTGAACTGATTAGAAAGATAGTAAATTATAATTTTAAAAGAAAACATTGTCCACAGAATTGTTATCAGTCTTTCCCATCACTGTGAACAAATCTTACATTAGTAAACAAGTTGAAATCAGTTATCTGAACATGATTTTAACTATCTAAATCTCTTCTGAGTTTATTTGTGAGGCAAGTATAACCCACTTCAGCATGTTGTTTGCTCTTTGTATAACAAAGAAAACCATAGTTCTCATACCCTCTCAACATAGATATCTATTTATGTCCTGAGTATGCTGGAAATGAGTGCTTAGAAAGGAGAATCAAAGTCAATTGTTACCATTCCTCTAGTGAAACAATGAGAATATCTCCAGTAGAAGCCAGACAGTCCGACATCTCAAGGCCTCCCTGATCTTTTTGATCCCATCATTGAAAGGAAGCATCAATGGTCAAGGTAGTCTAACTTCTTGACAGCAGGAAAAGAATCTAGAAAATTTCTAATGAAAATGACCATTGTATTAATTGTCCAGAGAGTGAGAAATAGGAGGGAAAGTAAAAGTTATTCATGACAGAATATGTAAAGAGCCTGGCAAAACACTAAGCCAAGCCTACTTACAAGAAACTTGTCCTATTATGTGGAATGGGCATTGAAATTATTTTAAAATACAAACAAGATAATAGTTACATGTAAATTTAAACAGGCTGTTTTCCTTTATTAACATTAAAAAAAATCTCCAATCTACGTGCCATTGTCTCAAACTTGTAATATTAGCTGCTCATGAGACAGATCTAAGGATTGCACTTTACTGTCAGCCCAGGTAGGAAAAACTGAGAATGTTAAAATAAATAAATAAATTTTATTGTAAAAGTGATATACAGAGAGTTTACAGTTAGCTAAGTAAGGTAATGAGGACAATTCTTTTTGAACAGTGTCACCTTCTCCCTTGTTTCTTCCCACTTTCCCTCTCACCTCTACACCCACCTATAAGTTATATAGTTAATATCCAACATAATGTCTAGTGACTACCACCATTGAATTGGTTCACCTTTGTCCCACCATTTCTGTGATTCTCCTTCCCTTCCCCAAATCAGATAAATTTATACATAAGACAAAGTGCAAACTGGGCACAGGTGGCTCACACCTTTAATCCTAGCTACTCAGGAAGCTAAGATCTGAGGATCACGGTTCAAAGCCAGCCTGGGCAGGAAAGTCCATGAGACTTGTATCTCCAATAAACCACTAGAAAACTGGTAGTAGCACTGTGGCTCAAGCTATAAAGTACTTGCCTTGAGCTGAAGAGTTGAGAGATAGTGCCCAAGCCCAGAGTTCAAGCCCCACAACCAACAACAACAACAAAAAAAAGACAAAGTGCACAGAAGAAATAAAACAAACAAACAGTGACACTAAGGAATAAACCAAAGTAGAAACAATAAAAGGAAAAAGAATACAGTATAATAAAAAAAACCCTCTTGTATTCATTTATTGGAGTTCTTTGCAATAAGCATAATTTTTTCTTTTTGGTTGGTCGTGGGGCTTGAACTCTGGGCCTGGGCGCTGTCCCTCAGCTCTTCAGCTCAAGGCGAGCGCTCTACCACTTGAGCTACAGTGCCACTTCGGGTTTCCTGGTGGTTTATTGGAGATAGGAGTCTCATGGTCTCTCTTGCCCGGGCTGGCTTTGAACCGTGATCCTCAGATCTCAGCCTCCTGAGTAGCTAGGATTACAGGCGTGAGCCACCAGTGCCCGGCTTTGCAATAAGCATAATTTTATATGGTCATGTGCACATAGCTACTGAGACATTGTGATCCTCCTTTGTTCTCAGTGTGTGAATGCTTAGAATGCTGTTGAATGAATCATGTCCATGTAATTACTTTTTTTTTTTTTTTTACTATCGATTGGATTAACTTGTAGACTTATAGCTATATTCTAGTTATCACAAATGAGGAGAACCATGTAGCCTATGTTTCTTTGGGTCTGGCTTACTGGGTTCATTTCATATCTTTGCTGTGGTAAATAATTCTACATTGTTGTGCTGTTGGCTTTAGAATGGGAGGATTTGTGATCATTTGGGTAAATGCCCAAGAGTGGGATTGCTGGTTCATAGGAAAGCTCTATGTTTAGTCTTTTGAGAACCTCCATACGACTTTCCAGAGTGGTTGAACAAGTTTACATTCCCACAAACAGTATAGCAGCATTCCCTCTTGGCCATATACCCTCCAGCATCTATTAGTTTTCTTGATAATGGCCATTCCAATTGGGGTGAGGTGGAATCTCAAGGATGTACCAATCAAAATCCCAACAGCATTGTTCAATGATATAGAAGAAGCAATCCAAAATATTCATAGTGAATACTAGAAGACCCCAGATGGTAAAAAATAATCCTTAGCAGGAAAAACAGTGCAAGAGGAATATTAAGATCAAACTTCAAACTCTATTACAAAGCTATAGTAATAAAAACAGCTTGGTACTGTCACAAGAACAGGCCTGGGGACCAATAGAATAGAATCAAAGACCCACAAATGAGCCCACAGACCTATAGCCACTTAATCTTTGATAAGGGAGCCCAAAACACAGGATGGAAAAAAGACAGCCTTTTCAACAAATGGTTCTGGGAGAATTGGCTACACATGTGTAGAAAATTGAAGTTAGATTCTTACATATCACCCTGAATCAAAACTGATTCTAAATGGTTCAAAGACCTCAATATAAGACCAGTTACCCAGAAAATATTACAGGAAGGGATAAGGGAAACACTAGGGTTCGTTGGCACAGTTTGAAACTTCCTAGGATCCAGAAACACAACAAATAAACGAAAAGCTGGATAAATGGGACCCCATTAAACTGAAGAGTCAAAGGACATAAATGGCAAGATTAAAGAAAGCCCAGAGAATGAGAGAGATTTACTAGCTATACAACAGACAAGGGCCTCATATCAAAATATACCTAGAGCCCCCAAAATTAAACCCCCAAAAGCAAATCCTCAAAGAAACAACAACCACATTGATAGGTTGGCTGAAGACTTAAAAAGAGACTTCTCCAAAGAACTCTTCAAATAATGGCTAATACATACTTGCGGAAATATTCAACATCTCTGGCCATAAAAGAAATGCAAATCAAGACTATGAGACTCTTATTTCCAGTTAATGGCAGCTGGAAGTAGAACTGTGACTCAAGTGGTAGAACGCTAGACTTGAGCATAAAAGCTCAGAAATCATGCTGAGGCCCTGAGTTCAAGCACCAGTTCTGGCGCACACGCACATACGCACACATGCACACACACACACACACACACACACACACACACACACACACACACACACACACACACACACGTCTCCAGCTATTTTACAATTTTGATTTTAATTTCAAAGACTTCTAGACTTCAGAATCCATGTCTAGCAGAATTTTTTAATGATTAGATTGGAAAGGGTGACTTCAGTAGCTCTGTTCATTACCTTTACCTGAGCATGTTTTGTCCTGAGCTCCATCTTGGCCAGATCCTCTAACTAAACCCCCGGTTTTATGATACAAAGTCACAAATTGAGCTCTGTATAAAGCAGATAGTGGCTTAATAGTATATTAAAGGTGGAAGGGGGTTGCTTCATTATGCTATTTTCAAAAGCAATCATATTTTTCATTTCTTAACTGAATTAAAAAGATAATAATAAATATAAATAATAATGAAAAAGTAAACTAAAAGATTATTTTGGGATCCTATAGCTGGAGGAATTCCAGGTTGCTTTCTCCTCTCACCATCTGGGAAAATTACTTCTTTTGGTTTGCAGAGAGAAAAAGGCATATTAGACAGCATTTTATTCCATATTGAGATGGCTCAGAGCATTGCCCAGTAACTGGTTCCAGGACTAATACAAAGCAAAGGCTGCGACAGGAGTTGTTATAGTGTGGCGTTTAGAGGACCATGGAAAGGAAGAAAAGTTTTCATAATGTTCAATGCTAATGCACTTTTTTTTTTCGTTCATGGTTGATTGAGTCCACAGATCAGCTATACTCTGCTTCAGTTTAGACTGGCAATGTATGGAGAGGTTTCATTTTTTTTCCATTTCCTTCAGGGTGGCTCAGTGATTTCTTTTAGTTCATCTAGGTCTTAGTAATAATCAATTATTAAAACACAGTATTTTCAATCATGGAGAAAATATTTCTACAAAAACTGGGCCAAAATATATTTTTGGAGTACCTACATAATCCATGTAGCTAAACATATACACCTGTTTCCATTACATTTTTTACAAACTTATTTGCACTCATTGTTTACATGTTAGTCTTCCATGTTCAAGTAAAGCGTCACAGAAGTTGCCTTTAAAAAAGAAAGGGGTGAAATTATACAGATCAAAATTTTTGGATAGGAAAGGACAGAATTTGAAGGCCTACAAGATGAGAAATCATGTCTGTGATGACTAAGACCCTGACTGTGAAAGGTATTACAGTAAGGGTCTTGGATTGACTTTAAGAATAGAAGATTACCCAGAAGAATTTGAGACAGGAAAGAAATGATCAGTAGTATTTGAGAGCAGAAAACTAAGGAATAATGTGTGACTAGGATCAGTGAACCAGATGAAACACAGATTATATATCACCAGGATCTCTCCTCAAGTGTACATTATCCTCTCTGAGATTCCTGAGAAACTGTGTATGGAGGAAAAAGTCAAAGGAGCATCAGAGTGAAAAATAGTCCCAGTGTACCCACACAGCTCCAAGATGCTCCAGATGACTGAAAGGGAAGGCACAAAGAAGGATGGAATTGCACAAAGAAATGGCACCACAGGACAAAGCTCCAGTGTGTTTGATTATATTGAATTTACACTGTGGAGGGTCAGTCACTCCAACTGAGGCAGATATTGCATTGATGTCAAAGGATAACTTTGAAGTAATGGACATTTGTGTTTCCTAATGATTTTAAATATATTTAAACAATAGTATTTTACTTAAAGGTGGAGAGGGGAAAGAACATTTTTTAATTTGTATCAAAAGGGTTCCAAGTTCTAATGGTTACAATAAAAGTGAGGGCATCCAGGACCAGCATATCTGAACAGCCAGATCCAGGGCTTCTCCATCATTTGTTACCCCACTAAATGGTAAGAACTTGCTCCAGATTTCACATACTCCATGATGATAACTGGAGTTTAGGAGTTGTTCATCTGTAATGAGCCATTGTAAAGCTATGACGGTTGTAAATCTTTAGTCTTGAATTTGGGCAAGAGAGAAAGTGAATATTACACCTATTACTACTGTTTCTCTAATAGAATCCCTGGGACCAGTGGCTGACCCAAATTGTTACATTCTGGTCGGTTTTACTTTTTACACTTTAATAGTTGAAACTGAATGCTGCTGGTTTAGAATACTTAAAACAGCTTCATGCTAGAGGACATCTAAGAGTCAGTGCTAATATACAACATGTTAATTTTTTGTCAGGAGCATCTCAGGTATATAAAAACAATAAATAAAGTTGCAACACAAGTTTCTTATACATTTGATCTACCATATAAAGTTAATATAGTAATTTTGTATTTTCATTATATTTCAATCATTAATCATTATTGATTGTAAATTACAATTGTTGTCTGTGGAAGTTTGTAAAAACTGTGCCAAAGTTGATGACATTATTTTAAGAATGTATGTTCTATGTAGTAAGAAACAATAGAACCTTAACTAAAAACCTTCCTTCTAGTCATCCAGATTTTCTCTATAAAATTAGAAGACATAATTCACCTTCAAAATAATTGTATTTCAGAATTAAATTCACTGTTAACACATAGTATGTAAAATTCATGAATACCTTAATCTATACAAGCCTTTCAACTCTTTCAGTCAACATTGATTTTTAGAGTATTTCAAGGGTAAAATTTGAAAGGAAGTTAAGAGGGCCTATATTTACACTTTTCCACTTCCAAGAGTCTTTGTTATGGCCTGGATATTTTAAAGAGTTACAAGATGCTGTTTCTCTCAAAAGCATATGACCTTTTTGTTTCTCTCTCTCTCTCTCTCTCTCTCTCTCTCTCTCTCTCTCTCTCTCTCTCTCTCTCTCTCTCTCTCTCTCTCTCTCTCTCTCTCTCTCTCTCTCTCCTCTATGTTTTCATTTCATTTTATATGCTATGGAAATATAATACAAATTGAATACATTAAACTTCTCAAACTAGAATTAAACTTTATTGCTTATGTTACCTATTCTGCAATCTTTCAATTATATCACATTGAAGGTAAATATTAAAATTCAAATTGTAAATTACATCAATCTCTCTTGCTACAGTTACCTAGCTAAATACTTCTTAGTGTCCTGGCCTCTGCTTGTAATTTAATGGTATCTCCTGCTTTGTGTCCAGCATTTGGTGGTTTGGTCATCCTTTGTTCTGTGACCAGATTCTATGTAATGTTCATCCTGGAATCTTCATTCAGAAGCACTTCTTTCAATAATCTGACTTCTGTTTGAGTGACAGGAATGAGAGACATATCTCTGCATAAAACAAGGGATTGCAATGAAATCTGACAGGGATATTAACGCTAATCTCTTTGTCCAGACTTGCTGTTCAAGCATATAGAATTAAATAGTAAGAAAGGAATATGTGAATGAGCAAAATATCACCTAAGGATATGAGCACAAGAGAGATTAAGCTTTCATCAAATTTGTTTATTTTATTTTTTATTGCCATTCACATGCATACAAATTGAATGTAGTGTGTGTGTGTGTGTGTGTGTGTGTGTGTGTGTGTGTGTGTGTGTGTGTGTGAATTTATGCATGGCAATCATGAAGAGAGAAAGCTCTAGTTTGGTGAAAATTAAGTATATTTGACAACCTAAAGTATCCCTGGATATCTGTGAGGGATGGTCTCCCCACTGACACCCAAATATGCAAATATGCAAATACCCCAGCCTCTTTAAAAAACAATAGCTGTAGTATCTACATGTGTTTACATGTGTTTTCCATATCATTTTGTGCTCTGTAAGTCATGTCTAGATGGCTGGAATAATTGATACAATGCAAATGCAATGTAAGTACTTATGCTTTATTGTCTGAGGAAAAATGATATGGAGAAATGTCCCAGTTTTAAAAAATATATTGTACTTGTATTTGGTCAAATCTACAAATGAGGAATCCATGAATACAAAGGGCTGGCTGTACTTAATTTTGTTTTGCTTAAAATTTTCACAAGAAGCCAGATGCTGGTAACTCATTCCTGAAATCCTAGCTACTTAGGAGATTGAGATCTGAAGATCATGTTTCAAAGTCAACCTGGACAGAAAAGTCCATGAGACTTTTATCTCCAATAAACTACTCAGAAAAAGCTGGAAGTGGGCTGTGACTGAAATGATAGAGTTTGCCCTGAGCACAGAGTCTCAGGGACAGTGCCCTGGCCCTGAGTTCAAGCCTCAAAAAATAGTCACAAGAGTGGAGACAAAGTGAGAAATTTAATGATGATAAATATATATACCTGTGCTTTTTCTAAAAAGGTCTTCTAATAGTTTTCTACCAAATGTGTTCCTCTAGCTCTACCACACACACACACACACACACACACAAACACACACACACACAGAGGAAATCACAAACAGAAACAGTCACCTTTTAAAAGATGAGTATTTAGCTGGGTCTGTGGCTCATGCTTGTAATCCTAGCTACTCAGGAGGCTGAGCTCTGAGGATGGCGGTTCAAAGCCAACCCCAGCAGGAAAATCTCCAATAAACCACCAGAAACCCGGAAGTGGTTCTGTGACTCAAGTGGTAAAGCACTAACCTTAAGCTGAAGATGAGGGACAGTGCCCAGGCTGAATTCAAGCTCCAAAATAAAATAAATAAAAGCTTAGTATTTAAACAGATTAATTTAGTAGGGAGCAAAAAGAAAGGCAAGAGATAATACATGTACTTGTGCTTCCTTTTGAAGTACCACCATGGTGCAAGATGGAAAGAGGATTGTGTGAAATCTTACTGTTTTATTTGGAAGCCCATAAAAACAAGGAAATGTGGCTCACTCTATAATTCCAGCTGCAGGGGAAGCAGAGACTGGAACATGGTGGTTTGACATAGTCTGTATAAAACATAAAATCCCTTCGCAATCAATAAATCTGTCTGTATCTGCCAACCCAGCTAGGCGGAGGCATAATGTAAGAGGAGCATGGTCTGAGATCAATGCTAGGAAAAAATTATGGATCATGTGTGAAAAATAAAAAGCACAAAGGACTGGCGTCATGGTTCAAGTGGTAAAGTGTCTAAATGGCAAACATGCACCCTAAATTCAAACTCAAATACTACCATAATGTTTGAAAAGAAGAAAAGAGATAAGGTATTATTACCACAACCTTAATTTGTGTATAACTTATGAATGGACTGTATTTCTTAGTCATCTGCTACTGAAGAATATTTGATGTTATATAAAAGTGAACTTATTAATAACAAATTTAAAACAAATATGTTTCAGCTATTTTTGCATCTCTATTGGCAGAGACTAATAGTAATGGTGAGCTTTGAAAATCTGTCTTTAAGTTAGACCTTTTTCCTAATGATTGAAGAACTTGAAATAACTGAACTTTAGAAAACACTGAGTTAATTCTAACAGTGGATCTTATTCAAATGATTAGTTGATGGGAATGTTTTTTCTTTTCACTTAAGGATGAAAGAAGCTTAAAACTGCAGCAGTATTATGAAAGTGATGATTCAGGACACCGTGTTTGAATGACTCCATAAATTACTCTCCTGAGCTTAGTGTCTAGGTTTAAATGGAATTCTGATTCTCTGTTGTAGTAAGAAAGAACTCATGCATTTGCAATAAAAAGTTCATTTACAGGCATGCTTAACAAATGGCTCCCTGATGTTTGGTTAGGGAAATAGTTACAGAATAATGAAGAGTCTGGTTTGGAAAATAATTGAGCCATGGGAAAGACAGATTTGTATTTTATTCCTACTTATTAGTTGTAAAATATGTGTATGATGGTTACTTAATTATACCAATAACTTTATTACATGCCTCTTGCAAAAATTAGAGCTAATATTTGTAAAGGTCTAGAAGGATGTCATCTTCTTTCTAATAAATAACAAAGATGATGCTCCATTGAATGGGAAAAGTGGACTGAGAGTGCTTCACAAGCACCAAGTGAAATATTTTTAGATTACTCATGATTGGTGCCTATGTTTGCTCCCTAAATGTTTCAATGTGAAGAATAAAGCATGAGCCTTATTATGTGCCTCTTGTCTTGACTTGAAACATTCTACTTGACAACATTATATCTTTATTCACATGTTGGTTGAACATTATTTGTAATCACACTGTATAAGGATTGCTAACTTGACTAAGAATAGTGATCACTAGCCAGGCACCAATGGCTCACACTTAGAATCCTAGATACTCACAAGGCTGAGTTTAGGACCACAGTTCTAAACCAGCTGGGGCTGAAAAGTCTATGAGACTGTGATCTCCAATTAATTTCCAAAAATCCAATAGTAGAGCTGTACTTCAAGTGGTAGAGTGTTAGCCTTGAACAAAAGCAGCTCAGGGACAGTACCTCATTGACATCAGGATTCTAGCTTGTCTTGTGTTGTAGAAACAAGATGGTAATAGACAGTCCTATTGCTGTGGTGGATACAAGGCAATAACAGAAAGCATCATCCCTTCTCTGCTCACCATTATAGATCTGTCCCACTGTGGCTCTGACCTCTGAGGATCAGAACACCTTGCAAACTGAGCTAACCTGACTCCATCCCCAAAGCTGAACCTTTACTAATGATACTTATTTTTCCATTTACCATTCAATCTGGTGATGACCACATAAAAAGACATTTAGTAGGATTACTAAAGGCCAAATAAAAGTTATTTATAGTGTCCTCTGCTTGGTAGGGCTCATTGCCCTTGCCAAATGATGACTCATTCCCTTCCTGTTGGTTTGTGGTACAAAGGTCCTAGAGTGGCCAGAAAGCATACAGATAGTCAGCATAGTTCTGGTTAACCCAGAACTATGCCCTACCCCTACATGATGGGTAGTGATGGTGGCACTGATGAATTCTAAAGCCATCTCTTCAGTCTCTGATACAGTTTTCTGCCCACTAAGTGGCACAGAACTTTACCCTGGTCAGAAATTTAGGGTATATGCCAAATCCTGGAAATGGTGTCTTTTTCTTACAATAGGTTCAGATGACACACTAGCTATAATGTAAGAGGCCAATGAGGTATTCCCTCTTGATCAAAAGTTCTGGCTGATCTAAGACTAAGAGAACAACTATTATAGTATTCCCTCTCTACAAGTTCTTTGTTGTTGAAAGAGTCCATTGATATGATCTTAATTATGAGGACTTTTTTAAACACTACTTTATTGAAGTCTCATGTGCAGAAAACACAAACACATATCTAGAATGTTTCTATCCCTGTCTAATCAATTGATACCTTTCCAGGGTTAGGAGAGTCTATACAAGACATCAGTCAACCACCAAATGGCCAATTGGTTTGGTCAGAGACGATTGGGCCCATACTGAATGCTCATAGTAGGAGTTGATATCCTTCAACTATGCCAAAATCTGTCCTGTTGAGATGTTGCTTTGTGTTTGAGTTCATGCTTGTGCCTAAATACACAGCACACTGATAAATAACTGCTAAAATATAACTGGGCTTATTCATCATCTTTTCCTTTAACATCCTCATCCTTGTTTTCTAGGATTGCTTCTTTTCAGATCCTTGACAGCTCAAGTCATTCACTTCTGTTTATGAGTCCAAATTATTCTTCTCTTAGGTCATTTCTTTTTGCATAAAGTGGACACCTAGATGCATTAACGACATCTGGAGCCATGAGGAGAATTTTCTCCTCCCTGATGTCTATTAGGAGCACCAATTAATACAGTGATTTTTGTTCATCTTCACTCAGGATTTAGCTTGCAGCAACATGTTGCAATTGCCCTTCTACAAACAAGCCCTATTCCTTTTTGTCCTATTTTAGGAAACCATAAAAGACTTCCTCCTATATAGCAGATTTGTGAGGTTATGGAGTGGTACTGGGGATGAGATGGGCATGTTGCCTGCCACTTTGAGCAGCTTGCTTATGCCTTCAGTCTATCACATATGGATACAATTGGGAATATTTTTGTAATGGACCTGTGGACCTTAAAACTTAGTAGTTCCAGGTGGCCCACACTTGCAATTCCAGATACTCTGTAGGCTGACACCATTGTCTGAAGCCAACACACTCAGGAAAATCCATATGACTCTTGTTTCCAATTACCCACCAAAAAGCTGGAAATGGAGATGTGATTCAAATAGTACAGTGCTAGCCTAAGCAGAAAAGCTCAGAAACTGTGGCTACACCCAGAAGTCAAGCCCCAGGACCAGCACAAATAATAACAACAAAATCAAAAGACTTAGTGAGGCTGACCAAGTCTAAATGTGATGTGAAATTCTAGTCATATGCAAACGTCCATCTCTATCAGGGCCTATCATCACTGCAGTATATATCTGTGACATAGTATAAGATTTGCTGTTGAACCAGGGAGGGTTATGTCATGACTCTCCTTTAATATATATCCCACAAAGTTTTTTTAGTTTTAAAAGAACAGATGCATCAAATAACATGAGTTTGGCAGACTGTAATTAATAGGATTAAAGAATTGTCTACTTCACCTGTGATAAACTTTGTAGTTTCAGCTAACTAGTAAAGAGCATGTGGTCAAGAGGCCATGTTCATTTCTGTGTTGCATTGCACTGGAACTTAGTTTTAATTGAATTTTGTAGAATGGTATCTGAGACAAAGCAAAATGGGTTTGCTGGATGGTATTCTAGGAAATATACTATGTGGGGAGAGAAAGGCTAAAGAAGAGGTATCTGCTGATACCCAGGTGACATGCTTTTAGTCTGATCATATCCATTGATATGAGATCCCACACAGACATTTAGCAGCAGCAGCAATAAGAACAATGCAGGATGGCTGGTTCCAATTGCTATATCATCCATGATTTAAGCATTCCAAGACTGTTTCCTGTGACTAAGGTATACACTGTGTAAGCCACAGATGGAAACCACAAGCAGCAAACTAGTAGCAGCTGGGAACCGGCTGTTCTGGCCCTTTTTGGAGGAAGTATCCTGTGCTCAGGATACAGTCTGTGAAAAGTTTATCAATCAGGTATCACAGGATCCTGGAAAAGAAAAAAAATGCAATGCAGAATATGGTACAACTATATCTTGGAAGCTGTAACATACTTTCCTTTATTTAAATGTTTTGAATAGCTTACAGTAAAACTTTGGAAGCATGAGGAAAAAAATACATTTTCTCAGTCAAGCATAGCCTGTGGAGGCAGCTACATTACACACTGAGAAGGGCTTTGTTGAACATTAGCTCAAAAAGAATCTTGCTATTTAAAAGGTTTTTGAGTCTTTTATTCTCATATCCTGCATGAGGAACAGCAAGTGTTTATCACTTCTTTTTATTTCTCCCTTATTTGTCTAGTTATACTAAAATTACTTTTGGCTAAAACTTGAAAAAAGCAAACAGAATTTTTTTAAATGCTTTCCCTTGCTCTCTTCTCTGTGTGTCTGTCTCTAGTTCTCTCTCTGTCTCTCTCTCTCTGTCTCCCTCTCTCTCTCTTAATTTGAACTCAAAGCATTACACTTATCTTCAGCCATTTTTCTTTAGTTACTCCTTGAATGAGGTCTCCTATTTTATTCTCAGGCAGGCCTGGACCAGCTGTAAGAAAATTTACCTATTTGTGCTTTCCACCTAGCTGTAATGACAAGCACATATCAAAACACTTAGGATTTATTGGTTGATGGAAGTCTCGTGATGTTTTTTCTGGGCTGACCTCAAATGTCTTCCAAATATTAGCCTTCTGAATAGCTAGGATCACAGGTATGAGGCAGTAGGCCTGCCCCTATGCATATTGCTTAAAAATGAGTAGCACTCACAGTCAAATAACTACCTGTTTCCTATATTCTTACATTATTTTTCCAAACCTCAACCATCTTTACTGTGACATAAGAAATATTAAATAGAAAAATCCTTATGTATTAAAGGAAAAGAAAAGCCAAAGAAGGCTAAAGGAGAAAGGCAGGAAAGAAGAACGTGTTTTGCAGACATGGTATAATTGGGAATTAGGAACCCAAGAATAATAACCCAATAATATGGAAAAATCATTATACACATCAATTAGGGGAAGTTGTGTGTTTAATCACTTACATATGAGCTGAAATGAACATTCTAATTTTACAAACAATCATGAAGTTCTGTTTTTTTTTCCTAGAGAAGTATGGGAAAATTCATTTTGACTTTAAGAAATAAGCAACATTTACCTTCTGAAAGTTCCAAGTTTTGGTCCTTTGTCCCCAGACTCAGCAGTGTTTCAGGATTTGGTCCTGGCATCATCTCACACTAAAAATTGCTATCCGCTTATTGTTCTTTTGGAACTTCTACTAAATTAGTTTGAACTAATAGAGAGAAAAATATTTGCAATTTACAAACCAATTTCATGAGCATTATTATCCCATCCATTTCCACAATAACCTTTAATATAAAAGAGTGGACTATTATTACTTCTAATTTACAATAGGATATACTAGGGTTTTAGTAAATTGAGAATCGTGCTCAAAGTCATGTGGCTGTTAAGTAGAATGTAAAATTTGGATTACACTTCAGGACTAATGGCTCTAAAATCAACATTCATTTTGATTTCAATACACTATTTCAAAATAAGTTACATTTCCTGGAAAGTGTGAATTACAATTGGGAAAAACATCTTACATTTCTGTTAGTAGAATTTAGGGTCATCAATGGAATGAGGGGAATGCAAAAAAATAGGTGAGTGAGAAGGAGGGAGATAGAAAGATCTATGACAGTTAAACAATAGATGATGGAAAGATAAGTAGGTCGGTAGGTAGATGATAGATAGATACATAGATAGTTACATAGATAGATAAATAGATAGGTAAATAGATAACCAGAATCAGAGTTTGAACTGTAGGATCATGTGGTCATGCTTGGTCAGGTTGCTTGCTTGGTTGATGTTCTACCACTTGAGACATGCCTCCTGCCCTGCTTTTTAACAGTTGAATAGAGACAGAGTTCATGTATTTTCATACCTACACTTGCTCTGACCTGAGATCTTCCATGTCTCAGCCTCTTGCATAACTAGGATTACACATTTAACCCACTGGCACCTGGAAGAAGGATTTTGATCTCGATAATCTTCCCACTTTCATTCCATATAGGCAACTTCACAATAACAAGTATACCAGTATACATAAACTCTGCTAGAACTGAACAGTTGAGATAAATTTACATGTTTTTCTGAATGTAAGTATGACATTACATAAACTCATTTTTTCCAACATGCATTTGTGGAAGAATTACTACTACAGTTTCAACAGCTTTTGTGTATTTTAAATTAATAAGTAAAATTGTGTTTACCATATACAACATAATGTTTTAGAACATTAAGGAATGTCTATAGCTAGATAATTGACATATTTATTGGTTTTATAGTGCTATTAGTGCCTACATTATGGTTTCTTTTGTACTTTATTAGAAATAGTATATCAGTATTCATCTTTTTATCACTTGTACCTTCTGCTAAGCACATTAAAATATATTAAGTAACCACAAATAGTCTCTCATTTCCCGACTCTTGCCCAACACTTATTTGCTGGGCTTACTTCACAAACAGCTACCAGGAATCAGAAATTGTATCTACCTAGAACCCTACAAAGTTCATGTTATATAAAACACTGGTATCTACTTATCTTTTCAGCATTCATATTTGTCACATGTTTGGTTATTGGTATGTTAAGAATAAAATGTTGGCATAAGAAATAGAATTGAGGGCGGGGAAGGTGGCTCAGTGGTATAGCACTTGCCTTGCATACATGAGGCCCTAGGTTCAATTCCTCAGCACCATATAAGCAGAAAAAAAAGCTGGAAGTGGCGCTATGACTCAAGTGGTAGAGCGCTAACCTTGAGCTGAAGAGCTGAGGGACAACGCCCAGGCCCAGAGTTCAGGCCCACGACTGGACGCCCCCCCCCCAAAAAAAAAGAAATAGAATTGATAGCCAGATGCTATGGCTCAGGACTGTAATCTTATAGACACTTGGGAGGCAGAGATTAGAAGGTTATGGTTTGAGGCCAATCTGAGAAAAAAGAAATTTTCAAGATTCTACCTCAACCAATAGCTGAATATATTGGCAAGTGCCTGAAATTCCAGTGACAAGGAAAACACAAGTAGAGTGATTGCAGCCTAGGCATAAAGTGAGATCCTATCCCAAAATTCAACTATTGAAAACAGGGACCAGGAGCATAATTCCAGTGGTAGAGTGCTTGCATAGCAAGCATGAAACCCCGTGTTTAATCCTCAGTAATATAAAAAAAGTAAGAGAAAGGTTGACAATTCTTTTGAATTAAAAATTTTATAGCTTTCATTGGTAATCATTTTGGTTCAGGTTACTCTGAATGAGCTTTAGTGAAATTTTTTGAGAGTTAATATCTACTATTTGTTTTGACTCTTCTACCTTTTCCTAGACCTCTGCATTCCTTCATAGCTTAGGAATCCTTCTATTAATTATTATATTCATTCATTATTTTTGTCATCTTTAGAGATTCCACTCATAGCCAAAGGTTCATGTTCCACATTCAATAGTCTCCAGCCTCCTATACTAGCCTCTAGTTTGCCTGCTGAAAGAGATCTTAGTTTCTTCCAAGCTTAAGAAATTATGCATAAAACTACTCTAAAAACATCTTTGTTTGGCAAGGAGTATAATAATTGGATCACATAATTAGCATGTGGGCAATAAGATTATTTTGAAATAAATATTTGCATAATATTGCTGAGAGCAGTATAAAAATTTAAATGTTTTAAGTCTTAAAATTTTAATATAAATTGATCCTGAAATTTCATTTATAACAATTAGCTGTATGATAGATGAAAAGTAAAAAAAAATCAAATATTTTATTAATAGATATCAAAATGTAGGATATTTAAACATTGTTCAATGCTCATATAAACGTCAAGTGCAGTAGCTTTCTACCTAAGGAGATGAATTTCAAGACTCCAATAGAATCCCATACTCATATAAGTAACATTGATGCCTTCAATACCTGTTGTCACATGCATGTGGATATGTAGAGGCAATTTATATATAATTTCTAAAGCTTAGAGGCAGTAGGAAAATGAATGGAAAAGTTAAAGTATATTCAGAAAAATAGAACATGATCACTACTGAAAAAAAACTAAGTTGACATAAAGTTATGCAAAGGAAACTTAAATTAATATTACTGAGTAAAAGATGCTGGACAGAAAGGATTCCAACTTCAAAGCATTCTGGATAAGGCAAAAGTAGAAACTGAGCCGGGCGCTGGTGGCTCATGCCTGTAATCCTAGCTACTTAGGAGGCTGAGATCTGAGGATCGCGGTTCAAAGCCAGCCCGGGCAGGAGAGACGGTGAGAATCCTATCTCCAATAAACCACCGGAAAACCGGAAGTGGCGCTGTAGCTCAAGTGGTAGAGCAGCGCTCGCCTTGAGCTGAAGAACTGAGGGACAGCATCCAGGCCCAGAGTTCAAGCCCCACAGCCGACCAAAAAAAAAAAGGAGAAACGGAAAAGATTAGCAGAGGCTAATCTTTTAGCAGAGGAAGAAGGAGGAATGAATCAGTGGACTACAAAGGACTTTCAGTGAATCTACTCTGCATAATGCTTTAACAGTAGGTAAATGTTAGTATACATTGGTCCAAATTCTTAGTGTGTATGGCAGGAAGACTAAATTCCAATACAACTATACACTTTAGATTATAGAGATATGTCAATGTAGATTTATCAACTCTAATTAAGTACACCATTCTGGTTAGGTATACATTGGTCCAAATTCTTAGTGTGTATGGCAGGAAGACTAAATTCCAATACAACTATACACTTTAGATTATAGAGATATGTCAATATAGATTTATCAACTCTAATTAAGTACACCATTCTGATAAGGTAATGGGCTATGCAAGTAGAGGGATAGGAGGTATAAGGGAAATCTATGTAGCTTTCTAAATTAGATTTCTGTGAACTTAAAACTTTCCTGAAAAAGTGTTTTATTTATTGGGGGTGATTTTAAATAGAGTTGTTCTACACATTGCTGTCTCAGACAATGCATTGTTAGTATACAGAAAGGCAAAAAAAAGTCTGGAATTTGTGTGTTAATATTTTATACTAGTGCACTATAGAATATGTTTATTAGATTTAAAAGATTGAGGTGGATAAATTTAACCAACAAGGTGAAAGATATCTACAGTAAATCTTTAAATCTTTTTTGTTTTTTTTGGTCGGTTGTGGGGCTTGAACTCTGGGCCTGAACACTGTCCCTCAGCTCTTCAGCTCAAGGTGAGTGCTCTACCACTTGAGTTACAGCACCACTTCTGGTTTTCTGGTGGTTTATTGGAGATAAGAGTTTCATGGACTTTCCTGCGTGGGCTGGCTTTGAACCACGATCCTCAGATCTCAGCCTCCTGAGTAGCTAGGATTACAAGTGTGGGCCACCTTCGCCTAGCATATAAAATCTTAACTAAGGAAATTGAAAACACTAGAAGATGGAAAAATCTCTCATTCCTGTAGATTGGCAGAATTAATATTGCAAAAGTGGGCTATGCTACTAAAAGAAATCACACATTCAATCTGTATCAAGTTTATCATTTGTCACAGATACAGACTTTAATGCAATCTCTATCAAAGATATTATTCTTCACAGATATTGAAAAATCAATCCTCAAATTTATTTGGAAACAGAAAATGTCCCAAACAACAACAAAAAAAACTATTGTGATTTTAAAAAAATCAGTAATAGTGGTACCATGATACTAGTCTTCAACTATACTATACTATTTGCTTTTATTAACTCTTCTACTTTTTCTTAGATCTCTGCATTCCTTCATAGCTGAGGAATCTTTCTGCCAATTATTACATGCATTCATTATTTTGTCATCTTTAGAGATCCCACTCATAGTCATGAGTTCGTGTTCCACATTTAACAATCTCCAGCCTCCTATATTAGTCTCTAGTTTGCCTACTGAAAGAGACCTTAGTTTCTCCCAAGCTTCAGAAATTATGCATAGTAACAAAAACAGACAAAAGTAACAGAAAAAAAGACAGAAAGACCAATGAAACAGAATAGAAGACCAAGAATAAATCTATGCAGGTGCAGCCATTTAATATTTGATGAAGAAACCCAAAATATTTATTGGAGAAAAGATAGTCCCTTCAACAAAAGATGCTAGGAAAACTGGACTTCCACATGAAGAAGATGGAAATTGGATCCCTATCTCTCACTCTGTACTAATATCAACTCATGTTATATCAACTATCTTAAGGAAAGACATGGAATGTCCAAACTATTACAAGGAGAGAATAGGTAAAACAATGGAACACAATGATATGAGCAGTAACTTCCTCAATAGATCTCCAATAACTCAGGAATTATATAATTATTATTAATTGTTAGTATACAGAAAAGCAAAAAAATCTAGGATTTGTATGTTGATATTTTATACTAGTGCACTATAGGATATGTTTATTAGATTTAAAAGTTTGAGTGGATAAATTTAACCAACCAGGGAACAATGAGATTGCTTTAAATTGAAAAGCTTCTGTACATCAAAGGGAATAATCACTAGCATTATGAGACAGCCTAATGAGAGAAAATCATTGCCAACAACATATATAAGGATTAATAAACAAAAGATACAGTGAGTGAAAAAAGAAACCCTCTAAGAATCAATACTTCAATTAAATAGAAGAGACAATTCTAGAAGAAGATGCTTATAAGTTCATGAAGAAATTCTGAATATACCTGGTCATAAAGAAAATGCAAGTCAAAAATTACATTGCGATTTCATGTAATTTCTTTCAGAATGGACATCATGAAGAATACAAACAACCAAACTATAGGCAAGGATGCCAGAAGAACAGGATTACTTAGTGCAACTAGTGTAAAATCAGTATGAAGTTTCCTCATTAAACTAAAAATAAGACAGGTGACAGTGGCTCACACCTGTAAACCTAGCTACTTAGGCTTCTGAGTTCTGAGTTCAAAGCTGGCCATTGCAGGAATATCTGTGACTTTATCTCCAATAAACTACTCAGAAAAAGCTGGAAATGGCAGTGTCACTCAAGTATTAGAGCACCAGCCTTGAATACAAAGTAGCTCAGGGACAGCATTCAGGCCCTGAGTTCAAACGGTATGTCTGGGAAAAAAAAAGGTAAAAAAAATTACCTTACAATCCAGAGTTGCCACTTGGGCACATATCCAAAGGAATACTCAGAATATAATAATTGCCCTTGAATACCCATATTTATTACAGTAATATTTACAATAGCCAAATTAGAGTAATAGCATATTATATACATTATATATGATACTATATAATATATATTATTCTTACTATTTATATGTAATATTTTATTCACCTAGCCTTATGGCCAAATATCTTAAATTTCCAGTTGTGTTAAGATTATTTAACCAGGCTTAATAAACACAATACCCTATACAACATGTCTTAAAAGGGATTGACAAAATGTGTGGTGTCCTACTTAGTTTAAACAAAATTTTTAGTTCAAGTAGTCATGAAAAAAAACATAGATTAAATTCTAATAGGAGCAATTCTGCAACATTATCTGAACATATTTGTGAAAATTGTCAGGACAGTCTGACAAGGAATTGAATGCCTATTTAGTAAATGGAAAGTAATCATATAATATCAAAAGGCATTAGATTAAAACTGAGGAGAGATGAATCAATGATAGGTCTAGCTAATGAGTATTAATGGCGGTTCACTCACTGTGATACTAGGCCATGGTGACTTGACAACAAATCTTGTATGTGATTCTGTTATTTTTCTATACATCTAACAAATACAAATTTCTCTCCTCTTTAGACTTGTTAGTTGAATTTTATCTCACTTTATTCAACAATAAGAGCATGTTATAAAAACGTATAAAAATACATTCAAGATGTGGATTGGAGGCATGGCTCAACTGGTAGAGCCCCGTCAGGGACAAGCACATTCAATTTGTTTGCATTTACTTAAAAAAATGGTTTGTGTTTGTCCTCTTACATAGACTATATGCTGTCTTAACCTGATGTTGCATTATCGGAATATGCATTTTAATCAGACAATCTTATAAGCCTGTGGAAAAAATTATGTAGCAAGCAATAAGGCTCACTATTGGAATTCCTCCTTGGTGGTAACATAGACTCAGCTGTTCTTGTAGCTCCTACTTTTGGCAAGTATTTTATCACACTGTAGATAGTACAGATGCTCCCTTACTTGGTGTAAGATTACACTATGATAAACATTCTTTTAACTGAAAAGTCATAAGTCCAAAATGCATTTAGTATAGCTACCAACAAGCATAACATAGCAACAGAACATAGAGTATTTTTTTCACCTTGGGGCTGACTGGGGACTGTGGAACACCATCCAGAATTATGAAAATCTCACACTTTTATTGCCAGCCTAAAAGATCAAGAATGAACACAATTTTAAGTCAACAACCAACCCAGAGCCCAGCAACTGCACATACATTAGAGGTTCAAAGTCAGATAGTCATTCCCCTATCTACCTTTCCTTTTCTTGGAGAGGGGTATTATGATTCAGGAGTGGAGATTATATATAGTTGTAACCAGTGAACAAATTTGTTGTGAGTGATAAAACAATCTAAACCAAAGGGATAACATGATGAGCCATGTAAACACAATCAAAATGAAAACAAATGTAGTCAACTTACAGACAAGCACTTAGGGATCAATGGAATAAAGAAAATGAAGAAGGTGATAAGGACCAGAGATAAAGGGAAACAGGTTAAAATAAAATTAAAAGAAAACAATAAGCAATACTCACAAGACACTAGGTTGGAAATGAACTTTACCACTTGGATGGGGGCAGTCAGAGGGAAGGATAGTGCGAGAAAAAAGAGGGAGGGGTGTAACAATGTTCACCAAGAAATGTACACATTACCTTACTTATATAACTGTTACCTCTATGTACAGCTATACAACACAATTAAATTACATTAAAAATATTAAGAGATATAATGAAAAATACAGGGAGAAACAAATAAGAATAGAGGAATATAGAAAAGGAAAAGAAAATACAGAAAAAAAATTTAAAATATATATTCATAAAATAATAATACTGAAATTAAAAATACCAAGATTGATTGAGAAATAAAAAATTGAGTAATCAGCAATATAGGCTGAATTAAGTATGCACACAAATAAGAAAGAAGCCTAGTAATCACCATAGACTGTATATCTAGAACTAAACAGAACAGCAATGAAGGAAAGAAAAAAACAAGAAAAAGATTTTAATTAAAAACATAATAAAATTATCCAATTTGTTTGGGGGACCTTGTGTTTCTCCAATGTCTCTATTCAGTCTCTTGCTGGAGTATTTGATTTCCTTGTGGTGGTCACCCCTTAGTAAATGAATGGATCAAGAGAATATGGTGTATATACACAATTTTATGTTTCCATTAGAAAGAATGACATTGGCCCATTCATAAAGGAATGGAAAGACTTGGAAAAAATTAGATTAAGTGAAGCAAGCTTGACCCAAAGAAACATAGGCTGCATGGTTTCCCTCATTTGTAATAACTAGCATATGTCTAGGATATTATCTAATCACAATAGCTCAATAACTATGTAAATGATACTTATCAAAATGAACTCCAAGAAATGGAAACTTTTTAGTGTACTGTTTGCAATTATTTCTTTGTTTCTTTTTGTCCTCCTTTGTTTTAGTCTATGTTGTCACTGTTTTTGATTTATGTACCCTTTGTCTTGTATATAAGTTTATCTGACTTGGGGAAGGGAAGAGGAATCACAGAAACAGTGGGACAAAGGACGTGCCAATTTAACAGTGATACTTACTAGACACTGTTGGAAATGAACTTTACAACTTGGGAAGGAGGTGGTCAGGGGAAAAGAAGGATTAAGTGAAGGAGGAGGTAACACTGTTCAAAAAGAAATGTACTCATTATCTTACTTACGTAATTGTAACCCCTTTGTACATCGCCTTTATAATAAAATTAAAAGAATGAATAAAGCCGAGCAATGGTGGCTCATGCCTGTAATCCTAACTACTCAGGAGGCTGAGATCTGAGGATCACAGTACAAAGCCAGCCTGGGCAGGAAACTCAACTGGAAGTGGCGCTGTGGTTCATGCGGTAGAGTGCTCAGTGCTTGTCTTGAGCTGAAGAGCTGAGGGATAGCACCCAAGCCCCGAATTCAAGCCCCACGAGGGACAAAAAGAAAGAAAAAGCAAGCAAGCAAGCAAGCAAGCAAGCAAGCAAGCAAGCAAGCAAGCAAGCAAGCAAGCAAGCAAGCAAGCAAGCAAGCAAGCAAGCAAGCAAGCAAGCAAGCAAGAATAGTCTAAGTGTGTTTACCATGCTAAAATTTTGATGAGTCTTCCACATGGTGTTGGGCCAGGACATGTCCCCCAACCCCTGAAGTAGATGTCTCTCTGCCTCCCCACCAGTGGTGGCTAACAGCTTCTGTTCTCAGTCCACCTAACTGCGTCAAGTGATAATGTGTTTACTCCATGGGAAGACTGCCACCCATTGCACCCTGAGCAGGGTTAGGGAAGACTGCTTCACATAAAGGACCTCTGTCTAGTCTAAGCTCAGCCTGGATAGTGGGTAGGGTGGAATTTGCCCAACACCTTCCTCTCTGCCTAAGTATACCTTAGGGTACCCAGTACCTTGCTAGTCAGAGATTCCATGACCATCTGTACTCACCCAAGCCTGGACTCCTGTGTGTGTGTGTGTGTGTGTGTGTGTGTGTGTGTGTGTGTGTGTGTGTGTGTGTGTGTGTGTGTGTGTGTGTGTGTGTGTGTGTGTGTTGTGAAGCTTGGGACTCTGGAGAGAGCTGGGATTGTGGGTAAAGATTATATGAATACTCATTCTTCTGTTCTTGTTGGGATCGGTTCTTGGGGAGGGAGTAGTTTGGGGAAAGCTTGAGCTTGTGTCTTTATCAATAAACTCATTTACACACACACACACACACACAGAAACCCCACTGCACCCCCCCACACGAGTCTTCTGAACAAGATAGCAGAAAACTTTGACTAGAACCATTACAATGTACTAATGTGTAGACTCTTTCTTAAGTAAGATGCTACTGGAAAGATATTTTTATGACCATAGACCTGTTTTGCACTCTTCTTTGAGCATGCCTCAACGCTTGCTTTCATTTTGTCTAGCACAGTGTATCTTTTTTAAGATTTTTATTTTATTGTAAAGATGCTGTACAAAGGGGTTACAGTTACATTAGTAAGGTAATGAGTATATTTCTTGTCTAACATCATTACCCCTTCCTTTGCTGTTCTCCCATTATACCTTCCCCACCTATCTCATTCCTCCCCCGCTGAAGTTGTAAAGTTTATTTCCCACATAGTGTCTTGCTAGTGTCATTGTTGCCATGGGTCATCCTATGTTTTTGTTTTAGTGTTTTGGTATTCCCCCTCCAATCCCCAAATTAGATAAATGCATGTACAAGATTCAGGGTACCAAAATCAAGTACAGTGCCAACAGGGATATACCATAGGGGGAAGATCAAAGAAACAAAGAAATCACATAGTACATTAAAAACAACAACAACAAAGAAAGACTTCTGTGTCCATATCTTAAGGTTTGTTTCACTCAGTGTCGTCTTATATGGTCATATGTCCATAGCTTTTGAGCTTTTCTGCTTATCTGATAATGGATGTATACTAATTATTGGAAATGAGAGAAACAATAGGACCTATATTTCTTTGGGTCTGGCTTACTTCACTTATTATGATTTTTTCCAAGTCTTTCCATTTCCTGGCAAATGGGGCAGTGTCATCCTTTCTGATGGAAGCATAGAATTCATAGATAGATAGATAGATAGATAGATAGATAGATAGATAGATAGATAGATAGATCACATTTTCTTGATCCATTCATATACTGAAGGGCATCTGGGTTGGTTCCATATCTTAGTTATGGTGTATAATGTTGCAATAAACATAATTGTGCTGGTAGCTTTAGTATGACCTTGTCTGTGATCATTTGGGAAAATGCCCAGAAGTGGGATTGGTGGGTCATGAGGGAGCTCTATCTGTAGTCTTTTCTTGAAGTTCATTTCCAACACCTGCAAGTAACTCTGTGTGTGTGTGTGTGTGTGTATGTGAGAGAGAGAGAGAGAGAGAGAGAGAGAGAGAGAGAGAGAGAGAGAGAGAGAGAGAGAGAGAGAGAGAGAGAGAGAGAGGAGAGAGAGAGAAATTTAGTTTTTAAAACAAGGATTGGTTTATGGGCATGAACTCTGTACTGATGGAATTGGCAATTGGCAGACAGGGAATTTATAAAGAAGACAGATTTTCAGGCCTCATCATAAAATCTAGTCCAGATGCTAATAATTTATGCCTGTAATCTCAGCTTCTCAGAAGATGGAGATCTCAAGAATTGTGGCTCAAGATCAGCTTGGCAGGCAAGTCTGTTTGACTCTCTCTAAAATAACAAGTCAAAAGCAGGGCTAGGGGTATGGCTAAAGTGGTAGAGAACTATCCATGAGAACAAAAGCTGAACAAAGGTGAGGCCCTAAATTTCAACACCAGTGCTGGAAAAAAATGAATCAATAATTTAAAAAACTGCCACCCAAAAATAAGTAAATAAATGAAAGAAATTGGAGTCTGGTCCAGCTATTTGTATTTTACTAGGCTTTACGAGTGATTCTGACATTACTACAGTTTGACAACATTGTCTGGATCACGCTCTTACCTTGTCTTAAAGTTTGCTGTAGTTTGGCAGGTTGTATGCCTTCAAGAGTCAATTTCATTATTGGGAGTAGCAGGGATGAGGGAATTGTAAGTATTTGTGAAGAGGGCCAGCTGGTGGGCACAAGGGAGATGAGCTGGAGGTAATCTTTCCTGACATGTCTACTAGTGATCTGATTCCAACAAAAATGATGTATGGGAAGTAATATGTAAGTGCAAGTAGAAAGTCAGCTGGGAACTAGAACTCTATCTTGTGCACCCTCCCCTCTCACATGAACTATTTGATTACATGGACTAAATAATGACATTGGTTATATATGCTGCATTACATAAATTCTATCTTTTTATATCATCTATTTAAACTGCTGCAGAATTCCCCCTTTACCTAAATTAGCATCATATTCTTATACTTTGATCTTGTTTTAGTCTTACACTTTTATGAACAGTGCCAAAGTATATAGTTATTTAAAATCAGAAAGATGCAGTTTTCTTACCCACAAGTTTCTTTTTCTCCTGTGACAAGACGGGAGAAAAAAAAAAACACATCATCTTGGTAAAAGTTGAAAACTTGTGTGTCTGTTAGTCATTGTTGCTTGCTAACATTAAAATAACAATACCCAGATAGAGACCATTTGTAGTGTCTACTACTTAACAATCCAGAATGACCAAACTAAATATGATATTTTGAAGAAAATTTGTGTAGAGGAATATTTTCTGTGAGGTTTTTTTATTATAGTTCAATGCCCATTCATTCATTTTCACTTTCCCATAAATAAATCCTTTTTTAAATTTATTAACTGTTTTCCCTGACTTATAGGCTGAGATAAAATGGGGGATCATGAATTTTGCTTAGGGTTAATTTCATTGTGATGAATCTGCTGAGAAAAGTTAAGTCTTGATGAAATGTAGTTTTGAAGATTCATTGATACAATTAAATTGATTTTCATAAGATTGACTGTAACTTACTCTTAGAAGGCAACATGAACATGCTCACATGTGCAAATATGATTATAAACTTTCATTCTTAGAAAAATAGAATATTCTATATTATAGATAATATTCTATATGATAGAATCCCATCTTCTATAAATCACAAGTTAAGGTATTATATACCCTGCCTTTACACAACTGTATCAGAGCCATTGACTTAGGGTTGCCCTAAACAAATTCAATTATATTATCTATAAAAATTATTCATCATAAAGCATATTTTGCTGAATGCCTTTGTACCTAATATATAAATGACCTGAATGAATGAATGTTATAATGATTTAAAACAAAACCACTACAAATATGGAAGTGATTGAACATCACCCCTCCACACACACACACATACCTCAGACAAAGAGATTTATAAAACAGAAAGCTTAACAAATCATAATTTAAAAATTTCACCAATTGCAGATTTGATCAGTTAGAAAGACAATAGATTTATATTGCTTTTAACCCTGCGGAGATTTGTATTTGTAGGATACTGTATTCCAGAAAAAGCCTCTTCCTCAGGAGCATTATAATACTCACCTGGTGTAAAAAGCTTTTAGAATGCTCATACTGGCTCAAACTCATGAGAGCCCCAAAGACATTCTTATGTTAATGATTTATTCAAGCTAATATGTAATCTGGAGAAAGCAACAGGTCAGTAGTTTGAGCTTTAAATGGAAGCTCCAAATTTTTCAATGCAAATCACTTCACTTTTATTGGTAAAAAACCAAAAGTACTATGACTTCATAATCAAATATTTCAAGATATTGAAAACCATTTATTGATAAATATTTCATATACATTGAAATGTATGATATTTGTGTGTATGTATACATATATATGAATGTAATTTTATGTGCATATATGTAATTTTCATAGGTAGCTAAGTTATTTTTAGATGTTTAAGAATATGTTGAATATTAATTAGTGTTAATCACTGTATTATAATTCATCATTTAATACTGGAATATAGCATAATCATTTCAAAGAGAACAGTTTCTTAGATTTAATGTTGATATTAATTAAATTGACTTGTGTATGTTTCTGCTTTTTCTTTTTAGGCTATACTTTGGAGGTATAAATTTTCTCAGCTTAAAGGCTCTTCAGATGATGGCAAGAGCAAAATCAAATTTTTGTTCCAGAATCCAGATACTAAACAGATTGAAGCAAAGGTAAACAAAAGAAATCCATCATCTAACTCACCTCTAATTAAATTGATATCATTAAGAAGCAGAGGAAAAAACTTGGGGAACCAAAAGAACATATTCACATTCTCTGTTTACCTGAAATACTATGGAGACAAACACAATAAGTTCACTATGCAATTTTAATGATGAGTTTTTACTGAAAGACATTAGTTAAAATAAATTACATATAACTGATTGCATTTCTTAGTTTAATTCCTTATGAACTAAATTTGTACCACACTAAAATAACATCTTGAAAATAAATGAATCATTTGGGCTCTTAAATTTGCATTCCAAATAATAATTTAAAATATTTAAAAAACTGTGCCTATTTTATTATTTATTCCCTCTTTAATATGTGTATAAATTCAAGTTATTTTAAGATCATTTTTGATAATTATATGTTTTTATGCTATAATGATCTATTGTAAAAGATACATTAAATGAATTATTTTTACATTACCTTATGCAATTTTTCAATATACTAGAATATAGTAACCATGTTGTCTTTAACTTATCAGAAACACTACTTGTGTTGTTATAAGTATATATATTTATATATTTTAATATTCAAAATCTAAATTATTTACATTATTTATTATAAAATGTATAGTAACAATGGTGAGAATAAATCATAAAATGTCCCAGTGTGGAGAAAAAGAATAAATAATAAATATCAACAGGAGGTACAATACAACGTGTCATGCCTATAATCCCAGCTATTATGAGAGTTTGAGGCTAGTCCAGGCAAAAATTTAGCAAGAGCATATCTCAGAAAACAAGCCAAGTTTGGAAAGCAGAATTAGGGGGCTTGGGACCAAGGCAAGTCAGGCAAAAGACCCTATCTGATAAAGGGCTGGGGATGTGGCTCAAGTGGTTGATTGTTTGCCTAGCAAGCATAAGGCCCTGAGTTCAACTACCCATTTTACTAAAATAAAACAAAGTTAACAGATATCAAAATGAAAGCTTCTGTGTACATGCAGACACAATAAAGTTTTTTCAACTATGAATTAGATTTAAACTGTTATATTCTTTTGCCTATTTAATTCCAGGTGTAAAAAAATTCGTTGCCTGGCATTTACATCCATCCAAGTCTTGGTCATGTGTATATTCTAGATAGTCTTTTGTAAACCTGAACTATGTTATGATCATGACTTTCTTCTTTTTATTTTTTTTAAACAAGGTGACCCTGCTTATGTCTATGTATCTGTTAACATTTTCCTTTTGACTTTCCTCCTTCATTTTTTGTTTGCATTCTTCTAGAATATCCATTTTGGTTCTCTATTTGTCTTTGGACTTGCCTCTCCTTGCACTTCCTGGACTCTGCATAGGTTGTTTATACAGGGACTGTGGGCATAGTACTCTTACATTAGCTCTTTTCTCCCATGTTTCTTCAAAACCTTGATTTTGCCATTATCATGATAGTACGTATATCCACATGCTTAGAAAATATCTTGGTGACTTTTTAACTGGCCCCTAGTTTTCAATTTCCCATTACCAACATGGCCAGGTTACTAAATGGAGACATCTGCCGCCTTCTTCTATTTTTCCTCCTTTGTTTCTTCACCCAGCACCAAGTGTGAACTTTTCATTTTGTGCCAGTCACTCACAACTGCTCTTCAAATTACTTCCATTTTTCAAGTACAGCACTCATGTTAATCCTGGTGAATTCATTTTCATAGCAACAGTTCTACATTCTTCTGTTCATAGGATATCTTAGCCACCACCTGCTGATTACAAATATTGATTTTAAGGATTGAACTGTAAGTCTCTCTCTGAGATTTCTTAATCACAGCTGAAGTTCTAACATTTGAACTGAGCCTCTAGCCCAACTCTTTGTACTTTTCTGTGCAAGCTAGTTTTGAACTATGATCCCACAGATCTCAACCTCTTGAGTAGGTAGGTTTAAAGGCATGAGCCACTGGGCTCTGGCCTGTCTGGTGCCTTTAGTCTTAACACACAAAGAAAAATTATAAATTAATCCACTGGCTACTAACTGCAATATTTAGGATTTAACTTACTGTAGTCTTACATATGCAGTTATACAGCTAAATATACTTGACTTTTTAGTTATTCATTTCCTTTCAGCTACTAAATATTATTTATTTTCATTATTCTCACACCTTAAGCATTATTTAATTTCAAGTATAAGTTTTTAAGAAGAGAATTAGTGTATATAATTCACAAACTTACAGAAAGCAACTATGAAACAGCAGAAAGAACAGACTTAGTAGTTGCTATCTGGGCACCAATGACTCATATCTATAAACCTAGCTTTCAAGACAGTGGAGTGGATTGATCAAAATTCAAAGCCAGTCCAAGTGGAAAAGTCTGCAAAACTTCATTCCCAAAATAACAAGATAAAAGCTATACTGGAGATGTGGCTCAAAGGGGAAAGTACCAGAGAACTATGGAGACTGTTTAACAAGAAAAGCACAGATCAATCAGAATTGTCAGTTCCATACCCATCCTTGTATGATTATAACCACTGTTGGCACCATAAAGATTATATGAGAATTAAAATTAGAACACTTCAAACATTAAAAAATAACCCTTATCACTATAATTTGTGAATGCCTACCATATGATCTGAGAAGTGAGAGAAAGGTAATAATGTGGAGACTCTTATGTGAATGTAAGTTTTTATTTGTCTCTTACAATTGCCCAGAAGTGCAAATTGATGAGTATGGGGTTTTGTTATTATTTTTGTTTTTGCTTTAGTAAAAATAACCAAATCATATTACAGAAATTACAGAATGACTATGATATTTTATATTGTTCTCTCCCGCCACTCATAGCAGTGCACAAGTGATCCAGTTTCTCTTCCATTCTGTTTGTATTGCTATGAATGAAACTAGGCAATTCAGAGCAAGCAAATACTTACTGCCTCACAGTTTTGGAGGCCAAGAAGTTCAAGAAAATGGTATGGACATCAGGTGACAGCTTTCTTTGTAGTTCTGTATTATGGAAGGTCATAAGACCAAACAGGAGACAGAGGGGCAAGAACATGGAGAGACAGAGACAGAGACAGATACAACAGAGAGGGGATATTTTGGGTGGGAGGGCTTGCTCTAAGAGCAAAGCCACTTCAGATATGAAGCTGATCTCATCTTGAGGGCAGCACCCTAAGGAGCTCATCACTTGTTAAGTCCATATATCAAAGAGATTCCCAATATTACAATAGAAATTAGATTTCAACAGAGGGACGTTGACACCATAGAAGCATGTATTTTTGAAATCGTGTTTGTTTATAATAAATTAAAACCATGTGGAAATAAATTAATAATAAATGAAGAAATATTTTTCTTGTTTATGTTTTTTATTATTTTATTTATTTTATTGTAAAGGTGGTGTACAGAGGTGTTACAGCTAAATAAGTAAGGAGTACATTTCTTTTTGAACAGTGTTACGCGTTCCCTCATTTTCTCTCACACTCCCCACCTCCTGCCCAACTGCCCTCTCCTCAATGGTGTAAAGTTCATTTCCAATGTAGTGTCTAATGAGTATCACTGTTGCCTTGGCTCACCCTTTGTCCCATCATTTCTGTGATTCTTCTTCCTTCTTGAAAATCAGCCAAGCATACACAAGACAAAGGATGAAGAAATTAAAAAAAACAGTGACAAAGGGCATAAACCAAAAGGAATAAAAAAAGAAAGAACTCCAAACAGTACATTATAAAAGCCTCTTGTCTCCATTTCTTGGAGTTCATTTTGATAAGCTTCATTTTATATGGTCATATGCACTTAGGAGAAAAACTTCTCTCATCAAAGTATTAAAAAAAAAAAAGATAAAGTGACTATAGATCCTAAAAGGTGATTAAATTTGGAGGCCAGAATAATTTTTTTTTCTTTTGAAAATGAGCAAATTCAATTCTTGTATTACGGAATAAAAAGTATAGAACTTTCAACAAAGCACAAGTAGGTAGATAGATAAATAGGTAGATTTTTCTGAAAACAAATATTTTATAATCAGAGTATATGTAACAAAAATATGGTTTCTTGGAAGTTTGTAATTACTTGTATTGCTGTAATTACTCACATAACAAAATTAGAAGTGTGGAGTAGTGTTTAACTCTTTGATTGTGAGAACACATCAAAAATATATAAGAAAGTTATGTGGGTTTACATAGTAGTAAAACAAATATTTGCTTTGATTTTTGCTGTTGTTTTGAGCCTTGTAAGACTAAAGTTATTACATAGAAACAGGTTATACATATTTTCCTTGAAAGCAGGAACTCATAAATTCTCACTTCATTACACACAAACTTAATACATTTGCCATCTGTTTTCCAAGGCCTCATTAAACTTCTTGTAAATTCTCTGGTAGAACAGAGGAATGGTTCCCTATAGAAACCATAGGAAATTATATAGGTTTTTGTTTGCTGGTTTGCTTGTTTTGACAAGCTCATTTTATTGCCATCAGGAATTGAAGGAGCCCCCCCATGTATGTGATGATTATATATATAATGTTAATATATACGTAATATATCTAAGATTTCTAGATTTCTCACAGTGATTAAAAACTAATTTTTGAGGTAAGCATCTTTTTCTTTGTTAGTTCCAATAATATATATTTATCTGAACATATATGTATCTTTCCATAAATAATATTTTTATTAACTTTGCCAGAAATTGTCTGATTTCAAAACAGGCTCTATTCTAAAAGACTACACAATTCTCCCTACAGGAATTTCCTGTGCTAGTACATAAAGTATACTTATTACAATTTGCTATATTTGATCTCTGAAAGACAGAATGGAATAAGATGTGAAAATTAAAAGGAAATTTCTATTAAGTAGAATAATGAAGTCAAGTGTTTAAAAATAAATTTGGCTTTAGGTGCTTTCTTCCATATTTGTCCCAGCCCCCAGTCACTACCTCTGGTACTCTGTGCTGCTTATAAGAAGCTTTATCAAGTACAATAAACATTAGTAACACTCAAGTCAGAAATTGAGACACGACTTGCAAAAATGCCAATTCAGCTAATCTCTATGAATCTTCATTTTTCTCATCATAAATTATGGGTAAAAGTACCTACCTTAAAGAGCTTATCTAGAAAATAAATAGTCTGTGGATAGGCCATAGAAATAAATACCAAACACAATGGATGTTTAATAAATGTATGTCTAAAACCCTCACTAAAGACTTCAGAATGTGGTCATATTTGTGTCTTGAAAGAGGCGGATAGGAATGCAAATGAAGCTTTGTTTGGCCTGGGAAGCCTCAAAATGAGGCAGTTTAATATTCTCAAAGCCAGGCGCGTATTTGGGATCTAGGGTCTCTCTCTGCATCATAAATGAAGGATTGGCTCCCTGTCCATCCTGCTGTTCACAATCTCAGGCTCTTGCTGAAATGAAAGGCTTTCTAAACCTTAGAGACATGCTTAATTTTACCACAAACTATCCAAAGCCCAGCTTTTCCAACTACGGAGGACAGAAATGAGGACAGTCACCTACTTAAATATGAATATATAAATCAAGGTCATGTGCTGCTTCAGCATAAACTGAAAATGATGATAAGAAATTATGACCAAAAACAAAAAAAAATCAAAGTAATATGGATAGGAATATGTGTGGGGAGGGGGAACTCACACATCAGCTTCTATATACAACTTTATTTAAAACTCAGCTGCGGAGATAGCAGGGAAGGAGTGATAGTGTCCAAAAAGAAATGTACTCATTACCTAATTTATACAATTGTAACCCCTCTTTATATCACAAACATAGTTATATATATATATATATATATATACATATACACACAAATATATATATATAAATAAATAATAGAACATTTTTTAAACTGGGTTAGGGTTAGGGATATGTATACAGTAAAGGCAGCATCTGGACAGGGTAGCATCTTAGTCTTAGAATAGCTTTGAAACTGGGAGGTTCTAGATTCTGAGATTTCTTAGAAAGTAAATTTAATCTACTCATTGATAACAATAGTCTAGAACATTCTTTTTCATAGAAGACTACACAATTTAAATTGGTATTTAAGTTTTCAAAATAGGCATGTATTGAGGACTGCTTCCATGACTCCATGTAGTCTGGTCCCTTTTATCAATAATCACCATTTACTCATTCATACATTTTGCAAAACCTGGAATTTATAGCTCTTAATAAAAAGTAAATATATGTTAGGCTTTTAGAATGGCACATTGAGGACTTCTGAAATTTTAATTCTTGTTGAAATGCAATGAGAAAACACATTATCAGTATTTTCCCAGAATTCTAAGAATTAGGTATTTTGAATAACTGAAGCACATTTATTAAAAGTAGATAAACATTTCAAATTCATTTAGCTCTGTACTCCTCTGAAGTGTTCCACTGATGCCTTCAAAACACATTTGCTAATAAGCATGGTTGCTCGGAAATCCAGTCCCCAGAGCCCAGTGAATGCAAAGTAGGCTTGGAGCATATCAGAAAGCTTATCTCCCAAACTGGACATTAGTGATGTCACCTATCTGAAAGTTTCCTGGTAAAGTTTGTGTGCACAACTAGCCATCACTTGACCTGGCTCAGTGGGAAAAGCCATAATGCTAGGTATTTCCTGAAAGCAGCTATCAGAAGTGATTTAAAACTACAGCTACCTGAGGTGACAATGTTAGCTATAGCAAATAAGAAGCTTGAGGGGGCAACACTCAAAGTTTGGAGGAGTGAGATTTCCTACGCAACTTTGGGAAGCTTCCATGTATTCCTGAGGTCTGAGGAAGACAAACAGACAAGATAGGTTCAGGATCAGGAAAACAGTCTGGCTCATCTGAGACTGTGAAAGAAGTAAGAGGAGACTTCTGCATACTTGTTTTAAATTTCCAACGATCTAAAGGAACGCCACAAAATATACAGACACCTGTAGAAAATTCATCCAAGCCGAATGTTATTTAGAAAAATATTTTCCAAATATTCAGGTAAACAATAAGTGAAACTATCAAGGACTGCTGTGATTATTCTGAAAAAAAAAAAAAAAGAAACCTTACAGAATTGTTCCAGAAATTCACAAGAAAGAAAATACTTTGAAGGGATCATTATCTGGGGGAAAACAGTTACTTATCCTCCAGATGCAGCATGGAAGCAGAAGGCAGAATTCCATTCTGAGACAATGCTAGTCCAGTAATAGATTCTTGTTCTACAAGCATGCTGGTACCATGGCTTGAACTCAGAGAGTTGAGTTTGTGGAGCTTGCTCATAATTGGTGCTCTATAACTTGAGCCAGGTCTCTGGCTCTGCTTTTTGCTGAGTTGTAGCAACTGAGTTTTGTGGACGTTTTTGCTGGGCTGGCTTTCAACCTCAGTATTGCAGGTTTTAACTTCCTGAATAGCTAAGATGAAAGATGTGGGCCAACCATACCCAGCTTAGATGCTCCTTTTAAAAACTAGTATGAGTTGTGTGATGGTGGTTAACCTGGGTAATTCTACCTACTCAGGAGGCTGAGATATGAGGATCACAGTTCAAAACCAGCCCTAGCAGGAAAGTCCTCAAGTCTCTTCTCTCTAACTAACCACCCAAAATCCAGAAGTGGAGCCATGGCTCAAGTGGTAGTGCTCTAAATTTGAGCAAAAATGTTTAAGGAGCGTGCCTGGGCCTTGAGTTCAAGCCCCAGCATTGGCACAAAAAAACAAACAAATCAAAAACTAGTAAGAAATTATATCATTACTTCATTAGAAAAATAGAGAACTGTTATTAATAAACTTACACTACAAGAAAGATTCAGAATAAAATGAAAGGATAGTAAGTGATAAACCCATTTAGTGTAGTAAGATCACTGTTAAAGAAAACTAAAGATAAAGATAAATATATGTGATAATATAAATCTATTATACTTGTATGTTATTTTCCTAATTAAATGAAAGGATAAATGTAAGAAAAAATGATTAAAACTTCCATTAGGTTGGTAAGATAATAAGATGTAATATATATGACAATATTATCACAGAGAATGAGAACAGTATGGAAGGACACAGGAAAAAAATTCATGAATATTATAGAAATGTAGTTGTTGGTCTAAGATCATATTAGTATTTTAAGAATATTTCCAAAAATAACTTACAATAATCTACATAAAAGAACTAAAGATTTGTACACCCCAAGATGGGAGCGGTTGGTACAGGCTTTGTAATCCTTGCTACTCAGGAGGCTAACATGTGAGGAATGTGATTTGACACCCACCTGGTTAGGAAAGTCTAGGAAACTCTTGTCTCTAACTCACCACCAAAAAGCTGAAAGTGGAATTGTGGTTCAAGTGATAGAGTACTAGCCTTCAACATAAATCTCAACGATAGTGTCCAGGCCCTGGGGTCAAGCCCAGGACTAGCATAAAATAAATACACAAAAAGAAACAATATTTACTCCAAAAAATATGTACACACAAAATTGGAAATAGTACTGGAGAAATTAAGGGATATAAAAATACTTAAGATACACATAAAATTCCACCATTGTGACTTGGATTCCTGAACCAGCACTTGGGAGACTAGCATGAGGCATTTTAAAGATAAACTGGGCTATGTATTGTGACCTTGCCTCAAAACAACAAAAAATGCATATATGTGTATCTATCTATCTATCTATCTATCTATCTATGGAAAGAGTAAAAAGAGCAAGTATTGGCATATTTGCCCTTTTTAGACTTATATTAAAAGTAAACGTAACTTTCCAATTAGAAAGCAAAGATTAGCAAAACAAACACTAAAAACAAATAAAATCATGTGATATAATTGAGAATGCTTAGTTTTATATTAAGCTTTATATTTTCAGATAATATTAGTTTTTTTTTTCCTGCTTTTGTCAATTCTTATATATGGTCCTGGGCCACCCCAAGCCGAAAATCCTGTAACAGTTTCCTAAATACAGGTGTGTATCACGACAACCATCCTGTTCTTTGCGATAAGGACATGCTAATGTTGTCTGGGTTGGTCTGGAATCTGTATCCGTCTGTCTCTTTCTCCCTAGGAACTAAAAATTATAAGAATGAGGCAGACTTCCTGACTCTAGATAATTATGTAGATTTATAGGTATTTGTAAGAAATAACACAGTACAATTCTATGAACCTTACCCACTTTTCATTAATTATCAGATTTTAAATCTACTCAAGTACAAAGAGTTGTTTTTGTTTTTGGTGTTTTTTGTTGTTGTTGGTGGTGGTCATGGGGCTTGAACTCTGGGCCTGGGCACTGTCCCTGAGTTCAAGCCCTACAACTAATAACAACAACAAAAAAGGTCACTCATATACTACTTTTCATTAAAATAAGTTCCACCACTATGAACATTAGTATGGATGTTTCTCGAAAAATTAAAAAAAAAAAAAAACCACCCAGAAACTAAAAATCCAAAGAAGTGTAAATCTATATACAATAGGGTCATCCACACATTCATTTTTATTTCAGCACTACTCATAATAGCTCATCTATAGAATCAGACTAGTTACCCTACAACTGATGAATGAATGAAGAAAATGTGGTATACATACACTACAGAGCATGATTCAGTCAAGAAGAAGAATAACATTGAATGTTTTTTGCAGAAAAATGGATAGAAAGGAAGAGCATCACCTTGAACAAAATAAGCTAAGCTCAAAAAGACAAATACTACATTCTTTCATTCATATGCATAATCTAGACATAAAATAATAATGATAACAATAATTATAGTAATAATGGGGCATGAGCATGAAAGAGGAACTTTCTGGTGGAATAATCTATGGAAGGGAAAAGTAGGTAAAGAGAAGATGCTGGGTGAACATGACAAATTATATAGTATGCACATAGGCACATATTTTTTTTAATATGTGTGTGTGCCTGTGTGTGTATAAGTACAACATAATGAAACACTAAATTCTGTCTGAAAAAAAAGGAAAGAAAAGGTGAGAGTAGGCTAAGTATAATAGAGTAGAATAATTTCATCAAATCTACTGTATGTATCTATGGAAATACCACAAAGAAACCCCTTTCATGGAGCTCAGTAACTAAAACTAAGTTATTTTAAAAAGATAAATATATTTAGAATGAAATAATTAGCCCATTTTGCATCTTGGCAGTTTCACATTTTTATTTTCAGTTCAGTTCATTTGGGACTTGAAATTTATTTTGAGACCATTTACTTCACAGTTTATTTAAATTCTGTTGTTTCATTTCTAAGTGTTACGATATTTTTATTTTCTTTGTTTTAAAATTTTCATTATGGTCGAAGAACATACTTCCAATGATTCTATTTATTTTCCATTTATTGAGTTTTGTTTTATACCATAGGAAATTGTCTCTTGTGATATATTTCTCATAGAAACTTGAAGATAACATGTAATCTGATTCTGTTAGTCAAAGGTCTGTAAATTCAACTAGGTATGAATGGCTCATGGTATGTCTTAATTATATTCTTGCTGGTTTTCTGCTTGTGAAAACTAAAGGGATACTAAACTCTCAGGTTTTGTTCTCACTTTCTGCAGTAAACTTTGTGTTCATTGTTGAATAATATTTGTCAGTGCATAACTTCTCCCTTTGTGCTTGATTTTCTTGCTCCAAAGTCTAGTTGATCTAAAATGAATCACTTATTCCTTGAAGAAAATGATTTATATATTGTATAATTACTGCTTTTAAAAGAGTAGCATAACTACATTTATCTTATAGGTCAAACATATGTAAGTCATATTTTAAAATTTATTCTGTAATCTTTGATATTGTGGGACATGAACCATTTAATGTCATTACACATATATTAAGACTTATGTATGCCGCTCTATTTTTATTCTTTTGTCCTTATTTCATTTTTTCTTTTTTTTCAATGCAGTTAGTGAATTTCCTGAACATTTTAAGATTTAAGCCAGAATTATCACAGATATTTGCAACCATAGCAATCAGGAGGCTAAGTTAGGAGGACATTTCATTTGTACCCAGCCTTGAGTATATAGCAAGACGTTAAAAAACTTGCAGAAAATAAACTCTCCTCCAGTGTTGTTTTATCTATAATTGTACATATACCTCGACATATATTTTTTTTAGGAATTGCACTTTACATAAGTAAAATAAACATATATGTACTTACATGTATGTATGTACACACACAAATAAAATAGAAAAATAATATATTGTTACATTCTACATTCTAGTTTATCAGATCAATTTTAGTTAAGAAAGTTTATTTGAAGTCCCTTTGTCAATTTTATTTTACATTTTATAGTATGTATAATATGCAATATATTTTAATATATGGATGTAATGTTTACATATTTCTAAATATATGTGCATGTTTCTGAATATACTTATTGAATGTTATACGTAACATTTCATATTATCTTACAGAGAACATTTAAAAATTTCTCTACATACATTGAAATGTACACCAGATAATATAACTTTTTCAATACTGAAATATTATTTAGAAAACTCAAAAACAAAAGAGGACTTATGCTTATCTTTCTATCTATTGCATTACTTTTTTCTTTTTTATTTAAAATTTAAATTTTTATTGTAAACATGATGTACAGAGGGGTTACAGTTACAAAAGTTATGTAATGAGTGCATTTCTCTTTGAATACATTACTTTTTTCTTCCTAATGTTCCAAGGTTCTTTGTATTTTTTTCTTTCTCTCTTTTTATTTTACTTTTTGTGTCAGTCCTTGGGCTTGAACTTAGGACCTGGGTACTGTCCCTGAGCTATGTTTTTGTTATTTTTTGTTATCATATAGGTGATATACAGAGAGGTTAAGTTTTTATAACTCAGGTAATTAGTACATTTCTTTTTGGACAATGCCATACCTTTCTTGTCTCGCTCCCAGGTTTTCCCTCCCATCCCTACCTAGAAATTGCATACTTTATTTTCAATATGTGTGCTTACCTTACCTAACATGATTTCCCTGAAAATGATGTACTATTGTTCTTTCTAATGGCTATGTAAAATTCGATTGTGTTGAAGTACCATATTTTTTTATCCAATCATCAATTGTAGAGCACCTGAGTTATTTTCAGGACTTGGCTATTGTGAATAGTACAGTAATGACCATGAATGTACAAGTGTCTTTATGATATCCTGGCTTGTTCTGGATAGAAGCGGTATGGTTTGGTTACAAGGAAGACATATGATTAGATTTTTTGAGGAATCTCTAGCCTGCTGTCCAGAGTGGTTATACTAGTTTACATTTCCACCAACACGTCCCCACTACCATTTGTTGCTGTTTGAATTCGTGTTGCAGGCCAATTTATCTGGGATATAATGGAATCTCAGAGTTGTTTTTTATTTGCATTTCCTTTATGGACAGGGATATTGAGCATTTCCTCACATGTTTCTTTGTCATTCTTACCTCTTCTTCTGATGTCTCCCCTTAATTCCTATACCCATTTAGTGATTAATTTATTTACTTTGGGAGGAGTTAACTTCTTGAGCTCTTTGTATATTTTGGATATTAGACCTTTGTTAGGTATATTACTGATAATGATCTCATTTTCTGTTGGCTGTCTTTAGAGTTTAGTAACTATGTCCTTTGCTGTGCAGAAACTTTTTATTTTGATATAGTCCCACTTTTTTCATGTCTCTCTTCTATCTACTGTGCTCCTGTGACTCTTTGCAAAAAGTTTCTGCCTACAGATGCATAGATTCATGATTGCCTTGGATAAAATGTCATTCATTAGGAGGTATGAAGAGCCATTGAGTCATAAGATGTGTTTTACACATTAGATATGTCAGTTTCCTTTTGGAGATTTGTTTGGAATGAGACAATTTTGGTTTAGTAACTTTCCTTTGAAAAACTTTTTTTTTCTTTTTCTAAGTCAGCTATGGGGCTTGATCTCAAGGCCTAGACACTGTCACTAAACGTTTTCACTCGAGGCTAATGCTCTACCACTGTGAGCCACAGCACTACTTCTGGTTTACTGATGGCTAATTGCAAATAAGAATCTCACAGACTTTCTTGCCTGAGCTGGCTTTGAACTGTGATACTTAGATCTCAGTCTCTGGTATAGCTAGGATTACAGATGTGAGACACCAACTCATACATTTATTTGGAGGTAATCCTATTTGTCAAGTCTCTCTCCTATCTGCTTTTAGGAATTATTTCAAAAGGTTTCTGCCTATGCCTATAAGTTCTAGAGTTTTTCCTTCTCCCTCTTGCAGTAATTTCAAAGTTTCAGGTCTGACATTGAGGTATTTGATCCACTTTGAGTTGATATTAGTTCATGGTAGCAAACAGGGATCCAATTTTAGTTTTTTTTTTTAATATGGATGCCCAGTTTTCCCAATTATTGCAAGAGCTATCTTTTTTCCCAATCTATAACTTTGGCTCCCTATTAAATATTAGGTAACTTTAAGTATATGGTTTGATTTCTGGATTTCCTTGTCTGCTTCTGTCTTGGGGTCTATTTTTGAGTTAATACTAAGCTGTTTTTGTTATAGCTCTGTAGTAGTTTGAGGTCTGTGATACCATTGTGATTGTGATACCATCAACATTGCTTTTTTTTTGCATAGAACTGTTTAGCTATTCAGGGTTTCTGTTGTTCCATATGAATTTTTGGATTGCTTTCTCTGTCTCAGTAAAGAACATCATTGTAAGTTTGATTGGGACTGCATGAAATCGTTTTTGCTATAAAGGCCTTTTGTTTCCTTGGTTAGGTTTATTCCCAGTTATTTTATGTTTTTAAAAGATAGTTCAAATAGAGTTGCTTCTTGATATTCCTCTGCTTTTTTGATCAATGGCAGAACTCTACTTTTTGAGCCACATTTCTACTTCCCATATTTTTGCTAATTAAATGAAAATAAGAGTGTCATATTCCTGCCCAGGCTGACTTTGATTGCCAATCCCTAAATCTAACAACTAATTAGGATTACAAGTATGAGATACCTGAAACTGGCTCCCTTTTTGAGTTATTTTATTCAGGTTAGGACTTCTATATTCCAGAATGTCTTAAGCAATATTTTGTTGTACATAGGATTCAGTGTAGAGTTCTGTTCTTTTAGCAGTTGAAAATTGTGTCACTTGCTTCTGGCTTTTTGATTTCTGATGAGAATTTCTGTCTTTGAATTGTGATCTACAGGTAAGGTTTTCTTTCTTGCTGTTATCATGATTTCTTGCTGGCTTTAGTTTTGAGAAATTTAAATCTGCTGTGTCTTGTGAAGAATCTTTTTGAGTTTATCTTGAATTCTACTCAAAAGTTACACTTCTTCTAACATTGCCAAATTTTCAGTTATTGTATCTTTTTTATATTTTTTAGTTCTTCAATATTCTTCTCCTTTTGAACTCTGATGACATAACTTTTATATAATATTTTCATGTCACAGTATACTGATGGTCATTTCTTTTTTCATTTCTTAAAATCTTTCATATTGTGTGTTTATTTTCACTGTTCTTTTATCGAGTTCACTGATTTTTTTTCTCCTGTGATCCTTGCCTTTTCCTGTTGATCCAGGAAGTTCAAGATTCCATTTGCTTTTTTTTTTTTTTTTTTTTTTTTTTTGGTCATGAGGCTTGAACCTTGGGCCTGAGTGCTTTCCCTCAGCTCTTCAGCTCAAGGGTAGTGCTCTACCATTTGAGCCACAGCACCACTTCCAGCTTTTTCTTCTTATATAGTGTTGAGGAGTCAAACTCAGGGCCTCATGCATGCAAGGCAAGCAATCTACCACTGAGCGACCTTCCCAGCCCTCCATTAGCTCTTTTATGTCTTCTATTTGTTTTCTAAAGTTTCTATGTCATTATTCAGATTTTCAATTTTCTCATTTTACACATGTGCTTAATCAATTTTACTGGTATTATTAAATAATATTTACCAGATAATGTTAACTCACCATCATATCAATATTAGCAAATATTGATGGCATTTTTATGCAGTTTAATATTATGCTATTAGTATAGTGAGTGATTTTTCTACTGAATCTTAGAGACTGTGTTCTACTTAAAATTTTGTTTTTTTAAGACATGATATTGTGGATGAGCTGACATTGAAATCAAAGGCAAAATCTGAATTCAACTCTGTCTACTGCTGTCCTTTGTAATTACCTGGCATTATTACCACCACTCTCTTCCCAAATAAAGATGTAAAAGTGTTAACGTCCCAATCAATACTTTTTATTGACAGATAATTAACAAGGTAGGCAAGAAAAATTGGTAACCTTAATCTTAATTTTGAGGCATTTGATCATTTCTGCAATCAAAATATAATATTGAATTTTTAAAATATTTTTGAGACGGGTGCCAGTGGCTCTCACCTGTAATCCTGTAATCTCAAGAGTCTGAGATCTGAGGATCACAGTTCAAAGCCAGCCCAGGCAGAAAATTCTGTGAGACTTATCTCCAATAAGCCACTAGAAAACTGGAAGTGGTGTTGTGACTCAGGTGGTAGAGCGCTCGCTTTGAGCTGAAGAGCACAATCCCACAATCGACAAAAAATACATATATATATTTTGAGAAAAAATGATTGTTAGAGTATTTTGATCAATTGTAACAGCTTATTTTTTCTTATCAAGAAATATTTTTCTTTCCAAGAATGAATTCAATGTTTTCATTATTGTTTTATTTTCAATAATGCACAGAAAAATCTTGAATTTTCCAAAAATGTCTGGCATTTTTCATATCTGGTAAATTTGTTAAAATGCTTTTACACCATAATTATTCTGTGTAAGATAATTAAGACAAACTGGCTGCATACAGTGCACTACAGTAAATGGAGAATTTTCAGGGTGAGTTTAGGCAAGACTAAACCTTTTAGTTTATAAGCAACTTATTGCTCATTAATAACAATGAAGTGTGCTGATAGCTCATGCTTGTTATCATTCTTGTTATTTGAGAGATAGAGACAGAGAGGTTGACCTCTCTCTCTCAAGGTCGGCCCAGGCAAAATACTTTTAACCAATACTGGATACAATCAATGGTGAACTTGGTACCTTGGTAAATTTCTGTCCTTCTAACTATGGTAGAAAGCATAAATGGAAGTTCATGGTCCTGGCTAGAACAAAGCAATAGCCTACCTCAAAAATAAGCAGAGCATATAGGGCTGGATATATGGCTCAAATGATAGAGCACCTTTCTTGCAAGTATGAATAATTAGATTCAAACATCAATACCGACATGAATTAATTAAGAATTTTAAGAATGAGAATTTGTAAAGAATGTTTTTCATTTTTTTCTGGAATGTCACAAGTTGCCACTGGAAACTGACTGAAAAGTACAGAAGATTGTAAAGTATCCATTGTGACATCAGAGCCCTACCTTCTCTGTGGCATAGGCCTATGACTATGTTTACACTCTACTGTAACCTTAGATCCTAATCAAAGAAAATTCCCTTAAAGTGATTTGTTTTGTTTAAATGGCTCTATGATATATGCCAATATTTTAATGAGTCTTAATTGATTGGATGATTTGCATTATCTTCCACTGCAAATAGTATGAATTTTGAACTCAATGATTAGTGTGCAAATTAACTATAATTCTGCATCCTCTGTTGCAAATATATAATGAAATAGCAATAAGTTGATCAACAATTTCAATAACTTATTACCTATTTGTTACCCACAATGGGACCAGTTCTGCATATTAACTTTTTATTTTATTTTATCTTATTTGTGAACATACTGTACAGAGGGGTTACAATTACATGGGCAGGATAATGCGTACATTTCTTACCAAGCATTGCAGCCTCCTCCTTTTGTTTACCCTTCACATCCCTTCCCAGCTTCCCCCCTCCCCTCCAATCCCAATCCTTCTCCTTCCCCCCCATTCCCCTCCCCCCCCCCCCCCCCCGCACCGACGTTGTAAAGCTCGTTTTGGACATGACAACTTGTACTTCTCACCTGTATCCTTAAACAACTGGTTATTCCCCATCTCCTCCTCAAGTTATACTGACATCAAATATAGTGAAAGCAGGGGTTATACTGTGGGGGAGGGACATACAAAGCAACAAAGAGATAATCTTATAAATGCGTTAGAAACACATGCATGAAAGAAAAAAACATTAAAATACATATCTAAGGGTTCATTTTCCTGACATCACTGCATATTAACTTTTTAAACATACAAATGTACAAGAGTAAGGGGGCTTGAACTCTGGGCCTTATCGCTCTTCAGCACAAGGCGAGCGCTCTATCGCTTGAGCCACAGAGCCACTTCCAGTTTTCTAGTGGTTTATTGGAGAAAAGAGTCTCACAGAGTTTCCTGCCTGGGCTGGCTTTGAACCACGATTCTCAATCTCAGCCTTTGGAGTAGCTAGGATTACAGGCTTGAGCTACTGGCACCCGGCTTTGTATGAGTTTCATAATCCCCACAGCATTAAAACATGTTATGAGACTATTGTTGGTCTTTTATAAAAATATTCATGATATTATCTCTTCAACATTACCTTGGGGTTTTGCAGCTACTTTAATAGCATTTGTAGATTGGAAAAAATATTTTCTGTTTTTCTTACAATATAAATCCTTTTGTTACTACCAATAATCTAACTGATCAAACTGGGAAACCTATTTCTAAAACTCCAAAACAAATTAGTGGGCTCTACCTGATTTTTATTTTCTTTACATTATTAACTGCTACTAACAATTAATTATGTAATTAACTGGCACAATTATAATTAATGAAATAATTACTTTTGTGTTTTGACTTATAGCATCATAAATATTCTTACTTCTTGCTTTTGTCATTTCAAATGCCATTTCAATTATAGTTATTCTTTCTGGAAAAGAGTAAATATGTTTTTAGTTGTTCTAATTAATGTTTATCATTTAAAGTGCATATAAAGACATATAAATATTCGTTAAAGTATTTTCAAGATTGTCTGAACTGAATAAGAAGTAAAATTCAACTTTGAGAGGTATTATTAAACCTGAAATGACTTTCATAGATGATAAGAATATTTAATCCTTTTATCTCTTACACAGATGCAAATCTTCAATACATATATTGACCAAAAAAGTCTACATTAGAAATTACTTTTGTGTATATACTGGTCCTTGTAGATAAGTTTACAGCACTTAAAATATTATTTACTATCAATTTTTTTAAAGTCTATTTTTGTGCTATCTGACCTATTTCTCTTTTCCTTTCAGGAGTTGGAATTTTCAAATCTATTTGCTGTTCTTCACTGTATTCATTCATTCTTTGCTGCCAAAGTAGCTTGTTTGGACCCTCTATTTTTAGGCAACCAAGCTACTGCTTCTGTTGCTTCCAGCTCTGCTACTACAAGCAAGGCAAAGTATATGACTTGACATACTGATGTCTGCCTTGACACTTACCATGATTAGATAAACAAAGAAATGTATTCATCCTTTACACCTTGGAGAAATAGTGATGTCATCAAGTCAACAATGGAGTCAGAGTGAAGTTTCAGCAGAAAAAGAGGTCATGAGGCATCTCTAGCATGTTGCTATTCTGGAAGGCATCTGTAAATAATCCAAAAGGAACAAAACTGCCAGTTCTCATTTGGTTGATTTCTACCAGTTCACTGCTTTCACAAAATTGAAGAAAAAAGAATATATGGTATAAAGAATATGTAAATAATATAAAAATTGTAAGCTACCTATAAATAAAATACCAATTAAATAGTTATTTCTGTATTTTAGATTATTTTGTATGACCAATGCATATTGGGCCAGATCATAAACTAATGCCCTATCATTGTATTATGAGTATAAAGAGGTTTTAAAAATTTGACAAGAGCATGAAAAAAAAATACCCACAAAAACAAACATCAAAAAACCTTATCAAAAAAGGAAGCACTTTAACTTGCTGGTGTAATTTGTTCTTTATTTCACAACATAATTTTGCACTGGGTCACCAGTTTATCTGATTCTCAACTCCTTTTAAGAGTAACACAAGTATCTTGACTGTGATACACAAAACACATTGCTGAGATTCAGATGTTTTATTAATTGCCAATGTTAATATTCTAAAATATGCCCAAAACATAATGACTTAATCATGAATGACCAAATTATGCATGAATACCTCTTCTACCCTTTATGATAAATTTATATTTACCTAATGATATTTACTATCAAATGAATTTCATAAATTCTGAGTGATCCTAAAACCCTTGTGTAGAGAAATTATCAACAAATAAGGTATAAATATTTTTAACCCTAAACTTCAAAGCATTCTCAGAACTATTATTTTCATTTGAGTAATAATTTTATTAAAGGATTGTGCAAGAAGTTACAAATCCACATGTCAGGTTATGAATAAAATGCATATCATTTTATGATTCTTCATAGTGAGATGTGAAAAATCCAAGTTATAATATTTATCTTAGCATATCATGAAGAAAGATTAAGAAAAGCCAAGCTCTATGGGTATTTTACTTTAGGAATATTAGGAAAAGCTAGAAGTTGGAAAGTTTTGAAGATACGCAACATGACTCAGTAACTGGTTGTACTATGTTTAACTTTCCCTGTCATTCATTACAGATTTATTGTTCTCTGCTTTTAAACAACAAGCTTCTTATTAAGAAGTCAAACAAAAACAAAACAAAAAATACACACTTCTTACAACTTACTTCTTCTAACTAAATCTATCACAATGTTTTCTAACCAAATTGACTTAGTGTCTCATAGACATTTGAAAACTCCTAAAAGAAATAAAATCATTTATTTTTATCAACACATGTTCGCTGTCAATATCAAAATTCATATTTATTAGAAATAATCATTACATCAGATTACTGAAATACATTAAATTAAAAATATATTTCATAATTAGACTTGAACAAGTGTTAATTTGGATCTAAGAGGCATTATCAAAAGAACCTGGGAAAGTTGGTTGTTAAAGATCGTTAAGTATATTTTATTTTGATCCTAAAATTGAATACATAATCAGAATTAAGATAGCAAATTGTGGTTAACATATACTATATAAACCAAACTCAACACTTGTAGCAAAATTTAAGGATTCTCAGATCTGGCAAGTACTATTGACTTCTCCTAATTACAAAAGTGAAATTTCAGCATGGCCCAGGTGTAGGGAAGATCACTGAACTCAGGTTCCATGATCTTTCTGCAGTTGTCAAAAAGCAAATCAATAAATAAAAATAAAAAATTTAAAAATGTTACATATCATACGAACATTATACTTAATGTCAAATTGTATTAAAATTTTTATTTTAAAGAATACCAAACACTTAATCAAGTAGACATTTTTGTCCTAACATAAAAATCTAGCTTGTGCCCGGGCGCTGGTGGCTCACGCCTGTAATCCTAGCTACTCAGGAGGCTGAGATCTGAGGATCGCAGTTCAAAGCCAGCCCGGGCAGGAGAGACCATGAGACTCCTATCTCCAATAAGCCACTAGAAAACCGGAAGTGGCACTGTAGCTTAAGTGGTAGAGTGCTCGCCTTGAGCTGAAGAGCTGAGGGACAGCGCCCAGGCCCAGAGTTCAAGCCCCACGACCGACAAAAAAAAAAAAAAATCTAGCCTGTGCTTAAGTATATAACAACAGCAATTCTGTACAATGGTTTTATATATATATATATATATATATATATATATATATATATATATATATATGAATATGACTTTTGCCCAAAATGCTCACAGACACACATATACATATATGTATATATATAATAAATGATCTTAAATTATATTGAAAGTATATGTTTCATATACAATTAATGTACTTTGAATTACATTGCAAATTGTTACTTGAATTAAAACCTAGGATAATATCCTTATTGTTATTTTTGATACTATTGATTGAAGAAAAAACACCAATTGGCATTTAACATGATTATTGGGATAGCCACCAGTTAGGAAAATGCACTTCTGTTTTTCATAAATCTAACAATTATGACTAAATATATGCATTACAGTGTGATAATAAGCCATTGTCATTCATTATGACTTGGACTACTTGAGTGAGAAAGTTTAGAAATGAACAAAAATACTCATGATTTCTGTTTCTCATGCAAATTAAGTCAGATGTAAATTTTTTCATAAAATTTTTGTGTATTGAGCATAGTTTAATAACAGAATGTTAAATTATAGGTTAACTCCTCCAGTGCCTTGGCATATTTATGTATGTATGTATATTCATGTGTGAATGTGTGCCTGTGTGTGTAATCATGAAATGATTCATTACAGTGTACACAATGTGAGCTTAAAGGAGCATAATATAAATAGTTCAGTGAGAGAAGAGAGTTCAGAATTATTTGAACACTGCAAAATGACAATAATTTATTTTGCCCGATAAAGAATAACAAATCATTTAAGCTGAAGTGCATTAAAGAGGGAGAATTTTTGATTTGTTATATTGCAAAATGTATTTATTTCAAAAATGCTTTAAGAGATGCTATAAATGTAATGCATTCCTCCAGTACTTACCATCTAATCTTAGTTTTAAAGGAAAAAGAATTAGGTAGCCATTTCTTACCCATATTTCAGGCATGAACCAACTTATTGTTTTAAAGCTTCACTCATAAAACTGTCATTCTGCAAGAAGAAGAGCAATTACTTGAAAATAAATGCCAAGTCTGCATTAGTGAGCAGAGAAATCAGGCCTCCTTTGGGTGCATTGGTTTATGGGTGAATATTTCCCTCATTCTCAGTGACAAAGCTTATTCATAAACTTTGTCTATGCAGAGTGCTCTGATTTAAAAGAAGTTTGATTTATGACTGAGGGAAAGTAATAATCCTAACAGTAATTTCAAATTACTGCTTGGAATCAGTTGTGTGGAGAAGCACTAAAAGTCCAAGGGCAATCTTGTGCTTAACTTTTTAAGGTAAGTGTAGGTGTTTCAATATTAATAAAAAGAAACAAACCCTTTTGCTACTATCACTGCTATATTCTTGAGCTTTCCTTCAGTAATCACTTTATCTTTACTTCTAAAATTGTCATTCATGATTTATTCTTATTACCTAACACTTGAAAAATCATCACTCCTTTGCACATTATAATTTAGTTTTGAAGAAAAATAAACTATTATAAATGTTCTATATTTTATACATATTAAAATGCAACGAAAATATCAGAAATATGAAATGTAAATATATTTATTTCATTTTTAATTGTTTTAGTGGGTGTTTGTAAACTGTAAATTCATATCCTTGACCAAAACTAGTTACTTGGTTCTTTCAGTTCAATAATGTACTACTAATTAAATTGTATCTTTTTTAATGAGGCATAATGGAAAATAAAAACAAATGTTTTTTTTTACTGCATCTGTTTTTTTTTTAATTTTTTTTTTCATTTCTGCAGCACATGTATTTATAACATGATACTGAGAAAGTTAGCTCCATGAAAAGAGAAGATATAAACTGTTTACCACAGAATATAAATGGTTGGAACATCAGTGTTCATGAGAATTTTATTTCTATCCTGTGAAAGACCCCAAAGATTAAGGAAAAATGCTACTTTCCAAATTGCTTAAAGAACCAAAGAGTTATAACTGACCTGGGCCCTATCCCTGAGGTTCTTTTGCTCAAGGTGAGCACTGTACCAGTTGAGCCACAGCACCATTTTAAGGTTTTTTAAAATAGTTTATTGGAGATAAGTCTAAGGACTTTCCTGCCTAGGTTGGCTTCAAACTTCAATCCTCAGATCTCAGCTTCCTGTGTAGCTAGGATTATAGGCATGAACTCCCAGTGCTAGGCAGAGTTAAAACTTCTAAAAGCGTAAGTTTAATAGCTTTATAACTGTTCATTAGCCAGTGAGAGACACTGGCTGAGAGTATGTCATTATCTTGTCATTAGCATTTCATCATAGTGGGTCCTATGTGACTACAATGTCTTTCAGGTGATTGCAAAAAAATGGACAGGGGAGAAGGGATTTTTGTGACCCTGAAAGTCATAGAAATAATTTTAGAAAAATTCAGATACTATTATCCTCGTTACTTTGTGATGATATTTTTTACCTTCTCTTGCTTGTGTTTTCACTTTGTATTTTGAAAGAACAAAAATAAAATAAGCCTCAAGCGGGGTGCCAGTGTTTCTTGGCTATAATCCTAGCTACTCAGGAGGTTGAGATCTGATGATTTCAGTTAAAAACCAGCCTGGGCAGGAAAGTCTGTGAGTCTCTTATCTCCAATAAACCACTCAGAAAAAGATAGAAGTGGTGCTGTGGTTCAAATGGTAGAGTGTTAGCCTTGAGCACAAAGAGGCTCAACACCAGGACCTGAGTTCAAAGCACAGGACAGCTAAAAGAAGCCACTACTGAAAAAATCAATACATACCTCTCAGAGATTACTTAATTTAAAAGAATGCAAAGAAGTCAGGTTCTGGTAGCTCAACCTACCAAGAAACCTGGTTTGAAGTCAACTAGTATAGACAAATAAATGAGGCCTTATTTCCAATTAAGAAGAAAAATGTAGAACTGAAGGCCTAGTAAAGCACACCAACTGTGACTAAAAATGCTAAGGCCCAAAGTTCAAGCCCTACAAATGGCACCAAGAAATAAAAAGAAGAATACAAAGGAAAATAAAGTGATATTATATTAAATCTCACCACCACTAAAATAAACACAATTTGTTTTTGAGGAATATATTATATGTATATGTGTATATATATGTATAGATCCAAAGAAACATATTGGTATAACATACTGGTACAATTACTTTAATAAAAATATTCATATTGGGAGTACAGCTCAGCAGAAGAGTATTTAGCAGGGCTTTGGGTCTCATCCATAGTACAGCAAAAAATATAAAATAAAAAAATGAAAATAAAATAGAGAGTCCACCACCCCCCTCTCATCCCCACCCACTGCCCCCCTTCCCTAGGGAAAAGTAGGAAAGAAACAGCTGGGGGGGAGGAGGAGGAAGAGCTAAAAGAGAGCCAGTTTCTCCCAAAATGGACTTCTGGGAACCTTTAATATGCTAATGTGCATGTGAATCTCCAAGAGGGGGCTATGATATGCAGCATTCTTGAATACTTCTAATGACAAGGAGCTCACTACCTCATAAGCTGCAATGACATGAGAAAAAGTGGAGAAGATAGAGGATGGAGTTGCAAACTCTATATGAGGCTCTTAAAGTGGAAATTCAGGTTCATCAGAAACTGGTTGTGCAAATGAAATAGGATCCACAGAATACTGACTTAAACAATTTCATGAATTCCAAGCCAAAATCACTGTTTTGAATGAGAAATAGGGAATCATCTATAAAATGGCCTTGTTTTAAAAATTAAAACTCTGGAAGTGTGCTGGTAGCTAGGGTTTATAATCTTAGCTATGCAGGAGGCTGAGATCTGAAGGCTGAGGTTTGAAGCTAGCCAGGGCAAGGAAGTCCACCAAGGGCTTTCACCAAGAAACCAGAAATGGAGCTGTGGCTCATTGGAAAAGTGCAGCCATGGGCACTCAGGCTGTGAGTTCAAACCCTTGTAACCAGCACACACACACACAAAATACCCCAAACTTGGTGTCATATATGTCTGTTATTGTAGTACTCAGATGGCAGAGACTGTAGGATTGAAGAGGTCAAAGCTAGCCTGTGTTATGTAGCAGGATCCTGTCTCAAAACAACATCTTAAAACAAGCATAGAAACCAAACCTCAAAACCTTAAGTGTCTGATAATGTCTAGGCAACGAATAAAATAAATACCTAGTATATTTTGTTTTTGTTATTTTGTTGTAAGGTAAGTCATCCCAGAAGCCACATTTTAAAATATAGAATATTGGAGTCTTTATTATACAGCTAACAGGCTGCAGGCCGCCAGTTGTTACAAAGGCCTGCAGCATGCAAATACACATAACACAGCTAGGAAGCATGCTAAAGAGGAAAGAAATAACAAGAACAATACCAACAAGCCAATTCAGCTCCAATGAAGAGCAGAATTGGGACTCCATGATGAATGGAGATGAGCCAGGTGACAGGGCACAGGACATGATCACAGCGATACACATGGCATGGAGCCCAGCGGCTAGGCCGGTCTGGGCCTAAATAGGTTGGCAAAGGGGGCAGATCCTCAGGAAATTCCCACTCCCAGGCACTAAACTGACAGATTCAGTAACCTATCAGCCAAGTGCCTGCCCCTGCCTCCAGAGTTCTGGGCACGCCCATTACCTGGGAGACAGGTGATGGGCAGGGAGGGTCCTTCCTCCAGCATAAAGACAAGATGCCAGACCATACCATCCACCATGTGGCAATATAACACCAGCCAGACCTGGCCTCCTTACTTCAATTTAAAGTTTTAACCTTTTTATTAGCATATATTAGTTGTACAAGGAAACTCATATTATGACATATAAACAGTACATCCCAATTCAACCTTACCCTGTCACTCTCCCTATCCCATTCCCCATTCTTAAAACAATTCAACAGGTTTTCTATTTCATACATACAAGTAAGGTATGTGGACCATATTCATCCTCATTCACCCTCCTGCTTATACTTACCCCCACATCTTAGTTTTACTTACCTGTCATTCTTTGTTTTCATATGTACTAGTTACACCGAGTGGGTTCACTATGATATATGTTTTACTAGAATATGTTTTACTCATAATAACTTCTATTGCTTTCTTCCCTACTCTTATTTCATTTTGATTTTTCACATTGTTTTCTTAGTCATGCTGTATTTTGAAACTTCTCACTCATAATTTAAATGAAATCTTTATTGATTTGCTCTGAAAAATAAAATACAATGTAAAATAAGTAACTGGAAGTATTATATAAACAAAACAAAAATGGCTGTTTAAACTGAGTAATGTGCATTAAAAGAATTGGTACAAAATTCAACAGATAAATATATATTAGCAAATTGTAGTATTGTGTCCATACAATAAAAGAGTCATGGCTTATGTTGTCAAGAATCTATCTACCATCATCATCAATTTTATATATAAATTCTAAGAAATTTTGATATTAAAAATTATCTATTTTAGAAGACAGGTCCATGAGTTCTGACAACTGTATGTAATTATATACCACAATTATCAAGGCTAAAATTTTGAACAATTTCGTCTCATCAAAAAGTAATCCACGCTAGGCATCATTGGCTTATGCCTGTATTCCTAGCTATTTAGGTGGCTGAAAACCTAAGATCAGATTCCAGTCCAACCCTGGAGGAAAGTTTTGTGAACACTTATCTCCAATTAATCACAAGAAGAAAAGAAAAGAGAAGAAAAGAGAAAAAATTTTGAACCAGAAGTGAAGCTATGGATAAAGGGCTAGAAGCTAACTTTGAACAAAAAAGGCCAACGACAGTGCCCAGGACCCAGGTTCAAGCCCCAGGACAGACACAAAAATAAAATAAAAGTTTTAAATATCACTTTTTGGATGTCCTCCCTTCTTCCAAACCGTGTCTACTACTCACCTGTAATCTGTTCCCATAGTTTTCCCATCTCAACTTTTAAATGTGCACTGTACTATTGTATGACCATGCTTCTTCCCAAGCAGAAGGCTTTTGAGGTCTTTCATGTTGTTTGTATATATACAGTTTGCTCTGTTTCACAGGGGACCACATCCAATTATGATGTACTTCAGACTGTCTATTCCCCAGTGAAGGTGCATTTGGCTTCTTTACAGTTTTAGGTAACTACACACAATCCCTATAGCCATTAACATACAAACATTTTTGTAAGCATAGAATTTCATGTAACATTAGTAAATTCTATGGAATAGAACTTCATCCCCAGGGTATATCAAATGTTATGAGAACTAGCTATCCTGTCTGCCAAAGGAGCTGTGCCATTGTGCTCTTGGAGAGTGCCTGCAGCCATCTGTGAAGGAGGTGCAGGAAATCCTTAGCAACTTGGAAGCTTAGAACTTGGGGCTTCTCATTCTTTGTTAAGACAGTCTAACAAGAGATCAGAGGTAGGTATCCTATTAGCCTAAGCTTGCTTTGTCCTAATGACTGGTAACATTGAGGCTCTTTTCTTATGCTTCTTTGTCATACAAGTATTTTTCCAGGTGAAATATCTCAATATCATAAACTATTACTTCTAGTGAAACACATTGTTTTATAATTGTTGTGAAATTTCATAATCTGGATATAAGTCCTTCATAAGAGATGTGCAAATATCTCTGCCAAACATTTTCTGACAAAACTAAGTGTTCATTCTCTGACAAGTGGTGTGTATGTGTGTGTGTGTGTGTGTGTGTGTGCATGTGCTGGGGTGTGAACTCAGGGCCTAGCACTACCTATGAGATTTTTCTCAAGGTTAGCAATCTAACACTGGAGCCACAACTCGACTTCTGGTTTTTTTCTATATAATTGGAGATAAGGGTTTCACAGATTTTCCTGCCCAGGCTGACTTTGGACTGAGACCCTCAAATCTTAGCTTCCTGACTAGCTAGGATTCTAGGCATGAGCAGTGGCAAGCATCCACTTGATCCATAGCACCACTTCCAGTTTTCTGGTGGTTAACTGTAGATAGTCTCATGGACATTCCTGCCATGGCTGACTTTGAACCCATATCCTCAGATCTCAGCAGCCTCCTGAGTAGCTAGGATTATAGGCGTGAGCCACTGGAGCCTGGCACTATTTCCTTTCTTTTGATTAGATTTCCTAATTTCTACTGTCCTATCTTCATGGTAGAGAGCCTGTTCTGAGCAAAAATGCTGAACAACAGCACAAGGCCCTGAGTTCAAGCCCTGATACTGGTACAAAAACAGAGTGTCTGCCCTATTCCTCATTCATATTGATACAAATTCTTTGTGTGCATACAAGGAACAATCCAATGAATTCAGGATATCAAACATAATAAGAAATGTTGGGAAGAAAAGTCCAACTCAGGAGAAAGAAAGTAAGAGGCCAAACTCATGTTCATTCCCATCTGTTTCAGTATCAGATTATAAGTAGAAAATAAATCAAAGCCTTAACCCACCTTTCTGTCCATTCTCTGCCTCCATTTAGACTGCAAGTTAATTATTAACCATTAGTGTATACTCTAAATATTCAGGTAAATTTTCTCCTTTACTTCTCTTAGCTGATTGGAACTTAAGGAATGAGAAACTTGATAACATGGATGGGACACAGTAATTTAGGAGTACATTAACAACAGAGATCCAAGGAGGCTTGAGAGGGATCATCAGAACACTGCAGACATTATTTTACTATGGAGAAAATATGCAGATTCCACAGAAAAGAGGGAAGCCAGAACAATATCAAAGTCAAATCATGGTCATTGGAGTCATGTTCTACAGGCATTCTCCAGACAGTCATGGATTAGGCTTCTCATGGCTTCCCCTCCCCTTTACACTGGAGCTCCTCCACTGGAACTTGGAGCTCACATGGACAGGACTGCCTGCCTTTTCAGTGCTACAAAATGCAGTTGGGTGGTTGTTTCTGTGAAGATTTGTTTTGGGGAATTTAATTTTTGAGCTCTAAGTATATTTTAGATATGAGGTGAGACCCTAGGTTGATTCCTAGCTAATAAACATCTTTTCCCATTCTATGGGTTTTTTATTTATCATGCTAGCTATGTCCTTTGCAATGCAGAAGCTCTTCAGTTTGATGCAATCTCATTTATCCAGCCATTCTTCTACTTGATGTGTTTCTGGTTCTTAGGAAGTTTCAACCTGTGCCAAGGAGTCCTAGTGTATTCCTTATCCTTTTCTGTAATATTTTCAGGGTATCTACCCTTACATGGAGGTCTTTGATCAATTGGGAATTGATTCTGGTGTAGGGTGATATATTTCTCTTTTCTTTGTTCTTTTTTTCCTTTAGTTTATTCCCCAATGTCACCTTTTTAAAAAAAAATTCTGCACACTTTGTCTTGTATATAAGGTTATCTGATTTGGGAACAGGAAAGCCAAACAGAGAAATGTTGGAACAAAATGTGAACCAATTCAATAGTGTTACTCACTAAACACTATGTTGGAAATTAATTTTACAACTTGGGAGGTAGGGGAGTAGGGAGAGGAAAAAGTGGGAGAAGATAAAGGAGGGAATAACACTATTCAAAAAAGAAATGCTATTGTTACCTGACTTGTAAAACTGTAATCACTCTGTACATCACCTTTACAATAAAATTTAAATTAAAAAAAGAAATTGTACCTAATGAGCTACACAGCGAAAATGTAGTTGGGAAATATATAGATATAGATATATATAAATATATATAGATATATATCTATATATCTATATATATTTACACTTGAAAAGAATAAAGGATTCATCTACACTATCAATTCAGTGAACCCTGAAAACTGCTCTGAGTGATGGAAGCTATAAAGGCCCCATACTACAGCATTCTATTTTTAAGACACCACCTAGAATTGATAAATCCCCAGAGAGATAACATACCAATGGTTTAGGAATTGGGGTGAAAAAAAGTAGCAATGATCATGTGTTAACCATGCCTGTAAGTAAAGGATTTACTTAGGAATGATAATAGCCACCAAACTAATCCCTTTAAAATAATTGATTGCATGGTATGTAAATTGTACCTATATGAGATTTATTTGTTTGTTTGTTTATTTATTATGCGAGTACTGGGGCTTGAACTCAGGGGCTCCCAATCTTGATTAGTTTTTTCACTCAAAGCTGGCACTCTACTACTTGAGCCAAACCTCTGTTTCTAGCTTTTTCTGCTGGTTAATTGGAGATTAGAATCTCTGATTTGTTTGGTATGGCTTTGAACTTGGATCCTCAGCTCTCAGTCTCCTTAGTAGCCTCTTGCCCTATGGTCTATAAGTTGTTTTTTTCTTTTTTTTTTTCCTTTTATTTGTGCTAGTCGTAGCGCTTGAGCACTATCCATGAGCTTTTTGCTCAATGCTAGTACTCTATAACTTGAGCCGCAGTTGCACTTCTGGCCTTCTAGTAATTTATGGGAGATAAAGTGTCTCACACACTTTCTTGCTTTAGCTGGCTTCAGACCATAGTCCTAAGATACAAACCTCTTGAGTATCCAGGATTATTACAGGTGTGAGCTACTAGTGCCTGACTTTATAAATTATTTTAAAATAGAAATAGGTCGTTATCATTTGCAACACTTTCTGTGGAAAACTTTACAGTGAGTTATGAGCATATAATAGACTTTCAGAATACCTTATTCATGGAGCTGAAAGTACCTGTTTAGGGGAATCCCAGTGCCAGGTAAGAATAGATCAGGTTGGAATGACACTGGCAGAGGAGACCATGACAACACAATCATATTCAGAAATGATATGATTTTGTTCCACTAACCATTCTGTGGAAACTGTTGCAAATCAAATCTGAGAATCTCATTACTGAACTTTCAGAGTCTATTAGAAATGTCAGCCTGGCGTGTCCAGGGTGACTTGCCTCTGAATCTTTGCTTTCATTTATCTTACTTACTGGATAAAATAACTAACTTGAGGAAAGAGGAGTTAAGGCAATTTCTTCTATCCTGAATATCGTTAAGAAAGCTGGTTGCTGATAGGTGGGACAGTTTCTTCTCCTCTAGCTGTCATTTTGATTATTTTCACCTTTCAGAATACATCTCACCAAATGCTCAGAGAATCTCATGCTCATCTCTGCATCTATGTGCTTATTAGTGCTAAATTTACAGTGCCTTCACTTTGATATTATTCCTGATTCTTTGGAAAAATTCAGGCTAAAGGGATAGTTTAGTTACTGGAAGGTATTTACACAAAATGATAATGAGAAATGAGTAATATCAAACTTTCAAAAATAAGTACAATATTAAGAGAACTATCCACTTTTGTTTTCCTATCTCACTGGCTAATGCTTTATAAAATTAATAGTTCCACAAAAGATCAAACTCCACTGAGAAGTGTTTTGGAAACTGAAACAATGATGTCAACATAATCACTAACATAGCATAACACTGTCTTCCTTAATTCTGAACTGGTTCTGTTAAAACTGCAGTTCCTTAAACTTCTGTTCTCTTCCAAGTTCAGTGCTTAGAGATGAACACACTAAATGGTACCAAGTCCACAAAACCTTTGCCTGCACAGTGATGATGTGTGGGAAAGATGATCAAATAAAGAAATAACAGCAACTAAGGTGTACAAGTTCTAGGTGTATGTCAGAAAGTGCAGTGTTTCTGAAGCAGGAAGGAAACACACACACATCTCCTACAGAGAGTTTTAATTCTTTAACAGTACAGATTAGTCTCAAGGCCTCTTTCTTGCTAATTTGAGCTTTTGGCTTTTGAGCCATGCTCATGGCCATCCTCCTGCAAAGATTTTGAGTCATTGTTCTTCATAGAAATTATCAAGCCCCTTTATGTCAATGGAGGCTGACTAAGATCTAAGTAGCAAGGGTCCAGGACAGCCAAGGTATATATACAGAAAAGGCAAAATGTAAACATAATTGAGACTCCTAGTAACCAGTGTCCAGTGAGTCAGGTCAAATAAACATGTATGAGAATGTGCATAGTGGATCCCAGTGGTTTCTCAGAAGAAAATCAATGACATGAAAAATTAGATATTAAGAAGTCATAATTACCAGAGCTATGTGATTAAACATAGAACTGTGGAACAAGATTTTAATCTATAAAGGTATAGACTTTTTAAATCTGAAGATGTGAATATGTAGGAATCCCTTTGGAAAAGGGAGAAGGTCAATATTTTAACATAAGAAAACAGAAAAAAACTCATGATCTGCATTCTTATTCTATGCAGGCCTTCAGCAAGTTATTCATTCCCTATAAGAAAGGCAACGGCCTCGTCAAATCACCAATAAAATGTTCATTTCCTCCAGAAGCCCCAATGTAGGAACTCTCAGAATAATGTCTAACCAGGCATTTCAGTATCTCTGATCCCTCAAGTTGGCACATAAAATTAATCATCATAGTCACAGTATGAAAATGACAGAGAAATTAAAATGTACTATATTGAATATCATTCATTATTAAAATTAGATGAGTGGAATTTGCACCAACTGGTAGAGTTTTCAAAAGTTTTTTTTTCTTCATTTCTTTCTAGGCATGATAAGGGCATATCAAAGTTTGGAATCAGGCCTCCAAACCAGTTGGCTAGTGTCTACCACTTGAACAACACCTCCCATCTCTAATTTTGCATGATAATTGGAAATGGAATATCCTAGGTTTATCTGCCAAGGCTGGCTTTGAACAGAGATCCTCAGATCTCAACCTCTTGAGTAGCTGAGATTACAGGTTTGAGCCACTGGCACCTGGCTTCAAAAATATTTCAAAAAAATACAATTCATAACAAAATGCACATGCTATGACCCATGTTTATAAACAATAACAAATCATGTGTAAATGTACATAATGCATGTTTTCCCACACATGTTATTTCAAACTGAGCTGTGCAAGTAAACTAGGCTACATAAAACTAAGGTTATAAGTTGCAAGAAAAGTCCAGGTTTGTGAACTTACATTTTCTACATATTTCTATTGCAAACTCATTGATGGGTTTGTAGATTCTCAAGATTAGAAAGAGTTTAGTGCTAGTGGATTATGGCTGTAATCCCACCCAGGAGGTTGAGATTTAAGGATCTCAGTTTGAAGCCAGCCCAAACAAGAAAGTCCCTGAGACTCTTATCTCCAATTAATCATCAAAAAGGCTGGAGGTGGAGCTGTGGATCAAGTGGTAGAATGCTAGCTTTGAGCAAAAGAGCTCAGATAGTGCCCAGGCCCTGAGTTCAAGCCCTAGAACGAGCACAAAAATAAATAAATGAATGAAAATAAGATTAGAAAGAATAAAATTGAGAGTCTGAGAACTCTGAATTCTACATATTAAAATTCTGAATTTGTGTAATTTATCACTACTCCAAACTCAATCTCATTGCTTTTGTTCCAAGAATAATAATGTCTCCTTCACAGTGTTGGGATTAAATAATTTAATTTGATCAAACTGTGTGATACAAGTTATTCATTTAATATCAGCTCCTTTTCTACTCTCTGGGCCCAAAGATAAATCCAAAATTTAAAAAAGATAAAAAGGAACATAAATTCACATATTTAAAAGACTGATTGTAATTGTGGTAATTGACACAAATTATTTTCTTGTTTGAATAAGAATGTGTTTAGTGTCTAAATATGATTTCTGTTTCAAAAAAGGAACAATTGAATCTTTAAGTCAGGAAAGTAAACATCGTAGGAAGTTCAATGGGAATATAAGCTACGTGAACTCCCTGGACTGAGGTTGGTGATGAACAACTTCTGCATTCTAGGACACAGTCAGCACACTGGTCACTCATCCCCCCCAAAAAATGCCATCTATTGTGAAAAAGCCTTTTCAAAACAGTGTGTTTGAATACTCACATAATATATCAACAAGTGTCCACAGATACCGTTTTTGAAAAAAACAGAATAAAATCTACTCAGGAGCTAATTATCTGTTTCTGATGTACTTATGTTTCTTTCTACTAGATAATTTTGTGCTGTGACAACAATAATAGCAACAATAAAACTCAACATGTGTTGGAAGTTGCATAATAAAATGTGAAGCAATAAAAACCATATGGCAATATTGTGTTTATTAAATTATGCATTGCATATATTACAACATAAGGAAAGAGACTTCAGGGAAAATCAGTCCTGCTTATACCCTGATTCTGGCCATCTACTTTCCTGAAATGTTAGAAAATAACTTTCTGTTTTGCAACTACCGAGCCTGTGGTACTTTTAATAATTCTAACAATCTAGTTTGTTTATGTATACTAATAACATAGGATCTACTTTTTTAAACAAGTAATACCTGAACAAGACTGGTAGCCAGATATCAGTGGCTCATGCTTATAATCCTAGATAATCAAAAAGCTGAGGTCTGACAGAAGACAGCTTTAAAGCCCCAGAAGATAGATCTGAAAAACTCTTATATTCAATTAATGGTCCAAAACACCTTGAATTGGAAATTCAAGCCAAGAGCAAACCTCAAGTGAGAACATGAGGTCCTAACTTCAAGTCCCAATACTAGCATTAAAAAAAAAAAAACTAGAGTATAAATTTAAAAATGGAAAACATATACCACAAAATAATGAATCATAAAATCATTAAGGTAACATAAAAATTACAGTAAAGTAGCTCTATCTCCATCTTCCTTACTGGTTGGCATCACTGAATCTTCCGTCAAGCTGCCTGATAGTCACCTAATGGCTGAGCAGATATTTCCACTCACCTCAGTAGGACTGTAGGGTGCTACTGGGGCTCATCTCTTAAGATCAGATGGATGGATAAAATGTTTATCTTAGCACCCAACATGTTTGTTCCCATGGTGAAGTTCCCTCCACAGAGAGAAATTAACCTCTTCTAGGTCCATCACATCTATCTACGCAGGAATGCCTGAGCTTTGAAAATCCTTTGATGTTCATTTCCAAGATCACTATGCTAAGTATCTCTTATTTATTCTAATTATTTTTTCTGTTACATGTAGCTGCACTGATGGCCAATTGTAAGATTTTCGAATTTTATTTATATTTTTGAAATGCTCTCAGAGTGCCTGAACCAGCAAAAAGGTACATTAATAGACCTAAGCTGGGTAGTGGAAACTCAGCTCATAGGACACTTCTTGCATGCCACAGAATAAAAACTCTCTAGGCATGAAGCTGTTTGTAAGTTTGTAAGCTGGTAGGATTTCATTTTTACCTGGTCATGAAGCTGAGATTCTGTGAAATTGAATAGAGGGAGATGAGATGAGAGAAAGGTGAAAAACACAAACAAAAAATAAAAAAAACCAATACACCGGCCACATCCACATCTGTCTTACCCTAGTTCCAGCTGTTTCCTTGAATAAGTGCATTGCATTGTTGCAGACTCTGGGATGATATCAAGTTTTGACAAAGCTAATTGTGAAAGTGATTGGATTGTTTTTAGAGAAAAGAAAATCAAAATCCCATTTGATTTTGTTTTTGTTTTATCTTTTGGTTGGTGGTGGGGCTTGAACTCGGCTTGGGTGCTGTCCCTGCGCTCTTCACTTCAAGGCGAGCCCTCTACCTCTTGAGCCACAGCGCCACTCCACATAGGGCTCCCCTATGACCCAGCAGTCCTACTTTTGGGCATTTACCCAAATGATCACAAACAAGACCATACTAAAGCTACCAGCACGACTATGTTTATTGCAGCATGATTTACCATAGATAAGATATGGAACTAACCCAGATGTCCTGCAGTAGATGAATGGGTCAAGAAAATGTGGTATATATACACAATGGAATTCTATGCTTCCATCAGAAAGAATGACATTGCCCCATTTGTTAGGAAATAGAAAGACTTGGAAAAAATTATATTAAGTGAAGTAAGCCAGGCCCAAAGAAACATAGGTCCCATGGTTTCCCTTATTTGCAATATCTATTATATGTCTGAGTCAAGCAGAAAAGGTCAGATAAGTTGATGTTAGGTGAAATGAACCCCAAGGTAAGGATTCAAATGGTTTTTCTTTCTTGCAATTGTTTCTAACATATTTATAAGATGATTTTTTTGTTGCTTTGTATGTCCCTCCCCACAGTGTAACCCCTGTTTTCACTGTATTTTATGTTGGTATAATTTGTGGAGAGGAAGGGAAAAATCAAATCGTGTAAATTGGGATACAGGTGGACCCATTGCAACAATGAGATGTACATGTAGTTAAAGTAGTTATGTCGAAAAACAAACTTTACAACTTTGGGGGGGGGAAGAAGGGCATGGGAAGGAGTGGGAAGAGAAAACAAAGGAGGAGGCAACAATGCTTGGTAAGAAATGTATTCATTACCTTGCCCATGTAATTGTAACCCCTCTGTACTGTATTTTCACAAAAAAAAAATCCCACTTGAAAGGGTGCTTTATTTCAGTCATCAAGTATTATAACTAACTGCTAGACAATAAAATTGCTATAATGTTGATAGAATTATTAACTCATGCTTATGTTTTTAGTTAATTAAAATATTTATATGCACCAATAAAATGATGTAATTTTATTTAATGAATACATAGAGTATTCTCATAACAGGTATGTTCAATATCTATTGTTCAATATTATCAGGTATAGAATTTGAAATTTTAAGCAATGTATTTATGATTTACTTTGTCTTCTTTCCTCAAGGAACAAATTAAAAGTCTGCTTTGTAGGTGTCTTTTGTTATACAGCCTAAAGTATATAATCACACCTTTTTAAAAAACTAAAAACAAATGAAAAGATTTTGTACAAATATAATTATGTTCAAATAAAATATTTCAACAAAAATCCATTTTCCCAGCCTTGTTTTCCATGTAAATGAAATTAGAATTAAGAAATATTGTACCAAGGTTGCAAAATGCAAAGTTAATATTGAAAGCGTCAATTCATGTGCTATCAATGAATAACTGGAATTTGAAATTAAAAACAATGTCATATATAATGTCATCAAGATCAATGAAATGCTTAGCTATAAATCCAACAAAATATGTTCAGGTCTATGTGTGCAAAGCTTTAAAATCTAATGATAAAAATCTAAATAAATGGATAACTTTTGGGTTCAAAAATTATAAGAATAGATATTGCCAAATTGTCAACTTAGCTCAACTTGATACATAGATTCAAAATAGTCTCAATCAAAAACTCCACTTGATATTTCATGAATATCCACAAATGAATTCTACAGTTTATTTCAAAAGATAAAAATTCAGAATAGTAGCCAACACACAAGGGAAGAATCATAATGGTTCAGGACTTCCACTATCCAAGTTTAAGACTCAATATAAAGTTACAGTCATCAATATTACATGTTATTAGAAAAAATAACAGATCATAACTATTAATGCCTGAGAAATAAGAGCCTAGAAATAGATATTTAATTGACTATACTAGTCAACTGTACTTATAAAAGAATTACTCTGAAATGAAAAGGTAAATGTAATAGAGAAAAGTTACTTTCCAACAAATAATACAAGAACAATCGGTTATGCATACTTGTGGACACACATGCATACAGTTCTTAGGGGTTTCCAAACTTAGCTTTAAATGGATCTTAGCAACAAATGCAAGATGCAATACCATAAAAATTCAAAAAAAAAGGCAAGCATAAGAGAAAATGTATGCGACTCTGTGCTTGTCAGAGATTTTATAAACAATAAACCCACAGTCCATGAAATAAATATGCACAAAAAAGATGCTATCCAAATAAAATATATTTGATCTGTACGAAAAGCTCAAGTGAATAATCCAACTATAAATGCACAAATGATCTTAATAGATACCTTACAAAAACAAGATATATGAACAGTCATTCAGAAGATAAAGAGATACTCAACTTATATCTCTGGGAATTCCATTTGAAACAATAACTAGACCCCACTGTTAGACTGGATACTATTTAAAACTATGACAGCCACAATGATGCTGAGGATGTGTTTGGAGTACCAGAAACTCTCCTCTCTCCTGTGAAAGGAAAAGACATATAGTTCTATAGCTCAGCTCCTTGATACTTATTCAATTGATTTGAAAACTTGTGTCACATGAAAATATCTGTAAAATGTTTGTTTCTGATTCACACATGCTTGTTAAAATAGAGATAATGAGAGTGATATTAAATAAGTGAAAAGATTTCAAATATGTTGTGGAGGCTCCTTACAAATGAAACATTATTCAGTATAAAAAAGGAAAGTAAAGAAAACAAGAAATATCTGTACAGTAGTCACCCACATCTACAATCTTAGCTTTCTGAGTACAAGGTGAGATCGGAAGTTTTCAAGTTAACCCAGCAATCAGATTCTCAAAACTCTTATCTCTAATTAACCAGCAAAAAGCTGGAAGTGGAATTATGGCTCAAGTGGTAGAGCTTCAGTTTTGAATGCAAAAGCTAAGGGAGAACATGAGGTCTTGAGTTCAAGGCCCAGGATTGGCACAAAAAAATAAAGAGAAGATTTCCAAGTCACAAATAATAGTATGGAGAATATTTATCTGCACAGGACCATATGAAAAAGCCAGCAAAAAACAAGTGTTTAGTTTTTCTTTCTTGCTCTTGTTTCTAACGTATTTGTAATGTACCATGTGATTTTTTTGTTTCATTGTATGTTCCTCTGCCATGGTATAACTCCTGTTTTCACTGTATTTGATGTTGATGCCCTGCATCTTGTTTATACACTTTTCTAATTTGGGGAGGGGAAGGAAAAACAAAATGTTTAAGTAGGGATACAGGTTGACCCATTGTAACAATGAGATGCACAAGACACTATGTTGAAAAACAAACTTTACAAGTTAGGTGTGAGGGGGGGAAAGGGGGAGTGTAGTTGTGGAGGCGGGAAGGAAGGGATGGTAGGGAAAAATCAAATGAGGAGGTAACAATGCTTGATAGGAAATGTACTCACTACCTTGCTCATATAACTGTAACCCCTCTGTACAGGATTTTTACAATAAAAAGTATAAAAAAAAAGAATATACACTGCGTGGTTTCACCTGAAAGGCTGATGGGAAAATGCTGATGGTTACAGTTAGTAGAAAGTGTAATGGTGGACAAGGAGGACTCCAGTTGAAGATTTAGGATTAAAAGGAATAGCACAGGACAGGAATAGGGCACCAGGTTTTTTTCTTGATAGTGTAATTGCAGATACTGATATTCTACTATTGCCAGAACCCACAGAAGTTTCCAGCATGAGGAGTGAACCTTTCACCCAACCTTGTCCTGAGGATAGGAATGGTGATGACTGATACCTTGCTAGATATAATCTTGTGGACAACCCAGGTTCTCCACATATTGGTAAGATCTCCACTGGTGGGAAAAGGATATTTTGGGAGTGACCTTTATGAGCAAAATCATATGGAAGCCAAGTAATGGTAACAGAGATAAGGGTGCATCTGAGAAATATGCTTTCTAAAAATTACTTCTCACGTAGGATATTCCCCTTGTTCCTACCTGGACTCATTGATAAAATTTTCTAGTCCAAAATTCTACAATACCACATTTCTAGAATCCTTTTAGAAATAAATATCTGATTTTTGTCACCTCTAATTTGAAGCATTTCAGAAATGTCCTGCTGCATTTATTACAAATTTCAATCTCTTACCATGACCCAGAGAAAACTGTATGACCTGATTCCTAATTGCATCCTGACACATTTCCTTCCCTATTCATATTTGAATTACATTAAACTATGGTTGATGGCTTCTTTGTGTCACTTCCTGTTTCACACCCAGGCTTCAACTTCATGCTGGTCTTCTTACCTGAAATCAACTCCCCTCTACCTCTATCAATTTCTTAGTCCTTAATCCTGAGAGTAAATCAATTAAAAAAGGTTGAGTCTACCTTGCAACACCTGTCAAAAGCTCCATTATTTGCCCTGCTTCTCTATTTCCATAATGACTAATCTAACAGCTCTCATGAGCTTGCAAAGTGGAGATTTAATTGATCATTTACCGCTATCTACAAAGAGATCATGAACTGCTGGTATCTTGGTGTTGTTTTTCATTTTATCTGTATATTCACTCTAGGGTTCTTTCTTTGTCGTTTTTTAATATACTATATGATTTTTTTGTATGTTCTTCACCCATGGTATAACCCCTGTTTACACTGTAGTTGAGTCTGGTGCCCTGCATCTTGTACATACATTTTTCTAATTTGTGGAGGGGAAAGGAAATAACAAAATGCTAAAACAAGGATACAGGTTGATCCATTGTAACAATAATATGTATAAGACACTATGTTGAATATGAACTTTACAAGTTCATGTGGGTAAGTGAGTGAGGAGTTGGGGAGGTGGGAAGGGAAGGGAGAATAGGGGAAAAAAATAGAGTAGGTAACAATGCCCAATAGGAAGTGGACTCATTGCCTTACTCATGTAACTGTAACCTCTCTGTACAGTATCTTTATAAAGAAAATATATTTAAACAAAAAAGAATGACTTAAGGATTCAAGATGATGATGCTCTCACAGGTAGTCCCACTAATGTGTCTCTTACCAAACTAAGATCTAGGGTCACAGCGCGTACCTCAAGAGACCCACTGCAATCAAACTCTAAATATCTAAAGACTTTTCCTACTACAAAAGGAATATCCCAAGAGGCAAACAAGATAGGTGAAAAGAGCAACAGTGAGCTGGGCAGTTACAGAGAAGGAGCAGACTGCCATTGTAACTGCCAGAAATTGGCACCACTAGCTAAGCTCCCCAAAGTCTTGGCTGGAGCGAATGCAAGGTCCAATGCAGGCAGAGCCAGCAGGATCCTCTTAGACCACTGCCACCTCTGCACATGACCCCCAGACATCACAGCTGCAGCCAAACCCTCTCCCCACTGGATGACCTCCCCACTGGACTCTCTGCTAGGACCCACTCCCTCCCTGCCACCACTGGGCCCTGACCCTGAGCTCCCACATTCACCATGGCATCACTCTGCGGGCTCCACCAAACAAGCAGAAAAACTCACTCTTTTTTTTGTTTGTTTGTTGGTCGTGGGCCTTAACTCGGCTTGGGCGCTGTCCCTCAGCTCCTTAGCTCAAGGCTAGTGCTCTACCACTTGAGCTACAGTGCCAGTTCCAGCTTTCCTGTTAATGTGGTGCTGAGGAATCCAACCCAGGGCCTTATGCATGCAAGGCAAGCACTCTACCACTGAGCCACCTTCCCAGCCTGAAAAACTTACTCTTTACATATTTTTTAGTTTTTTAAATGTTTGATTATTTGTTGTTTGTTTTGTTTCTTTGTGTTATTTTTTGTTGTGTTCTTAGGATCTGCTATTTTACTGAAATCTTCTATTTTTTCACTATTATTTAGTTCTTTCTTCCACTTTTCAGCTTCCTAATTTTAATTTTTTCCTCTCACTGCTTCCTCTTCATTCCTCTCCATATTGTACTACGATTCCATCAGAGCTAACCTGTTTAATTCTATACACAAAGACCTTTTATATATGTAAATAATAATTACAGGAACTATCTTAATTAACTTTCCAATATTCTTTCAGTAAAACTTTTTCTAATATCCTCAATACTACCAAATATGCATATATAATTTCTTATTTTCATCTAGATTTCTAAGCTATTCCTCACATAATCTTTCTTTCTTCCTTTCTTTCTTTCTTCCTTTCTTTCTTTCTTCCTTTCTTCCTTTCTTCCTTTCTTCCTTTCTTCCTTTCTTCCTTTCTTCCTTTCTTCCTTCCTTCCTTCCTTCCTTCCTTTCTTTCTTTCTTTCTTTCTTTCTTTCTTTCTTTCTTTCTTTCTTTCTTTTGTCAGTCATGGGGCTTGAACTCTGGGCTTGGGAGCTATCCCTCAGCTTTACAGTTCAAGGCGAGCACTCTACTGCTTCAGCCACAGCGCAACTTCCTTTTTTCTAATGGTTTATTGGAAATAAGAATCGCATGGACTTTCCTGCCCGGGATGGCTTTGAACCGTGATCCTCAGATCTCAGCCTCCTGAGTAGTTAGGATTACAGGCATGAGCCACTGGTGCCCGGCTCCTCATATCATCTTTCTTTAAATTCTTTTCTACCTCTTTGTTTTACAGCATTAATATTTTTTGTTTTCTTTATTATTATTATATATTGTTTTATTGTAAAGATACTCTTTTCTACCTCTTACACTCTGAAACAAGGTTTCTATTCTCTTCCTACTACACATACCTCCCCTCTAAGCTGTACTTACCCTTTTACTATCATTATACCCAATTTTCCTTCTTAATTTAAACTTACATCTCTCCAATCCTAACCCTTCTATTCTCCATTTTCTTCAGCCCATTGATCCTTAATGGTTTATATCTGAGCCAACTTGCAGTTGGTTCCCATCTTGTTAACCCTAAGGTGCAGACTACTTAACAGACATACCCACATGTTATGACTATATGTATCTCCACCCTAGAACCATAACATCCCTCTCCAAGCAAAGAAAAAGAGAGCTAAATAGGGAGACACATACCCATAATTTTTTTTCTTTTTTTGGGGGTCCAGTCGTGGGGCCTGAATTCTGGGCCTGGGCACTGTCCCTCAGCTCTTCAGCTCAAGGCTAGCTCTCTATCACTTGAGCCACAGCACCACTTCCGGCTTTTTTCTTTTTGCTTATGTGGTGCTGAGGAATCGAATCCAGGGCCTCATGCATGCAAGGCAAGCGCTCTACCACTGAGCCACCTTCCCAGCCCCTACCCATAATTTTTATACCCTAAGCTCTATACATCTACACTGCACCGCATTGGCTCCTGCCCTAAAAGACTGTCCTATTGTCATATAGGAGTGGTTATTGTCTCCAAATGCATAGAACTAACAGGAGAAATGCAAGAAACATGGCCAATAAACTAACCACAACTCCATCTCCACATAAACAAGCTGTACAGCAGTCCCAGAATGACCTAAGGATAATGCTCAAGATATTTTAAAAGCATGGCTTGTAAATCAGCTGAATGAAAAGATAGACACCCTGCATAGGGCTATAAGAGAATATGATAAGGCCAACCAGAAACTAATAGACGACCTCATGACTTCCACAAATAATAAGATAAAGGAACTCCAACAAAAAGAAAAAGAGTCAAATTAGAAGATAGAAACCCAGTTAAAGGAGTTGAAAGAGAAGACCCAAACAAACTCCTCCAGGAGGTAAGGCAATCTATTCGACTTAAAAGGAAACCTCATTAATGAGCTGGCCACCATTAAGAAAGACAAGCAAGAAGGAAGGGAGATAAATAGCAAAGTAAAAAGACTTGAAAGCAGAATGGAGGAAGCAGAAGACAGAATCTCTGAGGCAGAAGATAGTTTAGACTTAATAGAGATAGAGCATACAGATATTCATAACAAAACCAAGAAGCAGGACAGATCATTTCAGGATCTATAAGATACAATCAGAAAGCCTAATCTGAAATAATAAGTATTGAGGATCACCTGAAGAGGGAAGCCAATGGATTAGGAAATATATTCAGCAGAATCCTAGTGAAGAACTTTCCAAATATACTAAGGTCAGGCCCATCCAGATACAAGAAGCTTTTAGAACCCCAAATACACCAGACCAGAGTAGGACATCCATCCAACTGCCACATTATAGTTTGTACAGGATTAATAGAAACTAAAGAAAGAATTCTTAAAGCTGCCAGGGAGAAGAGAACTATCACTTATAAAGATAAGCCAATCAGAATAACCTCAGACTTCTCAGCACAGACCACAAAAGCAAGGATGGCATCCATCCCAATCTACTCCCAAGTTACTTAATTTGATTCAAAACTTTGGAAAAGTCCCAAAGAAACATAGGTCCCATGGTTTCCCTTATTTGCAATAACTAGTATATGTCTGAGTCAAGCAGAAAAGGTCAGATAAGTTGATGTTAGGGGAATGAGCCCCAAGATAAGGTCTCAAATATTTTTTTTTCTTTCATGCAATTGTTTCTAACACATTTATAAGATTATTTCTTTGTTGCTTTATATGTCCCCCCCCCCACGGTATAACCCATGCTTTCACTGGATTTGATGTTGGTATAATTTGTGGAGGGGAAAGGAAAAAACAAATCGTTTAACTAGGGATACAGGTGGACCCATAGCAACAATGAGATGTATAAGTGGTTATGTCGAAAAATAAACTTTACAACATTGGTGGGGGGAGAGGATCGGGTGGGGGTGGGGGTGGGGAGTATGGGAAGGGATGGGAAGGGGAAACAAAGAGAAGGCAACAATGCTTGGTAAGAAATGTACTCGGTATCTTGCCCATGTAATTGTAACTCCTTGGTACGATATTCTCACAATTAAAAAAAAAATCTTTGGCAAAGTAGCAGGGTATAACATTATCCCTCAAAAACCAACAGCTTTCCTATATGCCAATAACGAGAAGTGTGGGGCTGAAATCAGGAAAACAACTACTTTTGTAATAGCTCCATAAAAAATAAAATACCTAGGAGTTAACTTAACTAAAGAAATGAAGGACCTATGTGATGAAAACTTTAAAAACCTGAAAAAGGAAATTAAAGCAGAACTAAGGAAGTAGAAAAACCTCCCATGCTCCTGGATTGGGAGGACTAACATTGTGAAAATGGCAATACTGCCAAAGGCTATCTACAAATTTAATGGGACACCTATCCATATCCCAACCTCATCCTTTAAAGAAATAGAAAAGCAATCCAAAATTTTATATGGAACAATGAAAGACCCTGAATAGTAATCAAAACAGTTTGGTACTGGCACAAGAACAAACCTGAGGACCAATGGAATAGAATTGAAAACCAGAAATGAACCCACAGATCTATAGCCACCTAATCTTCACCAAGAGAGCTAAAAAAATAGAATGGAAGAAAGACAGCCTCTTCAGTAAATGGTGCTGGCCAAAACTGGTTAAATACCTGCAGAAAACTAAAGCTACTTCCTTATAGATCACCCTGCTCCAAAATATACTCCAAAAGGATCAAAGACCTCAAAGTCAAAGCAGACACCCTGAAAACATTACAGGATGGAATAGGAGAAACTCTAGGGCTCCTTGTCACAGGCCAGAATTTTCTTAATAGAGACACAGAAACACAACAAATTAAAGAAAGGTTGGACAAAGGGGATTGCATGAAACTGCAGAGCTTCTGCATGGCAAAGGACATTGCTAGCAAGATCAATACAAAGCCCATGAATAGGGAGAAGATCTTTACTAGCCATACTGCAGACAGGGGGCTCGTATCTAAAATATAGTTAGAACTAAAACTTGACTCGCCCAACAACAAATCCTTAAAGAAATAAGGTTTCTCTTATTTGCAATAACTTGTATATGTCTAGAATAATCTTACCAGACAAATAGAAAAGGTCAAAAGCTATGCACATGTGACAATATAAGATGGTGCTAAGCAAAATGAACCCCAAAATAGAGAGAAAAGAGATTTTATATTTGTTGCTGCTTTTTCTATTTTGTTTTTTTGTCAGTCCTGAACTCTGAGCCTGGGCACTGTCCCTCAGCCCAAGGGTAGGACTCTACCACCTGAGCCACAGCACCACTTCTGGCTTTTTCTGCTTATTTGGTGCTAAGGAATCGAACCCAGGGCCTTATGCCTGTAAGGCAAGCACTCTACCACTGAGCCACCTTCCCAAGCCTTTTCTGTTGTTTTTAATGCACTTATAATGTATTATGTGATTTTTTTTTCTTTTGTATATTCTTCCCCCATGGTATAACCCCTGTTTTCACTGTATTTGATTCCCATATCCTGCATCTTGTATATACATTTTTCTGATTTGGAGATGTGAAGGGAAATAACAAAATACTGAAAGAAGGATACAGGCTGATCCATTGTAACAATGAGATGTACAAGATACTATGTTAAAAATAAACTTTATAACTTTGGGGAGGTGAGGGAAAGGATGGCTATGGAAAAATAAAGGAGGGGATAACAATGCTCAAGAGAAAATGTACTCATTACCTTATTCTTGTTACTGTAACCCTCTGTACAGTATCTTTACAATAATAAATATATATAAAAAGAACAACTATAGGTAACTAGTAAGTATTATATGACATCTATATATTGAGAATAAAATATTGGGATAATGATGTGGGAGCTTTATGTTAGTTCGACATACTCTTTTCAAATAATATTTGTTCACCCACTTTATGTAATTCAACTTTTAGTTGTGATGAGGTTCTTACTTGCATCTCTTTGTGTTATCAAAAATGTGGAAAGTAGCTAAGTAATGGTGGTACACACCTGTAATCTTAGCCATTCAGCAGATTGAGATCTGACAATTGCAGTTTGAAGACAACACAGGCAGAAGAGTCCATAAAACTCTTCTCACTAACTAACCAGCAAAATGCCAGAAGTGAGTTGTGGCTCCTTTGACAGAATACCAGACTTGAGTTGAAAGTGCTAAGAGAAAGTGTTTAGACCCTGAGTTCAAGCTCCAGCACCAACACCAAAAAGAAAAAAAAAAAAAGAATGTAGAAAGTGAAACATAATTCCTTAATTTCCTTAAGACTAGATATTCTATTAAAACATTGCATAAGTACAATTCAATTCTACATCTAAAACTACAGAGAAGGAATGCGTAGCAACACTTAAGAAGCATGTCAAGCTTGATAAATGCCTGCTGTAGGCAATTCATCAAATCTTATCAAGGACAACAAAAATTTAATGAGACAGTAGCACCTCAAGCAAGTGTGAACATCCTCTGAGATCACTTTGATTGAACAAAGTATTTAAATTAGATTTCACACTCAGGTACTCAAATTCATCAACCGTGAGTAGAAAGATAAGTTAAAGTAATTGATAGCAATGTCTAACAAATGCTTCATATCACCAGAATGCTTATCAGATCTTAAAAGCTTTACAAACTGTGGAACATCTTAAAAGTCTACCCAAGCAACAAGTTTGCTTTTCAATTATTCACATCTTTCTATGGCCACTATTATTCTGATGAGGTATATCTTGTTCCATTTGTAAGAAATGGATTAAAGATTCAGAGTCTCTTTTGGGAAATGGCCAGAAAATTCATTCTTGTGTGATATTCACCACCTGCTTGTGTGGATTCTAGCCATCATTTCTTTTTAATGCACAGTTCATTGCAAAGACAGATTAAGCACACAGCCCAACTTGTTTAGACATTAATATTTCAAGCCCCTTGCTTAAAATATTAGAAAAACTTTAGATTTCCAAAAAATACTGTACAATAGTTAAGCAAGCAATTTTGAGAACTACCACTTAATTCTGTGAGTGTGATTTATGTTGTATATATGTAACTTTTGCTTCTTTTATGTTTATTTCCATAATTTAGATTTATCTTATGTTTGTTCACATGAGGATAGTCTAATAAATAATTCCATCCATTTTTCTAGCATCTGAAATATTAATATCTCAACAACTAGAACTCATGTTTTTCCCTTGACCTGGTCAATTCTGTTTTGATTCCTAAATTCATTGCCCAATGCAATTTTTCTTTTTACATTATATTATGGCATTAAGAATCTTCCTTATAGTATTCAATACAATCCCAGCCTGGAAGAGCCATTTAGTAGCAAAATTGGTGTAGCCACTATGGAAATCAGCCTGAAGGCTCTTTGAAAACAAGAGTGGAACTTCCACATGTCCCAGCTGGGCCACTTCTCGTCATGCATCCAAAGGAATTAGGATCAGACTTGACATACAGTAAAGACCTCTGGACACCTGGGCTCATTTCAGCACTGTTCATAATAGTCAGCATGTGAAATCAGCCTAGATGCTTGTCAACAGAAGAATGAAGTCTGGTATACTTAGACTATATAATATTCAGCTATAAAGAAGGATGGAACTAGGTAGATATTATTATGCAGAAAAATGAAGGAAACTGGAGATCATCAAGTCAAACAAATTAAGACATACTCACAAAGACAAGTGTTGCATGTTTTGTTTCATGTGTGGATTATGTGGGGGAGAAGACATGAAAGTAAAAAGGGAGATTCATGGTGTAGGCGAAAAGTGAGAGGGAAAGAGTATACCAAAGAATAAGACAGGGTTTAAATATATCAAAATAATTCTAGGCATGAAAAGAAATATAATGAATCCCATTAACTTTATGAGTAATATATACTTAATATGTGTGACATTTATCATGCATTTCAAAAAACCTAGTTCTGTGTTGGGAAGATGGCTCAGTGGTAGAGTGCTTGCCTCACATGCATGAGGCCCTAGGTTCAATTCTTTAGCACCACATAAGCAGAAAAAGGTGGAAGTGGCACTGGGGCTCAAGTGGTAGAGCACTAGCCTTGAGCTGAAGAGGTGAGGGACAGTGCCCAGGCCCAGAGTTCAGGCCCCACGACTGACCAAAAAAAAAAAAAAAAGCCTGTTCTCTGATGGAAGAGATAACACTGATAAACTAAATTGTACTCATAAATTGACTCCAATTGAAATCCCTTTGTAAAACTATTTAAAGATAATAAAAGTGAATTACAAAAAGTTTACTTATCTTACTTTTCTATAACTTTAAAAAAAACTCCCAGATATTTTATCTCAGTTTTATTTACTTTTTTGTTGTTTTATTATTTACTTGGAATTATACACAAAAGCAGTTATTACATTGCTGAAAGTTATTAAAGCTAAAAGGTCTTCATGGTTTTGAGAGTGTAGAGAAGGTATACACTTTGATGTTTTCTTTCCATGGACTCAGGTGCGAGTTTTATATCTCTAACAGATTCTCGTTAGTGATTGACAATGCCCACTCAGAAAATTCTCTACTATTTTCAGAAATTAGGAGCTACCACAACAACAACAAAATAAACTACCCGATTTCTGTTCCTCCTAGAAAATACACTGATGAAAAGCAAACAAAATAATAACTAGCAGCATCTCTTGTGAAATGAAATGCAGAGATGGGGTCACTCAGAAGGGATTTCTCAGTAGAGAGAGTACAATGATTATCTGTAGAGATGCTTTTGTACTGTGGTCATGCTGTTATCGTCACCTTAAATCATGTAGCTGCACAAGTCAGAAGTGACAGTGACATAACAATTTCTTTTGTCCAAGTAACTAGTGGGAAGATCTAGCACATTGTTCAGTAGAGCAGTGCAAAAAAGAATCATGCACGTTAGGCATAATAATGATTAACTACCAAAGTCTTGATCCTGTATCTTTCAGTAGGAGAATGAGGAGGGTAGCAAAGTTTAGGTTCCAACACAAGCCTCCCAAGGAGAATCTATGAGTAAACTTTAACACTCATACAGATGATGGATATATAATAGCTATAAATCTAAACATAAATTATTAATCTAAATAAGAAATCACCTTGACAAGATAAAAAAATCAAAGGGATGGGGATATAACTCAAATATCTCTCCAGCAAGCGTTGAGGCCTAAGTTCAAATCCCAGTAAACCCAAACAAAAAGAAAGACAGAAAGAAAAAAAAATCATTGATGAGTACAAAGTATAATGAAAAGTTATTACAAATGTCTGGAAAACATTGTTCTGCTAAAATAAAAATTGTTACCAAAACAATTATGGTTTGACACACAGGAATAAGACATGCTCCCCTTATCTGAGAAAACAACTAACCTAAGCATGGTGTTTATTATTATCCCTGTACTGTAGTTTTCTTATATCTACTGCATGTACACTTATATTTAGGTTTTAAATCTTTAAATGAAGTAAGATCATATGGTACATATTGTTTTCTAATTTGCATTTATGTTTGAAATAAAATAACTTTATCCATGTTCTTTTTTGCAGATGTTATTTCTAATATTCAGAAATGAGTAAAGAAGCCAGCTATGGTGACTCATGCACATAATCTCAGCTGGGGAAGTGGAGATTGGGCAGACAATTTTAGACTTCCAACAGTTAACAAGACTAAGGCAAAACATGAGACATTACTTGAAAATAACTGAAGTAAAACGGCCCAAGGGAATGACTCGAATGGTATTGTGCCTGCCTAGCAAGAATGATGCTTTAAGTTCAAATCCCAGTATGGTGGAGAAAAATTAAATATATACACATATGCATTTAATTAAATTAATCATTAACCTAATGTATTAAAACTTGCAGATTGCATATGTTAACTCATTTGGACCATATAAATCTTCCAGGAGAAAAACAAAAACAAAAACAATAAAACAGCTCACACTTCCAATCCAGCTTTTAATAGAACAGAATAGGGCACAGTAAGTTTATATTATCAATTTACCACCAAGTTTTAGTTATACTCATATTATTAAGCATTCATCATATTTCTAATTTGCTATTTTGAAAATTGTTGTTGGACCACTCTTGCTATGCTATAAATTGTGTCTGCCTGGTGGTTGTGAACCATTGGATTTTAAATGGATTATCCATAATTCCATTTGTTTAAATGTGGTTGCCTATTGAATTTTCTTCTTCTTAAAAATAGCTTTTGTGCCTAAAGCTATAGTGGTTCAGGCCTGTAATCCTAACTACTCTGGAGGCTAACATCATAGTTTAATGCCAGCCTGAGCAGGAAAGCCATGAGAATTTATCTCTAATTAATCATAGAAAAAGCCGAAGCAGTGCCTTGTCTCCAGTGGTAGAGTGCTAGTCTTGAGCAAAAGGAGTTCAGGGAAAGCACACAGGCATAGATTTCAAGTCCCAAGACTGGCAAAAAAAAAAAAAAAAAAGAAAGAAAGAAAGAAAAATAAAAAGGAAAAGTGCCTTCTCTGTCTTTTGCAAGATGCTCTCTTTAGACATTTCTATTGGAGTGCTTTCTCTGCTATGAGCTCTCATTTCCTGTTGGTCATACCAGGGAGGTACTCTTCCAGCCTGCAGTTTATGTCTCACTCTATATTTATGCTTGCTCAATGAAAAATTGTTTTGCCTTTTATGTGGTCATATTTACCAATTTTATGCTTTATGTGTTTGGGGGATTTAAAGAGTTCTACTTATGGGCAGTGTTACAAAGATTTACTAAATATTTTTCTCTAAAATGTGATTTACTTTGTTTTGCTTTTAAGACATCAGGAGTAATTTTGTTGTGAAAAGCAGCACAATGAGATGATTTGTCTGTGTATAGACTGACATAGTCAGCTGGCTCCACATGTTTAAACATGCTCTTTTGGCCCTTGGGATCACTTCCTCATCTGGGCCACATACTTTCACATCTATGCAAGTTTATATGCATGAAGCTCTGTTCTTTTATTGCTTTATTTTGATTAAAATTACTCAATAAACAGTCACTGGAAAGGGTATAGAAAATAAGATGCAGATATGAATTAAGTTTGAATAGAGACTGTGTTATTTAAATTTATATTTTAAAAGTTAAGCACTAAGTCAGTGACTCATAATCTATTGATACTTGAAAGATTTAGTTTAAACCAGACTAAGCAGAAAAACCTAGATATTCCATCTCCAAAATGAGAAGAAAGAAGAAGGAGGATGAGGAGGAGGCATGAAAGTGATTGACTCTAACAGACAACACCCAAATGAGCAGAGTGATTATTTACTGAACAAATTTTATGAACTTTGCAATAAACTTAGCAGTTTCACCCAGTGGTATTACTTACTTTTATTTTTGCCATAAATAGAACACAGTATTTTCATGGATTTTTCATCTCTGTTCATTACATATTGCAGTTCCAACTCTTAACTAGCTAATGTGCTAATAATTGTTAGCATTCAGACTATCATCACAAGCAAAAAAACACATTACTAATCAAAGAAAATAATGTTTTGAAAATTGTTTATTTATTTTAGTTATACAACTTGTATCTTGATTTTGCACACTTTTAAATGTGCATTCCAACATCATTAAAGCCTTTTTTATTACTACTGACTTATCGAGATCTAACTGAATACTATAAAAACAAATTTTATGTTCATTCATAAAGATTTATAACAATCACATTGTGAAGGCTGTTGGGGTTCAAGTAGTAAGGCTCATGCCTTAGATTCAAACCCATCACTTCCAAAAAATATGAATCACAGAAACAAACAAGCCACAGATTCATTACCAGTCCATCTTAATTTAGGCATCTCTTTAGTCTGTGACAACGACCAAATTATATTGTCTCTAAATTTGATTATAGTAGATATTTTAAATAAATGGAATAACATAAGATGTAATCCTTATCGGTTGTGCCTTTCAATTAGAGTAACATTTCAAGGTTCATCCACATTGTGACATGTGACAATACCTTATTCTTTTCTGTTGTCAAACAATTTACAGTTACATGGAAACATTTTCCTTACCTATTCATTACCTGATGACATTTGAGCTGTTTCCACTTTTTGGCTGTGGAAAATAATGCTACTATGAATATTTATGGACAAATATTTATGGACAAATATTTGCCTCTAGTTATCTTATGTTGAAACCCAGGAATGGAGATACAGAGTAACTCTAAGTGTAAATTTTTGAGTAATTTCTTGATTATTTTGTATAGTGCCTCAGCCATTGTACATTCTTTGCCAGCAGTATAGGGGGACTTTAGTTTGTTACCCCACACTAGATGTTATTTGTATATTGAGATGTCCATTAGGTATCTTTGGTCTTCTATGAAATTTGGGTATAACCCTAAAAGACACAATTCCAACGCCATAATCTTGAATGCTGAAATTCTGAACCATCAAAATCCCTAATGTCTAAAAATCTGGAAAATCAAATTCCTTAAAATATGGTTCTGAAAACCAGCACAACTATGTTTATTGCAGCATTATTTACCATAGCTAAGATATGGTACCAACCCAGATGCTCCTCAGTAGATGAATGGATCAAGAAAATGTGATATGTGTGTGTGCGCACACACACACACACACACACACACACACAACACACACACACACACACACACACACACACACACACACACACACACACACACACACACATTGGAATTCTATGCTTCCATCAGAAAGAATGGCATCTCCCCATTTGCTAGGAAATGGAAAGACTTGGAAAAAAGTATATTAAGTGAAGTAAGCCAGGCCCAAAGAAACATAGGTCCTATGATTTCCCTTACTTGCAATAACTAGTATATGTCTGGGGCAAACAGAAAAGGTCAAAAGCTATGTACATATGACCAGATAAGATGATGTTTAGTGAAATGAATCCCAAGATAGGGACTAGGGACACAAGTGTTGTTTTTTTTTTTTGTCTGGTCATGGGGCCTGAACTCTGGGCTTGGGCGCTGTCCCTCAGCTCTTCAGCCCAAGGCTAGCACTCTACCACTTGAGCCACAGCGCCACTTCCAGCTTTTTTCTTTTTGCTTATGTGGTGCTGAGGAATTGAACCCAGGGCCTCAGGCATGCAAGGCAAGTGCTCCACCACTGAGCCACCTTCCCAGCCCAAGTGGTTTTTTTCTTGCTTGCTATTGTTTCTAACATATTTATAAGGTCCCATGTGATTTTTTTTTGTTTCTTTGTATGTTTCTCGCCCGTGATATAACCCCTGTTTACACCGTATTTGATGTTGGTATAACTTGGGGAGGGAAGGGAAAAAAGAAAATGTCTAAATATGGATATAGGTTGACCCATTGTAACAATGAGATGTACAAGACACTGTTGAACACTGAACTCTATAATTTAGGTGGGGTTGGAAGGGTGGGAGATCTGTGTAGTTGAGGGAGTGGGAAAGAAGGGATGGTAGGAGAAAAACAATGGAGGAGGCAACAATGCTTGATAGGAAATGTACTCATTACCTTGCTCATGTAACTATAATCCCTCTCTACAGTATTTTCACAATGAAAAAGTTATTTAAAAATATCTAAAAGTCATTTTTTATAGTTTCAATAGTGATTTATTTAGGAAGCATAAAACATAACAGGAGCTTACAAATTACTGTGAAGAATAAAAGAGACAATAAAACATGCATAGTTTTACAAGTTTTATAAGAATAAAGAGTTAGGTATACTAACACAGTATGCACAGGTGCAACAGAAGCAGGAAAATTATATTCATAAAAATAGGCAGCTCACATCTGTAGTCCTCCGTACTCAGGAGACTGAAATTTGAGGATCCACTTTTAAAGCCAGCCCAGGCTGAAGGAAAATGAATTTTTCTCTTTCAAAACAACTGACCTGGGTTATGCCTGTAATCTAGATACTTAGAAAGCTTATATTTGAGGATCTAGGTTCAAAGCCATCTTGGGCAGGAAAGTCCATAAGACTCTTACCTTCAATCATCACAGTAAGACAGATATGAAGCAGCAGAGACTGCTGTGGCTCAAGTGGTAGAGCTCTAACCTTGATCAAAAACCAACAACTAGCTCAGGGTAAGTGCTCAAGCCCTGAATTCAAGATGTAGGACTGGCAAAACAACAAAAAGAACAAACAAAAACCCATAACTGAACCAGATGCTGGTGGCTCACTAGCAATTCAGGAGCCTAAGATAGGAGGATCACAGTTAGAAGCCTGAGCAAAGGCAGGAAAGTCACTTAAACTCTTATTTTCAATTAAACTCCAGTACTGAAGGTATGGCTTAAGTGGTAGAGCACCATTTTTGAGTAAAAAAGCTAAAGGACAGTACCCAGGCCCTCAGTTCACACTACTAGCACACACACACACACACACACACACACACACACACACACACACACACACACACACACACACACACACACACACAGGTAAAGACACAAAATACACATACATTGCCGGGCGCCAGTGGCTCATGCCTGTAATCCTAGCTACTCAGGAGGCTGAGATCTGAGGATCATGGTTCAAAGCCAGCCCCGGCAAGGAAAGGCCGTGAGATTCTTATCTCCAATAAACCACTGGAAAACTGGAAGTGACGCTGTGACTCAAGCGGTAGAGTGCTTGCCTTGATAGCCCCACGACCGACCAAAAAGAGGAAAGAAAGAAAGAAAAAAATACACATACATCTACATCTCATTTTTTCTGGGTATTTGTACACTTGGATCATAACTGACATTTTTGAAACACAACCTACATACTGACAAGATAACACAGCTTACCACAGCATGTGCAGTCACTTCAAGCAAATCAGATTTTAAGAACTTTCACCTTCCACAAGTATACCTACACAAAAAATATCTCTTTACTTAGGAGGAAGTTTCTCCATTTTTTCATACACACATAATGCTTCCATACAAAATTAATTCTTCAAGAATGCTTCACAAAAGTCAAATGTGCAAAAAAGGTATAAAATGAATTAAAAAGGGTCTACACAATGTATAATCAGCATTTGGACAAAGTAAAGATAAAATTTATAACATGGCAAGTTGTATAAAAACAATTGTGATATTTAAAATAGTGAAGACTAAAAGAAGAAAAACTAAAACACTATAAGAAAAGTTGATACATAAAGCACATTACAGAGATAGTATAGGGACTATTTGTTGCACAGAGCAAGTTACATGACTGGCCTTTTCCTGACTTTGCTTTAAAGCTCTGAATCATTACAAATGGTTGTCTTCCCGCCCCCTTGAAGAGTACTCTCACATTCATTTTATATGTGATGATAATCTTTTTGAAATTATTTTATGATCGGCAGTACATCAATGTGAGAATTCCCTATAAAAATCTTTCAACCTGAGAACTGGGCATCTTTCTTATTTGACGAATAGAAAATCTATTTTGTGTCCTTTTGTATGGAAACCGCAGCTTTGGCAGAAACAGTTTTAGTGATCCAAAAGCAAGCCAATTGTATGAGGGTCTGCATATTATCTGTTTTCTGACCAATCAGAAACTTTTCTGACTCCTTTGGGCAAATGTGGTTTTGCTTCATTGAAACTTCCTCAAAGAAAAGGCAAAGCAGTCTTAATTTTCTTGCAATTTTTATTAGTGTATATAAATAATACAAAATAGTGGTTTTCATCATGACATCCTCACACACATATTTAAGATGCTTTGATTGTGTCAACCCCCTATTTCCCACACTTTTCCCTCCTCTACCCATCTTAGTGGTCTTTCTCTTCTCAAAAGTTGCATTCCTCTATTTGCATGTTTGGTTTTTGTGTTTTTTTTCTTTGTGATGTAGGAGTGTGTGTGTGTGTGTGTGTGTGTGTGTGTGTGTGTGTGTGTGTGTGTTTGTGTGTGTGTGTGTGTGTGTGTGTGTGTGTGTGTGTGTGTGTGTGTGCATACTCATGAGCACGCACCCTGGACATGAACTCAAGGGACTGAGTCCCTGAGTCAGGGACTCTTTTTTTTTTTTTTTTAAATAGGTCAGGGGACTTGAACTCTGGTCCTAGGCGCTGTCCCTGCCCTCTTCAGCTCGAGGCAAGCACTCTACCTCTTGGGTCACAATGCCATTTCCGGTTTTCTGATGGTAAGAGGTGGGGTTCCTGATACTGTATTTTACATGTGGACCTTCCTTGGTCCTTGAATTGTATCTTGAATATATTCTTTTCCATTAACTTTTTGGCTTGCTTCACGAAGTCAGCATTCTGCAATGTGAAGGTGCATTTCTGCACTTTTGATGTTTCTCTGTTGACCTCATGCTCACCAGGCCTCATGTTAAGCATACTGTCTGGAATGTTATTGTGTACAGGACATTTCATTCCAAAGCTGAATTTTTCAGGTTTATTTTACTTTTAAGAAAATTTTCATGGTTAGTGTTTCTTTACCTACAAGATGAACTTAAGATTCAATTATCAGTGGAGATTAGGAGGAAACTAACATGCTAATGCCATGATGTCTATAGATACATTGCGAACTATTGGAATTTAAACACTAAAACTATCCAAATATCCAAATACCACTATCCAAAATTATGTGGTTTTTTTTCCGTGTTCAGGTTTTATTTAATTTCTTCCAATATTTTGTGGTTTTCTGTATGTAAATATTATAATTCTTTTGTTCAATTGATTCCTTATATTTGTTATATTTGTGTACACTCGGGCTTTATAATGAGAAAGAAAATAAGTTGGTTCAATAAGATCATAACAGTGAGAAAATTTCCTGTTGTGGCAGCTTCTCTAAAGTCATAACCCAACACATTTCTCATGTGTTTGTGGAGCTGCTGATTTGAGCACACCTGCAGTAATCACATATTCTGCATTGTACAATATAGAGGACTTGGTAATGATAACAAGTGGCCCAGCAAAGCCAATTGTTTATGTATTTACTATACTAAACTTCTTATTGTTAGTATAAAGAAACATTTATTCTAGCAGTGTGCCAAGTGATGCCAGAGCAACTTACATTTCTTTTTTGTACCGGTTCTTTGATGTCATCAAACCTCCACAGTTAGCCAACTTCAGATAGTTCATTTGCAGCTACTTGGAATGTGAAGACCTGGAAGACTGAATTCAAGTCCATCCTAGACCAAAAAAAAAAAAAAAGTTTGTTAGATTCTATCTCCAAAATAACCAGCAAAAATCTGGGCTGTAGGTATAACTCAAATCATAGAACATCAGATTAGGGAAAAATAAATAAAGAATGGCTCTCAGTCAACTAAGCCAAGCACTGTATTTGTTTATGTATGCATTTGCAAAATGACAGAACTGCCTAAAGTTACATTATTTACTACTGTAACCATTTTACATTGTATTGCAAATCCAGTAGTTTTCTTGATTTTTGTTTAAGAGTTTTACCTGATAGTATATAAAATATAATTATTTAATATTAGTGTTACATCCTACAATTGTTTTTAACTTTTTTATTAATTGAAAGATTTTATGTAGATACTTTAGATAAAGTAAGGATAGCTTTCCTTTATCTTTCAATTATAAAACTTTCTTTATTCTTTGCCTCTCTGACACCTTTACTAAAATATTTAATAAAAGGAGAAAATTCATGCATTCCTATCTTGCTCCTAAACCTAAAAGCAATTAAGTCTTTCAGTCTTAAATGTGATTTTATAATTTTTTATATTTCTATTGAGTCTAAAAGCCTCTCCCTAACTTATCAAGTATTTTCCTTTTATTTTATTTTGCTTTTGTGTAAGTCATGAACTCAGGGTGTGGGCACTGTCTCTGAACTCTTTGCTAAAGGCTCTCACTTTACCACTTGTAACTACTACCACCAGTTTTCTGGTGGTTAATTGGAGATAAGAGTCTCAAGGAGACTTTTCAGCCAGGGTTGGCTTCAAACTATGATCCTCAGATCTCGGCATCCTGAATAGCTAGGAATACAGGCATGAGACATGGGTCCCACCTAAATATTTTCCTTTTAAAAACAAGGTCTTATTCAGTCATTAGAGTTTTCCACAAATATTTAGATTATTGTTAAGTTTTTAAAATTTTACCGATGTATTAGATTAAATTAGTTTACTTATATTAATCCAATCTTGCCTTAGAGTTGGAAGTATAATACTCTCTTATACATTACTAAAATATTCTTTTTTTAATTTTATTTTATTTGTGAACATACTGTACAGAGGGGCTACAATTACATGGGCAGGATAATGCGTACATTTCTTACCAAGCATTGCAGCCTCCACTAAAATATTCTTGCTCATAGGATATAGAAGGTTTTTCATGTTAATTAGTAAAAATCAGTTTTCTCTTGTTATGAAATCTTTATCTGGATTATGAATTGAACTCAATCTTTGTACTTGTTTAGGTTTAATTAGATTGGTTGTGAATAGAGGGGTTTTTGGGTTTATTTGTAAGTACTAGTGAATAAACTGAGTTGAACTGCACCTTTCAAGTGTTTTGTATATAATTTTGCATTTTTATATTTCAAAAATAAAAGCTTTTAGCTTTATAGATGTTCTATATTACTTTCTATTGTGAGTTTCATTTTGTCTACTCTTATCTTTATTATTTCTTCTTATTACAGATAGATGATATGGGTTACTCTCATTTGTTTCCTGTTCCCTTTTTTTCATTTCTTCTCTCCTTTCTTCCTTTCTGTTTATTGCAGTTTCTTTAGTTTGAAGACTGTTATTAATTTGATGATCTATTTTCTTCATGGATATAGAAAATATATGGCTTTCTTTTAAATTTTAATTACTTTGTATCTCATAAATTTTAATATTCTCTGATTTATTTTTATTAACAAAAAACACTTTCTTATTTTCTTGTGTGTATTTTTGGTTCATTTTAGTATACATGTGCTGTATATTTTCCAAGTAACGATGACTATTCCAAGTTGCCTTCCATTACTAATTTGTTATTCCAATCTATTTGATTCAGAAACCATACTTTATAAAGTTTCATTCCTTGTAAAGCCTACTTTAAATTCCCTTTTGTTTCTTTACTTATCTCTGACACTTTAGTGGCTTTAAGGGGATTATATGAGTCTCTTTAAACAAGTTATTTTGGATTGATATTAAATTAATCTCAATAGTATGTCACAGTTTTAATTCAGTGTAGTCTCTTTGCCTCTTTTTAGGATGGATTCTATCTGTGAGGTGCTCATCAGATCAAATAGTTGCAATTCTCTGGAACTGAGAGGTCTTATCTTATTCTCAGCCTATTTTCCACATGTTACATGGTTGCTGGTTCTTATAGCTGTCATAATTAAGCAACTTTTACTGTAATACTACATATAATACAAAACCAAATTCATAACATTGTCTTTGTAGTGATTCACATATTTTTAGTGATGAGCCCATTTGGGCTATTATGCAAGTTGACTAACTTTTTTAGTATCTTGAGTTTATTTTGATAATTTTACTAGTGTTCTTTTTTCATCTATGAAGAAGTATCTGAGGCCATTATTTTGACAGTATGAAAGTCATTCTTGAGTAATTGTTTTATCCTTTTAAGGAAAGCAAAGAGAAAGAAGTAGGTAAAACAATACTAGAAGAGAGTATCACTGAGAGAGAAAAGAAAAGAAAGATACGTTTCTTTCATTTCACATTCACGGTTGTGTAATGAAATTAGCTTCTCCCTCCTAGATTTTTTTTATTGTTATTGTGGGGTTGATACACAAAGGGGTTACAATTACATGAATCAGTTAATGAATAATGAGTGCAATTCTTTTTGAACCATGTGTCCTTTTCTGTCACTCTCCTGGTTTTTCCCTCTGGACTCTACCCATAAGATGTACAGTTCATTTTCCATATAGTGTCTAGTGAGTACCACTGTTGTATATTTTCACCCTTGTTCTACTTTTTCTGGGCACTCCCCTACCCTCCCAGATGCAAACAAACTAACCAACAAGACAAAAGGAAAATAAAACAAAATTAACAACAATGGCAATTAAACAATATCTCTTGATTCCTTTTCTTGGACATCATCCCATAGAATATTACTTATATGATCATATGCACACTCTAGACTTGAAAGGAGATGTTACTGTACAAATTTAGAAATGAAATTAATATATAATTATTTTGTTCTATTGCCTTAAAATAAGAAGGAATCTCTTGAAAACAAAAGCAAGAAATGTGTTTTCCCTGTAAATTTGGTTTTTAAGACACTTTATAGTATTTGTTGATTTCATATTATGACCATATGCTCAATCTTCAACTTTACTATTTTATTTTTTATTAGAATGATTATTACCTTCATATTTATAGCTTATCACTCATATTTCTCCTTTCTTTTATTTGTCTCTTTGGGTGATTCCTCTTTCAAGTAAACTCCAGCTGTTAATTCTCTGCCAGAACCTAAGATTTTTTCTTTATAGTGTAGTTTATCAAAATTTGTAGTTTTATTTAATCAGTGGTGTTACTCCCAGTATCAATTTTTCAAGATGTAAAATAACCTTTCCTCTGCCATAACTTAGTATGGTAGGTGTTTACCACACACTTAGCCATTGGTTGAGGTGCTGTCTAGCTAATATTTTCCCCAGGCTGGTCTTGAAACAGAAGCCTCTTTTCCCTTTCTCCTGATTAGCTAGTACAAAAAACTTGAGCCAGCAAATTTGGCTTACCTAATTGTACATTAAAAGTCCTTATTCCTAATGATGATGCATTGTGGATATAAGATTCAGTGAGTAGACATATATTGTCTCCTGAAGTGACTCAGATATAGAATATGACAGGTAAAAAATATGTATAAGTTGAATAGCTGGGTAACCATTTTAATTTTGATGAGCTCTAATTTATCAATTTTTTTCTTGTTATATTGATTATATCTTCGTTGTCATATCGAAGGATATCTTACCAAACTCTTTGTTCCTCACATCTCTTATCTTATATTTAAAGCTACACATTATTTTCAGTTACTTTTCTCAAGTATAAGTCATGAGGTGTAGGGTAGGATTTGTTAGGGTGTGTATGTGTGTGTTTGTGTATATATGCACTCTCTCTATATATGTAACCTATTTATTGGAACTATATAAACACTATATATATGAGATATGTCCAGCATGTAGAGAATTTATGCATCACAAGTAACATATATGTATACATCTGTATATATTTGTATGAAAGTATATGTAAAATATGTAAATATGTGTATTATAAAAATCCAATTTTTGTTATGATTCATTTCAAAGGCTCTGCTACTGCAGTTTTGTGAAAAAGCAGTTAACTATCACATATGGAGCTACTTCCTAGTTCTTGATCCCATTCATCAGTGCCTCTATCACAATGACAAAATCACATTCTTGAGTATAACACCTCAGCTTTAAGTTTAGGGTCCTCCAGTATACTTGGCCTTGCCAGAGGTAAGAACCTATCTATGGGTCCAGGTGTGTTCCTCCTGCATAAATTCATAAGGAAACATGAATAAGCACAATGGAAAATGGTATTGAAGCAGTGGGAACAAGCTGTTTGCACAGAAAGCTTTGGAGATGTTATTGACTAGACTACCTGAAGTGGAGACAAAATTGAACAACGTAAGATAAGTTTCTTGCTTTGGGGAATGTGAAAGCAACCAGGAAACTATAATCTCTGTTATAAGGAAAAATAGCTAAAATTAATGTAACTCTTCCAGAAAATCCAGTCTTTGTCAAAAATTAAATTATGAAGATGGTTGACTGACCAAGTTGCATTGAGTCATCCTTCAGTACTAGACCTAATGAGTGAAAAAACATGTGCCAAATGCAGAAAATCTAATAAGGAGAGAAAATGGCTCCCTACATAACCTAGTGTGAAATTATTTTATCCAGCACAACTATATTAAATTAGTGGTAAACATGTGACTTAAAGTAACAACATTTAGTCATAAAGAATGCAAGTGCTTCTAACATGACTATTAGAAGAAGATAATGGCTACAGATAATCACTTTATTAATCTTTGCCTCAATATTCTATTATATATAGACTACACATTGACATTCAGAGTTCACAAAATTATCAATAGTATAAATCAGTTACTATTAGCAAGGGTGTCTGTGGCCCAAGCCTGAAATCCTAGCTACTCAAGAGACTGAGACCTATGGATTGAAATTCAATGACAACCTTGGTAGAATAGTACAAGACTCCATCTCCATTTAACCATCAATCAAGGCAGATTGATAGCATGCAAATGATGAATAGTCAAACATGAACAAAATGCTAAGAAGTTGAGTGAAAGCTTGCAACCCTGAGTTCAAACCATGGTATAGGCAAACAGACACACATAACCAAAACTATTTACTAAGTTATATACTATGTACAGATGACCATATAAGATGATTTTAAGCTAAACGAACCCCAGTACAGGGTCACAAGTGGTCTTTTCTTTCTTGCTATTGTTTTTTAACGTACTTATATTGTACTATGTGATTTTTTTTGTATGTTCCTCCTCCATGGTATAACCCCTGTTTTCACTGTATTTGATATCGGTGCCCTGCATCTTGTATATACACTTTTTTAATTTGGGGAGGGGAAGAGAAAAAACAAAATGCTTAAATAGGGATACAGGTTGACCCATTGTAACAATGAGATGTACAAGACACTATGTTGAAAACGAACTTTACAATTTCAGAACGGGTGGGGAGGAGGGAGTAGTTGGGGAGGTGGAAAGGAAAAGATGGTAGGGGAAAAATAAAGGAGGAGGCAACAATGCCCGGATAGGAAATGTACTCATTACCTTACTCATGTATCTATAACTCCTCTGTACAGTATTTTTACAATAAAAATGTATTGAAAAAAAAAACTAATAATGACCTGGCCCCAGCCATTAATGGTGACCTCCAGAAGACTTCTGAGCAAAGGTGCTAAGAGGAACCTTTCTTGAATTCCTGATACTAGCAACTGTGGAGAGGAAAAGTGGCTTATTTTTAAAAAATTAATTCTACAGAAGGTTGGTATAAAACAGTGATTTCTAGCATGCTATTTGACAACTAATTTGGAAGTTCTACTTTTATAACAGATTTACAAGTGTAAACATTTGTAATATGTGTGTATGTATGAAAATGTGTTAATTGCTAATATTTACATGTTATTCATTGAATTTGGCAGGCATGCTGGATATTGGTGACAGAAATGGACATTTGTCATCAGTTATTTGATATTAACAAATTTTATATACAGAGACAGAGCTAGACAATAGAGAGAGATAGAATATAACACACACACACACACACACTGCATGCACACACACATACACACACACATTCTTGCAGCTGTCACTAGAAGGACATATATTCCATACAGGCAAGCAGATCTATTGAAACTCACAGAAGGAAAATTATCCCTGAATATTTTTCATAGAAATGTTGGAAGAATGATAAACTACAAGGAAATTCAGAATATTTTAAGTGGAGACAATGTAAGAGGACACCATAGAGAACCAGTAGTATGAGGCATGAGTTTACATGTGTAGCTTGTATTACTACAATAAGATGATTGAAGTAAAGCATTACTAACTAGTGCCTGTCAGAGGAACCCTCTAATATCTGCAGAAAGTAATGTTAAAGACACAGAATGCATAATAATCATAATGATGTTCTGAATAGTATTCAAGGAGATTGGTGGCTGATGGTGACAGAGAAGACTTTAGCAAATCTGAAAGCAATGTCTATGAGGGAAAGAATACCTCAACTATGGAGGAATGGTACTGATATAGTGATAAGTTCTTAGTTTAGATAGAAAAAAACAGGAAAGACAAAAAATGAAAAAATGCTTTAAAAGGTCAATCAATTCTGCCAATTAAAAAGGGAAGTTGGTATCATGAGTGCAACAGCTATTTGAATTAATGAGAATGTAATTCATTAAAGTTAGAGTCACTAAAAAACAAGAATAGACTAAAACTTCCTCAATTTGCTGAAGACTGTCTACATAAAATATTTTTTTTCAAAAACAGATCAGGGTCTGGGTGCTGATCCTAAGCTTTTTTGAGCTCAAGGCTACTTAGTGCTCTACCACTTTGAACCATAGCTTCACTTCAAGGTATTTTCAGGTGGATAATTTGAGGTAAGAGTCTCATGGACTTTTCTGTCAGGGCTGGCTTTGAATACTGATTCTCAGATCTCAACCTCCTGAGTTGCTAGGATTACAGACATGAGACACTGGTACCCAGTCAGAATTCTATTTATTAATGAATGATTGAATGTTTTCACTTCAAGATTAGAAAAAGGAAAAGATGTTTAAAACCATTCTGGAAAGTTTAGCCACCTAAGGGAAGAAAAACAAATAAAAAGGCAAACAGTTAAAATGAAGAAATACAATGCTGTATTTTGTAGATGCCATAATTCTATGTCTAACAAAATACAAATAATCAGCCAAAAAGATCTTTATAGAACTGTTTATTCAGCCATATCATTTAATGCATCATTGTACAACAACAAAATGACAGTTTATATAATAAATGTAGTGGAAATAATTAAATACATCTAGACCAAAGCAAAAAGGAAATCCCTCTTACCTTATAAAATATAAAATATTAAATGTAGCTCAAAATATTAACTGTGTAGCTCAGTGATGACAAAATTCCAAACTCAGAATTTAATACAACAATTTCCACTTCGAAAATGAGAACAAGACACTTCAATAAAGACACTACACATGGTAAATAAATAAATGGAAGTATAGTCAACCTCAGTAGCCAAAAAGCATGTGCAGTAAGACCATGAGGAGATAGCACATGGATGACAGCAGCTTTACAAAATACAGGATCCCAGTAGCTCACACCTATAATTCTAGCTACTCAAGATGATGAGACCTGGAGGATTATGGCTTGAAACTAACCATGACAGAAAAGTCCATGACATTTATCTCCAATTACCAACAATAAGAAGGGCTAGAGACAGGCTAAAATTGTAGGGCATCAGTCTTACAAGTGAAGCCCTTATTTCAAACTCTAGTACCTTTCCTCCAAAAGATGACCCTACCTACCATAGCATAGCAGGTACATGGAGAAACAGTCTTCTCCCTTAACATTGTTGGTAACACAATAGAATTTTAAAGTCATATAGAAATGTATTTCCCCATTCTAGAGGTTTGGAAGTCCAAGTTTAAGGCACTGGAGAATTCAGTCTGCTGACAAACTTCCTGGCTCATATGGTACCTTCTAGCTGTGCTCTCTCATGATAGAAGGCACAAGTCTTAGTCCTCTTGTAAGAGCAGTAATTCCACTAACGATACCTCTGTTCTTATGACCTCATCACTTCCCAAACCATATCTCCTAATTCTATTACTTTCAAGGCTAGATTTTTAACAGATGAACTTTAGCAAGATACAACATTGAGAAGATAGCATGTAGAAGAATGTTAAATTTACTGTGGCTTCTCTATGACACAGAGCTAGTGTTTCTCTCCATAGCATATAGTTCATGTTTGCTAAAGACATTGGAAATAGAGATGTTGCCTCCCATTGGGTGCAAAGCTTGGCATTTACTATTCAAGATAATACTGATAATCTGTTTCTGGAAAGCCCAGTAAGCATATTCACTAAAAACTCTATTTTTTTATTTTAACTTTTTATTATAATGCAACGTGTTTGTCAACTAATCCCTTTTCATAGCCTTAAGAGAATTGAGGGTAAAAGAACTAGCAGGAGAATACCAGTGCTCTGGTTATTGGCATTGCTATACCTAATGATTCCCCTCATTCAACTCGGTCTTGCATGGCTTCTGCCAACACTTATGCAATGGTTAATTTTCAAAAAGGGAATCTCAAAGATTTCACAGTATTTGATATCACTTATAGTATTGAATTTCATTCAGATTTTTAATACGTTTTAAGTTATCACCTTGATATAAGCATTTTTGTGGCAACAAAATAAAGAACAAAAATGATAGAATCACAGTACCTTGCTTCAAAGTTCCTCTACCACTGAATAGTTGCAATCATTGCAAATAAAAAAGGGCTCTAGTGTCTCACACCCATACTCTTAGCTACTTAAGGGGTCTGAGATCTCAGAATCTTGGTTCAAAGCCAGTTTAAGCACAAAACAGTGAGCTTCTTATCTCTAATTATTCAGCAAAATGTAGAAGTGGAGGTGTGTTTCACTTGGTATAGTGCCATCTGTGAGCCAAAGCCAAGCTGTAAACAAGTGTCATTATATTTGTTTTGTTTACAATCTACTTAGTGCCACATTTCAGTTGTGGCTGTGCTTTTTGTTGAGGATTTGGTGGGGGGGGGGGGTTGGGGCCAGGTCTGGGGCTTACACACAAAGCGTAGGTATTGTCTCTGAGCTTTTATGCTCAAGGCACAGCTTCACTTCTAGCTTTTTGTAGTTAATTGGAGAGAAAGAGTTCTGCCTACTTTCCAGTCCATGCTGCTTCAAGCCACAATCCTCAGATCTTAGCTTCTTGAGTAGCTAGGATTATAGCCCAAGACACCAGCACCTGGCTGGGGATTTGGTTTCTGAGATGTTCATTGAGTGTAAAGCTGATATTCAAGGAGATTTGATGAGCCTATGTTTTAAAAAAAACAAAATAATATTATTGGCTCTAAGCTCTATGTTAATAAATCAATAAATTCCATATTAAATAAGTAATTTAAATCATAAAGCTGGTTGTATGTTAATCAGCTTAAAAGAATATTTCTTATGACTAGAGGTCAAGAGAACCTGAACTCTCTATTTCCTCATTATTGTTCAGTACTCACTAGTTCAGTGTTTGCAATGACTTTATAAGACATAATTATCACAACTAATGAGATTTAACTGTGTGCATGTGTATACTTGAATTCTGCAGATCACTCATAAAACATTTAATAGCTCAATTTTTAATTTGGTAATGAACTGACACTTCCTGAATATGAATATACAAATAGCTGGATAGTAGAAGTTGTCTTTCAAAGCTAGAAATAAGAATGCCTCCTAAGTCCTGGGACCATTTGTCTAAAGCAGTATTGTCAACTGGAAGATCCTAACAGGAAGTAAGGTACAATGACAGGTTCAGATTTCCTTCCTCAAATCAAAAAGACTGGCATAGAAAACCCAAGGAACATGTCATTATCCTACACAGATAGTAAATGCTCATGCCTTTAATCCTAGCTATTCAGTAGGCTGAGATCTGAGGCAAGAAAGTCCATGACACCCTTATCTCCAACTAACTACCAGAGCCAGCAGCACCTGGCAAAAGAAATACTTTTTCAAACTTTACATATGTAACTGTAACCCCTTTGTATATCACCTATACAATAAAATTAAAAACAGCATTTCTTGTCAAACATTTTTACCACCTCCCTCATTTTTCTCCCACTTTCCCACCTCCCCACACTTCCCTCCCACAAATTGTAAAGTTCATTTCCAACATATTGTCTTGTAAGTATCTCTAATGCATTGGTTCACCCTTGTCTTTTGTCTCACCATTTTGTTGTTTCTCTTCCCTTTCCCAGATAAACTTATAGACACAACACAGGGTACAAAAATCAAATACAGTGACAACAGGAAAAAATTAAGAAAGAAAAAATAATAACTTCACATAATATATTAAAAACAACAACGGTAAAGAAAAACCTCTGGAATCCATAGTTTGATGTTCATTTTGATTAGCATCATCTTACATAGTAATATATATATATATATATATATATATATATATATATATATATATATATATATATATATATATATAGCTATTGAGCTATTGTGATGTCCTGCTAAGACTATCCTAGACATATACTAATTATTACAAATGAGGGAAACCATGGAGCCTAAGTTTCTTTGGGTATGTCTTACTTCATTTAGTACAATTTTTTTCCAGATTTGTCCCTTTCCTTCTGAATGGGGAAATGTCATTCTTTCTGATGGAAGCATAGATTTCATTGTGTGTGTATATTGTTTGTGTGTGTATATACACACACATCACACATCACATTTTCTTGATCCATTTATCTACTAAATGGCATTTGGGTAAGTTCCATATCTCAGCTACAGCAAATAATACTGCAGTGAACATGGTTGTGTTGGTAGCTTTAGTATGGCCTTATTTGTGGTCATTTGGGTAAATGTCCAGGAGTGGGATTGTTGAGTCATAGGCGAGCTCTATATTTAATCTTTTGAGGAACCTCCATACTGTTTTCCAGAGTGGTTGAACAAGTTTACACTCCTACTAACAGTGTAGTAGTATTCCTTTTTGTCCACATCCCTGACAGCATCTGTTATTAGATTTCTTGATAATGGACATTACAACTAGTGTAAGGTAGAACCTCAATGTTGTTTTGATTTGCATTTCTTTTATCGCCAGAGATGTTGAGCATTTCTTTATGTGTCTATTGGCCATTCTTATTTCCTCTTCAAAGAAGTCACTCTAAATCTTTAGCTCACTTATTAATGGGGTGGTTGTTTCTTGAGTATTTGTTTTGAGGGGATTTAATTTTTTGAGCTCTAACTATGTTTTAGATATGAGGTCCTTGTCTGCTGTGAGACTAGTGAAGATCTTCTCCCAATCTGTGGGCTTTCTATTTATCTTACTAGCTTTGTCCCTTGCCAAGCAGAAGCTCTGCAGTTTAATGCAATCCATTTGTCCAACCTTTCTTTGATTTGTTGTGTTTCTTGGTCATTATTAAGAAAGTTTCAACCTGTGCCAAGGACTTCTAGTTTTTCTCTGACATGTTTTCAGAGTATCTGCTTTTACTTTGAGGTCTTTGATCTGGTATAGGATGATGTATAAGAATCTAACTTTAGTTTTCTACACATGTTTAGCCAATTCTGCCAGCACTTATTTTTTGAAGAGGCTCTCTTTCCTCCATATAGAGGGTTATAGTTACATGAGTAAGGTAATGAGTGAATTTCCTATTGAGTATTGTTACTCCCTCCTTTGTTTTCACCTACTAACCCTTCCCTCCACATCCCCCCAATTCCTCTCTCCCTCTCACCCCCGCCACTGGAAGTGGTAAAGTTCATTTTCAACATAGTGTTTTGTACATCTCAGTTTTACAATGGGTCAACCTGTATCCTTATTTCAGCATTTTGTTATTTCCTTTCCCCTCCTCAAATTAGAACAATTTATATACAAGATGTAGGGCAACGGAATCAAATACAGTGACAACAGAGTTTATACCATGGGGGAAGAACATACAAAAGAAACAAAATTCACATAGTACATTAAAAACAACAGTGACAAAGAAAAAAACCTCTTATGTTCCTATCTTGGGGTTCATTCTTTGGCTCCCTTATCGGAGGTTAGGTGGCTATAGGTCTGTGGGTTCATTTCTGGGTCTTCAGTTCTATTCCATTGATCCACAGGCCTGTTCTGTGTCAGTACCAAGCTGTTTTTAATACTACAGCTTTGTAATAGAGTTTGAAGTTTGGTTTGTTCTTTCTCCTAAGGATTGCTTTGGCTATTCAGGGCCTTTTATTATTCCATATGAATTTTTGGATTGCTTCTTCTATAGAAATATTATTTTTAAATTGCAATATCCAAAATTCTACTGAATCTTCAGTCAAGAAATGTATATGTAGTGCTGTGATATTTTGATTGTTTTGGATATATACTTACATGCTGATTTTATAAACCATCTGGTTCTGAGGTTTATCTGTCACAAAAGATTATTATATATAAAGATTATTAGAACTACTTTCTGCTCTCTCTATATATATTATAACTATTTTACATGGCTTTTTTATTTAGAAACTTTTTTTATTGAGTCATTTTTCTTCCTCTCTTCCCCTCCTTTTGTATGAGTGGAATATTTCTCTCTAACCCCTATTTTTCCATGGAATACATTCTCTGATCCTTCACACTTATTAATGCATCTTTCTCTGGTCTGGCTGTATGAAAGGAATCAGATTGAGGGCAGTCAGCTCCATTCTTTATGTCTAGAGTTATAGCTGCCTTGTCTTCCTGCATGAGTTATATAAATACTGAATATAGGACTTTCCCTCACTGGGTAAAACTTTCTGCTAAGAAATCTATACCTGGTACCTTTCCTCCCATTCAACATCTATAGGGTAACAATTTATTTCCTGTTTCTCAGTCTAAATCTCCATCTTTTGTGTGTGTTTCCTTTGTATGCTAGAGAGTTCTTTAAATATATTTTTTGTTTTGTTTTTCCTTAGATTGTCCAAACAACTTTCAGTGTCAATTTACAATATACAGCATGGAGTAAATTTTATCATCAACTCAAAGCTTTTTTTGTCATCACTTTTTTAACTAAATTATTTTTATTCAAACATAGTACTGGTCCATGTGGGGTTCATTGTGTTAATTAAATGCATGTACCATGAGTTTCCATCTAATCCAGGCAACAAGCCGTCCATCTCCCTGGAATCAATTATTCCTGAAAGTTGGCAATTTTGTGTTTTTCCAATCACTTCCTGCTTTAGTGTTCCTTGTTGATATTACCACCCACACCTCTCTCACTCTAGTGGCCACTATTCTATTTCATTTTTATAAAATTAGTGAGAACACAGGCTAATTTTATCTAATTAAGAAAGAAGATACAAATTGTTGGAGTCATTGTTTCCAGTATTACTGCTTGAGATCTTTATTCTCAGACATGTCGAGAATACAAAGCAGATACCATTTCAAATTTATCTTTATGAACTGTAAGAAATCTTTTGCAAAATTTACTTTTCTCATTTATTTTCCCTTCATATCTTAAGGATTTTTCCTCACAAGTCCTGTGTTTGGCTTGCTGTTCATTTGGCCATCAGTGATTTGAGCAGGTGTGTGTGTGTGTGTGTGTATGTGTGTGTGTGTGTGTGTGTGTGTGTGTGTGTGTGTGTGTGTGTGTGTTTATCTCTAGATGAATCAAAATCTGCTCTCAGAATTCAAGTTAAAGGTGAAATTATTTCCTCCCTGGGAGTGAGTCTTAGAGCACTGGCCCTGGAGTTGAAGTTGTCTCTTGCTTTTCCAGCTTACCTACCCTCAGGTAGGGCTGGGTTTTCTTTCCTCTGCTCTGCACCTTGCAGGCATTTTGGTACTGGTGCCTGTAGCTGGTCATTGTCTCCAGCCCACCTCCAACTCACTTCTGTCAGATCAAGGGCCATCTTTTTTTTTTTTTTTTTTTTTTGGGTCCGGTCGTGGGGCCTGAACTCTGGGCCTGGGCACTGTCCCTCAGCTCTTCAGCTCAAGGCTAGCGCTCTACCTCTTGAGCCCCAGCACCACTTCCGGCTTTTTTTTTTTTTTTGCTTATATGGTGCTGAGGAATCGAACCCAGGGCCTCAGGCATGCAAGGCAAGCGCTCTACCACTGAGCCACCATCCCAGCCCCATCTTTTAATACAGGGAAGAAATCTCTCATGCTCAGGGGGTTACTCCACTCTCTCAAAGTGGTGATTTCTAGTTCAGCTAGAAAAATGATTTTGCATCTTGTAATTTTTACAAGATTTGGACTAACATTTATTAATTACCTTTGTCAATGAGATTTAGTATGTAATTTCTACATATGCATGCAGCATGATTGAACAAATCTTACCTCCCTTTATCCATCATCTTTTCACCCCTAACACACACCCTTGCTGACCTCTACCATATGCTGCTCTATACATGGATTGACAGATAGAACACAGAAAATTCCTGTCTTTCTGTGTTTATTTATTTTTTCAGTTAACATACTGTTCTCCAGTTCCATCAGTTTTGACACAAAGGGTTTTATTTTTCTTTATGGCTTAATAATGCTTTATTGTGTAACTCCCTTGGACCAAAGTAAACAAAACTCTTATCATATGGTGATTGCTGACTCTCTTGATTTCTGATGTTAATGCTGATTTTATTGTCAAAGTTTTCCTTTCAATGTTATCTTGGAATGGTTAGAATTTTTCTGAGTATGTAAGATTTACTCTTTCTAAAGAAAATACAATGGACATAGTACTTAGGTACTTAGATCGTCTAGCACTTCATAATGTTAGGATCTCAGTTGAGCCAGGCACTGGTGGCTCATGCTTGTAATCCTTGCTACTCAGGAAGCTGAGATCTGAGGATCATGGTTCAAAGCCACCCTGGGCAGGAAGCTCCATGAGACTCTTAACTCCAATTAACCACCAGAAAGCTGGAAATGACACTGTGGCTCAAGTGGTTGAGAGCTCACCTTGAGCTAAAGAACTGAGGGGAGAGACAGTGCTCAGCCCTAGAGTTCAAGCCCCACAACTGACCAAAAAAAAAAAAAGATGTCAAATGACCTATTTGTCTCCAGCACCTTATGGAGATATTAATACATAAACCCCTTTTCTGCTTTTCCTTTTGTCTCATGATACCCCATCTTCTGACTTACTGTTTAATAGGTATAACAAACAGATAAAAACAAGCAGATAAAAATAAGGATAAAAATGTACTGTAAATTATAAGAAAAACAATGGCAAACTATATTGGGAACCTGATAGTGTTTTCCAAATACATTCCACAGTAAGTTGCAGAAATTATATTTCTTTGGTGGTTCATTGATGTCTGTATAAGACACCAGAAAAATGTCCAGACAGCAAAATTTTGCATTATTTTTGCTTACATTTGACTAGAATGGTACCTGACACTAAACCTCCTAAAAACTCTAGTGAATGTTGATTTCTATTTTTAAATGTGATATACAAAATAAATGTATGTTGGTGTAATATTTCTAATATTGTCACTCCAATAAGTCACAAAAGTGAAAGACTAATCTGATGAGCCAATACATAAATACTTCAAACTTACATTAGTTTGATGAATGATTTCTCTAATTTACAATGGGGAAAAGAACACATTCAGTAAATACTATACTTTTAATTTTGAAATTTGTCCTTTCACAGGTTCTTGGGACATGATGTACTTCTCTTTCAGGAGGCTGAGTCTGAGCAGAAATTTGCAACTCCACAGGCTACCAGTTTATGAAGTAAGACCACCACACTCAGCACAGAGCCTTGCTATAGGACTCAGGCTATGCATTAGATCAGGAATAGTAAGTGTATTTTAAACTTATATTTATAAGACATCAGCTCATTGTAATTCAAGGAGCTTCTGTACTTGAAAATATGTGTTTAGTATGTTCGTCATCATTGTATCAAAACACTCCTAAGGGGTTGAAATATATTTAACATGGAAAGGCTAATAGCTCTTTCAACAGCTACATTAATGAATACCTGTACTCTCTCATAGGTAAACATTTATATTAAAAGATAAAAAGAAGTCTCTCTTCTCTTATATGAAAATGTTTTCTATTTAAAAAATTTTTGTTTTGCTAATGAAATAAATTATGCATTGCCTATGTGTTTCTTACTTTGCTAATCACATTCATTATATCTGTGGTTGTATAGAGGTTCCCTAGAGTTACACCAAGGAATATAGTCTAATCATTAAAGAGAACTGAGAAATTACTTTTCTCCACTCATCATAACAACATGAAAAATGATACCCTAAAGACCTGTCTCTAAGAAGTAACTAAAATTGAGTTTTATGCACTACAGATTTGCTGTGATAACTGATTTTTTTAGATTACATAAATAAGTGAAAGAGAAATCAGAGATTTCTCAAAGTCCAAATTCTGTACTCCTCAAATCTTTTAGTAAGGAATTAAACTGATATAATAATATAATACAATAATATAACAATACTATTTATTTCCTACCTTGGAAGATTGTTTTCAGTGTAAAATCCAGACATTGTCCCCAAAAGCAAGTGAACTACTTTACTCAACAGTTAAAAATCAAACTTGAAGCCAGGTGTAGGTGGCTCATGCCTATAATCTTACAAAGGAGGGTGAGATCTGAGGATTGCAGTACAAAGTCAGCCTGGACAGGAAAGTCTGTGAGACCTTTATCTCTATTAAACTATTTCGAAGTGATACCAAAAGTGGCCCTATGGCTCAAGTGGCAGAGCTTTAACCTTAAGCACAAAGAGGCTCAGGGAAAGCTCCCAGACTCTGAGTTCAATACCCAGGACTGTCAAAAAAAAGTCAAGCTCAACAAAAAATAATGTGCCTGAGGATTAAAAACCATACAATAACTGTGCAGGAAGGATTCTCAGCCTGTCTTTGCATGTGCCAATTATGATTCCATCTACCTGTTCTACTAACCCATAAGCTAACCTTATACCCTGTTTCATAGACACAAAGTTATCTGATTTCAACCAATTCTGTTCTCTGATACTTCCCTTTGATGTTTTTGAGATTTCCTTATTAAGAGTCTTGTCTTATTAAATGTCAGAATAATATGTGATTGCTCTTATAACACATGATCAATGTTATTATTATTCTGTAAATATAAAAGCTGACACTTGTAGAGGAGCCCTATCATAAAACCCTGATGATATGATCCCCATTTTTCACAAATCTAGAATTGTTTTTACAAATCTAGAATTGTTTGTCTGTGTTGGTCCAGCCAGTGGTTGATCAGGCTGGATTCTGGTGTTGAAGTCTGGAGCTTCAGAAATATCTGATTAAAAAAAAAAATCAGTTTGTCAAAGAGATGTACAAAGGGTTACAATTACAAATGTAATTACAAATGTAGTTAAAATTACAAGTGTAGTGAATACATTTCTTGTCCAACTTGTTATCCCCTCCCTAATTTTCTCCCACTTTCACTCACCCTACACCCTCCCCCCAAGTTATACAGATTATTTCTAGCATATTGTCTTGTGAGCATTACTGTTGCACTGGATCTCCCTTTGTCCTTTGTCTCACCGTTTTGTTGTTCCCCTTCCCTTCTCTAATTCAACTAAACATATATACAATACCCCGGGTACCAAAATCAAATACAGTGAAAACAGGAGATAAACCATAGGAGAAAAGGCACAAAAGAAAACAGAAATCACATAGTACATTAAAAAAAAATCAAACACAAAAACTGGGCGCTGACCCTGGGCATCCCTCTGTGGGCTCCACCAACTCTGCACAAGCCTAGTCCCTTGCCTTCACTGCCTCTGCCAGCACAGTCCAGAGCTGCTGTGGAAGGCACCACCCACCAAACTAGGTGGCTCAGCAGCACTAAGGCTGACAAAGCCCATAACCGCTGCCGGCAGCTGCCCCCAAGGCTGCTAGTTACTACCTACCATCTCGGCTGCAGCCCAGCACTGATGCTGCACACCGCAGCCAATCATCCCAAGCTCCTCCCAGAGTCTGGACTCCCCACCCTTCAGAGCAAGACTCTTCAGCTGCTGTAGATGCCACCCGCCCCACCTGGTCCTGCCAACACCCAGACCCTCCCACTGAAAACCTGCCAACGCTGCTCTGGCCACCACAACACATACTCCTTGGTCCAGTGTACCACCAGCTACAGATCTTGTGAGCAAACCCTTTGGGTCTACTCCCTAGGGGTGGCAATTCTCTGTGGGGTCCCAAAGCCCTCTAACCCAAGTCCCCACGCAAAAGAGAAGGATCTCATCAAAAGTGAACACAGAACAAAATTCTGTTCCTAAACCTACTTTGGCTACCTGGGAAAGCCTGAGAACACAGCTCCACACCTGTGATAGCACACTACAAATCTGAATCCCCCAACTCCCCACTATCAGGGGAGATTGGGATTCTAGGTAGTGAGAGTGGGATTCTAGGTAGTAGTCACCTTCCTTTGTCAAAAGGCTGTCTGGATCCAACCAAGCCACAAGAAAAGCAGACTATTGCAAGGTTAACAAGGTTTTATCAAGAATCTGCTTAGAGGACTACTTGGAGATTCAACATCTCCCAATCTGAAAAACTGACTCTTTAGATTTTTTTTTAAATTTTTGATTGTTAGTGGTTTGTTTTTGTTTCTTTGTGGTTTTTTTGTTTCATTTTTAGGATTTGCTATTTTAATTAAATCTTCTTTTTTTTCAGTATTATTTAGTTTTTTCTTCCACTTTTTAATTTCCTAATTTTAATTTTTTTTCTTTCACTTTTTTCTCTTTGTTTCTCTCCACATTACTACTCCATCAGAGCTAACGTGTCTAGTTCTATAAACAAAGTAAGGCTTACTATGTATGTAACCATAATAATTACAGAATTAGATTAATCAACTTTCCCATATTCTTTTTTTTTTTTTTTTTTTTTTTTTTTTTTTTTGCAGGGGGTCCGGTTGTGGGGCCTGAACTCTGGACCTGGTCGCTGTCCCTCAGTTCCTCAGCTAAAGGCTAGCACTCTACCACTTAAGCCACAGCACCACTTCTGGCTTTTTTCTTTTTGCTTATGTGGTGCTGAGGAATTGAATCCATGGCCTAATGCATGCAAGGCAAGCGCTGTACCACTGAGCCACCTTCCCAGCCCTCCAATATTCTTTCAATAGAACTTTTTCTAATATTAGCAATACTCCCACATATTCATATATAATTTCTTTTCTTCTTTTCATCTAGATTTTTGAGTTTTTTTAACATAATCTTTCTTCAAATTCTTTTCTACATCTTTCACTCTGAAACAAGAACTCTATTCTCTTCCCATTACACATACCTCCCCTCTAAGCTGTTCTGACCCCTCTACTAACATTATACCCAATTTTTCTTCTTAATTTACTTAAACTCATATCTCTCCAATCCTAACCCTTCCCTTATACATTTTCTTCAGTCCATTGATTCCTAAGGGTTTATGTCTGAGCCAGTTTGCAATTGGTTCCATTTTGACAGAGTACAAGGGGCTGATCTTGTTAACCCTGAGGTTCAGACTACTTAACAACCAAACACAGATTGTCTCACAAGTTACAACTATACATAATCTCCACCTCAGAACCACAACATCCCTCTCCAAACAAAGAAAAAGAGAGCTAAATAGGGACACCTTAATAGGTACTGAGGAGGGCTTGGACAAGGAAGCCAATGGATTATGAAACACATTCAGCAGAATCCTAGAAAAGAACTTCCCAAACATACAAAAAGATAGGCCCGTCAAGGTACAAGAAGCTTTTAAAACCCTAAATAGGAGGTTCTGGGAAGATGGCAGAGATTAAGCTGGAGTCTAAGCAAGCTCTCGCATAGAAAGCAGTTTTAGAGTTCCAGTGAACAGTCATAAGCCAGAGAATCACACCAAGTGTGCCACCACAGGACAGAGAGTTAGGCCAGAGAGGGGAAACCCAGGCAAGGAGACACTTCTGAGCTATTGCCAGCAGCCACCGCGGCAGCAGCAGCTGTGGCGGCAGCAAGCGCAGGAGCCACAGCTGAGCCACAGAGAGTCCGGGATGAAGGAGCCAGATGCAGCAGGCGAGCGCATTCTATTCAACACCAGCAAGAACCGACAAGGAGCGGATATCTTCATCCTGCAGTTCGCAGACCAGAGACCACCCAGGAACCAAGACTCGGCATGAGTAGAAACCTGAAGTCCTCACTCCTTCTCAGGGAGCAGAGGAGGGAAGGCCATGCCTCCTCCCCCCCCAGCACCGGAGATCTCCATCTTGGATACTGACAAAGCTCGGAGGAGCTGCTAGCTCCAACTCAGGCCTTGGAATAAAACGAGTAATTTTGCAGGTCACAAGAACTTAATGGCAGCGTGACCTGCCAGACTCAGCTCCACCCAGGGAAAAGTCACCCAGCTCAGGCGCCAGCCCTAGGAGTGGCTTTCTTCACTGGGTAATCAGAGCCAGAGGCTGCCCCTCCCTCTAGCAGCCTCGACAATCAACTGAAAATCAGTAAACAGAAACCCTGAGAATGGCTCCAGGCTGGGCTCTGTGAGTTTTTCACAAACTAGCCCCAGGGAAAAGTTACTGTCTGTTGAAAGGCCTTAACTCTACCCAGAACCTAGCCTCATCACTGCATCCGCCTCTTTTGTGATACTCAAAGCAGATCTGCCTCCCAATGAACATGCAAAAAGATAGGCCTATTCAGATACAAGAAGCTTTTAGAACTCCAAATAGACCAGACCAGAATAGGACATCCCACCATCACATTATACTCCACACAGGATCAACTCAGACCAAGGAAAAGATCCTTAAATCTGTCAAGGAGAAAAGATTAATCACCTGTAAAGGGAAACCAATTAGAATCACCTCAGATTTCTCAGCAGAGACAATCAAAGCAAGAAGAGCCTGGAATGATGTATGCCATGCCCTAAAAACAAACAACTATCAACCAAGAATACTGTACCCAGCTAAACTATCCTTCATAACTGAAGGCCAAATAAAAACCTTCCATAGCAAAGAAAAATTGAAACAATACATCTCCACCAAACCAGCCCTACAAAAGATTCTTAAAGATGTCCTACACATAGAAAACCAACAAGACCACAATAAAGGCCAACAAACTGCACCCAAACTGAGAATCCAAGAACCATAGGAAGAACCCAGGTTTCGCAGCCCCCCAAAAGGTGGATAATATGGCAGGATTTCCCAAATACCTCTCAGTCCTATTTCTTAACGTTAATGGACTGAACTCTCCAATTAAGTGACATAGACTGTCTAGTTGGAATAAAAAACAAGACCCTTCTATCTGCTGCCTGCAGGAGTCACATCTTGCCCGTAAAAACAAACACATTTTCAATGTTAAAGGCTGGAACAAAATCTACCAAGCAAACGGCCCCCATAAACAGGCGGGAGTTGCAATCCTAATATCAGATAAAATAGACTTCAAATTGAAATTCGTGAGAAGATATAAAGAAGGCCCCTACATACTAATTAAGGGATCTCTCCTTCAGAAGGATATTACAATTCTAATTATCTACTCACCAAACAATGAAACACCCAAATTTATCCAAGAAACACTACTTTCCCTCAATTCCCATATAGATGAAAAGACATTAATTGTTGGGGATTTTAACACACCACTCTCCCCACTAGATAGATCAACTCAGCAAAAACTCAACAGAGAAACCACAGATCTAAACAGCTGCATAGATCAACCAGACTTAACAGACATTTACCGAACATTTCACCCAGCAGCATCAGAATACACGTTTTTCTCAGCAGCACATGGAACATTTTCTAAAATAGACCACATTTTAGGCCACAAAGCAAACTTGTCTAAATTCAGAAACATTGAAGTTATACCTTGCATTCTCTCTGACCACAAGGGAATAAAATTAGAACTCAACACCAAAAGCCACCAAAGAAAGTCCGGTATCACATGGAGACTGAACAACACACTGCTGAATCACAAGTGGGTCATGGAAGAGATTAGAAAGGAAATTCAAATGTTCGTGCTATTCAACAAAAATGAGCACACAAATTACCAGCTCCTCTGGGATACAGCAAAGGCAGTACTCAGAGGCAAGTTTATAGCTCTGAGCTCCTACATCAACAAATTGGAGAGATCTGAAACCAACAATTTAATGACACTTCTAAACCTCCTTGAAAAAGAGCAGCAAGATAAACCCAAATCCAGTACACAGAAAGAAATAATTAAAATTAAATTAGAATTAAATGAATTAGAATCCAAAAAAAACTATAGAAAGAATCAACAAAACAAGGAGTTGGTTCTTCGAAAAAATTAACAAAATTGACAGACCCTTGGCAAATCTTATCAGAAAAAGAAGAGAAAACACCCACATAAATAAACTCAGAGATGAGCATGGAAACATCACCACGGAAACAAACAAGATTCAGAACATTATGCTTGGTAAGAAATGTACGCATTATCCTACCCATGTAATTGTAACTCCTCTGTACAGTATGTTCACAAATAAAATAAAATTAAATTAAAAAAAAAAGATTCAGAACATTATAAGGGAATACTTCTCAAACCTTTATGCTAATAAGTTTGAGAACTTGACAGAAATGGACCTTTTCCTAGCTAATATTGACATGCCAAAACTAAACCAAGATGAGTTAAACCAGCTTAACAGGCACATATCAAGCATTGAAATAGAAACAGCAATAAGAGACCTCCCAGCGAAGAAAAGTCCAGGACCAGATGGTTTTACAGAGGAATTCTACAAGGCCTTCAAAGCAGAGCTCACACCAATACTCCTCCAACTCTTCAATGAAATTGAAATAAAAAGTTCACTACATTCAATGAAAGTCATCATAACCATCATCCCAAAACCAGACAGGGACTCATCAAAGAAAGAGAACTATAGACCCATTTCTTTGATGAACATTGATGCAAAACTTCTCAACAAAATTTTGACCAATCGATTCCAACAATTCATCCAAAAAATCATACACCACAATCAAACAGGATTCATTTCAGGGATGCAAAGCTGGTTCAATATATGCAAATCAATTAATATTATTCATCACATCAACAGTGGCAAGAATAAGAACCACATGGTTATCTCAATAGATGCAGAAAAAGCATTCGACAAGATCCAACACACCTTTATGATGAAGGTTTTGGAAAAATTAGGAATCCATGGAACATTCCTCAATACAATAAAGGCTGTATATGACAAACCTACATCCAGCGTTATACTTAATGGTGAAAAACTAAAGTCATTTCCTCTTAACTCAGGAAAAATACAAGGATGTCCAATCTCTCCACTTCTCTTCAATCTAGTATTAGAATGCCTAGCTACAGCAATAAGACAAGATGCAGACATAAAGGGGATCCAAATAGGGAAAGAAGAAATAAAACTCTCCCTCTTTGCAAATGACATGATCTTGTATTTAAAGAATCCTATAGACTCCACTCCCAAATTACTCAAGCTGATTCAAAACTTTGGCAAAGTAGCAGGGTATAAAATTAACCCCCAAAAATCAATGGCTTTTCTGTATGCCAACAATGAGAAAAGTGTGGCTGAAATTAGGAAAGCAACTCCATTTGTAATAGCCCCATAAAAAATAAAATACCTAGGAATTAACTTAACCAAAGAAGTGAAGGACCTCTATGATGAAAACTTTAAAATCTTGAAAAAGGAAATCAAAACAGAACTTAGAAAATGGCAAAACCTTCCATGCTCCTGGATTGGAAAGATTAACATCGTGAAAATGGCAATACTTCCCAAGGCTATCTACAAATTCAATGCAATACCTATCAAAATTCCAACCTCATTCTTCAAGGAAATAGAAGAGGCAAGCCAAAAATTCATATGGAACAATAAAAGACCCCGAATAGCAAAAACGCTCCTCAACGGAAAGAACACTGCTGGAGGAATATCAATACCAAACTTCAAACTCTACTATAAAGCCATAGTGATCAAAACAGCTTGGTATTGGCATTAGAACAGACCTCAGGACCAATGGAATAGAATTGAAAACCCAGAAATGAACCTACAGACCTATAACAATCTAATCTTCGATAAGGGAGCTAAAACAATAGAATGGAAGAAAGACAGCCTCTTCAGTAAATGGTGCTGGCAAAATTGGTTAACTACTTGTAGAAAACTTAAGCTAGATCCTTATATTTCACCCTACACCAGAATCAACTCCAGATGAATCAAAGACCTCGAAGTCAAAGCAGACACTCTGAAAACATTACAGAAAGGAATAGGAGAAACCAACCATAGGTCTCCTTGGCACAGGCCGAAATATTCTGAATAGAGACCCGGAAACACAACAAATCAAAGAAAGGTTGGACAAATGGGATTGCATGAAGTTTCAGAGCTTCTGCATGGCAAAGGTCATAGCTAGTAAGATCAATAGAAAGCCCATGGATTGGGAGAAGATCTTCACTAGCCATACAACAGACAAGGGTCTCATATCTAAGATATACTTGGAACTCAAAAATTTAAATCCCCCAACAACAATAAGAAACAACTGCCCAATAAATAAGTGGGCTAAAGACTTAAAGAGAAACTTCTCTGAAGAAGAAAGAAGGATGGCCAATAGACACATGAAGAAATGCTTAACTTCCCTAGCCATAAAAGAAATGCAAATCAAAACAACATTGAGATACCACCTCACTCCAGTTAGAATGGCAAAAATCAAGAACTCTAACATCAACAGATGCTGGAGGGGATGTGGACAGAAGGGAACCTTACTTCATTGTTGGTGGGAATGTAAACTTGTTCAACCACTTTGGAAAGCAGTATGGAGTTTCCTGAAAAGACTTCACATAGAGCTCCCCCTATGACCCAGCAATCCCACTTTGGGCATTTACCCAAATGTTTACAAACAAGACCACACTAAACCTACTAGCACAACTATGCTTATTACAGCATTATTTACCATAGCTAAGATATGGAACCAGCCCAGATGCCCCTCAGTACAGGAATGGATCAAGAAAATGTGGTATATATACACAATGGAATTTTTTTTAATTGTATTTTATTTTATTTGAGAACATACTGTACAGAGGGGCTACAATTACATGGGCAGGATAATGCATACATTTCTTACCAAGCATTGCAGCCTCCTCCTTTGTTTACCCTTCACTTCCCTTCCCCGCCTCCCCCCTCCCCCCACCCAATTTTATCCCCCTCCCCCCACCCAATTATACCCCCCTCCCCCCCACACCGACATTGTAAAGCTGGTTTTGACATGACATTTTGTACTTCTCATTGTTGCAACAGGTCCACCTGAATCCTTAAACGACTTGTTTGTCCCCATCTCCTCCACATGTTATACTGACATCAAATATAGTGAAAGCGGGGGTTACACTGTGGGGGAGGGACATACAAAGCAACAAAGAAATAATCTTATAAATGCTTTAGAAACACATGCATGAAAGAAACGAAAACATTAAAATACATATTTAAGGGTTCATTTTCCTAACATCACATTATCTGACCTTTTACACAATGGAATTCTATGCCTCCATCAGAAAGAATGACATTGCCCCATTTCTTAGGAAATGGAAAGGCTTGGAAAAAATTATATTAAGTGAAGTAAGCCAAGCCCAAAGAAACATAGGTCCCATGGTTTCCCTTATTTGCAATATCTAGTATATGTATGAGTCAAGCGGAAAAGGTCAGATAATGTGATATTAGGAAATGACCCCTTAGATATGTATTTTAATGATTTTTTCTTTCATGGATTTGTTTCTAATGCATTTATTAGATTATCTCTTTGTAGCTTTGTATGTCCCTCCCCCACAGTATAACTCCTGCTTTCACTATATTTCATGTATGTATAACTTGTAGAGGAAATGGGGAAAAACAAGTCGTTTAAGGATACAGGTGGATCTGTTGCAACAATGAGAAGTACAAGTTGTCATGTCGAAAAAGAGCTTTACAATGTTGGTGCGGGGGGCGGGGGGGAAGCAGGGAGGATTGGGTGGGGGTATGGGGGAGAGGCTGGGAAGGGATGTGAAGGGTAAACAGAGCAGGAGGCTGAAATGCTTGATAAGAAATGTACGCATTAACCTGCCCATGTAATTGTAACCCCTCTGTACAGTGTGTTCACAAAAAATAAAAATAAAAATAAATTTAAAAAAAAACCCAAACAGACCAGACATTAGAGCCCATACAGGGTCAATAGAAACTAAAGAAAGAATTTATTTTTTTTGATCGGTCTTGGGACTTGAACTCTGGGCCTAACCCTATACTCTTCAGCTTAAAGTGAGCACTCTACTGCTTGAGCCACAGCACCACTTCTACATTTCTGGTGGCGTATTGAAGATAAGAGTCTCATGGAGTTTCCTGCTCGGCTTGGTTTTGAACTGTGATCATCAGATCTCAGCCTCCTGAACACCTAGGATTACAGGCATGAGCCACTAGCACCCGACTAGGAAAGAATTCTTAAAGCTGCAAGGCAAGACAATCAGAATAACCTCAGACTTTTCAGCAGAGACCATGAAAGCAATGATGGCCTGGAAAGAGGTATGCATCCATGCCATAAAGACAAATAACTACCAACCAATTTACCCAGCTAAGCTCTCATTCACAGCAGGAAAAATAAAAACCTTCCACAGCAAGGAAAAACTGAAACAATATATTCCTACCAAACCATCTTTACAAAATATATATTCAAAGACATTTTACACATAGAAAAGGAATGAGAACAAGATATTGGCAATGAAACCACCTATAAACAGAGAACTACATAATCACAGCAAGAACAGCCAAAACACACACACACCCAAGAAAATGGATAAAAAGACAGGAACAGACAAACACCTCTCAGTCCTAACTCTCAATATTAATGGACTCAACTCTCCAATTAAGTGTCATACATTGTCTAGTTGGACCAAAAAGCAACATCCTTCCAGCTGCTGCCCTCAAGAGACACCTCTTGCACACAAAACAAACATATTCTGAACGTGAAAGGCTGGAATAAAATCTACCAAGCAAGCGGTCCCTGTAAGCAGGTGGGAGTTGTAATCCTAATATCAGATAAAATAGACATCATGTTTTAGGGCACAAAGCAAGCTTATGCAAATTCAGAAAGATTGGAATTATTCCATGCATTCTCTCAGACCACAATGGAATAAAATTAGAGCTCAATGCCAAAAGCCACAATAGAAAAACGAGCAGCACGTGGAGGCTCAACAGCATGTTTATGAATCACCAATGGGTCATGGAAAAGATCAGATCCAAAATTCAAACATTTATGTTATTTAACAAAAATGAGCACACAAAATACCAGCTCATCTGGGGCACAGCAAAGGCAGTTCTCAGAGGAAAATTTATAGCTCTGAGTGCCTATGTCAACAAATTGGATAAAACTCAAACCAACAATTTAATGATACACCTTAAGCTCTTTGAAAACCAGCAAAAGCCAAACCCCAACCCAGCAGATGGAAGGAAGTTATTAAAATTAAATTAATTAGAGACCAAAAAAAACATAGAAAGAATCAACAAGACCAAGTTGGTTCTTCAAAAAAAAAAAAATTGATATCCCCTTAGCAAACCTCACCAAAAACAAAGAAGAGAATACATCCAAATAGACAAAAACAGAGATGAGAACAGAAAAATCACTATAGAAACTAACAAGATTCAGAATATAAGAGAAAATTATGCAAGACTTTATGCTAATGAATTCAAGAATATGGAAGAAATCAATATTCCCAAACGAAATGAAGAAGATTTAAACCAACTAAATATCAAGTAATGAAATAGAAACAGCAATAAGAGTTCTCCCTTCCAAGAAAAACCCAGGACCAAATGGATTCACAGCCGAATTCTATAAGGCCTTCAAAGGAGAACTCACTCCTATTCTCCTCAAACTTTTCAATGAAATCAGAAATGAAAGCTTACTACCAGACTCATTCTATGAAGCTACCATAACCCTCATCCCAAAACCAGACACTCATCAAAAAAGAGAACTATAGACCCATTTCTCTGATGAACATTGATGCAAAACTTTTTAATAAAATTCTGGCCAATGGCAAAATTGGTTAACTACTTGTAGAAAACTAAAGCTAGATCCTTATATATCATCCTGCACCAGAATCAACTCCAAATGGATCAAAGACCTCGGAGTCAAAGCAGGCACGCTGCAAAACATTACAGGATGGAATAGGAGAAACCCTAGGTCTCCTTGGCTCAGGCCGAAATTTTCTTAATATAGACCCAGAAACACAACAAATCAAAGAAAGGTTGGACAAATGGGATTGCATGAAGTTGCAGAGCTTCTGCATGGCAAAAGACATAGCTAGCAAGATCAATAGAAAGCCCACAGATTGGGAGAAGATCTTCACTAGTCATACAATGGACAAGATCTCATATCTAAAATATACTTGGAACTCAAAAAATTAAATCCCCCAACAACAAATTTTCAAAGAAACAACTGCCCAATAAATAAGTGGGCTAATGACTTAAAGAGAAACTTCTCTGAAGAAGAAAGAATGATGGCCAATAGACACATGAAGAAATGCTCAACCTCCCTAGCCATAAAAGAAATGCAAATCAAAACAAGATCGAGGTACCACCTCACACCAGTTAGAATGGCAAAAATCAAGAACTCTAATAACAACAGATGCTGGAGGTGATCTGGACAGAAGGGAACCTTGCTTCATTGTTGGTGGGAGTGTAAACTTGTTCAACCACTTTGGAAAGTAGTATGGAGTTTCCTCAAAAGACACCCCATAGAGCTCCCCTATGACCCAGCAATCCCATTTTTGGGCATTTACCCAAATGTTTACAAACAAGACCACACTAAAGCTACCAGCACAACTATGTTTATTGCAGCATTATTTACCATAGCTAAGATATGGAACCAACCCAGATGCCCCACAGTAGATAAATGGATCAAGAAAATGTGGTATATATAAACAATGGAATTCTATGCCTCCATCAGAAAGAATGACATTGCCCCATTTGTTAGGAAATGGAAAGACTTGGAAAAAATTATATTAAGTGAAGTAAGCCAAGCCCAAAGAAACATAGGTCCCATGATTTCCCTTATTTGCAATATCTAGTATATGTATGAGTCAAGCAGAAAAGGTCAGATAAGGTGATGTTAGGAAAATGAACCCTAAGATATGTATTTTAAATGTTTTTTTCTTTTATGCATTTGTTTCTAATGCAATTATAAAATTATTTCTTTGTTGCTTTGTATGTCCCTCCCCCGCAGTATAACCTGTGTTTTCACTGTATTTGTTGTCGGTATAATTTGTCAAGGGGAAGGGGGAAAACAAGTCGTTTAAATAAGGATACAGGTGGACCTGTTGCAACAATGAGAAGTACAAGTTGTCATGTCAAAAATGAACTTTACAACTTGGGGGGGGAAGAATTGTGTGGGGGAGAGGGAGGATGGGAAGGGTAAACAAAGGAGGAGGCTACAATGCTTGATAAGAAATGTACTCACTATCTTCCCCATGTAATTGTAACCCCTCTGTACAGTATTTTCACAATAAAAAAAAGAAAAAAATTCTGGCCAATTGCCTTCAACAACTAATCCAAAAAATTATACCCTGTGATCAAACAACATTCATTCCAGGCATGCAAAGCTGGTTCAATATATATTAATCAAATAATGTAATTCAATACATCCATAGAGGCAAAGCCCAGAACCATATGATTATCTCTATAGATGAAGAAAAAATATTTGACAAGTTCCAACACTCCTTCATGATGAAAGCTCAAGAGAAACTAGGAATCCATGGAGTATTCCTCAATATAATCAAGGGTGCATATTACAAGCCTACAGCCAGTATAATACTCAATGGAGAAAAGTTAAAGCTGTTTCCTCTAAAATCAGGAATGAGACAAGGCTGTCCACTCTCTCCACTCCTCTTCAATATAATATTAAAATTCCTAGATAGAGCAATATGTCAAAAGGCAAACATAAAGGGGATGCAAATAGGAAAAGAAGAAGTAAAACTCCTCCTTTATGCAGATGACTTGATCCTATACCTAAGAACCCCATAGACTCCACTTCCAGGTTACTTGAGCTGACCCAAAACTTTGTCAAAGTAAAAGTGTATAAAATCATTCCCAAAAATTAGTTGCTTTTCTCTACTCCAACAATGAGAATAGAAAGGCTGAAATTAGGAAAACAACTCCATTTTCAATATTCTCAAAAAACAAAAACAAAAAACAAACAAGCAAAAAAAACCCCTAGGAATCAACTTAACTAGAGAAGTGAAAGATCAAAATGAAAACTTGAAAATCTACAAAAAGGAAATTAATGCAGACCTCAGGACATGGAGTAACCTTCCATGTTCCCAGATTGGGAGGTTTAACATTGTGAAAATGGCAATACTGCCAAAGGCTATCTACAAATTCAATGCAATACCCATCAATATCACAACTTCTTTCTTAAATGAAATAGAAAGAATCCAAAAATTCATATGGAACACAAAAGACTCAGAACAGCAAAAACAATTCTTAGCAGGAAGAACAATGCTGAAGGACTATCAATACCAAATCTCAAAACTCTATTACAAAGCCATAGTAATCAAAACAGCTTGGTACTGGCACAAGAACAACCTAAGGACCAACAGAATAGAACTGAACACTCAGAAATGAACCCACAGACCTATAGCCACCTAATTTTTGATAAGGGAACCAAAAAAATAGAATGAAAAAACCAAGAGCCTCTTCAATAAATGGTGCTGGCTGAATTGTCTACACACATTATAGACAACTAAAGTTAGATCCCTATATATCACCATGGACTAGAATCAACTCCAAATGGGTAAAGACCTCAAGGTAAAAGCAAATACCTTGGAAATATTACAAGAAGAAATAGGAGAAACTAGGGCTCTTTGGCACACGTCGAAACTTTCTTAATAAAGACCCATAAACACAGCAAATCAAAAAAAGGCTAGATAAATGGGATAGCATTAAACTGCAGAGCTCCTGCATGGCAAAGGACATAGTTAGTAAAATCAATAGAAATCCCACGGCTTGGGAGATCTTCGCTAGCCATACACATTGGAATTCTTGGACTGGCACCATCAGAAAGAATGACATTTTCCCATAAGGAAATGGAAAGACTTGGAAAAAATTTATTAAGTGAAGTAAGCCAGACCCAAATAAAAGCAGATCACAAGATCTCCCTCATCTGTAAGAATTAGAATATGTAGAAGATACTCTAAACAGGGGATCTCAAGATCCCCTGCAAAAGTCTATATATAAGAAGTATATTAACATGAACTCCAACTTTTGGAAAAAAGAGGCTCTCATTAGACCCTCTATATACAGCTCATGCTTTTTCTCTATTACTGTTTCCCGCCCCCCCATTGTTTCCCTCATTTGCAATAATTAGTATTCTCTAGGATAATTTTATCATATGAGCAGAAAAGCTCTATGTACATAGGACCATATAAGGTGTTGCTAAGCAAAACAAACACCAAGATATGGACACACGTGTTTCTTCTTTGTTTTTGTTGTTTTTAATGTACTATGAGATTGTTTTGTTTTCTTTACATGTATGTTCTTCCCCCTATGGTATGTCTTCCATTGTCACTGTACTTGATATTGGTACCCTGCATCTTGTATATACATTTATCTAATTTGAGGATAGAAGGGAAATAACAAAATGCTGAAACAAGGACACAGATGGCCCATTGCAACAATGATACCCATAAGACAGTATATTGGAAATGAACTTTACAACTTCTGGGGGTGGGGGAAGGAGGGGGAAAGAGTGAGGAAACTGGGGGAGGGAAGGGATAGTGGGAGAACAAAGAAAGGAGGGAGTAACAATTCTCAACAAGAAATGTACTCAGTAACTTACTCATGTATCCCCTCTGTATAGCATCTTTACAATAATATAAAATGTAAAACAACAATAACAAAAACAAAGAAAAACATCTTTTGTCTGTCTTGGAGTTCATTTTGCTTATCCCAGACATTCATTCTGCTGTGAACATAAATCTTGCTATCCTAGGAAATTCTTAACTCTATTAATCTGTCAGTGAATGATGCCTCATCAGAGGCCCCTCTGGACAAAACAGTTATAGGTTCTGGAGTCTACAGTATACCAGCATACTCTGTGCTCTGCTCAGGTATTTTGATGGACAAGGCACTCTAGAGCTACTCTGCTCAGCCCTAGAGGTGAGCTTTGAGTCTTCCTTTCCTGAGATCCTTTAGATAATTTCCTAGAAATTGTTTCCTGTTATATGGTGGGAACAATCTTGAGTTTTTAGTGATTTTTCTGCCTTTCTCAGTTAGTGAGCACCTCCACTTACTCTCAGAACAATGGTGCCAGTCCAAGACTGAGTCATTCCTCTGTCACTCAATAGTCTTAAGTCACATCAGCCTTCCCCCCATTTTCTATTGTGACATGAGTTTCAGTGAACAGCTGGAATAATCCTCAGATTAATCATTCTGTGATTCATTCTATTCCACTGTGATAACCATTTGAGTATATTTAAAAATAATTGTACATATTTTAAACAACCAACCTCAAAATTATATATTACATTCCACCTACATAAAATTTTTGAAATAGCAAAAATTAAACTAGAGAACAGATAACTGACTGGGATATGGGTAAGTGCAGAGAAGGAGTAAATATGATAACAGTCTTTTATGACAGTGGTAGGGTTTGAACTTTGGGCTTCTTGCTTGCCAGCAGACATTCTAACTCATGAGCCATACCCCTAGCCCTCTAACATTATCTTAAAATGATTGAATTTCTCTTTTTTAAAAAGTAATATTATATGAAGCCACACACATGATAACACACATTAATAAGTGGTACCTAGAAACTACGTCAAGTTCTGCTGGGTTACTATTACAGTGTTTATAAACAAAATAGCACATAGAAATGACTATATGATGAGGAAGAAAGACAAAAAAAAGAATATTACCAGTAATCAATGACCATTTCATACTAGGACTACTTCATTGCAAGGCTGACAATCCCAGGTATTAACATACAGCTAATAAAATATATTAAGATTTGTGAAGAAAAGGAAATGTACAAACATCCACTTGACTCCTACTAATATATATTTGCTTTCTCAAAAAAACAATGAAAACAAATATAGGTGAGAAAATAAATGAAAAGGCTAAGCAAAAGCATTAATCTCTGAGTTCAAGCCCATTCCAAGAAATCACTCTCTCTCTCTCTCTCTCTCTCTCTCTCTCTCTCTCTCTCTCTCTCTCTCTCTCTCTCTCTCTCTCTCTCTCTCTCTCTCTCTCTCTCTCTCTCTCTCTCTCTCACACACACACACACACACACACACGGATGAATACACATGCATGCACATATGTAGTTACTGAAAAGTGAATGATAGGGTCATAGCTCATATTGTAGTAAGACTGCCTTTTAGACATGCTGTGTTCAGTTCCCACTATGGCATTAATACATACACATATACATGATGCAATTTCTATAACTATTATCTGGTTGGATGTAGTTTGCTATTAATAGGAAACCACTCTCCAATTAGGAAATCACACGCTTTTGAAAAATGTGCTACTTATTAATCAAGGTAGACCACATAGTGGACTATGAAACAAATCTTTATCAATCTAGATTGATACAGATTATTACTCTATACACTGACATAGATTAATGTTGATATAGACAAATATATGAATAATTTAAGTAGTAAATTAAGAGTATATCTCCAAACCACAGTGGAATTAAACTATATAACCCAGGGAAAACATCTAGAAAAATACAAAATAGTCTTTTGAGGAACCTCCATACAGCTTTTGAACAAGTTTACACTCCCACCAACAAGGATTCTCTTTTGGCCACACCCCTCCAGCATCTGTTGTTCTTAGATTTCTTGATTATAACTATTCTAACTAGGGTGAAGTGGAATCTCAATGTTGTTTTGATTTGCATTTCTTTTATGGCTAGAGAAGTTGAGCATTTCTTCATATGTCTATTGGCCATACTTATTTCCTCTTCAGAGAAGTTTCTCTTTAAGTCTTTAGCCCACTTAATAATCTGACAATTGTTTCTTTGAGGATTTGTTGTTGGAGGAGTAAATTTTTTGAGTTCTAAGTATATTTAAGATATGAGGTCCTTTTCTGTTGTATGGCTAGTGAAGATCTTGTTAGGTATGTCCTTTGCCATGCAAAAGCTCTTCAGTTTCATTCAATACCATTTGTTCAACCTTTCTTTGAGTTGTTGTGTTTCTGGGTCTTTATTAAGAAAATTTTGGAGTGTGCCAAGAGCTCCCTTATATCCTAGCAATCCCACTTTTGGGCATTTACCAAAATGATCACAAAAAAGGGCATACAAAAGCTACCAGCACAAATATTTGCAATAGCTAAGATATGGAACCAACCCAGATGCCCCTCAGTAGATGAATGGATCAAGAAAATGTGATATAGATAGATAGACAGGTATATAGATAGATAGATAGAAAGATAGATAGATAGATAGATAGATAGATAGATAGATAGATAGATAGATAGATAGATAGATAGATACATATAGATATAGATATATAGGCATATATCTATAGATATATACACACATACAATGCAATCCTATGCCTCCATGAGAAAGAATAATATTGCCCAATTTGTTAGGAAATGGAAAGACTTGCAAAAAATATATTAAGTGAAGTAAGCCAGACCCAAACATAGGTCCAATGGTTTTCCTTATTTACAATAACTAGTATACGTCTAAGATAATCTTACCAGAAAAGCACAAAAGGTTAAAAGCTATGTACATATGACCATATAAGATGCTGATAAGTGAAATGAACCCCAACATAGGGACACAAGAGGTTTTATCTTTGTCACTATTGTTTTTAATGTTCTATGTGATTTATTTTGTTTCCTTTGTATTATCTTTCCCCATGGTATAACCCCATTTTCACTGTGTTTGATTCCAGTGCTCTGAATCTTATATGTACATTTTTCTATTTGGAGGAGGGGAAGGGAAATAAGAAAATGCTGAAATAAGGATACAAATTGACCCATTGTAACAATGAGATGTACAAGAGACTACCTGAAAAATGAACTTTACAACTTGGGGAGGGAGAGGGAGGAGGTGGGAAGGTAGAGAGGGAAGGAATGGTAGGGGAAAACCAAAGGACAGGGTAACAATGCTCTGTAGAATATGTACACATTACCTTACTCATGTAACTGTAACCCCTCTGTACAGAGTCTTTACAATAAGAAATATTAAAAAATACAAAATAGTTAAAAGTTCAGCAACATTCTTCTATTCAACTCATAAGAGAAGATTTATAATAAATGTTAATTTTAGTTGAATGATAATAAATAAACTTATTTAAAATAACTGAATAAAACATTAAAGTAGAAAGAAGACAGAACAGGTTGGTCAGGGAAATGAGAGATAAATATGTCAAAGATATACTAAATACCCAATGAAACAAATTATTTTGTACAACTGATATGAGCTAAGAAAAGATTTAATATCTATTAAAAATTATGGACTGGTGCTGGGAGCAAGTATGGTGGCCCATACTTGTAGTCCTAGCTTATCAGGAAGCTAAGTTTTGAGGATTGTGGTTTGAAGTCAGCCTTCGCAGGAATGTTCCTGAGACTCATATTCACCAAAAAGCCAAAAGTAGAGCTGTGCTCAAGTGATTAAGTCCTATTCTTGAGTCAAAAGGCCAGAAGACAGCATATAGGCCCTGAGGTCAGACCTCAATACTAGTATTCTAAAAAAGAACTTCACTCACACAAAGCAAAGGATCAAAGTTAGTTCAGGAAAGAGAGTCCTACCTTTCAACATGTTGGTTCTATACAATTGAACATTCATAGAAAAAAAGAAACTAGACACAGATCATATTCTCTCACATAAAGTCAAAAAGTTCATTGATCTAAATATGAAAAACAAATTTTAGAAGTCCTTAGAAGACAAAGAGAAAATCTAAATGACCTAGTTCAAAAAATAATCTTTTTAGATATAAAACAGAAATATGTTCCATGAAAGTAAATTTGCTTACATTGGGCTTCATTCAAAAAAGAAATATCAGATTCAGGAAAAACATAATTCGCATAACATTGAAGAAAAAAATAATTTGCAAAATTTGTGCAAACTATCAAAGAAATCTGTTGAATATATATTTGTAAGCACTCCTATATATTTAAAAGTACTCCTAGAGAGGCTGGGAAGGTGGCTCAATGGTAGAGCACTTGCCTTGCATTCATGAGGCCCTGGGTTCGATTCCTCAGCACCACATAAACAAAAAAAAAAAAGCCAGAAGTGGCGCTATGGCTCAAGTGGTAGAGTGCTAGCCTTGAGCTGAAGAGCTGAGGGACAGCCCCCAAGCCCAGAGTTCAGGCCCCACAAACGGACCACCCCCAAAAAAAGTACTCCTAGAGCAAAGATGTATGAAAATCAAAAATGCGAAAATATATGGATTAAACAATTTAACAAAGATAATATAAATATGACAAATAAGAACAGGCATATAGCTCATGTCTGTAATTCTGGCTACTTATAAAGTTGAGATAGGTGGGATGGTTTAAGGCCAGTCTGAAATTTAAAAATAAAAATAAAAAAAGAAAGGAAGAGAGAAGGAAAGAAAGAACAAAAAGAAAAGGAGAGAAGGAAAGTATTAGCAAGATTCTATCTCAAAGAATAAATAAGGCTCAGCGGCTACTTGGGAGACAGAGGCAGGAAGCTGGTGGTTTCATGCTTGAAGTAGGAAAAATGTACAAATTTCTATTTGACATGTTAACTAAAGACAAAATGGCTGGAGGTGTGAGTCTGTTGGTAGAGCAATTATCTAGAAAGTGAGAGAGAGAACCAGAAGTCAAAACTTCAGTACTGACAAAAATAAGAGGTAAGGAATAATGGCAAGTAAGAATATACAAATATTGTAGAGAATTGCAAGTTAATGTCACAAAGAAATGTCAGTGTACATGTTTAGAATGTCTGAAAACTAACACACTAACAACTGATGGCAAGATTTTGAAACAACAGGAATTTCTAAGACTAAAAATGCTGCAGTCACTTTGGAAGATTATTTGGCAGTTTCTCCAAAACAAACAAAAACTAAACATATAGGAATACACTAAATGTGTTTTCAAGTGCTAACCACATGCTTTATCAAACCTATTGAGTCTTTAGACCTTCAACCATCTGGTCAACAAAGTGTGTTCTGAGATGTATTTCTTAGTAGTGGTATTGGAATTCTTTCTCTATAAATGTTAATTTGATTGTATTATCAGCCCCTATTCGAAGTTGTATTGCAGAATGTTAAATGGGCCTTTTTTTATATAAAGCATTACATGTATTATTTTATAGGCATATTGCATATATTGTATATATTTTCTTATAATATATAATATTGTATATATAATATGTCTATGCCTAAGCTAAACAGATATAATAAATATAATAAATGCTTAAGTTAACAACTTGTTACTTAAAGCACAAGAGCTATGAATCATGTGATCAAGAATCTGAAAGAAGTACAGAGAGAGGCAGTTAGTGCAAAGTACAGTTCAACAGATATTTTATTTTAAATGATTACAAGCACAGGCACATTTTTATAGAAATTATAATCATTTAACTCACTATTTCTGCTTGCTAACATGCTTCAAATTTACTTTGTGAGTTGAACTCTGTGAAATAATCTCTTATTCAGGTAACATGGAAGGATGTCTTACTCATTAAGTTACATGATGGAAAATGTAGCTTACAGCACCTTGGACTCTCACATCATTATGCCCATATAGCATAGCTTCTGTTTTCCATTACATCTTCCACTCAAATCATCACTCTTTACCATTTATTCAGTCTCCCTAATAGGCTACCCAGTGACTAGAGTATAATTCTATTAGTTTCTTTTGGAGACAAAAATTGGACAATCAAAGATTCTGTAAAGAAATTGTGAGATTTGCCTTGCTTTTCTTAATCTTACCTATGGAATGTATTATCATCTTTAATCTATGCTATGGAGAACAAATATATTGAAACTATAATTACATGACACAGAATGAGCTAAGTGGACTCTTCATTGTCCCTGGCTATAAACATCATACTTATGAAACACCTTATTTCTTATTGAACTATTTTCCCCTCTAACTTTACTCATCCTACAAACATGACAAGTGATATGCAAATAAAAACATTAGCAAATAAAATGAAATGACAGAGGGGATACCTTTATCTGTTTGCATTGTCCAAGCCTGAAATCTTTGTAGAACTCACAGTGTAATAATGACTCCAAAGTGAGGACTCTAATTTCAAAAAGTAAATACTCATGCCAAGTTAACTGTTTAAATTTAGCAAACATTTATTGAATCTCTATTAACACATACCCATTTATTATTTCTTATATAACACTAAAAGAGAAGAGTAATACAATTTGTTTAGTATAGTCATTTTATATGACATATATGAGCCATTAGAAAATGTTGATTAATTTTAAGATGTTTTATTTAAAGAGTTACAAGTTTTCCATACTTTAATTTGGCCATCTTTGCAAAGTTTGCACCTATTAAATTATAAAAAATATGAATGAATTTTAAAGTTGAACAAGGAAAATAAATATCTTCTTAAACATATTTTCTCCTAAGTTTTGTTTTTCCTTCTGATAGTTAAATTTCAAGAGGCTCACTAAACAAGCTTCACTGTATATTTGGAACAAAATATTATCCACTTACAAATTTTTTTTATTTTTTTATTTTTTAAAATTTTATTGTGAAAATACTGTACATAGGGGTTAAAATTACATGGGCAAGATAGTGAGTACATTTCTTATCAAGCATTGTAGCCTCCTCCTTTGTTTCCCCTTCCCATCCCTTCCCATCCTCCCCCCACCCCCCTACCTAATCCTCTTCCCCCCACCACCAAAGTTGTAAAGTTCGTTTTCGACATAACGACTTGTACATCTTATTGTTGCAATGGGTCCACCTGTATCCCTATTTAAACGTTTTTTTCCCTTCCCCTCCACAAATTATACCGACATCAAATACAGTGAATTTTAACCCAGAGATTGTATAGATGTTCATAATTGTTTTCTAAACATCACGTGGCTGTGCCTTGACTTAAGCAAAGCCTTGATAGTTCTAGAAGTTTTGATGAATATGTGAAGAAGGATAGTATGTACGGGGTATGAAAGAGTACAATCAAATTCAGTCAATTCCAGTAGCTTCTGTATAAAATCCATGCACCCTGGCTTATTCAAAGGAATACTGAAGCATATTTTTGAATATTGAGATATCAAAGTGGCAGAGCAGAATGTGGAGACCAGCCTATCTTTAATTATGCTACTAGAGAAGCAGCTGTTTACCCATTACAGGCCAAGAGTGTCATTGCCATTAGCTCTGTCCTCACCTTATAGACAGGGACATGTACCCCCAGATGAGGATAAACAGCTGTTTCTCAGACCTGGAATCCTGATGAGCTGGTAGCTACCTGCAGCTAGAGAGGTTTGGTTCTTTTCAGACAGGCCTCGAGCACTTGCACAGGGGAACAATTGGGTTTATTTCATGCACACCTCTCTCAAGAGTCCAATGCTGAGTGAGCAATGCCTTTCAGACGTCCACTGACTCTCCTCTCAAGTTTACCCTAGGTTGGATGAAGAGCATCTGAGTGTCAGCTTCTAAATTTTCCTATGTTTTATAGGCTAGATCTTGCTTTCCTTTTAGTGATAATAATGATAAGCATGGAGTAGAGTAGCCTTTTCAAAGAATTACAATGATTAGAAAAGGATACAAAATACTTTTGCTCTGATACTGGGACTTGAGTGTTCATCTCTAAAAAACAATGTTAATATAAAGTAAATAAAGCTATTAATAATAATAAACACTTGCCGGGCGCTGGTGGCTCACGCCTGTAATCCTAGCTACTCAGGAGGCTGAGATCTGAGGATCATGGTTCAAAGCCAGCCCGGGCAGGAGAGACTGTGAGACTCCTATCTCCAATAAACCACCAGAAAACCGGAAGTGGCGCTGTAGCTCAAGTGGTAGAGCGCTCGCCTTGAGCTGAAGAGCTGAGGGACAGCGCCCAGGCCCAGAGTTCAAGTCCCACAACCGACAAAAAAAAAAAAAAAACACTTGTTGTTAGTATTATGCTCACCTTTGTTCCTCAGCTCCACTCACACCTGGGCCTCCTCCCATTCCTGGCGTTCCTGACAGAGTGCATGTGCTCCCTCTTGGGGGAAATATGGCTCCTCTAATAAACCTTACAATAATCTTTCTCCTGTGCCTGCTTGCCTCTACATGGTGCCCTGGGATGGATGTGTGGGATCCTCCTCTTCCATTGGTGTCCCGTAAGGTGATAGGCTCCCCAGTGGATTTGCTCCCCCTTTCACTTCAGAAGGGGGTTCAACCAGCTGCCCTTGAACCTATCCTGTAATCCTACACTTTGGTCACAAGAGGACCACCAAGGTAACTTTCTCCTGGCCAAGTGCTCTACCAGCCCATCTAACACTGCTAATTAAATCCCACTCCAGGGTAAGCTTATCCAAGGTCCGGGTTTCTGATCCAATATCTCAGTGGTAAGGCCACTTGAAGTTTGCCCTTAAAGTGTTTTTGTAACAGTTTCCAGCAGGCCCACAGTAGAAGAAAGTACAAGTTTGTCAAATGTAACAATCAGCTTCAGGTAAATCCATGCTTATAAAACTACTTCCAATGCCATCTTTGTTGCTTTTAATTGGAGTAAAAGTGGCCATTTGTAAAACCTCATTGATCTGAGAACTGCAGTTTGAAGCCAGCCTGGGCAGACAGAAATCCCTGTGAGATTATCATCTCTAATCTGACAGCAGAGTGCTCAAAATGCCGAGTTGCTTGGGAGCTCAAAGTGGCCGAGTGCTAGTCCTGAGCTGGAGAGCTAAGGGAGAGTACTAAAACCCTGAGTTCAAGTCCAGCAACTGACTAAGGAAAATGCCAAAGGTGCATTTATCCCAACATAAAAAAGGCACTCCTGGGACCCTGACAATGTTAAAAACATCCAGAGGCAGTTACAATCAATTGCTTGGATGACAAAAATGGTATCAGATCCTGAGTTACTTGAGCTTGGCCCTCCAAAAAATTGATCAAAGCAGGAGGTCATGAAAAGATAGTTTGTAAACATGCCTAACACCCATGTTGGTCTAACTGGGCAAAACTTGCCAGTATTCTGTGATAGCAGTAAAAGCTATGATTGTAAAACATAAATCCCCAAAGCCCCTGTATCTGCTCAAAGTCCTAATTGACAGTAACTTTTGAGCTGGTTAAACCCATCTGTTAAAAAGCTTGTAGAGCTGAGATTATGTCCCTATTGAGATCTGTCTAAAGGCCTACACAGATAGGCATTGTTGGGACCACTAAAAACGAGGTTCCTCCACCAGCCAAAAAATGTTTCTATAAATCAGGGTATTAAACCGGCTATGCTGCTGTAGCCCAAAAAAGGCCTGTACATTTGTTAAAGGTTAAATGTTGTATATAAGCTACTTTAAACAGACTTCCCAGAGGCAGTGGGTGGTATTTAGAGTACCAATCAGTCCTAGATTAAAAACATCTACTGGGTTTTATTAAAAAAAACTCTGACAAGTAATTGTTAGTCAATTGTTAACAAGTTATAGGTAACCTCTATCTCATTGATCTTGTTGCTTTAATTGGAAATAAAAAGAGCTTTTGTAACAAAGACTCCTTTTGCCACAGTTCAAAGCCATCCCGGGCACAAAGAAGCCCTCTAAAACTCCATCTCCCAGCTAATCAGCACAGAGCCAGACTGGAGGCATGGCTCTAAGTATCCAGCCAAAGGCTGAAAGCAGCATTGTGACTCTTAAGTGGTACACTCTCCTCAAGCAGAAGTGCTCAGGGACAGTGCCCAGGCCTTGAGTCCAAACCATAAATGCCAACTAGGACAACCTATCCCAGCAATGGATGCTGAGACACCCACCAAGACAAAGTCAGTCCTGACAATGGAAAACCATAGAGAAGAGTAAGAGGAGATGACATCCTAAATGGAGTCACTTTATGCTCGTCCTTTCAAAATTGATCAGAGCTGGGAGATCAAGAGAAATAATTGCTTGCCACCTAATGTCCATACCTATCTACCTTCTAACTGGACAAAAAGTTAGCAGTCTTGCCTTTGTTGCCTGCTATTTGTATTTATTGTAGCTTCTGACTGGTACTCACAACCAGTCTGTTATGCTCTCCCCCTACCCAGTTACCCAAAAGACCCTAGACATCCCTTTCTTCCTTCTTTCCCCGAGTCCAGTTATTTCACCTTCCCTGTAATGGGCTACAACTGGGCTTTATACTCCAAATGAAACATTTCTGGCCTATGGCCAATGTGTGTTCTCCTATGTCATTCTTGTTAACTGACCATGTCACTTTGTCAGATTTTTGCTTGATGTTTTGTCAGCTTTTTGCCTGATCTTTCCAAAAGTCTCTTTCAACAGGATAACATCCCCTGCCCAGGATACCACTTGGAAACAAGTCAAGGCCATCCTGTTCCTTCAGGCAACCAGAGACATCACCTGCACTGCCCTGCCTTGCCCAGTGCAGACCTGGACCTTAAAGACCCCAGCTCCTGGGATTCCTTGATGCCCCCAGTCCAGCAGGAAGTAGCCAAAAGAGCCCAAGACACCCATTGGCTCTGGTACCTTTAAATATTTCTGCTACCCCCTCCTCAGGTTACTGTGATCCTATAGTAGAAAAGTCTTACTCCCTCTCTTCCAGGATGCTGGGAGTCAGGTACCATTCTAAGTCTCCAATCTGAGACAAAAAATGCAATTTCAGGGAGATGGGAAGGGATGGGTAGGGATAGGAAGGGGAAACAAAGGAGAAAGCAACAATGCTTGATAAGAAATGTACTCATTATCTTGGCCATTTAATTGTAACCCCCTCTGTATGGTATTTTCACAATTTTTTACAAAAGGCAATTTCAGGTTTTTGATAGCCCTTCTAGAAATCAATCCCTCCATGGCACATTCCTCTCTTGGGGTACTAACATCAATGTTAGTAGATAACTATTGCCATGGAAAAAGGAGGACCGTTACCAACCAAACTGTCAAACAGATGCTTCATGAATGATACCAGGCCAAGCAACAAAGCAGAGACCCCTGACTACTTCACCCCTTGACGTCAGGAAGTAGCTCCAGAAGAAATGACCTCCACCCATACCCCCAAGCCTGGTACCCCCTATTCTTATTAAACAACAGATCTGGGAATGTTAAGATTATGCTTATCGTTGGTCCTCAGCTTCACCCAGACCTGGGCTCCCCTCCCATTCCTGGAGTTCCCGCCATACAGCTGGCCCCTCCTCTCTCTGGCTAGGCCCACTTGAACTCCATTCTACCTCACTTCCTGCCCATAGACCCTCCTGCTACCTGGATGGGGATGAAGGCCATATGCTCCCTCTTGGGGGAAATATGGCTCCTCTAATAAACCTTATAATAATATTTCTCCTGTGCCTGCCTGCCTCTGTTGGTGCCCTGGGATGGATGTGTGGGATCTGCCTCTTTCACTTGTAAAGTTAGAGTTACTAACTTTACAAGAAGTGAGAGAAAAATTGAAAGATTCACATGGCATATGATTTAAAAAAGAACTTAGTTTTACTTCTATGTCAAAACAGACTGTAAGTAATCATGTTGCCATCATTGCAATTGTGATATTTAGACATAGAATTTTCTTGCACTCTCACAATGAAAGGGGACTATTTTCCTAACTTTTGCATCTTACATGGCTTTGTGATTTGCATTTCCCAACATTTGCTTTCCCCATGTAGCCAAGGTGACAGGAGGTATGTTCTAAGCAGAGGAACCAACACTCCATGGACTGATATGTATAGTTGAGGCTAGCTCCTCTGCTTTTGGACAGACACATCTTGAAAAGATTCCAAGATTAATCTGCTGGACAAATGGACACAAAGTGTCCATATGATTCATTTTTGTCACTACAGATACATCACATCAGTCTTTGTGTGTTTCCTACAAGGGCAGAGTAGTCATCACCAGCAATCTTCTAGAGGATAACATACACATGGAAAAAACATCTATTGTTTTGTACAAATGCTGATTTTTAAAAAATGAAACTATGTTCATGTCTGAAATTATAGTACTCAGGAGGCTGAATTCTTAGGACAAAGTTTTCAATCCAGCCTGGGCGGTAAAGTGTCAGATGCATTGACTGGCAAGACCCCATCTGAGTTCCTGTGTGCCTTGAGGGTGCATGCTGGCATGCATTCCTCTGGGTGGGGGGAAGGGTGTTAGGTTTTTAAAAAGAGGTAGCTGAGTAAGAACAGCAGCACGCATGTAGTATTCAGGTAAGGGGTAGGTTTATTCAGTAGACCTTCTGGGACCAGACAAGGTTGGCACTCCATGCAGCTAGAGCATCTGGCCCTGGGTTAGGCAGAGCTTACAGTAAGCTTGCACAAAAGGTGGAGTTTACAGTAAGCCTGCACAAAGGAGGAGTTTAGTGGAGTTTACCGAAAGCTCCTGACATTGCCAATTCGAGCCAGATTACAACCTATCTGTTTTATTGGTCAGTCCTTAACTGAACAATCAAGGTGGGTTAGGTTGTTAATGGGAGGGGAACCTAGAGGCATTATTTCCATTCCAGGAACTGGGCTGGTTGGAGCCAAGGTCTAGTTAACCTTGTTTAAAGGTTTTTTTCTAAAATCCCTAAAACAAAGGCAAAGCATGGAAAGAAGCTGTACCAGCTAGAGTCTCCTCTCAGGGCCTACTTCACTCCCCTCTTTGACTTATTCCTGAGTCGAATCATTGACTCAGATTTTCCATTGGGATGGAATCCTATAGAGTTCTCATTACCATTAATTTTATCATCCCAAGCCTCTTTTGCATGAATGACATTAATGAATTTAAAACACAAGGGTCAACCAGTAACACAGGAGGATAAGAACCAGGGCAGCAGCAATAGCTGAAATCAGGGTCATCATCCATGGAGACCAACAGTTAATGTCAGAAGCAAGGGGAGAACTATGCCAGCCAGGGCAGTTATTAGGGTTGTCGCCCATGGGGACCATGAGAAGAGAGACTGATTGTAAGGTCCGCTCCTGGATGGCGAGCAGACTCCACCCTCCTCGCAGCAAAGTCTCCACCCAGTACCTGCGTTACCTAGGCAACTGGGACACCTGGAAGAGGTCACATCTGCATCCGCTGATGTCACATCTGAATTTGATGTGGCCACACCTTTCCCCACCCATACCCTACATAAGGGCTAGCCCAGGCCCAGACCCTCCCTTTTTAGCTCTTGCTGCTCTTCTCTTGCTCTCTTGCTGCCCCCTTCTTTTTTCTCTCTGTTTGTTTCTAGCTCTTGCTGCTCTTTTCTTGCTCTCTTGCTCTCTCTCTTTCCCAGCCACGTGGAGTGCCAACCTTGCCTGGTCCCAGCAGGTCTACCCCTTACCTGAATACCACGTGAGTGCTACTGTTCTTACCCCTCTCTCTGCTCTTTTCTCTCTCTTTCCTCTCTTCCCAGCTCTCTCTCATTCCCAGGCCTTTCCCAGCCACGTGGAGTGCCACCCTTGCCTAGTCTACTGAATAAACCTACCCCTCATCTGAATACCATGTGCGTGCTGGTGCAGTTCTTACTCGGCTACCTCTTTTTAAAAACCTAACACTGATAACATAGTTCAGTCCCTCAGACTCTTCTAACCCAGGTCAAACTTTCCCTAATACAAAGTCTACCTTGCTTCATGAGAAGTCCAGTACCTGGCGATTTCAGAGAACTACCTCTGGCAATGAGTCTCTCTGGTGGCTCTAACTAAACCAGTATCTAGATTATAGTAGGCCCATCCTTTCTCCCCATAGACATAAAGAATGTTCCATATCAATGCACCAATCCTGACTCTATGTATAATCACAGCTAACTTAATTTTATACCAGCTTTACTTATAAGCTCCAATTTTAAGACACACTCATACCAAGTGCTACATACTTAAACTTACATTTTAAGACAATCCTTAGTTTTCAAACCCTTTCTTATCTAGAGGAAACCATTTTTTCCCCCAATTCCTTTCCCAAGGCTTTCTTTACTACCCTCTTTCTTTACAGTCCCTTGAGCTTCTTTGTGGCTAGAGTTTAAAACTGCCCAATTTTTCCTTTGGCATGTGGAACCAAGTTATCTCAGAAGAGCCTCAAGGCACCCCTAGGATAGAGAAGCTTGCTAGATTTCAAGCTACCTGCATTGATAACACACACTCCGGAGGAAGCAGGTTATTACCATACCAGAGCCAAACTAGGCTGTGACTATAGAGTGTATTTCTAGTCCCTATGCCCTGAAGTACCTAAGGCAAGCCAGTGATATCCTTGCCCCACTCCACTGTGGGAGTAGAGAGGGTTACTGGATATCACCAAAAGAATGGCCACAAGATCTTAGTTTTAGCAGCTTTCAACCAGGATGCAGTCTCAGGCAATGGAATCAGGCAGGAGTTCAATCTACTTTTACCACGGTAGAGGTGGTCTGGGTGATGAGGCAGATTTCCTCCAGGTGACTGTCAGGCTGTCATTAAACTTTACCCATTAGAGTGTGCAGCAGCAGGGTCTCTCAGTGGCTCCAAGGGACTGTGACACCTCGTGCTGGCTGCAAATTCCTACACAGACTGGTTAAGGATACAGTACATAGACTTGGCAGGCTGTGGCCCCACTGGTCTTTAAGACAGACGGTCAATGGCCCAGAATAATTTACCAAGACAACAACTTTTATCTATTTTGTCTCATTCTTCCAAAACTGACTCTAGACCCTTGATCTTAAAAGGGGTTTGATGGGAGAAGATCCATCTTCTATAACTTCTTCAAGCTGACTTCAGGGGCGTTGATCCTACCTAGCCAGGAATGTATAACCTTAGTCTGTTTTACAAAGAACTTACCAGGGTTAGATGTCATTAAGAACAATATTTTAACATTTGACAAATGCATAGAACTTTTTCTGGCTACAGCAGTGTAGCTTGTTTAGCCTTCTGTTTTGCAAAAGCATCTTTCTGGATGGCTTAGGAATGTGATCTCTCGTGACCCTAACAATGCTTGAGCTACCAGTGCAGGCCTTTAGGCAGATATCAATAGAAACACACTCTCAGGTTCACAAACCTCCCTCCCGCCACCCGCCCCCAGCAGATGAATTTCATGTAGCTGGTGTCAGCTCAAAACTTTCTGCCAATTAGGACTTTTGGCATATACAGGGGTTGGGATTTAACTATCCCCCACTTTTATAACTTTAACTTTTTACTACTGTCAAAAAAGATGGCAAGTTACTATCCCTTACAAGGTAGTTAGTCATGGACATTAGGCATACTTATAAACTATCTTCCCATGATCTCCTGGCTCTGACCAATTTTTAAAGGTGGGCCACACACAAATGACTCTCAGATCTGACATTATTTCTGCCATCCAAACAGTGGCTTACTGCCTCTGGATGCTCCACCATTGCTTTTGTCCCAGGAGTGGTTTCTCCACACTGTGATAAATACCTCATTGACATTTCCCTTAGTTGGTCACTGGACTTGAACTTGGGGCCTAAGTGCTGTCCCTCAGCTATCCAGCTCAAGGCTAGCACTGTCACATTGAGTCCCAAAGCAACTTTGCTTGCTCTTTCAGCACTCTGCTGGCTGATTAGAGGTGAAAGGGACCTTTTTCTGCCTAAGCTGGCTTCAAACCAGTTTGCAGATCAATGAGTCTTATAAAAGACCACTTTACTCCAATTGAAAGCAATGAGGTGGTCAACATAAAAGTAGCTTTTAAGGCCGGGTGCCTGTGGCTCATGCCTGTAATCCTAGCTACTCAGGAGGCTGAGATCTGAGGATCTAGGTTCAAAGCCAGCCCAGGCAGGAAAGTATGTGAGACTCTTATCTCTAATAAACCACTCAGAAAACCAGAAGTGGTGCAATGGCTCAAGTGGTAGAGTGCTAGCCTTGAGCTGAAGAACTGAGGGACAGCGCTCAGGCCCAGAGTTCAAGCCCCATGCCTGACAAAAGAAAGAAGAAGAAGAAGAAGAAGAAGAAGAAGAAGAAGAAGAAGAAGAAAGAAGAAGAAGAAGAAGAAGAAGAAGAAGAAGAAGAAGAAGAAGAAGAAGAAGAAGAAGAAGAAGAAGAAGAAGAAGAAGAAAGAAGAAGAAGAAGGAGAAGGAGAAGGAGAAGAAGGAGAAGGAGAAGGAGGAGAAGGAGAAGAAGAAGAAGAAGAAGAAGAAGAAGAAGAAGAAGAAGAAGAAGAAGAAGAAGAAGAAGAAGAAGAAGAAGAAGAAGAAGAAGAAGAAGAAGAAGAAGAAGAAGAAGAAGTTGCTTTTAAGCATGCTCTTACCTGGAACGTATTAAGAGCTAAAGTTACATCTCACAAACTGGTAAGAATCCTCTATGCTTTGCTCTGGGCTTGCCGGAAAAAAAAACAAAACAAAAGACAAAACAAAACAAAACAAAAAAATCTATAAGAGCAAACTGGAATAACAATTATTTTGGTAATCCTAATTTTTCCTTTGTGCACTTTGAGGCAAATGTTAAAACAATTTTACTTTTAAACTTTATATCCAAAAATTCATCCCTAATTTTTAAGCCTCTTATTAATTTCTTTTAATATTTTATACTTTAGTTTTCATTTACATTTTGAAAAGATCCCTTGCAATCTTGAGGCCAAGTGTCACTCATTGCTTCTTGGCTGCTTATTTTAAAACAGATACACATTAAAACTTTTAAATTCAAATGACAATTTTTCCTTAATGCAAGAATTACAATCACCATCATTGTACCAAGAAACTAGCCTTAACACCTTCATGACTTTTAAAAACATATCATAATTGTAGAACATCATTGAAAGCAAGTCACATTTACAAATAAGCTTTTTGACCCTCTTTTTAAGGCCTTTTTAATTTTAACACATCCCAGGGGCAGTTTTTGAAGATTGATGAAGCAGCACTGTACCTATAGACTGCTCTGTTGAAGGGCAACTCATTTATAAAGCTACTTAAAGAAAACAAAAATATTAAAAGTAGAGTATATAATATATACTAACCCTTAAGTATATAATCTGGCCTTAGCAGGTGGAAAACTTGCAATTGTTTCTTCCATTTTGTTCATCTTTCTTTAACTCTCTTGACAGTCTCCTATGATACACACGTATTCGTTTTCAATTTTTGTAACATGTATCTAGTTTACTTTTTGTATTATTTTCTGTGCTTCTGGTAAGACATCAAAAATCATCATCAAACCTGATTTCCTAAGGATTTAAATTTTGTTTCTTCTGAGAGTTTTGAAATTTTCTTTTCTATGTTATATCTTTGCTCTATTTTGTGTTACTTTTTCCATATGTGAAATGAACATTCTATTAACCTCTTTTCATACATGACTGTTATGTCTGCCTGGGAGAACAGACAGACCCCTTCCTCTTCACTTGCCTGAAGCTGTTACCTTATTATTAATTACCTGAATGTGAGTCATGAGGTCATTTCCTCATCCTCTGAGGTCATTTTCTGAACTGCCCTGGTCATAACTCAGTTGGTCAATGAAAAGTTTCCCAGGCTCTGAGATCACTTCGGCATCTGCTGTGGTCTCGCTTCCCATTTTTCCCTATATAATCTGGTTCAACTTCTATTTTTCTCTTTTTCCTTCCTCCCTCTCTTGCCACATCTCCATCTCATGCAGGCTGGCAGTTTTTTTCTCTTCCCAATAAACTCCTTTCGGCATGAATCATATGGCAGTTTCATTTCCAGAGAACTTTACAAATAACTATGCAAAAGATGTTTAAAAACTACTGTTGCTTGGATATTAAATTTGCTAAAAGCAAAAGAAATGCTTGGCATCTTTGTTTCCATTTTTGTGCTTCTCTGTGCTGTGCTCTAAGCCATTCTCCTTAAAGTCTCCTTGCAATCACCTTGGAATCCAGGAAGGACAAGACTGATCTTTGAGCAGTGACACCTTTATGGGATTCCTCAGGCAGACAACCCACCAGGCAATAATGAGTTGTTTCTCTTGACCAGTGATGACCCTGATAACATCTCTGGAACCTCTCCTCCAAGCAAGGACTGACATAGGATTAACCATGCCCTATTTTGATCAGGATCGCTTTTCTGATTTTCACTTCCTATTTAAACATCTAATCTTCATACCCTAAAGAAAATTGCGGTGACACATGATATCTTCTTGTGAATTATAAGGTATCTCCTTTCCTATATCTCTGTATTTAGTACACAGGGAAGAAGGGTTAATCTTGATATGTAGAATTACTAGAATGTGGGCCTGAGGTCTGTAAACTCTGGTTTTAACTGTCCATTTGTTCCAGTGCCATTTATTGATAAGACTGTGCTTTCCTCTTAATTGTCTTAGCACCGTGTCATTAGATACACAGGCTTATTTCTGCCCTTTCAGTTCTATTGATCTGCATGTCCACTTTTGATAAGAATTGTATTAATTCTGTAATTGCCTCAGGGAAATTTTCCATCTAAACAATGTTAAATCTTTCAATCCCATCCACAAGATATCTTTCTAGTTATTTTAGCTTTCCATTAACTCCTTCCCGTTGTGTTTTGGACTTTCCATGTTCAAGTTTTACACTGCTTTGGTTAAATTTATTTCTAAGTAATTTTATTATTTAATTATCTCTCTCCTCTCTCTTTTTCTCCACCCCCTCCACCAACTCTTTCCTCAGCCCCTCATAAGAATTTTATTCTTCTGGTGTTATTATGCATTGAATTGTTTCCTAATTTCCTTTTGCCCTGTTCATAAGGAAAAGGAGTCTCGAGGATAGCAGAAACTTTTAGTTTTTAGCCTATATATAAAATAGTGGAATTTTTTTAAAATTTTTGTTTTCTGTCATTTTCTGTGTTTTTGTATTAAAAAATCTCAAAAGCAGGAAATTGCACACATATAAAATTTCACTGACATAAAAATATCTGAAGACGACAGTCAAGAATTTGTATTTCTTTGGGCCAAAGGAGGCCTGGGACTAATTTTCCAACCCACATCTGCTTTGCTACTGAGTTTTTCTTTTCAGCAAACCCCAGAGATCCAGTCAACTTCCCTTTTACTGAAGTAGTTATAACTTCAGGCTCAATACAATGGGGCCTGTCTCCCAAATGTTGCAAAATTAGCCCTTGATTATAAGGCTTTCAGATGCTGTTAAAATTGCCTAAATCTTTCTATTTTAAAAGATCAGTCTAAATCATAGGCTGGAAAATTAGAAGCAGTATCTGATCATTGGGGGGGAGGGCAGGACATAGCTCACAGGGCTCATTGTAAGTGAATGAAATTCCTTTGAACTCTGAATGGAATGGATTCTGGATATCACTTGTATGTATTGCTTTCTCTTTTCTCCCCTTAGGCAGAGTGAGTTTCCCCTTGTTTCTCTGGGGTAAAGTGGGACATCGAGGATGAATGCCTTTGGGAAATCTATAATCACTTAGAGAATCTCACAGTTTTGATCTTAGCTGGGCCTGTTCATGAAGAAACACTTTGTTTCAATCTGATTGTATTTTCACTTTCATTATTAATCTTCATGCTTTCCTAAAGTCACCCTTTCCTTTTGAAATTTCTTCATCTACATCCAAGATTAAGATTACAGACAGGAGACAGTGGTCAGCTGGGAGAGAAAGTATGTGAAAGTCTTATCTCCAATTAATACCCTCAAAAGCCAGAAGTAGAGCTGTGCCTTATATGGTTGTGCACTAGCCTTGAGCAAAACAGCTCAGGGATAGCTCCCAGGTTTTGAGTTCAAGCCCCAGGACAAATATTGAGAGAGAGAGAGAGAGAGAGAGAGAGAGAGAGAGAGAGAGAGAGAGAGAGAGAGAGAGAGAGAGAGAGAGAGAGAGGAAAAACATGAGTAAGATCACAAACTAAAAACTTATATGTAAATTATTCACTTTTGTTTCCTACAAAAAAAAAGATAAGAAAAGCTTTGAATTTGACCTTCCTCTGTAGAAGGGATATAGTTGGCAGTAATCCAACTAAAACTAGATTTTTGCATATTTGTGAGTCTTGAGGTAAAAATAACATGAAACTATTATTATTAATAGTGAAATGAAAAGCAAAAAATATTTCCGCCTATCCAATATGATCAATCTTGTAGCACAAGAGTAGTTTATTTTATTACATTTTAAATTGCTGTGGTTCAATATTGAATGTGTGAATAAATGTATGCAAAGGGAATACAAGGCATATAACTCTGTAATTAGGTATACTCAGTATAAAATACTGTATTCCCAATGAATATTGGATTTATTGTAATCTCTTCTGTCTGCCCAGGTCTCAGGAAAGGATCTGCATGGGAGATCATTTCCATCTCCTTTTATTCATATCTTTTCCAGCTCATATCTTAGACTTTCATATCTAGTTTTATTTTGACTCAGAGACTTGTATTCTTTTTTTGTGAGTGTAAAACTGAAGTTGATTTAAAAACAGGAATTTTGGAGTGTATTAAAAACCTGTATTAGAAAGTTCAAGGGAGAGTTTTGTGTAATTATGAATTCGAAAACCAAGTATTTTTAAAGGATTCATAGCTTAAAAGAAACAAAAAGAAGCCTACAGTTCTAATGAAGACGTGCACAAGAATCAGTCTGGCAAAAGAAAATATGTCCATTCTATGGCATCTTGTCTATTCAGCCATGCAGAGAAACACTCAGTGCTTCTTTTGTGATTTATTGGGTGCTAGTTAAATAGACTCCATCTAAAGCTGGCAGACCATACCTATTGTCAAAAACATATTGTCTATTGACAATATCTATTCGGAAGATAGAAAGTGGGGTAGCAGAGAAATCAAAGTGGACTGAGTTCCAAATTATATTTCATTTTCTAAAACTAAGCAGGTAGAATTCATCTAAAATTCATTAGCTGGCTCTGGGTACTCAGGTTTTCTTTATACCCAATTATATAGTTGGTTTTCCCTGATCTTTTCCACTGTTTATTCCTATGACATTTTTAGGAAGAATGTTATAATCAGTCAGGGGGTGAAAAGGATGAATATAGGGAAAGACTTCAACCAGAAAATAAATATTTCCTGAAAGAAAGACTTTTAATATATCAAAATTCATATTTTCTGGATTAGGGGTATTGCATTGAGGAAGTTTAGGAAGTGAAAGAAACTTTGCACTGATTTTGAGTGGAGAAATTAATCTCATACAAAAGAGTACATTTAGGGGCCTAGCAGGAAGACGTAGGTGCCAGATAGTATGTCTTTGAAGTTTCTAGATGTTCCTGGTTCTTTCTCACAGTTTGTTTTCTGTCTGCCATGAGGTGAAGACCCTATTGTCATATTCTCTTCTTGTCATGATGCTCTGCCAGGTGTATGGGGCCAAGCAACCATGCATTCTACCCTCAGAAACCATGAGCAAAAAAAAAAATCTTTCCTCACTTAAAAAGTCCAAATGAACTATGACAAAGGAACTAGCACAAAACATTGGCAGTGGAGAAGAGGAGTTATTGCTGTGACTTTTACATAATAATGTTCAGTATTTGGAACTGATTTGTGGGAGAATATGGAAAAATTTGGAGATGAATGCTACAGAAGTTTTACAATGATGCTAAAAGAATGGTGGCTCACGCCTGTAATCCTAGCTACTCAGGAGGCTGAGATCTGAGGATCGCGGTTCAAAGCCAGCCAGGGCAGGAGAGACTGTGAGACTCCTATCTCCAATAAACCACCAGAAAACCTGAAGTGGCACTGTAGCTCAAGTGGTAGAGTGCTCGCCTTGAGCTGAAGAGCTGAGGGACAGCACCCAGGCCCAGAGTTCAAGCCCCACAACCGACAAAAAAAAAAAAAAATTAATATGTGATTCTAATAGGTGCTCAAAAGGCCAGGATGCTAAAAGGAAATAAACGGTAAACATCATCACAAGTTTTCTGATGTAAACAAGGAATCTATCAGAGAGAGACTGGACGAGAGCCATTAATGTTACATTGCACATTCTTGGGTTTGGGGTGAGAGGTGTATTAGGAGCTTGAACTCTGAGACTGGGCTCTCTCCCTTAGTGTTTTGTTTTTATGTTTGTTTGTTTGTTTGTTTTTTGCTTAAGGCTGGTGCTCACTATTTGAGCCACATTTCTACTTCTGGATATTTGCTGGCTAATTGGAGGTTATAGAATCTCACAGAATTTCCTGCCCAACATGGCTTTGAATCACAATCCTCATATCTCAGCCTTCTTTGTAGCTAGGATTTGTAAGGGGGAAGGGTCTCCTAGACTGTTAAGGTCCCAGACTGTATGAGAAAAACTAAGTTGAGAAATTGACCCTTTACTAAAAACAAAAAGAGGCCATAAAGGGAGACCTTAAAACATATTTCACCAACATCAAATACAGTGAAAACCTGTTTGGGGAGGGAAAGGGAAAACAAGCAAATTATTTAAATAGGAACACAGGTGGAGCCGTTGCAACAATGAGATGTACAAGACATTATGTCAAACTTTACAACTTTGAGGTGGGGGGAGATGTGAGGGCAGGGATGGTAAGGGGAAACAAAGGAAGAGGCAACAATGCTTGATAAGAAATGAACTCTTTACCTTGCTCATGCAATTGTAACCCCTCTGTACAGTATTTTCACAATAAAAAACTTATTAATAAAAAAAACGTATTTCACATGGACTTCGGCCCTATCTCATACTCTGCCCAATTAGCATGGGGCCTGCCGTGCAGTGTTGTGTATCCCGTCCTGCTTCAAGGGAGTAGATGCCTCAGTGTACACATTGTATATCCTCTTGGAGCTATCTTTGTAATAAATCTCTTGTAGCTGTCTTTGTAACAACCCCCAACTTCAAGGATACAGGGGCATATGACATTATGTTTCTGGAATGTACAGATCTATGAGTAAGAATATCCACCTGCTTTGTGTGGGGACCCCAAAGTTGTGTGCCAATTCAAACCAAAATGATAGGTTAGTTCAAACAGTTACTATGAGATGGACCACCATTGGCCACTGACATAAATATGCAATCTTTGTGTGTGTGTTACAATCCACACCTGCGTGTGGCCTAGCTTGTGGGCCATTAGGGGTCGCAGTTTCAGCTCCCAAGTCTGTGCTGTGTCCCAGGCCGGTCAGCTATCCACTTCCCCAATAAAGTCATCTTTTTACATGAGGCTATCTCTGAGCAGTAGACTCTTCCCCATAACAGATTACAGATGTAAGCCATTGGCACCCACCTATATTGCATATTCAGTCTGTGACCTGAGACTCTGTGGGAGGCTGGGATTTAAAATAACAATAAGCCAGTAGCCTGTGGCTCATGCCTGTAATCCTAGCTACTCAGAAGGCTGAGATCTGAGGATCATGGTTCAAAGCCAGACTGGGCAGGAAAGTCCATGAGACTCTGATCTCCAATAAACCACTAGAAAACAGAAAATGGTGCTGTGGCTCAAGAGGTAGAGCACCTGACTTGAGCTGAAGAGCGCAGGGACAGCGCCCAAGCCCAGATTTGAAGCCCCACAACTGACCAAAAAAAATAAATAAAATAACAATAACAATAACAATAATTTTCTGGACGAGATTTCAAGGTAACCCAGAATTCTGGGCTATATGATGTGCATAGTTATTACTTTCTGCTTTTATTCAGGTTTATAGTGAGAACTGGGATTAAAGAAAAGCTAAACATAACCAGGCACCAGTGGCTCATGACTATAATCCTAGCTACACACCAAGCTGAGATCTGAGGATTATGGTTTCAGGCCAGTCCTGGTGGGAAATTCTGTGAGTTTCTTATCTTGTATTAATCACAGGAAAATCAGAAGTGGTGCTATGGCTCAAGTGGTAAATTGATAGCCTTTAGCAAAAGGCATTCAGGAACAGTGCCCAGGCAAAGTTCAAGCCCCAGAATCAGCCAAAATAAATAAAAGTTTACCATGGAGATTTTTTTAAACTTGCAGTTTTCTGCCTGTAGAAAAGAAGTACATGTAAAGTTGGGGTTAAAGAACACTGGATTTCATGAGATTAGTCTCATAGATAGGCAAGTTAAGAATAAACTCATATATTTATTGACCATTCTTATTCAAAGAAGTCTCTCTCTAAGTCTTTAACCCAGTTATTAATTTGGTCATTGTTTTTTGAGGATTTGTTTTTGGGGGTTTAAGTTTTTGAGCTCTAAGTATATTTTAGATATGAGGCCCTTGTCTGATGCATAGCTAGTAAAAAGTCTTCTCCTATTCTGTGGGTTTTCTATTTATTTTACTAACTATAATTAAACAGCACTCTAAACATTAACACAATGAGAACAAAAGGGGATATTCATAGGAGAAGGGTTCAATATCTGTATGGATATGATCATGTAAAATGATGCTTATCAAAATCTATTCCAATAAATGGAAGCAAGAAGTTTTTCATTGTAGTGTTTGCAGATTTTTTTTTTTTGGGTCCGGTCGTGGGCCTGAACTCTGGGCCTGGGCGCTGTCCCTCAGCTCTTCAGCTCAAGGCTAGCGCCCTACCACTTGAGCCACAGCGCCACTTCCGGCTTTTTTCTTTTTGCTTATGTGGTTCCTCAATCGAACCCAGGGCATCAGGCATGCAAGGCAAGCACTCTACCACTGAGCCACCTTCCCAGCCCTGTTTGCAGATTTTTTTTACCCTTTGGTTTATTCTTTTTTGTCACTGTTTTTGATTTCTGTTCCCTCTGTGAGTCAAAGAAAGCATGAGACAAAGGTTGAACCAATTCAGCAGTGATACTTACTAGACAATATGTTGAAAATGAACTTTGCAGTTTGAGGGTGAAAGGGTCAGGTGGGGGAAAAGTAGGAGAAAATGAGGGAGGGGATAACGCTGTTCAAAAATAAATGTATTCATTACCTGACATATAACTGTAACCCCTATGTACATCATCTTTACAAAAAAAAAATAAGAAAAAAGAGAATAAACCCATTTACAAGACTTCCAAGCCAGTTGCTGGTGTCTCATGCCTATATTCCTAGATCTTCATGAAATATGGACACTGGGTGTAAATGGCAACATCTTGGCATCTTGGTGGATAATAGGGACTTTACTAAAAACTCATAGAAGTGAAACCCCACCTCCACCCTGAGGTGATTAGGACGCCTGAATTACTAGAGGCAGAGCAAGACTTGGATAATAGGTTACTGGGCGTACCAAATCTATACTATGAACTCACAAGATGCTTTGAACTCTGGAGCTCCCTGTGACTCTGCCCCCTGACCAAGACCCTATTTAGATACCTCCACTCCTGCAGCCATTGGGTGCCATGCCTCATGTTTCCTGCCTCTCCTCAAGTCACCATCATGTCCCTCTTCATCTTTCCCTTAGAGTTGATCTGGTTTGATAAGATTGTTTTCTGCTCTTTCTTGACTACCCTCCTGGCTCATCTTCCTAGCAGTATATTTGAGGTTGCAAGGTTTGGGGGGACATGTGTCTGCTCACAGTCACCAGCTTTCTAATAAAGACTCTGGATTCAACCATTCAAAATGTGGCTTCTCTGTATCTCATGATTGAATTCCCATAGAACACTCAGGAAGCTGAGATCTGAGTATGGTGGTTTGAAGCCAGTCCAGGAAGAAATATCTGTGATATTCTTATCTCTAATTAACCACTTAGAAAACTGGAAGTGGCACAGTGGCTCAAAGTTGTAGATTTTGCTACCTTGTAGCAATAAGATCTCAGGGACAGTGCCCAGGCTGAGTTCAAGTCCTACAACTGACAAAAGAAAGATAGAGAAAGATTTTCCCTTTAAACAAAAGTGCCACCTGGGCAGGCTCCTTCCTGTTAGGTGTGCCTGGGAGACTAGGCCTTCCCTTCTGTCCCCACTTCATGAAGAACTGCAAGTAGCCTTACCAGAAATCATCTGCCCCAATCCAGGAATCACCTGATTATCAATTACCTGATTGTGAGTCCACAAAAGGACCCCAGGCTCTGAGGTCACTTCCAAATCCACTGTGGCCCTACCACCTACTCATCTTTCCCTACATAATCTCTCTCCACCATTAGTTAACCTACGGAGTGCTCCATGCTCCATGCTGCAAGTTCTGCATCTGGTGCAAGGTAGCAGTTTGGTTCTCCTAATAAACTCTCTTATGCCTGAATCACATGATGGTCTCCTTTCGACAACCCTTTCACTCACTAAGAATGACATAAGAAGTTGTTTCCCAACAGCCACTTCACCACACTCAACTTACCTACTTGCCTAGAATTCACTGCAGCCATGATCCAAGGGAGTGCAGGTATAGCTTGAGATGACAGTAAACCATAACATTCATCCTTGTTACAGTGGTGTTTCAGGAACACTGAATGCAGTTGTTACAGGGTTATGGGAGCTTCCACTCAGATTTCAAAGGGAAGTCTGGAAAGTCAGACAATTGGGGTGAGAGTGACAGTGCCTCTGCAGGCAGCTCCCCACATGGCAATCCATGAAACTGAAAGTAAAGCCTAAAAAGAATGGAGATCCTTAAATAGAATTGGAACCCAATCTAACTGCTGGGGAAAGTTACAAACAAGCAGAGCCAGCTCAAAACAGAAGCTATTGAGCTGCAAATATTAATGAGGCTATGGGCAGAGGTCTAGCCTGTAGGAGCCTAGATCAGACTACCAGGTACCTTAGATGTAACACAGGGAACTAACTATAAGATTTAATGATTACCTTAATGGGTTTTGTTCTTTCTGTGTTTCATTCCCTTTTTCTATGTCTTCATTCCTGTATTTGGGAAAGGGAATGTTTATTTTCTCATTATGTGTTGGGAGTATGTAACTTATTTTACATTTTTTAGGAGCTCACAGCTAAGAGGATCGACTTTAGATTCAGTAGGGATTTTGAACTTCACACTTTTGAACAATATTGAAATGGTTATGAGTTTGTCTGTCTGAGAACGATTAAAATATGCTAAAATAAATGCATTCATTTAAAAATTTAGAGTTTGGATTTGAGAGTTGAGTAGTATAATATTTAATAGACTTGTAGAAAATATTCAGGCATATACATAATCCTGATCACTTAAGAACCTAAAGCAAATAATCTGACTTTAAACTAATTACTAACCATGATTCCAAAAAATCAAATAGAATTTACTAATTACATTTCACTGCTTTGAACATTGTTATTCATTGCTGATACATGTGCTATTCACTCTAGATTTTATATGGTAATGAGTGGTGAAAGAGAAGCTGAAAATTAAATCTGAAAGTTGATGACTCAAAGAATACTCATGTTTGAATTTTGAATGTCAGGTGCGCAGTAAATTGACATTTGTGATGAAGAAAAATGACAATAGGTACAAAAAACCCACAAGGTGATTCTTTGTTATCTTAATTCATTTTTACTCCATTGACAAGGTTAACAACTAATCAGAATGATTCTTCACCCTCTTTTGTAGTGTATATACATCATTCACTCCGTAATAGTTTTCCAGTGGCATGTTGCTGACCTACAACTTCTATCTAATTAAATTATACTGTTTTAGAAAACCAAGTTAAGAATGTTAATATACCTTTTTAATATGCTAATAAAGGTAAGATCTCTGCTGCATATACAGTATATTATAGGGTATAAATCTTCAATATATAGGAACCTATATGTATAGCATATTGGATTCTGCAACAAACTCATGCTATCTTGTTTTGGGTGAGGTATTTGAATAAAATCTGGCATCCTGCACACATAGCTTGGGAGGAAATAGATATTTCATAGCATTTTCAGGTAACTGTGCATGTGCTTCATTAATAGAAATCCCCCTCCCCAATATCTATCAGAGAGCCGTGACATTATTTTACACTTTAGTAACTCTTTATTATATAGCATAATTTTATAAATTCTTGTATCTATCTTAGCAAGGCTAATGTTATCCTGGTGCTGGTGGCTCATGCTTTTATAGTTGCTCAAGAGGCAGACATCTAAGGATCATTGTTTGAAGCCATTGTTCTATCTGCCTTAGCAAGTTTGTCAGACTATCATCTCTAATTAATCAGCAAAAATCCAGAACTAAATAAATGGTTTAAGTTGCCAAACTTTGAATGAATAAGCTAAGTGAGAGCAAAAGGTTCTGAGTCTATGGCACACACCCCCACCACACACAACTGTACATACACAAAAGGAAAGCAGATTTTAATAGGGTGAAATCCTGGCTTGAGTGTGACCAAATCATTTGAATTTCCCATTCTCTATTAGTATTTACTTTTTCTGATAAATTTGAGTGCCGAGGTTATAGATAGGCTCTGTTAAAAACAAAGCCTATATATCATTTTTTTAAGAAAAACCTGAAATTACATAATTGTCCTGAATAGCAGATATAGTGGTGTATACAGTGAGGGCCAAACATTCACTTTTGAGGACTCAGATAGAGCAGGGTGAAAGAACAGGTATGCTGCATGCTCTGTATTCATTACATTCCGTGATAGGTCCCCATTTAAAAAAAAAATAAAGAAGTTCAGCTTGGCATCAAGTGGCTTATGCCTATAATCCTAGACACACAGGAGACTGAGATCTGAGTGTTGTGATTCAAAGCCAATCCAGAAAATAAATCCAAAGGATTTCTATGTCCAATTAACCGGAAAAATCTAGAAGTAGAGCTGTGGCACAAGTGGTGGAGTACTAGCTATGAGCAAAAAGCTCAGGGGTAGTATACAGGTCTTGAGTTCAAGCCCTAGGATCAGCACACATGCATTCACACACCCACACCCACACACACCCACTCCCCCCCCACATACTACAGAATAAAGAATTTATGTTCCAAGTCACATTGTTTACTTATTAATTTATTTTTGCCACTGGAGATGAAAGATGACAAAGTTTGTTCTGTCCATGTCATTTTGAGGTTGGTTTTGGTTAATGGTCTAGTCTATGAAGGTGATTACACCTTTGGCCCTTTCTTTCTGCTTAGGTGATCTGATTCTTATGCATCGGTTTACAAGGCAATAATCTTCACTGATTTCATTGATCACTATTTTAGGGTTCTTTTCTTGTTTATTTTTTAGAGTTTCTTATTGTAAAAACACTGTACAGAAGGGTTACAGTTACATGAGTAACTGTATTGAGCATTGTTACCTCCTCCTTTGTTTTTCTCCTACCATCCCTTCCCTCCCCACCTCCCCAAATCCTCACTCCCCCAACCCCGGAATTTGTAAAGTTCACTTTCAACATAGTGTCTTGACCATCCCATTGTTACAATGGGTCAACCTGTATCCTTTTGTTACTTCCCTTCCCCTTCCCAAATTATAAAAATGTATATACAAGGTGTAGAGCACCAGAATCAAATACAGTGAAAACAGAGGTTATACCATGGGGGAAGAACATACAAAAGAAACAAAAAAAAACCCCCACATAGTACATTATAAATACATTAAAAACAATAACAATAAAGAAAAAACACTTGTGTCCCTATCTTGGGGTCCATTTCACTTAACAGTATTTTAGTTTTTAAAACCAATTTAGGACTGTTGAAACGTTTTAGAAAATGACTGCATCTCTTTTCTGACAGTCATTTTATGACTAACAACAAAATCTCAGCTTTCACTGAACTTTCTGTCTTTTGATCTTACCTTATAAAATAATTTAATTTCTCTTAATCACATTAGCTGTCAATCTCTAACTTGACAGAAATATGTATGAAGCTCATTCTCATCTTAAACATATTGGGTGTCATGTGTAAAACAATATATTCCTTCTTGGTTGCAATAAGGTCCTAGTTGATGTACTGGAATGGTCTGTTTTGACTGAATGCACCAGCACAATGAGATAATGTAGTAAGACAATAGGAGAAAGCATAGCAGTTATCATATCCAGTTAGTTCAAAGTCAGCAATCTTTTTACTTTAATAACTGCAATTCCAATTCCAAGGTATAGTATCTTGTTCAACTGATTTAGTTACCCTGTGTATAATGGATTATTTCTTAAATACAAAAGAGTTTAAATATTTAAACCAATATACACAAACACACACATTTTTTTGTTTAGCAACATCCCTTGCCATTCAGTGATAAAGCATAATGCGCAAAAAATTAACTCTTCTATGTAATTTTATTTTTATTGTCATTAGGTTGTAACAAATGGGTTTCAATTCAACATATCAATTTAAAAATGAACTCTTGCTAGGAGGAGGACAAAGAATCAGTGGGAACCGGGAAAACATACAATAGAGGGGTCCATCAACTGCACTGGACATAGATGAAAATAAACTAAGCAACCCAAAGACAGTAATAGTAACAGCTTACACTAAGCAAAAGGAAAGAAATGTAATCAGCTGATGCAGAAGAAATAATTGTATTGTCAAAGCTCATAGAATTCACAAATTTTACAGACCATGATAATGACAATTTGCCTTGTGCAGGTTAAAATGTGTTTGTGACTTTAAGTATCACTATTCCACAATACTGTGAAATATGTGAAATTTATGGAATCACCTATCTCAATTAAAAAAAAAAACTCTTATCTTTTCATAGCTCATGAATATATTTGTAGAAACTAAAATTACCTGCAGAATGAGTCTTTCTAAGTCTACGCCTCAATTCTTCCACTCCCAGTATTATATCAGTGTACAAACCCATCTCTTCCTTGGAAGATAGCAACATTTTATTTAACTAAACAGCTCAAGCCACATGCCATACATCATTAGAGAAGCCAACATCTTAGATTTTACAGACAGCTTCAGAGTTGAAATTAGTATCTAAGATTATTCCTGTAGTGATCATCTGTAGAGTCACATCAGGTAAAGGTCTGACAAAGATTGGACAGATGACTTCTTCTGCCTCCCCTGAGCACGGTGGTCCTCAGATGCTTGTTTTGTGAATATTATTTATTTTGAAAGTTGACTAATGGACCATTTTAACTGTGTAAACAATGAAACTAGCTATGCATTTATCCTTTCACCCAGGATTTGGAAATCATTAATTCAAACCTCCATATGCTTAATAAACTGAATGTCCCTGATTCTATAAATAAGCAGATACTCTTCTGTCCTGTTATAGGAGGAGAGAAGAACTGCCAAGAGCTGTCTCCCTATCTAAACCTTTGTCTCTAGTGGTAGTTAAAAAAAAGGCAACATTCAAATTTTTGTGGGCTCTATTGAAGCAATAAGTTCCATTCTATTATTATCATAAAGTCATTTTTTTTTAATTTGGAGCCCCTCTGAGGGCCTTTGGGGTTGTACTTTGAGAGCTATTCTCTGAAATGACTGGGATGAAGAAAATTTTGAAATGCAGAGAAAAATACATTAAAGCAGAGAGGTGAAAACATCTCTTTCCAAGCATTTTAGAATATAAACAAGGTTCTGAAAGCCACCACAAGGTATATGAAAGACTATTCACTCCCACAACCCCCCATCCCTTTTTACTTACTAGTTGAATCGCTGGGTCATCTGTACCCACAGTAACAGAGCAGATGATATTGCTCAATTATCAAGGCACAAATATTTTTTTCAAAGATGTTGAAAATTCCTTTTTTTTTAAAAAAAACCTTTGATAAGTCCTGGCCCAGAGGTGAGTGGCCTCCCCACCTCCCCTTTCCTTTTCAGCTGTGCTTCTCCACTATGTGCGGGAGGGGCAGCAGTTCGGTAAATAAACTTCTCCTACCTGAAAAAAAAAAAAAAACAACTTAATTTGTGAGAGATTTTGAAAATAATGATTCAACGTCCATATTATTAAAATTTTTACCTGCAATATAAGAAATCGTAGAATTTTCAAGCAAAGAAGATTTTTAGACATCATACTCTCTGTGCTTTCTTTTTCTTTTTGGTAGGTTGTGGGGCTTGAACTCTGGGCCTAGGCGCTGTCCCTCAGCTCTTCAGCTCAAGGCTAGTGCCGTACCACTTAAGCCACAGTACCACTTCCAGATTTTTTTTTGCTTATGTGGTGCTGAGGAATCGAACCCAGGGCCTCATACTTGCAAGGAAAGTACTCTACCACTGAGCCAACTTCCCAACCACAAAGTTTGTTTTTTGTTTTTGTTGGTTGTGTGTCTTGAACGCTGGGCCTGGCTCTTCAGCTTAAGGCAAGCACTCTACCACTTGAGCCACAGTGCCACTATGCTCTGTCCTTTCTGTACTACCACTTCATGAGCAATAAAGTTAAGCTTCGATGAAGTTCTCATTTTAGTATTTTGTAGCGTGTTGAAGGTAGAGCCAATTAAGCTATTTATTGTCAAATTTCACATCTTTTTCTATGTTTGCTAGAGTGAAAGTTGTGGCTTTTCCACCATTTCATTTTGTTATACTTTGACTTAATATTACCACAAGCCCCATATACAGTGACTTAAAGAGACCTTTACTTTTCTTTTATAATTAGGAGTCTATAAAATTAAACAGCTTGTGAGGCTGTTTCTGGGGTTCAATGAGATCACTTTGACAGAATCAGTGCTGTGAGTGGAGCATCATGGGAAGTTTACAGAAAAAAAAATCAATGAGGAAAGTTGGAGAGAAGCACTGAAGACAACTTCAGTCACAGGTAAGCATTCTCCCTAGAAAGAAAAGCGCACAATCATCCCACAATCATCCATTGTGGTCAGGCAAAGGATAAAGTCTGGGGCTGATGCATTGTGAAGTGCCTTCACTGTACTTTTTCCATTTTAGCAGTTGGTTTTCCCTCCAATGGTATCACTGTCTCAAGGGAGTTAACCTTTTCCTAAATGTATGGTCTGTTTGAGTCTCTATCGGTACTCTGTGTGTCTACAATTAGTTTTGTGACTCAGGCCTAAATCAATCATCATGTGCAATCCACTTTTACAGCTATTAAAATTAGCAGTAATATCTTCAACTCCATAGATCTAGTTGAAAGCTCCAGTGCAGAAAACCATGTGCATACATCATCACGTATAGCAAAAGGAGTTTATTGTCAGCAAGGACAGGCTAGCTCTCACAAGATAGAGAGTGGCAGACTGTCTTTGTGCAGGGATGATATTTGTATAGGGTCAGGGAAGTGGAAGGCTGAGGATCAGAATTTCCATGGAGGCAAGCTGTGGCCACAGCTGGAGATAGCAAGTAGCCAGGGAAAGATATCCTGTAGCTGGCATGTACCCAGGGCAGGATGTCCTGCAACTGAACAGTAGAGGAGACATATGGCCGGGGTAGGTTATCATGATTACAGCAAGAGGATTTCGCTGATGCATCTGGAGGCCAAAGACACATGCAGTTTAGCTAACAGTGGGATACTTTGACCTGGCCTGTCCTGTCCTATAGAGGAGGCTGTAAATCCAAAATGGTGGTTAGTATGCTAACATTAGTACTCAATATCACTGTTTCAGAATTTTTGCTACAAATGGGCCATGATGGAAGTTTGTAGATAGGAAACATATGAACCCCATACACAAAGGATCATATATTAAAGATATGGTCCACAGGTGATGGAGCTTTGGAGAGATAGTGGAACATTGTGGAGGTAGGGGCTTAATAGAAGGAAGAGAATATCAGGAAATTGTACTTGAAGTTAGATTTGTGTCCACCCGAGCCCCATCCTCTCTTTTTGCTTCTCAGAGGTTATAGGCATTCAATTTTGTTCACCCATCCACTTCTCACCATAATGTATGGTTCTCCAAAGGACCAGAAGTGAATGAAGCCAACCAACAGCAAAGTGTGAAATTTCAAGGCAAAATAAATATTTTCTTCATATAGATGATTATTTCAAGTAGTTTGTCACAGTACAGAAAGCTGAGTATTAAACTCACCTTGTGCTTTGTGTTTATGTGTTTGTTTGCAGTGTGTGTATGAGAGAGAGAGAGAGAGAGAGAGAGAGAGAGAGAGAGAGAGAGAGAGAGAGAGAATTTCTCTGTGTATATCCCGACCCATGTGTGAATCTCAAACTTGCCATACTGAGTCAAACATTTAGAGGAAGGCAAAACCAAGACAATGAGACAATTTAAGTTGTTATTTCTTATAACTTAACATAACCTATCTGACCCACTATTGTAAAATATTGATATGAATAATTCAAGTTTCCATTCAAACTAAAACTGTTTACTGAGGGATTGTCACAAGATAACACAATCTTTTTTAGGATTTTATTTTATTTTATACATAAAAGTGTACATTAATTACTAAATAAGACAAAAATATATACCTGCAAGAGTAACAAAGATGATCTTAAAATCAATAAAATTATAGAGCAGTTGTATATAAGAAGGCAATGTTACATATAGCTTATTATCTGGATAGACATGTGTCAAAAATAGAGAATAATGTATAGTGTAGGTGGGGAAAAAGTGAGAAAAGGAATGTCAAAAAATGTATAAGAACCTATTTCTGGATTAACCTCTAATCAAGTTTTCAGAAGCTTATTATATATTAGAGATAATATATAGTTTACTGCATTGTGTAAGGCATGAAATCCTGTACATGTAATAGATGATTAAGTGGGCTTGGGGATTTTAAAATAATAATATTATTGTCCTTTGTTTTGAAATGTCATTCTTACAGTAATCAGTTAGTTAACCTGGAGAAGGTGAATTCAGGAGAATATTGAAGTATTTCAAGTAAAGTTCAACTAATTACACAGGTACCAGAAAATTCATATTCCAATATGATTTCCACAGTTCCATGAAATTAAAGCAAAAAGGCATCCAAGAAGAGACAAAGAAAGATGTACAGTTAGCTATCACATAATTTGTACAGGATTTTTCTGTGGTAAGCTAGAAATACTATACCAGCTGATATTTCCATGAGGGTTTTAAAAAAAAGTGCAAAAGGGAAGAATCAAAGAAATGGTTTCATATTATTTTCCCATGGACAAAACAGCTGTTTCAAGAAAAAAATACCTTGTAGAAAACTAAAACTAGATCCTTATATATCACCCTGCACCAGAATCAACTCCAAGTGGATCAAAGGACTCTGAGTCAAAGCAGACACTCTGAAAACATTACAGAATGGAATAGGAGAAACCCTAGGTCTCCTTGGCACAGGCCCAAATTTTCTTAATAGAGACCCGGAAACACAACAAATCAAAGAAAGGTTGGACAAATGGGATTGCATGAAATTGCAGAGCTTCTGCATGGCAAAGGACATAGCTAGCAAGATCAATAGAAAGCCCACAGATTGGGAGAAGATCTTCACTAGCCATACAACGGACAAAGGTCTCATATCTAAAATATACTTGGAACTCAAAAAATTAAATCCCCCAACAACAAATCCTCAAAGAAACAACTGCCCAATAAATAAGTGGGCTAATGACTTGAAAAGAAACTTCTCTGAAGAAGAAAGAAGGAAGGCCAATAGACACATGAAGAAATGCTCAACCTCCCTAGCCATAAAAGAAATGCAAATCAAAACAACATTGAGATACCACCTCACCCCAGTTAGAATGGCTATAATCAAGAACTCTAACAATAACAGATGCTAGAGGGGATGTGGACAGAAGGGAACCTTACTTCATTGTTGGTGGGAGTGTAAACTTGTTCAACCATTTTGGAAAGCAGTATGGAGGTTCCTGAAAAGACTTCATATAGAGCTCCCCTATGACCCAGCAATCCCACTTTGGGGCATTTACCCAAATGTTTACAAACAAGACCACACTAGAGCTACCAGCACAACTATGTTTATTGCAGCATTATTTACCATAGCTAAGATCTGGAACCAATCCAGATGCCCCACAGTAGATGAATGGATCAAGAAAATGTGGTATATATACACAATGGAATTCTATGCCTCCATTAGAAAGAATGACATTGCCCCATTTGTTAGGAAATGGAAAGGCTTGGAAAAAATTATATTAAGTGAAGTAAGCCAGTCCCAAAGAAACATAGGTCCCATGATTTCCCTTATTTGCAATATCTAGTAAATGTATGAGTCAAGCAGAAAAGGTCAGATAATGTGATGTTAGGAAAATGAACCCTTAGATATGTTTTTAAATTTTTTTCTTTCATGCATTTGTTTCTAACTCATTTATAAGATTATTTCTTTGTTGCTTTGTATGTCCCTCCCCCACAGTATAACCCCCACTTTCACTATATTTGATGTCAGTATAATTTGTGGAGGAGATGGGGAAAAACAAGTCGTTTAAGGATAGAGGTGGACCTGTTGCAACTATGAGAAGTACAAGTTGTCATGTCGAAAAGGAACTTTACAACTTTGGTGCGGGGGGGGGGGGGGGGGGGGGGGGTGGATTGGGTGGGTGGAGCGGGGGGAGGCTGGGAAGGGATGTGAAGGGTAAACAAAGGAGGAGGCTTTAATGCTTGATAAGAAATGTACTCATTATCTTGCCCATGTAATTGTAACCCCTCTGTACAGTATGTTCACAAAAAATAAAATTAAAATACAAAAAGAAAAAAATATTCTAATTGTTTGAAAAATGTTTTCTCATTATGTTTAAATATTATGCTTTAAATATAAATTTATAATATAGCATAAATCATCATGTCACATTTCCTTTTCCATTTTTCAAAAAGAGCTTAAAATCCTTAGGAGTTTAGTTGTAATGTAGGCCTAAGTATTTTTGTAATAATTAGAAGATAATAATGAATCATTTATATTACAGTATATCTGATGATGTCATATATGGGATATCTTGGAAAAGTTTGAAAGCACATCAACAACATTTTAAACATTGGAAGGCACTATAGAATTTCAATTTCACTTTAGTAAAAGTATATCCATGAGATCAAGAAAATGTGGTATATATACACAATGGAATTCTATGCCTCCATCAGAAAGAATGACATTTCCCCATTTGTTAGGAAATGGAAAGGTTTGGAAAAAATTATATTAAGTGAAGTAAGCCAGGCCCAAAGAAGCATAGGTCCCATGGTTTCCCTTATTTGCAATATCTAGTATAGGTATGAGTCAAGCGGAAAAGGTCAGATAATGTGATGTTAGGAAAATGAACCCTTAAATATGTATTTTAATGTTTTCGTTTCTTTCATGCATGTGTTTCTAACGCATTTATAAGATTATTTCTTTGTTGCTTTGTATGTCCCTCCCCCACAGTGTAACCCCCGCTTTCACTATATTTGATGTCAGTATAACATGTGGAGGAGATGGGGACAAACAAGTCGTTTAAGGATTCAGGTGGACCTGTTGCAACAATGAGAAGTACAAAATGTCATGTCAAAACCAGCTTTACAATGTCGGTGTGGGGGGGGGAGGGGGGTATAATTGGGTGGGGGGAGGGGGGAGGCTGGGAAGGGAGGTGAAGGGTAAACAAAGGAGGAGGCTGCAATGCTTGGTAAGAAATGTATGCATTATCCTGCCCATGTAATTGTAGCCCCTCTCTACAGTATGTTCTCAAATAAAATAAAATAATATTAAAAAAAAAGTATATCCATGAACTATATGATTGTATCTATTTGCATTGTCAGGGAAAATAAACATAATTATAGAAGTTCTAGACCTGAGTGTATGTCATAGGTTCTGTTAACATTCTCACATGCAACATATAATGCAATTTTTTAAATTAAATTTTAAAATGTAGAAGACAAGGAATAAGAAAGAAGATATAACTCGTAACTTTCAATTAAAACAATTAACAAGATCAAACCTGGGTATAGTTCCATGGGTTGAATTATATCTCCCTATTAAAAGCCAGGACACAGTAAAGACAATTGCATGTTTATGTTCTTTGCTGCACTATTCATCATAGCCTAGTTATAGAAACAGAACAGATGCCCTTCAATGGATGGATGGTTCAAGACAATGTAACACACACACAAACACACACACACACACACACATACACACACACATACACACACACATACAAAATGGAATTTTACTCATCTATCAGAAAGAATAATATTATGTCATTTGCAGGGAAATGGATAGACCAGGAAAAATTAAGCTAAGTAAGTCAAACTCAGAGAAACAAATGGTGCAAGTATTTTCTCATATCTGGAAGTTAAATCTAAAATACAAGCATGCATGAAAAAATATACAAGGTCATATGTACAAATAAACAAATTGAATAAATTATGCTATATTCAGGGGAGGATTCCAATGATGTAACTTCTGAATAACTAACAGTTTATCAAAATGAATATCAGGAATTGGAAGCATGTTTTCTAGAGATCGTAGGAGTAAAGTGAAAGACAAATGGAGAGAGAAAGAGCCAGGAAACACAGTCATTGTGTTCAATGAACATATGTGACAATGGAACCGTGTCACTTGAGGGAAAGATAAAGGAGAAAGATGGAAGGGGTTACATTGATCAAGGTTCATTTCACTCATAATTTGACATGTTAAAATGTAACGTCTTTGTAAAGCTACTTAAAATTAAACAAGCAAACATATAATTGATGTCTTTACTTATTAGTAATAATACCAAACTTGGATATAGTTGTTACAGAGGTTATCACCTTAAATGAGGTTATCAGTGTGAGGACAAATCCAAAAATAAAAGATATGTTTATCAAAAGGGAAAAATCCAACAGACATACGGAGAGAAAATGATAAGATCCACAGGGAGAGCATTATGTTAAAACCCAGGAAGATAGGTATACCAACAAACCCCAGAAGCTAGAAAGGAGCAGAGAAACCTCTCATGAGGTCAAAGCCTGACTTTTGACCGTTGACACTGGAATGTAAGGCAATATATTTCTCCCATTTTAAGCCACAATTTTTTTTGTTGTTTTTCTAAAATTGGATGCATACTACATTCAGAAAGCTTGTGGTGACCACTCTATCACAAAGAAGGAAAAATTGATGGATCCAATGTATCCTAAAGTTCTATACTCTCTTTTAACTTATTATTTCCTAGTTGGCCAACCAGGATGATTTTTGTCATCTTTTGTCATAGGAACAAGCACTCACAGTACATTAGTGGAGAAATTCAAACACATTTAATTCTGTACATTAGAATCAGCTGAACCATGCAGGGTCCAGCTGAACTGAGCTGGTCTCAGTTTTGGATTTCTTCTTCATTTTCTATCACTCGAAGACAAATAAAGGAATAAATGCTCATTAGAACATGGTTATACTACACAAAAAATGATGGGAATAGCAATATGATTGTGACTGCTTTTTACAGACTCTGGAACTAGAAGCTTTACCCACATTAAGTTACACACATTAATTTATCAGAGTATATGATGTAGATGTAGACCCTGCTTACTTAAAAATTCTGTGAAGGCTTGAGGTATAATTTTATTATACACAGAGATAGAAATTATTGAAAACAATATTATAATTTATCATGATTGGGAATACATATTTCACTCTGATTCACAACATGCAATCAACCATCTCTCAAAAATAGCTCAAGGCACTCAGAATATTGCAAGTTTTAAATCTATGGCTATCATTTCTGTGTTCATAAATACAAATGAGAATATCTACATTTAGGAGATGAGATTTTTCTATATTTAAAAGTAAAATTATTTTTTTCTATAAAATAATCTTCTGAAATCATTGTTAAATATTTTTTTCAAATTTTAGCTGATACTTCTGAACATGTAGGAGAAGGCAGTAGCAATTATTCAAGACCATGTGTCCTGTTCCTGCAGCTTCTGTAACAGTTAATTGCGTGGTGACAGAAGTAAAACCAGCATGTCTGACCACTTTTTCATTTAAAAAGTCACATCCAATGGGTTCAGTTTAGAACCAGTGGGAAGAAAGTCAGAGGACTGCTGATATTTGGTTTGTCATATTGTATTGAAACAGTTAGAAGGGGTTCTGTGTTCCTCATGTCTATCTACTGATCAGAAGGAAATCTAACTTGATCTCTAGAAATCTACTTCAGATATTTATGCCACAATAAGTCTTATCCTAGTAGGAATAAATAGTTCCATGACGACATCATCTTCATACAATGTCTGCCACATAAAGGACACTAGGAAAGAAGTAGGAAAATTTGTCATCAAAGTAAGTTGTGTTATCATATGTGGTATGTTATCTATATATGCATAAATAATGAAGTAGTGATGTCTTAATAAAATCAATTTTTTATTATTAGGTTATTATTACTGTCATGGTATACCTCCATCACTTAGGCATATGTGAAGTCCTACATCTTGTGTCTAAAGTTTAATTTAGGAGATTTATATATGCAATGTTTGATAAGCAGCTTTTAAAACATTTTTCTTCAGATGACATGATTTTGTATTTAAAGAATCCCATAGACTCCACTCCCAAATTACTCAAGCTGATTCAAAACTTTGGCAAAGTAGCAGGTTATAAAATTAATCCCCAAAAATCAATGGCTTTTCTGTATGCCAACAATGAGAAAAGTGTGGCTGAAATTAGGAAAGCAACTCCATTTGTAATAGCCCCACAAAAAATAAAATACCTAGGAATTAACTTAACTAAAGAAGTGAAGGACCTCTATGATGAAAACTTTAAAATCTTAAAAAAGGAAATCAACACAGAACTTAAAAAATGGCAAAACCTCCCATGCTCCTGAATTGGAAAGATTAACATCGTGAAAATGGCAATACTTCCCAAGGCTATCTACAAATTCAATGCAATACCTATCAAAATTCCAACCTCATTCTTCAAGGAACTAGAAGAGGCAAGCCAAAAATTCATATGGAACAATAAAAGACCCCGAATAGCAAAAACGCTCCTCAATGGAAAGAACACTGCTGGAGGAATATCAATACCAAATTTCAAACTCTACTATAAAGCCATAGTAATCAAAACAGCTTGGTATTGGCATAAGAACAGACCTCAGGACCAATGGAATAGAATTGAAAACCCAGAAATGAACCTACAGACCTATAGCCATCTAATCTTCGATAAGGGAGCTAAAACAATAGAATGGAAGAAAGACAACCTCTTCAGTAAATGGTGCTGGCAAAATTGGTTAACTACATGTAGAAAACTAAAGCTAGATCCTTATATATCACCCTGCACCAGAATCAACTCCAAATGGATCAAAGACCTTGAACTCAAAGCAGACACTCTGAAAACATTACAGAATGGAATAGGAGAAACCCTAGGTCTCCTTGGCTCAGGCCGAAATTTTCTGAATAGAGACCCGGAAACACAACAAATCAAAGAAAGGTTGGACAAATGGGATTGCATCAAGTTGCAGAACTTCTGCAGGGCAAATGACATAGCTAGCAAGATCAATAGAAAGCCCACTGTTTGGGAGAAGATCTTTACTAGCCATACAACAGACAAGGGTCTCATATCTAAAATATACTTGGAACTCAAAAAATTAAACCCCCAACAACAAATCCTCAAAGAAACAACTGCTCAATAAATAAGTGGGCTAAAGACTTAAAGAGAAACTTCTCTGAAGAAGAAAGAAGGATGGCTAATAGACACATGAAGTAATGTTCAACATCCCTAGCCATAAAAGAAATGCAAATCAAAACAACATTGAGATATCACCTCACTCCAGTTAGAACGGCAAAAATCAAGAACTCTAACAACAACAGATGCTGGAGGGGATGTGGACAGAAAGGAACCTTACTTCATTGTTGGTGGAAATGTAAACTTGTCCAACCACTTTGGGAAGCAGTATGGAGGTTCCTCAAAAGACTTCACATAGAATTCCCCTATGACCCAGCAATCCCACTTTTGGGCATTTACCCAAATGTTTACAAACAAGACCACACTAAAGCTACCAGCACAACTATGTTTATTGCAGCATTATTTACCATAGCTAAGATATGGAACCAACCCAGATGCCCCTCAGTAGATGAATGGATCAAAAAAATGTGGTATATATACACAATGGAATTCTATGCCTCCATCAGAAAGAACGACATTGCCCCATTTGTTAGGAAATGGAAAAACTTGGAAAAAATTATATTAAGTGAAGTAAGCCAGGCCCAAAGAAACATATGTCCCATGGTTTCCCTTATTTGTAATATCTAGTATATGTATGAGTCAAGCGGAAAAGGTCAGATAATGTGATGTCAGGAAAATGAACCCTTAGATGTGTATTTTAAGGTTTTTTTCTTTCATGCCTGTGTTTCTAACGCATTTTAAGATTATCTCTTTGTTGCTTTGTGTGTCCCTCCCCCACAGTATAACCCCTGCTTTCACTATATTTGATGTCATTATAACTTGTGGGGGAGATGGGGAAAAACCAGTTGTTTAAGGATACAGGTGGACCTGTTGCAACAATGAGAAGTACAAGTTGTCATGTCCAAAATGAGCTTTACAATGTCGGTGGGGGGGGGGAAGGGGGGGAAGGAGAAGGATTGGGATTGGGGGGAAGGGGGGAGGCTGGGAAGGGATGTGAAGGGTAAACAAAGGAGGAGGCTGCAATGCTTGGTAAGAAATGTATGCATTATCTTGCCCATGTAATTGTAACTCCTCTGTACAGTATGTTCACAAATAAAATTAAATTAAATTAAAATAAAAACATTTTTCTTGTTTCACAGTAAGGAAAACTGATATACTGATCGATACTGTCATAAATTTAGAGCAACTAACTTATGGACAAAATGATGCAGATAAGCATTTGTTTGAATACATTAACAAATATTATCTCACAAGTCAGTGTTCTAAATGCAAATCCCTGGGTAGATCCACAGCCAAATGTCTATGATAAAAGTGAGAAATAGCTGGGCACCAGTGGCTCTACAACTATAATTCTAGATACACAGGATTCTGAGATCTGTGAATTGATACTCTTATCAAATTGGTAGGTCTTTGTAATCTATTTTACTAATTTACTAATCCAACAAACCTTAATTGTACATTTATTTTGTGCTAAGAATTCTTCGTATCACCTTAAAAAATAATCGAGTGTACAAACATGTACACATACAACAATAAAATAAGATGCTTTAATAGTTTTCAGTGAAGAAAATATGGAATGAAAAAACAAGAACACATCTGTTATTGAAATTGGTCATGAACTAAGACATAAAATTTCTTTAGGAGGACAGGTGTTGAGATCTGATGATCAGAGTTTAGAGCCAGCCTGGACAGGAAAATCTATGAGACTTAATCTCAAATTAAACACCAAAAAGATGGAAGTGAAGCTGTAGCTCAAGTGGTAGAGTGCTAGCCTTGAGTGCAAAACCACAGAGGAAAAGCTTTGACTTCAAGCCACAGAACTGCTACAAAAAACAAAAAGTAAAAAAAAAAAAATTCTGTAGGGTCTGATGTACGAATATCATTAAAAATTATATATACAGACTTTTTAAAACATGATTTGTTTTCAAGGAGAATATGCAAATTTAAGAGAGCATACTCAAGTTTTTCATTAAGTTTTTATTGTGAAAATACTGTACAGAGGGGTTACAGTTACATGAGCAAGGTAATGAGCACATTACCTTTGTTTTCCCCTACCATCCTTTCCCTCCCACCTCTTCAGCTACGAGAGGTTCCCCACCCCAAATTGTAAAGTTCGTTTTCTGACATAGCCTCTTATGCATCTTGTTGTTGTAAGGAGTCAATCTGTATCCCTATTTAAACAATTTGTTTTTTCCCTTCCCCTCCCCAAATTAAACCAACATCAAATACAGTGAAAACAGGGGTTATACCGTGGGGGAGGGACATACAAAGCAACAAAAAAATCACATGGTATCTTATAAATACATTAGAACAAAGGAAGGATAAAACGACTTGTGTCCCTATCTTGGGGTTCATTTTGCTTACCATCATTTTATCTGACCTTTTCTGCTTGTCTCAGACATATACTAGTTATTGCAAATAAGGGAAATCATAGGACCTATGTTTCTTTGGGACTGGCTTACTTCACTTAATATAATTTTTTCCAAGTTTTTCCATTACCTAACAAATGGGGCAATGTCTTTCTTTCTGATGGAGGCATAGAATTTCATTGTGTATATATACCACATTTTCTTGATTCATTCATCTACTGAGGAGCATCTGGTTTGGTTCCATATCTTAGCTATGGTAAATAATGCTTCAATAAACATAGTTGTGCTGGTAGCTTTAGTATGGTCTTGTTTGTGATCATTAGGCATACCCAACTTTATATTCCAAGAAAAATTTTCTTTTTTAAAAAAATAAATTTTTTATTGTGAAAATACTGTACAGAGGAGTTACAATCACATGAGCAAAGTAATGAATACATTTCTTATCAAGCATTGTTACCTCCTCCTTTTTTTCCCCTACCATCCCTTCCCTCCCATCTCTACAACTACAAATAACCTAATGAAAAATCCTGAGGAAATAAAAACTGGAATGAAAGTCTTTATGGATGATAATTAATTACTTACTTGCATATATGGAAAGTTGGTGTCTTCATTTTATACACATTTAAATCAGAATATAAGACTAAATGAATGTGAGTATTCAATTAAGAAATTTACATAGCAGAAAAAAGTAATTTTAATTATGTAATATACTAAATTATTGAACCTATTGGGGAAGTAAATGTTTGAACCAACATATAAAGATGCTTGATTAATATATTTTTTCTTGTTAAAAAATATTAAACACAAATGTTTTTGAACTTTATGAAAACATTAAAATTAATGGAGTTTTTGGAAAAGTTATTTATGGATAAACTCTCAAGTTCCTTCCCTTCTAGGAGCAGAATTATGCTAGAATTATAATTATGCTATAAAATTGTCTGTTATTATGTAGAGGGCATCATACTGACTTTAGAAAGTGCCATTTGTGTACTTCTGCAGACAAAAGTGCATTTTAAATTTTTCTATCAAGTAACATTGAAGAGACTGATATCTATTATGTTCTAGCAATGGAATAGAGCATTGCATATGTTCAGAGAGAAGCAAATAATTTTATATTTTTTTGTATAATTCTCCAGGAAGAACAAAGAGAGAGCAGAAGGAAATATTCTCTATGTTTAATTTAACATAAAATAGGGTTATCTGACCAAGTATTGAACAGGCACAATAATTAAATGTCATTGTTCTTCCCAATTTTCAACTTTCCAGTTATGAAAAATACACATAGGGGCTGGAGGCATGGCTCAAGTGATAGAGTGCCAGTAAGCAAGTAAGTTTAACATGTGAAAGGCCCAAAAATCTAAATAAAAACAAAACAAGCTGGGCACTGTTAGCCCACACCTATATTAAGAGTTAAACAATTAAATATGGTTTTGTGGTATATGGCACATAAGAATGTAGAACAGAAGAATAAATTCCCCTTCAGCAAACTTTCTGGTTCATATAATAGGACTTAAGCCAGATAGATGGCAAATTAGTTCCTCAAGAAGTAAATCCAAACATTCTGCATTGAGGTCAAGTGTCAAGTGTCTAATGAGTAATAGTATGCTTTATTTCTTTCACTTGTCTTTAATTAACTTTATAGAATATTTAACATCAGCATGAAGTTAAAAATAGTATATTAAAAGCACAATTCATCTCTTCCCACATTGGGTTATAATCACAGGCTTTCACAGCAACTTAATCACAGCATTGGAGTGCAACCTCCTCCCCCAAAAAAACATGGCTCAGAAACAGATGTACCAAATCAGTTTAACATAAGGATGTCACTATATAATATAATAACTCACTCCATCTTCAGGGTGTTCAAGTAAACTTAATTATGTAGTAATCATTACCATACACTCTAGAAAACACAGAAAAGAAATTGTGAAGTTATAACTAAATTAATTCATCTTCCATTTTTATCCATGAGAATTAATCATTGGTACCAGATTTGCTTCATTTCCTTTATTAGTTTTAATATCAATGGGAAACATGCAGAAAAAATTAAGGTATTATTTAAATAACTACTAGAGAGAGGCTCATTATTACTAAGTAATGTCCCCAATCTCTCTGCCAAAATGTCACTACTGTCAGTAAGGTGAGGAGAGGAGATCAAGATGTAGATACCTGGCATTGCTGGGACCCATTACCTGCTCAGGTACGGCTTCAGAAGAGCTTCATGCTTGGTTTAGTCCTCTGCTCTGTCACATTCAAGTTTTAATATATCCATCTTTGAAGCTGTGTGTTATACTTGACATCCAATGGGCATATATGTAATATATGTGTATGTATATATATATATATATGTATATACATATGTTGCTATATGCATCCCGGTGTGGTGGCTTTTCCATTTATCTATTGACTCATGAAGAACCATGAGTCCAACATCCAGTTGGTCCTGTTGACCTAGTTCCCTTCTGATGTATCATGCATACAGAATTCCAGGTGGCTCATCGACCATAGAGTTCAGGGAGAATCCAGGTAAGGGCAAGGTGAGCCAGGCACAGCTAGAAGTGAGTAGGTGGGAAAGATAACAGCCACACAAGGTTTAAATTTCTTTCACAACTATTCTAATTCAAGCACACACAGACACACAGATACACACACACACACACACACACACACACACACACAAGTATTGCCTTATTACTCAAGTTCCTTCCATGTTTAACTATATGTAAAGGCAACAGAAATTTGGTCTACCCAGAGTTCCTTTCTCTGTAGGCCTTCCTAGTACAGCACTCAACCAAAGACAGGGATGGCCACTAGAAAACTGTACTCAATGAGTGCTTATTTTATTTTATTTTTGTAATTTGGACTTGAGGCCTATGTCCAGGATTCTGATAATAATTATCTGAATATTTGAGTCCAAGCTATGAATAGAATATCATGGGACCATTTTGTGATCCTGTGTTTGATTTTGTAAAGCCAGCAGCTTGTAACATAAAAATTAACAGTGATAGAGTGCTTGTCTATCAATTGTGAGGCCTGAGTTCAAATTTCACAACCTCCAAAAAATAAAAAAGAGAGAGAGAATAGCAAAGGATCATGTATTGAGTACCAGCTAGGAAAAACACTAACAAATTAAAAATAATGACAAATCAATAAAGACTAAAAACATGAAAAATAAATATTTTTGTGCCTTTAATAGCATTTTCTCCTTGATTTTAAGCAAGTGATTCTATATGCCATTTTTTACTGGATGCCACTGATGAAGTTGGGAGAGACACAGCAAAGACACTGGAAAGATGGGACAGGTATAGATGGGGGCTTCCCAGAGGGTCTTGGCTGAGAACCAGGGTGCAAAAATATGATGGATGTTTCAGGGCTTAGTAGAAAACAATTTTCTGTTACTTCATGCTGGATGATATAAATGGCCAAAAAGCATCGTGTTTTGGAAGCAAGAATGAAGGTATCTTGTTAGCCTTGCCCTAATATTAAGAAACTCTTAGTAGAGAGGACATGCTATTATTTAAATTACAAAAATATACAAAATAAGAGTTCACTTGTCTCAGACATATACTAGTTATTGCAAATAAGGGAAACCATGGGACCTAAGTTTCTTTGGGCCTGGTTTACTTCACTTAATATATTTTTTTCCAAGTCTTTCCATTTCCTAACAAATGGGGCAATGTCAGTCTTTCTGATAGAGGTCAGATAAGTTGATGTTAGGGAAATGAACCCTAAGATATGTATTCAAATATTTTTTTTCTTTCAGGCGATTGTTTCTAACACATTTATAAGATTATTTCTTTGTTGCTTTGTATGTCCCTCCCCCATGGTTTAACCCCTGCTTTCACTGTATTTTAGGTTGGTATAATTTGTGGAGGGGAAGGGAAAAAACAAATCGTTTAACTAGGGATACAGGTGGAACAATTGCAACAATGAGATGTACAAGTCGTTTTGTGGGAAAACGAACTTTACAACTTTGGTGGTGGAGGGGAGGAAGATTGGGTGGGGGGATGGGTGGGATGGGAAGGGATGGGAAGGAGAAACAAAGGAGGAGGCTACAATGCTTGATAAGAAATGTACTCATTATCTTGCCCATGTAATTGTAACCCCTCTGGTACAGTATTTTCACAATAAAAAAAAGCCAAAAAAAAAAAAAAAAAAAACAGCAACAAAGATTAAAAAAAAAAAAAGAGTTCACGTTTTCCTTATTTGCAATAACTAGTATATGTCTGAGACAAGCAGAAACGGTCAGATAAGTTGATGTTAGGTGAAATGAACCCCAAGATAAGGACTCAAATGGTTTTTCTTTCATGCGATTGTTTCTAACATATTTATAAGATGATTTCTTTGTTGCTTTGTATGTCCCTGCCCCACAATATAACCTCTGTTTTCACTGTATTTGATGTTGGTATAATTTGTGGAGGGGAAGGGAAAAAAACAGATCATTTAAACAGGGATACAGGTGGACCCATTGCAACAAGGAGATATACCAGATGCTATGTAGAAAAAATGAACTTTACAACTTTGGCAGCGGGAGGGGGAGGAAAGGGCCGGTTGGGAAGGGATAGGAAGGGGAAACAAAGGAGGAGGTAACAATGCTTGATAAGAAATGTACTCATTATATTGCCCATGTAATTGTAACTCCTCTATACTCTATTTTTACAATTTAAAAAAAAAGAAGAGTTCATGTGATAAATCACCATAGACAAGATACGGAAATATAGAAAAAAAATGCACACTAATAGACAAATAGTGCAATATCAGACACACTAAAAGAGATTTTATTTATCATGAAAAGGGAACAAAGAAAAAAATTGTATGATCATCTTCACACAACAGAAAACTGTCTAACAAAAATCTCAGAATAATAGATATAAAAAGAAAGTAATTCTTCTGGATTAAAAAAATGCTTGTAAAAATGAACTGCTTTTTGTAAATATAGTTCTATAAAATTTTTTCTTCCGGTGTAGAATAAAGAAAGTAATGATAACATTTATAGCCAACATTTTTTGAGACTAAGAACATAACAAAAAGCATAAGATACAGGAAGCAAATATTAATTATTTTTCCTATCAGACACAATTTTCTAATAAGAGAAATCTAAGGAATAATATCAAAATAAATCTTTATTGGAATTAATAAATTTAGTAAGATTCCAAGGTAGAAGGTAATAAAAAATTAAATGTAATCATATTAAAATAGAAAATAAAATGGATAATGTGATTAATGAGATAAAAAGATTGTCTTAAAAGTTAGATGAAAAAGTAAAATAACCAGAAAAGTTTAAAATTCCCCCAAAAGAAAATAAATTGTTCTGTATCGATTTAATTTTGATGTACATGCAGGCATAATGTCAATACCACATAAATAATTAACAGGTAAAATACATCATTGCAAATGGAATAGCTCTTCACTCTAACCTTTAACATAGTTGTAAAAACAATTTAGATAGTGAGGGATATCCTTTTAAATCAATAAATGATTATCCATAGACAAAAACTAGAACCATGACTTAAACTATACAACTTCTTCAAGTAGTTGTGAACTTGAGCTAGAGATATACCATGAACTTAAAACATAAATTGAAACTACATATGTCCCTTGCCCTGAAAGGCTATAGCAAAAATATATTTTTTCTACCTGGCACCAATAAAGCTGACTTCTTAGGGTCCCAAATCAAACCCAGCTGGGTTTGACTCTATGCGACTCTCATCTCCAATTAAGTAACAAAAAAAGCCAGAAGTGGAGCTGTGGCTCAACTGGTAGATCACTAATCTTAGCAAAAAAGCTTGGGAGAGTGCCAAGACTCTGAGTTCAAGGCCCAGGACCAACACCCCCTGACAAAAAATAAATTGAATTTAAAAAGCATCTCTCTATGTATAGAGACATACATCTTTTATCTATACATAGACACAGATATCCATTTATACATCTATGTAGATAAAAGCTGTATCTATTTAGAACTATCTATAGATCTATATCTATGAAGATCTATATATAGATATATCTATATATAGATATATTTTTGTATATTTCTGTTTCTATCTATAGAGAAATTAGAGAAATATATACAGATATCTAGACATATATAGATATCTATGTTTATCTATAGATCTATATATATAGACATATATAGATATCTATAGATAAATATAGATATCTATATATGTCTAGATATCAATATATATTTGTCTAGATATCTATATATGTCTAGATATCTATATATAGATATGTAATATATATAGATATCTATATGTAAATATATTAAAATATAGATATAACTATAATATAATATATAGATAGACACTTATATATAAATATGTATAAATATTTGTGGATATAGATCTATCTATAATGTTTAGATATCTATATTTCATATAACATATATATCTAGTTATATTATTAAATTTTTCTTTATATAATATATAGAGATAATATAAGATAAATGTAAAGATAAAAATTTAATGATATAATATCTAGAGATAAATATATAATATATAATATAATACAAATATATAACATATAATATGTATGAATCTAAATATGTTGCTCTAAATATTATATCATTAAATTTTTATCTTTCTATTTATATTTAAATATGCTATATATATATTTGTGTATATGGATACATTTATCCATTTCTGTCCATCTATCTATATACATGTGTGTATAATTTTTTAAATGTAACTCCTTTTAAATGGACACAAGTAGCTTCCACCTAGCTACATAGGCCTGAGCATCAATGCTCATAGATCTGAACATCGATGCTCAAAGCCAGCTTGGGTAGACAAATCAAAGAGACTCATCTCTAATTAACCAACAAAAAAGCCAGAAATCAAAGGTGTGTCTCAAGGGATAGAGCCAGCCAAGAATATGAGGCTCTAAATTCCAATCTTAGAGACTAGCACACAAAAACATTAAAGAAGAAAAATATGATTTCTTTGAAAGAAATATTTGAATTACATTTATTTAATGTAGATAATATTATAGGGTTATTAGTATGCTATTGTTATTTTGTTCTAGCATTAAGAGTGAATTTTCATTTTAATCTCTCTAATGAAACCATTTTATGATGGAATTTATATTTAGTGAATTATTTATTCTTCCAGAGAATATTCATAATTAAAACAATTATGAGAATGATATATAAATTATAAAAGTGTAATGAAATCAACAGAAGGATAAAATATTGGGAAAATAAATGTAAATGTTAGATTAGTATCAAATGTATGCATTTGTTATATTCTACTTTAATGTTATCAATATATTTAGAAACACTGAGACAATTCTCACTTAAAGCAGTATAAGATGTTCAGTTCAAGGGCACCACATTTTTGCTAATTCTTAACATTTTAATGTCCTTCCTTGATAACATATTAAAAAATAGTTTTTACATGTTCTAGATAGGAACTATCTTATTCAAAATATAATATTAGTAGCTAAAAGATGATTACAAATTGCATTTCCTCTATGGCATTCCTGAACAAACCATACGTGATAAGGGGTAAGTGATGTGCTACAGACACAAGATATAATTATGGTCCCACCACCTCAACTTCTTGGGAAGTTGAATGGACAAGTACATTTTACTTCTTTCTGTTTTATATTATTTATTTTTTATTTTCATGTAGTTTCACAAAGTGGTTTCAATTTATCATGTTTATTTATGAGTACAATGAAGCTTGATCTGTATCACTCCTTCCATCTTCTACCCTCACCTCTCCAAACTCACCCATACGTTTTGTTTTTACATACGTACACTATGTCATTTTAAAACTAAATTGACAACAAATTGACTTGATTTCCATACCAATCCCATTTATCCCGATAAAATCATTAATAAATCCCTTCTAAAATTATTATTACATAATCTTTGATGCATGTAATAACAAAAATGCATCCTGCCCGTAAATGCTCACATGACCCATCACTGAATGGCTTTAAATCATTATCAACTCTATATTGTCACTACGTAAAAAAGAAGTAGTGACCCCAGAAGTGATGGCTGCAGACCTTTCTGGACCTAGAAACTAGAGACAGGTTATTGTGAAGATAATAATCACAGAAGTATTGTCCTTGAACTCTGTTATAGAGACCATACCAAAATTCTCCTCTTAAATTACCCTGCAACAAGTATTCAGTGCCTCAAATCTGGGCCTCAGAACTCTCAGCTCAAGGGGCTTCTCTAACCTTCCAGACAGTGCACCTATCCCTGAATTCAAGGGAGAACTGATCCACCAATCAGGCTTTCCCTAGGAGCAGATGATTTCTCATACTTGAACTCCTTTTCAAAATCTCAGATAAGATTTTTGTCATTACATTGTCCTTTATCTCTTCCCCCGTTACTTTTTGTTTACACATAGGAAGGAAGGTAATAATAGAGACATCACAAATGATGGACTTTTCAGGACCACACTGACTGTTGAGCATACCACTCTCACCTAAATCTCTAAATGGTCCAATCATTCCTCTAGTTGACTAGATTTTCCAAATGTTCAAATCATAAATCTGTCTTTATAACAGTAGACATGATATCCCCACTTTTACTCGTCTTTCTTGAATGTAGGAGTCAGCCAAACCCATGGCAAGGGTTTTGTACTTAAATTGTGCCAAAAACTAAGCTAGTAAACCAAAAGGAAAATAACAAGGGAAAAGTACAACTTTGGGAGCCTCTTATTTTGAGGGCTATCAGTGTCTTTTAGAAGTGATATTCTAATCCATTTAATCCAAAGGTAGGTGACTCACTGTTGTACCACCATCCAAGAGAGACTCTGCAGGGGCTGCTTCCTGTTCCTTTGCACCATAGTGTCTGAAGAACCTACACATAATGAGAAATACTGTGTGGAACCTTTTATAGAATTAGACTTGAATCATACTGTAAGCCTTTAAGACTGAAAGACAGCAATGCTGTTAACTATAGATCATACTTACCTCTAGGGCTCCTAAAAATAAGCAAGAAAAATAATAGGTACACAATGTAAATTTGCCAGCAGACAGCATGTAGTAGAGTAAAAGTGAGTTGTGTACTTATAATTGAATTCAATAAATAGTTCAAGTATACATGTAATTAAAATTTATTTTTAACTTAAAGAAAATACAGATTTAACATTGCCTTAATCTGCAATTAGAGCTTTTGATAGATGTTGTATTTTAAAATTTCCAAAACCTCTGGCAGTGTGCCAGCACAGTAGTTAAGTGAATCCTGCCTTTAGTGAAATATTTCATGTCAGGAGGCATAGGTATTCAGGCTAGACTTGAACATGGATCATATTTGTGATCTTCCTCCCTCAGCCTCCTGAGTGCTAGGACTGAAAGAGAAAATTTAGTCTCTGAAACAGTTCTTGGCCTAGTAGGGAAAATCAGATGTAAATAAGATTTGTTTTGGAAAATCTTGACTTTGTGCTTCCCTAGGTCATCGAGATTCAATAACCTTCTGTGACTCTGGGGAAAGGGTTTGCGTAAGAAACTTGGCAAGCAATTAACAGCCCATTCAGAATGTTGTAGGGCCTGACCAATAAAGTATACCTCTTACAACACCTAATTAGAATAGGAGCAAGCAGTCAGAACACAGCCCAGGATTTAAGAAACCCTGGATTTAGAGAAGTGCCATGGAAGACAGACAGAGGCACAGAGACAGCCACCTGAAGGACAGAGGAGGGTTGACAGTGATGGCAGAAGCAACTTTCCCTTTGAGCTAGATATTTCTCTTTAGAATAAAATTCTTTGACTCATCCTCTATTGTACCTGCTACATAGCTACAAACATAGTGAGATCTGCCAGCTGCTGAGATAAAAGGGCTATATGAGCCCTGCCTACTAAGAATAACCACAGAAAATTCTGTGGCTCCATTTTTTTTTAGTATTTCAAATAGTTCTTAGGATATATGTTACTGTGGTGAAGACAGCACTAGCAATTAGAATTAAACTTGTTTATAGTATTGTTGATATTTAACCTGTTGTTAAAGGCATTATTAATTTTCATGATCTTTTTAGTCTATTATTATAGTTGGGTGGCAAATATTTTGATCATATTTAAAAACCACTGAGTTTTTCTTGTGTGCTGTACATTTTAAGTTTCTATACATTTTAAGAGTCAAGTAAGCTGCTCATGTTCCCATTTGTTAACTGATTGGAAGCTCTTTTGAGACACAGAAATAGTGATATCTACTAGTAAGGATAAACTAAAAGAGAGAGAGCATTGCAGGTTGTTAGAATAAAGACAAAGAAAATCACTATAATTGAATTCAAAATCCATAGCTATACCTTAGCTTTGAAATTTTGATCTCACAGAATTTTATAAAGTTTAAAATAAGATTTTTGTCATAGATGAAGAGCATAGCTTCTTAATGTGGGATCACCAGCATTAAGTACAACATCCCACAGAGTACATGAAAGTATAATTTTTAATCAGCACTGCTGCTAGAAAAGAGCAGAGAAAAGCAGAAAAACATGAAAGAACCTTTGAAATAATTTCTAATAATGTTCTAGTAAGTTTTTAATAGTTTCTAATAATTTTCTCAAAATTCAGGACTCTACAACAATTCGTCCATGGTGTTATGGCAGTCTATCTGATAAGTTATCTGCCATAGGTCAAAAGAGAACACATGACAGGAAAAGAAAACTATACAGCCCTCTTCCTCAGGCTAACAGTTATGGAAGCCTGAGTGGTTCAATCAGTTATTGCATACATGTACATATATATTCAGTGCCATTCCTATTTTAGGTTCTAGTGATGGAAATAGGAATTATTTCTCTTAAAGTTCTTGCTTAACTTGGGGTACAGAAAAGAAAAAGCATAGGCTATACAGATCAGAAGAACAAAACTAAGGCATCTTTATTTTCAGATAATGGAAATAATGGAAATTCTCCAAAATTCTTCTATAATAAAAGTTAGAAGTAAACATAGTTGCTTTGTAGAAATCAATTGTATTACAGCAACAAAAATTGATAAGTGAAATGTAAAATATATCTCTTATAATGGAATCCTGAAAGCACTTAATAAATTAAGTGCTAAGAAGTTACCTGAAAACAACAGAGTATCCCCTCTCCTTCTTTTGTGTAATGGGAATTGAACTCAAGACTATATGCTTGTTTGGCCCATGCTCTAATATTGAGCCAAATCTCCAGCCATTTTTGTTTTTGTTATTTTTCAAATAGGGTCTCACTTTAGTACCAAGCCAGTATGAGCTCCTGTGTTGCTGGAATCTCAGGCATACTTCACTATGTCCAACTTTCTACTGGTTGAAGTGGTGTCTTGTAAACTTTCTGCCCAGGCTGGCATCAAATGGTCTGCCTTCTGATCTTACTCTCTCAAGTACTTAAGATTACAGAGATGAGTCATGATACCCAGCTCACAATTGTGAATTATTGAAAGGTATTTTAATTACCTATATAAATAGAGAGACGTGACATTTTTTGTACATTGGAAATTCAATACTGTCAAAACATAAATCCTTACCTGATCTGTAATTGAACTATTTAACATGTAGGAAATGAAAAGTATTTAGAAAGAACATGAGTCTTTTGGAGTATACACACTATTTAATTTCACCTTAAGGTGGTAGTTGTCAAAACAACTTAGCATAGGAACTTTGCATGGGGACCTAACAGAACATCCAGAAAGGATGCTGATGTGCATGCTCTGATAGCTGTTCATAAAGGAAATTTGAATTTTTATTCAGCAAATTTAGCTAGAACAAACAGTTATCTTCATATAAAGAGAAGAATTTGTACCATTTATCTCTCACCATGGACAAATACTGACTTAAAAAACTTAATATAGCTGAGCACTGGTGGCACTCTTCAGGAGAATGACATCTGAGGATTGTGGTGCAAAGCCAACCCAGGAAAGTCCATGAAACACTTAACTCCAATCATTTGCCAAAAATTGAAGTGGAGCTCTAGCTCATGTGGTAGAATGCCAGCCTTGAGCAAAAAAGTTCAGAAAAAGCAGTTAAAGAACCAAGATTGGTACACACACACACACACACACACACACACACACACACACACACACACACACACACACACACATACACACACACACACACACACCTCATAAAAATTTCAGATTAAAGTTATTGGGCTTTTAGAAATGATAAAAGAGAAAAAATATGGCTATTGTCAAAAGAAAGATTTCTTGAATAGCATATATAATACGCAATAAAGAAAAATCTACATTTCACACACATACATCCACCTGTCATTATGTCATTAAGCTTGAAATAAATATTAAAATATTAAATTTATACATGTCTACATAATGTGTGCATATAAATTTAACTTCTGCTTTTGTCTTAATAACCAAAATTAGAAACATCTGAAATACCCATTAAAAGGTTTATGAGTAAACAAAAATGTAATAAATTCACATCTACTTAGAAGGAAAAGGAAATAAACTATGATAATAACTATAGATTAGGTAAATCACTAAATCATTATATAAACAAACATAATCAAAAGAAAATACACTGTATACTTCATTCACAGTTAGCATGGAAATTAAATAATGACAGATTTATAGTCACTTATAGTCACAATAAAATGATTAGTAATTGCCAATGGCTTATAGTTGAGGAGTCAGATTAGAAACAGATGTAGTGAACTAGATGTGTGATAAGTATGTACCAAACATTTATGAAAGATGTACAGAAGGTAAGTATATCATCACACTCTTCAATTTATATTTTTCTTCATTATTAAAAATTTTAGTTTCTCCATCAAATGTGAATGCTAGTTTTGCTGGATATACCAGTCTGGGTTGAAAGCTGTTGGTTTTCAGGGCTTGAATGGTACATTTTCAAACTTTCCTTGCATTGAGGGTTTGTATAGAGAGGTCCTCAGTGATTCTAATTTCCTTTCCATTATCGTATAGTTCCTTCTTTGATTTTACAGCATTTAAAATCAGCTCTTTGCAATTCAGGTCTAGTGTCTTTACTACAATGTGTCTAAAGTGTTTCTTCAAGGATCCTGTCTTCTAGGTGTTCTGTATTTTTGTTATGTGGGTGATGTGTTGTCTTTTGAGATTGGGGAAATTTTCTGTAATAATCTTATTAAATAACTGTTGTATTCCTGTATTCTGGTATTCCTGTCCTTCATTTATCCCAATTACACAAAGATTAGATTTCTTGGCATTGTCTGCCAGGTCTTGGACTTTCTTTTGGTAATTTCTGATTTTTTTTCCCATATCTATGACTTCTCCAACTCCACTCTTTTACCTTCAATTCCTGATATGCTATTTTCCATCTCATTCATTCTTTTACCTATGGCTTCCATTTAGTTTACATTGCAGAAGTCGATCCATTTATGGTTTCTATATCGGTTTGCAAAGTGTTATTTTCATCTTTTAATAAGGTATGGACCGTGTCTGTTCTTGATTGTCATTTTTAGGTCTTGGAATTCCTTTGATATTTCTTTTTTGTCCTCTTGAAATTACTGTTGTAACTCTCCTTTTATTACTTTGGACAATTCTGCCATCATTTTTTATTTAGTCTTTTGTTTTCCATTTCTTCATGCTCACTGGAGTTCTTTCCTGGGTTGCTGCTAGAGCACAGGCACGTTTCATGGTACTGGTGCCCTCTGAGGCTTAGGATCCCGGTTAGGGTACACTTGCTTGTTAGTTCCCAGCAGGTTGGGGGCATTCCTCCAGCAGCTAAAGCTTAAGCATGATTCCCAGCTCCACTTTGACAGGGACAGGAGGTGGAGGCTGCCAGATCTCCTGCCCAGGGCACACAGGTGAGGCAGCTGGAGCCTGCACAACTCACTTCACAGGCTGCTGGAGCCTGCACAGGGTTCCTGGGAAGGGAGTGTGTAGTCCTTGCAGGGTACTCACTGATCCTGGAACTGGGCTGTCCAGTGGTGCTGTGGCAGATCGCTGTACTTATGGGCTGTAGTTCGCTGGTTGCCAGTCATCACCACACCCCTTTGTGATGAGTGTGGGCTGAACAGTTTGGCAGTGGGATCTCTGGGTCTGGGTTTCATGGTACCTAATCTCCAGTTTCTGAATCTGTTTACACTGTCGGGGTCAGACGCTGTGGGAGTTATTTGCACTGGAGTTCTACAGGCCATTGTGGCTTTCACAGTTTGGCACAGAGTCGTGGGGTAGGGGAGGGGTCTTCACGCTATTCCGTCTTTGTGCAGGTTCTGGGGTTTTGTTCTTTTCTCTTTTCAGTTCTGATATTTCTCTGGTTGTTCATCTTTTTGCCATTGTCGATCTCTTGGGGGAACTGCATGTTGGAACCCGAATTCTCTTACTTAGTTGAAGAAAGCTGTAGTGTTTCCCTATTGGTCTGTCGCCATCTTGGATCCTCTCTCCCAAATTAATTTTTAAATTACATATATACTTTTTTCTTTAGAAAAATCTACCAATAAACGATGAGAAAATGGTACAAGATGAGATTGTAAACTGTTGATCTAAACTGACTCCAAAGCACAAGAAAATACATTTTAAAAAGGAACTATGTTGGAAATGAACTATACAACTTAGGGAGAGTGGAAGGGAGGGAAAAATTCAGAGAAAAATAGGGAAGGGGTGACACTATCCAAAAGGAAATTTAAAAAGTGAAAAATGAAAAAAAGGTAATGAGTACATTACCTGACTTATGTAACTATAACCCCTCTGGTACATTACCTATGAGAGAGAGAGAGAGAAAGAGACAGAGACAGAGACAGAGACAGAGAGACAGAAAGAAATGGGGTTAGTGAGGGAATCTGAAAAACAGAGAAGTACATGAAGATATATCATTTAATAGAGCCAAAATTTCATGTTGGTAAAAAAATGTAGCCAGAGACTATGTGGCATAGTGTTCAAAGTTCTTTAGTTATTAATAAGCAAGTGTATATCTGTAGTATTTTGCACTCTTAATCCGATTAAGAGCCTTTGCAATGTAGCCACCTCCATTCATCCAACCAGACAGTAATCACTTCTTGATTTGTTGATCTTCTTTATTTATTTCATTATCTATTATTTGAATAACCTGATCTCATTTCCACTCTAAAACTCTTTACTTTTGTTTTGCTTTTCACTGAACACTTTGTCCCACATCTTCATTTGGCTGGGCTGTTCTTGTCACTCAGACATCTGTCCTGATGCTTCGCTCCGTGACACCTTTGCAGACACCAGATGCTATCCATTCACACACAATGAACTGTCTGGTTTAGCTTCCTTCATAATCAACAGGCAATCAGAATAGCAGAGCTTCCCAAGACTGAATCCCAAGTGAGAGGCTTCTGTAGAATGAGTTCTGAAGTGGCATATACGGACTACAATAGACAAATTTCTCAAGGTTTAGCTTGACCATGTGGTAAAGACTAATAGAGAAATTCAGTGAATTTTCACTAAACAAGACCCTTACAGTTTGTCACAGCAAAGCTTATAGAAATGTCCCCTCATGGAATTGTGAGGTAAGATTATTCATTTTAAAATGAGCCCAACACATTTGATTTTAATTAATTCCTTTCATAAAGGAAGATTTTTTTACCTGGGACTCATTGTCCTGGAAAAAGGAAATACTTCACTCTATCCCATTCCAGCCTTCCAACTGGGAGAAGGAAAACCCAATTCCAATTCCATCTCATATTCCTTTGCAACCAAAAGAGCACCTGAGACAATTGCACAGGTGCACTAACAGATGCAGGAATACAAAAACTTCGCTACCATAAACGTCAAATCAACAGAGGTCCAGTATAGTTACACAAAAATACAACTGAAAATAGGAGAAATTATAGATGTTATTTAATAAGAAGAAAAAAAGACATTGGAGGAGAGACAATCTGAATTATTAAAAAGAAATTTTAGCCTCTGCTACTTATAGCTGTAAGCAATTTTAAGCATAATTTAAAGCCTCATACTAAACAACTTCCTGTTTCAAGTCCCTTCTCAGAACACACACACACACACACACACACACACACACACACACACACACACACACACACACACACACACACCACTACAAAGCACATACAAAGATAGAAGAAGCCCTACAAGTTGAAGAATTAGAGCCTGACATGTAGGTGGCAGAGAAGTTGAGATCCCTGGGACTGGCGTAGTTGAAATTCTACTGGACAAAACATTAAAGGTGGGTGACTGGAAGTGGGTGGGCATAGAGTAATACTAGTAATTTCAAATATCAGATCAAGAATGAAATCCAAACTAAGTACTCCTTTGAAAAGCTCTATAGTAGGAATGTTTGGCAACATGAACAATATGTTTATAGGAATTCTCAAGACTGAAAATTAATGCAAAGAATCCGGTAGTGTATTCAGAACTATGGAATATCTAATGAATGTGTGGCATATGTAAAATCGAAATGCTGGGGCCGGGGTGGGGGGGATAAGTGGGGAGAATGATGAGAGATTACAACGGACCAGCTCGCCCAGAGCACTGGGACCAACGGAACAGGGATCTCGGGATAGGTGGGCAAGGAGTTGTCGAAGTGACAAACAGACAGACTCAAAAGAGTTGCCTCTGAGTGTGTCTTTATTAAGGAGAATTAACATTTTTATACAGTGTGTGGTTGTGACATAGATTCTTTGTTTATTTAAGCACGTAATCAATTTTTAAGAAAAGCAAAGCATTGATGGATTACATGAAAATTGATGACTATCCCACCAACTGTTGAAGCTAAGAGGTGCGAGACAAGTTCTAGCATATTGTTTAATAGAATGCGTCATCTATTCAGCCTTTTTATGTTTAATAATTAACAAACCTAAGACATGGCTGTACTTATATTGTACTCTTTTTATTTTCTCCATGTATTTTCAAGTCCCTTTGAAAGCATCCTAAAAACCACTTCCAGGTTGAGTCAGGCATTCGCCGTTTCCTGTGATTTTAATTCCAATATTTGTTCACATAAATTTTTAATTGTTATTTTAAACTATCTTATTGTTGTTTTGATAATAAACACCATAATGGTCTAGATCTACCTAATCTTGCATAAAATCTAATGAGTTCCAAAATACCTTCTTTCCTTTTACATTAATCCATTTATTTTCATCTTTATAAGCTCCTGTATAAGGCAATGGTTCATCGGTTGGTTCAGGAAATGTGGTCACTAATTTTATATTTTGTGGGAAACCACCATCTACTCCTTATAATGTAAGCTGGACTAAACTTAATCATAATTGTTGGGGGAATCTTTCTTTTCCTTTTATTATCAAGGGTCCCTTTTTCTAGAACTCTCTGAACTTCTGGGATAACTCCTTCTAGCTTAGTTTAATTCATTAATTCTGACTGTTGTAACATATCTGGAAATTTTAAGTTTCTGTATTTACTATGAGTGAGCTGCAAAACTGCTTGTGAAGTTGTAGGAGTTTCTGAGGCAGCGTCACATCAGATGATAGATTATTGGGGGCATTGCCCACATTTAATCTTTGGTCCTAGTCCTTATTATTTAGAGAAGACGTCTCTATTGGACTGGAAAGATAAAACATGCTCTGTTCGTGGATCAATAGAAAAATAGCCAAAACCAGAATAAAGGCAACAAATGTACAGCCAAGAAGAATATAGTAAGAATAAAGGTAGAGGCTATAAGGGTGCAGCCAAGTGTATGGGAAGCCTTGAACCAACACCCCCTTCCTGCAGGCATGCTTCCTTGAAGCTCATTGTCTAACGCGATCTCTCACGCAGACTCCACAGGAGATGGCATGGCAAGAGATGAAATATTTTTAGTAATAAAAACTGAGATATTTCCACCTCTACATCTACACTCTCCCCTCCCCCGCCTAAATTGTAAAGTTTGTTTTTCAACAAACTCCTTGTTACAATGAGTCAACTTGTATCCCTATTTAAGCATTTTGCTTTTTCCCTTCCCTCTCCAAATTAGAGAAGTATATAAACAAGATGCAGAGCCCCAACATCAAATACAGTGAAAACTGGGGTTATACCATCAGGGAGGAACATACAAAGAAACAAAAATATCACATGGTACATTAAAAATATGTTGGAAATAATAGCAAGCAAGAAAAAAATTGTGTCCTTATCTAGGGGTTTATTTCGCTTAACATCATCTTATCTGGTTATATGTACATAGCTTTTGACCTTTCCTGCTTGTCCCAGACATATTCTAGTTATTGCAAATAAGGGAAACCATAGGACCTATTTTTTGGGGGGCCTTGCTTACTTCACTTAATTTTTTCCAAGTCTTTCCATTTCCTAACAAGGAAGGGATGGTAGGGAAAAACAAAGGAGGAGGTAACAATGCTTGATAGGAAATGTACTCATTACTTGCTCATGTAACTGTAACCCCTCTGTACAGTATTCTTACAATAAAAATATATTTAAAAAAACAAAAAATGAGACATTTATAAAATTAATGATACATAATATAAGAGATCCAGAATCTCAAAGAATGCCTAGTATAATGAATAAACAAAGAAACAAAATCTTCTTGCTGGGCCCTGATGTCCTAGCTACTCAGGAGTTTGAGGTCAGAGGATTAGTTTGAAGCCAAGCCAGACAGAAAAGTGCATGAGACTCTTATCTTTAAGTATCCCCTAAAAAGATGGAAGTGGAGCTGTGGCTCAAATGGTAGAAAACAAACCTTGAGCAAAAAAGCTCAGGTACAGTGCTGAAGACCTGAGTTCAAGCCTCAGGACTGGTACACAAACACACACACACACACACACACACACACACACACACACACACACACACTCATTCACACACACAGAGAACCCACTTTAAATACATATACAAGATAATAAAACCTGCAAACTTGGGTTTCAGACTGATGATGAAGGAAAAAGGATGAAAGGGATGACATTAATCAAGATGTATACATGTCATAACTTGTTCGAAATTGACATGTTAAAAATTGCTAGTTAAAGAGTTATGCAACAGAAAATCTAGAGTTCTTACTTTGCCCTTCCTTGTTGATCATTGTGAATGGTTAGAGGCTTGTGTTGTGAAATTTCTTCCAAGAAACATGCTGTATGACTTCAGAATATACCCATGCAGTCAAAAAACAAAAAAGAAATTGACATGTTGAATTTAAACCCCATTTGCCTGACTATTTACAGATAATATTTTTTTAATCCTGCAAGCAAAAGAAATAGAAACACTGAAGAAGAAAAAGGGAAAAAAGGAGGGAAGACAGGAGACTAGCAAGGTGAAATGGAGTAGGGAGAGACAGAGTTTTGAAAGAACACACAAAAGGTTTTAAAGTATTGAAAATTTTAAAAAAAATTTGCATGTTACAAATACAGTAAATATACAAACAATCATTTAAGCTTCAAAATTAGGAAATAAGAGCAAATGAAACTAAAACTAAGCAGATCAACATAGGGAAAAATATTTGATTAAGAAGCAATGAAACTGGAAGTAGGAAGAAATCAATGCAAAAATTCAGAAATCAAAACATGAAATTAAAGGCCTGAGCAAACAGAGAACTATTTCATGCAGATATGCAGGAAGACAAATATTGCCACAGTGTCAGTTCTTTCTAAATTTATTGACAGATTCAAAGCTATATAAGGGTATTTCAAGAAACGAATTCTAGTGTTTAGATGAAAAACAGATGACCTAGAATACGCAAAGCAACATAAACCTTTCCTTTTATTACTTCCTCCTCCAAAGTCAAAGAAGTGATACTATCTTTAAGGCTTACAATAAAGCATCTGTAATAATAACAGCATAATTTATATTGAAGCAATAAATAGACCAATGGAACAGAACAGATTGACAAATGGATCTACAAAAGTGCAATCAAGGGGCTGGGAAGGTGGCTCAGTGGTAGAGCGCTTGCCTTGCATGCCTGAGGCCCTGGGTTCGATTCCTCAGCACCACATAAGCAAAAAGAAAAAAGCCGGAAGTGGTGCTGTGGCTCAAGTGGTAGAGCGCTAGCTTTGAGCTGAAGAGCTGAGGGACAGAGTTCAGGACCCACGACTGAACCCCCCCCCAAAAAAAAGAAGTGCAATCAACTGATGAGTAGCAAAGGAACAACGGTAAATAAGTAGAGAAAGAATTCCATTTTCTAAATTCCTTTGCAATACTGGGATATCCACATATAAACAAATGCATTTCAGCAAACAGCTTAAATATTTCCATAGACTAATTCAGAATGAATCATTTTTGTCTTAAATATAAAATGCAAAACTACAATACAGCCGGAGGACAGATACAAGTCAAACTTCTAGACAGCCAGAAAGAAAACAAATGTATATATACTGTCATAGGGAGAGAATAACAACCTGAAATCTCTGTGTTGCCCTCAGGTAGCACATTTTCCCCTTTTAATTCCATCTTGCCACCCAAATTCAAGGTAGGTCTTCCCTCTTAGCTAATCTTCTGTGTATACACCCCAGACATACCCAGATGTATACTTTAATATTAACAATCTAGTTAACAATTCAACAAGACAATATTCTTAAATATTAAAATAAACTCCACTCATTTTTTTAAATTTTCTGTCAGCTAGATCCAACTTCAAAAGTAACATGTTTAGTACATCTCGTTGTTACAATGGGTCATCCCATATCCTTATTTCAGCATTTTGTTATTTTCCTTCCTCTCCCCCGATTAGAAAAATGTATTTATAAGATGCAGGACATTGGAATCAAATACAGTGACAACAGGGGTTGTACCATGGGGGAAGAACCTAAAAAAGAAACAAAAAAAAAGCACATAGTACATTATAAGTATATTAAAAAGAACAGCAAGAAAGATAAAATCTCTTGTGTCCCTATCTTGGGGTTCATTTCGCTTAACATCAGCTTATATGTTCATATCTACATAGCTTTTGACCTTTTCTGCTTGTCCTAGATATATACTAGTAATTGCAGATATGGGAAACCATGGGACCTATGTTTCTTTGGGCCTGGCTTACTTTACTTAATATATTTTTTTCTAAGTCTTTCCATATCCTAACAAATGGGGTGGTATCATTCTTTCTAATAGAGGCATAGAATTCCATTGTGGTATATATATACATATGTAAATATATATTCATATATACATTCATATATACATATATATATATATATTTATATCACATTTTCTTGATCCATCTATCTACTGAGGAGCATCTGCATTGGTTCTACAATCTCAGTTATGGTGAATATGCTATGATAAATGTAGCTGTGCTGGTATCTTTAGTATGGCCTCGTTGGGTAAATGCCTAAAAGTGGGATTTCTGGGTATTAGGGGATCTCTATGCCAAGTCTTTTGAGGAGCCTCCATACTGCTTTCCAGAGTGGTTGAACAAGTTTACACTCCCACCAACAATGCAGTAAGGTTCCTTTATGGCTACATCTTCTCCAGCATCTCTTGTTATTAGATTTCTTGATTATAGCCATTCTAACTGGAGTGAGGTGGAATGTTGAAAATGAAATTTACAACTTTGAGAAGGGAGGGAGGTTTTGGGGAGGTGTGGAAGAAAGGGATGGTAGGGGAAAACAAAGGAGGGGTAACAATGCTTGGTAGGAAATGGACTTATTACCTTGCTTGTGTAACTGTAACCCCTCTGTACAATATCTTTACAATAAAATATATACTTAAAAAAGTAACATTATGAATTGTTTTCACTGGTAGTCTTACTTGTTTAAGAGCAAGAAATATTATGGGAAATGAAGCTGATGGCAGTTTTGGGGAGACAAGAAAAAAGTAGATGTCATTAGAGTTATATTTCTTACTCCCTCCACTGAAAATTATAAACATATTCTTGAAGTCCCCTTTGAGGCAGATTTTTTTGATTCAACAACAAAATATAGCTTGAATTAAGTATACTACAAGTACTTTGTGATTTCAAAGATAATGAGAAAATATGTGAACTATCAAGCAGTTTAGAAATAGATAAATGTATCTTTTCAAGTAATATAACAGAGAACTCCTCTATAGAGAAGTACAAATTGGAGAAGCTAAAGGAAGATTGATATTTGCTATTAATTTCCCATGGTTTATCTTATTTGAAAAGAAGTTTGAAATTGGGTGTGTTATATATCACTACAATCGCAGCACTTGGGAGACTAAGGAGAACTGTGAGTTGGAGGCTAGACTGAGGTATACAGCATGACCTTGTTTCAGAAAACAAACATGTGAATGTAGGGAATTAGAAAGAAACACAAGGAGAGAGAGAGAGAGAGAGAGAGAGAGAGAGAGAGAGAGAGAGAGAGAGAGAGAGAGAAGACAGCGAGAGAGTTCCCTGGATGGTTTCCTCATATTTTTGGTAAAATAAAACAAATATTGAGTTCGCTGGGTAGTAGTAGGCTAGACTTAAAATAAGTTGAAAATGAATCATCTGGATACTAACAAATCTCAATAAATGAAAGTCATTTATTAATTTTAAAAGTCTAGCCAATCTGTTGATTTACTTTGAATGGCCTAGTGACTGATGCCGCATTTATATCTAGCCCTACACTACAATATTTAAAATAATGAATGCAATCCACTGGAATGAGTACACAGGTATTACTCTGAAACACTATTTAACTTCAAGTATTTTTACAGTGTTATCTTTTATTAAAATCCCTTCTCAGAGATTTTTTAGTAGAAGTTATATAGACCTTACCTCTAACCAAATAAAAATTTAAAAATCAACTTAGCTTACAATTTAACAGTAGAAAACAGAGCCTGTGGTCTAGACTTGACCTCCAAACATCTTTCTGGGGCTCTTGCCTCCTTACTTGATGGTATCCATGGAGCTAAATTTCATTGTTTTATCCTCACTTTGTTGAAGGTGGAGGGACTGCAGTTTCCAGATGTTGCTAAAAATAGAGATTATGATTCATGAAAACATGGCTACCTTTCCCCTTATCTCTGCACAAATCATGAGAAGCTATCACAATAAGAACTTGGAGTACATCAAGTTAAAATTTATCAAAGGGTAGTCCTTCCTCAAAACTGTTCACCCTACCCTACTTCTTACCTTGACAGGGAGTTTCTCAATGGCAGATAAGCCCATGCTTAGGCTACAGCAGTTGCTCAATTATAATTAGAGTTTCCAACTCCAGCCCTGCCTCTCTTATAGATTTCAGCTCCGGCAAATTGGCATTCTGTTTCCACCCTTTTGCCTCTTCAGCTTGATATTAATGGCTTGATCTTGATCTCTAGTGGTGGCTGGGATGACTTGTTGATATATAATTTGCACTGGGCTTTGTTTCTGGTTACAATTCATGCAATTTTGTACAACCAAAGACAATCAGACATGACTGCTCCTATTTTTGATCCTTTCCTCATTTATATGAATAAATCCCTTTTTTTCCCTCAGGTTTTTTTTTTTTTTATTAGCTAACTTCTTATGGCTCAGTTAAACCTCAACCCCTGTTCCTATAGGTGGCTTAGGGAATTCTTGTACTCAGTGTTATCTTTTCACAAAGTTATTAATTACAAACAGGGCTTCCTTTGAAACTATGTTTTTATATGTTTTATCTAAAATAAGTTTAAATCTCCCTTTCTTGTTTTCTTTTATTCAGCTTTTTAGGAGACTGGGGAAGGGAAAGAGAAATATGTTTTGTAATTGGGTAATACTTGCTGAAGAGTTTGGATTAACAGTAATAATGAAAGAGGATAAATAAAGTAAAAATATATGACAAATAAAAATAGAGCAATGAAACTTGTTGAAGCCATTTCGGGAAGGGGAAAATAGTAAAGGAGAATGGTACGGATGAGTTTGATTGGAATATACTGTAAACACTTGTGGAAATGCAACAATGGAATCCCCTCTCTATACAATTAAAGTAATAAATAAAGTAATTTTTGGCTTTTTCTATACCTGCCTCCTTGAGAAAAATATTTAGTGTATTTACCTTTTATTTTCAAGAGTGCCTCTGCTAATTTGTAAGTACTTCCTTTGCAAACAAACATGATTAGGTTTTTAATAGATCAAAATTTACATACTAAGGATTCCAATGTTTTTCCCCCTCTTTTACATTGTTATCTGTACTAATCCTTCTCAAGTTATCAAATTGCTTTAGGTTCCTAGTGATCTTTGGTTTTTCACTTCTGCAGAAGATGACTTAAAGATTCTTTGTGTGTGAGAAAGAGGACCAGCAGGAGCAGGTTAACAGAGCAAATGGTTGAAGTGGTTACTGCTTCAGACTGAAGGCTTTCACACCGACATCCCGTAGTATGACTATTTCCTCAAAAACATTCCTGTTTCTTTCAGAAATGCCCCTTGTTTTCAGATAAGTTTCTGATTCATTTTTACCCATAAAGTATCTCAGTACAGAGTTGTCATACATTTGAATTTGGTACAAAGTACCTTGGAAAATGGAGCATCCCAAGCACAGAGTTTTATATATTTCTCTTTTCCAGTTTTTTTTTTATTCCTGTGATTTGTCGTATCTGTAGCATCTGTAGTTTCTAGATCTTCAGTTTGTCTAAAATTCTGCCTAGGAAAGTTCTCTGTTTGCTACAGTTCTCATTTGTCGCTTGTGGTCTTTTTTTTCTTTTTTAAATGTGTTTACACTCCCCCCACCCTGGCCTAAATTGTAAAGTTCATTGTTCAACAATGTCTTCTACATCTCATTGTTACAATGGGTCAACCTGTATCCCTAGTTAAACATTTTGTTTTTTTCCCTTTCCCTGCCCAAATTATACAACAAACAAATATAACTATACATTTTTAAAAAAATCAATAAAAAATAAAAGCTGAGTTGTAATCTCAGCTACACAGGAAGCATAGGGAAGAGGTCTACATATGTAGGAAGTATAGGCCAAGGGCAGTTCTGCACAAAAACTGGGCACTATATATAAACAAGAACCAAAATGCAAAGGAAGGCTTGAGGTATAATTCAAGTGTTAGAAACACATCTACAAAATCCTGAATTCACATCTTAATACCACAAAAAATAATAGTCACCATAATCATAAAAATAACAAAAGTGAGTTAATTTCTCCCAATGACAGACTGATGGGTTTTATGACTTACACAGTCCATCTCCTTTTATTTGCATATCAACAGTAGAAAGCAGTCAACCCCATTTTACAGTGAAAACATTCAGCATTACTCAGTCAAGTTTCTACCCCAGTTTGTCCCCCAACTTTGTTGGTCTATTAGGAAGTAAGTCTAATCCCATAGTTGATAATGTGGCTTGGATATTTCCTTCGGCCAACAAACTGGCAGTGGTGAAAAATGAGCCACACCGTGCTCCACGCAAGCTCAGGCTGGAGTATTGAACAGCGAGAGGACATCTGGAGGAAGAGGGAGATCCTCAGAAAAACTCTGAAGCACTTAGAATGCAACCAATGAACAACATTGTAGACCAACACAAAACAATATCACCAGATGAATGCTGTTTTACCCATAGATGACCACACCCAATGACTCATGTCAACACAAGGGACCTTCCTAAATTCCTCACCTACAAAATCCTAATAAAATGAAATTTGTGTTAAGCAATTAAGTCTTATGTGGTAATTGCAGATATAGACAACTGAAATAATAAGCCACTTGGATAGTACATGTGAAATTGGAATTCATAATCAAATCTATTTGAACAAGTGCCTAGATGTTTACCAAGCATCGCAAACATCTGTAAAATTTGGGTCAGATAGATTTGAGCCTTTATGCAATATGTTTTACTTCCTAATACATAACATCTGAACGGAATATAAGCAAGAATACCATTACTACTCAGCAGAACAAGCAAGCTGACATAAAGCCAGACAAGATTGGGAGAAGATCTTCACTAGCCATACAACAGACAAGGGCCTCATGTCTAAAATATAGTTGGAACCAAAAAATTAAACCCTCAAAACCAAATTCTCTTAAAAACAACTGCCCAATTAATAAGTGAGCCAAAGACTTAGAGACTTCTCTGAAGAGGAAGTAAGAATGGCCAATAGACACAGAAGACATGTTCAACACCTCTGGCCATAAAGAAATGAAAACAACATTGAGATTCCACCTTACCCCAATTAGAATGACTATAATCAAGAAATCTAATAGCAACAGATGCTGAAGGAAATGTGGACAAAAGGGAACCCTACTGCACTGTTGGTGGGAGTGTAAACTTGTTCAGCCACTCTGTTAAGCAGTATGGAGGTTCCTCAAAAGACTACATATAGAGCTCCCCTATGACCCAGGAATCCTACTTCTGGCTTTATTTTATTTTTTTTAATTTGTTTTTTTAATTGTGAAAATACCATACAGAGGGGGTTACAATTACATGAGCAAGATAATGAGTACATTTCTTATCAAGCATTGTTGCCTCTTCCTTTGTTTCCCCTTTCCATCTCTTCCCATCTCTGCACCAAAGTTATAAAGTTTGTTTTTTTTCGACATAGCGTCTTGTGCATGGTAAGTGAATTGATGGATATTTAATAAGTTTGCATTGAACATAAATTTTTGGATTGCTTCAATTTCATTAAAGAATGAGGTTGGGATATTGTTGGGTATGAAGGTTAACTCCATTTTTGAGGCAGTGACCATTTGTTGCTTGTTTAAACTGAAAGGTTAAGCTAAGATAAGCAAATCCTGTGAGCAAACCTAGACCACCAATTACCTCAGCTAGCAAGAGCAACACGTGGTGGTAATCCAAACACCTGGTTGTTTGTCTTTATAAGCCCTGTAAATCTTTTGCTCGGAGCTCTCCTCCTAGGCTCCGCTGTGTCGGAGTGTAGGAAGAGGCCCGATCTGTAGCCCGTCTAAATAAAACCTTGCTTTTGAATTTCAGATCATCTGACTCTCGGTGGTCTTCTTGGTGGGGTCCTACGACTTGGGCACTACAGGTATTGCATTGAATTTGTAGATATATGCTTATAATTTAGATCCTAACATCCATATATGAGAGAAAACATGTACCCTTAGAAAGCAAGTATTTATAAAGATATTTAAAGATTCCTTAAAGGTTAGAAATTTAAGTCCAATGCAAACTTACTAAATATCCATCAATTCACTTATCATATGATACTCTAAATATTCCTCATGAACAATTCTTTCTATGAAATGAACTTGCTCTCACTTGCTTATATTTACTAGTCATTTGATTCACACACATGAGCACTGCAATCCTTAATTCTCTGTTCAGATCCCACTAAAAAAGGCATATTGAAAAGGCAAGAATATAATTCACATAAACATTAAATAGTAAGTGGAATTTATGTGGCCAAGGATCTCCTTATTTCTTAATCATATCAAATTAAACACAATATTTGAATTGGAATAAAATAGCAGCAAACAGAAAACAGTTGTAGGGTTTAACCTTCAAATTACTTATAATATTCCATAAACTTGTACCAATGTTCAAAATTACTTCAGATTACTTAAGACTTTTTAATAGCAAGGGATTTAGAAGAAGAGAATTCAGTGTTGCAGTAATCTAAGTGCTCGGTAGTGAGAACTGCAAGTAACACCATTTCCACCACACTTTTGTGTGTTCTTCTAGGCTTTTTACAGTAAGACTAAGACTTACCTAGTAAGTCTGGGTAATCTCAATTACATTCACATAGCATATGAAGGAATGCAAAAACAGGGCAAAGTTAGCCATTCTAAACGAAGGAGAATTTCAGAGTACCTGCCAAAGCATGCTCGAAGATACATTTGTTCAAGTTTTTATTTAATTTAATTTAATTTATTTATTTATGGCAGAAGTGGGGATTGAACTCAGGGTCTTATGCTTGCTAGGCAGGGGTTCTGCTACTTGAGTTATGCTTCCATTCTCTTTTTGCCTTGGTTATTTTCAAGGTAGAGTGTTGCTTTATGCCTGAGCAGCTTGGGCTGTGATCCTCCTATATGTGTTTCCAGTGTCACTGGGAATGACAATCAGGCATGTGCCACTGTGCCTAGCAATTGTGCTTCCCCAGAGCTGGGATAATCAGTGCATGCCATCATGCACAGTCATTGGTTGACATGGAGTCTTGCAAACTGTTAGGTTCAGACTGGCCTTGAACCAGGTGATCTCTTGATAATCACATCCCAAATAACTAGAATTATAGATGTGCACTACTGTACCCAGCTTGTTCTCATTCTGATATACTTAACTATTTATAATGGTTACATTTTATTATTAAAAACAATTCTAGTTCTTATAAAAATATTTTCTTTTAAAAATATTGTGAAGCTGGGCACCAGTAGCTCATACCTGTAATCCTACTCAGATGGCTGAGATCTGAAGATCACAGTTTTAAGCCAGCCTAGGAAAAGTTCAAAAGGCATCTCTAATTAACCACCAATAACCAGATGTGGAGTTCAAGTGTAGATTACCAGCCTTGAGTAAAAGGCTGAAGGAATAGTGCTGAGACCCTGAGATCAAGCTGCATGGGACACACATACACACACACACACACACACACACACACACACACACACACACAAGAAAAAAGTAGAAATGATAAATAAGAAAAAAGTAGATATGATAAATTGTTGAAGTAAAGTATTTAGAAAGGTTATCATATTGAAATTCCTTTGAAATAAATATATTCATCTCCAAATCTGTATAAACCCTAGCAATAGAATTCCTGTATCAATATGTCAGTGTTTCCATCCAGGCCAGTATTCCCTGAGAAAAAATATAGATAACTTGAAATTCTCTGTTTTAAGCTGTCAGAACTATAACATATGATATGGCTTTATAAGTTGTGATGATCTAGTAACACTTTGTACAGCATGTGCTAAAATAAAAGCAAACCAAACCACGAACTTCTTTTTAGATATTGTAGAAAAAAGGAAGGTGGGAAAAAGTTTCATTTGATCATGAGCAAATGTTTTATTTCTCATCTTCATTAGATCAGCTGATAAGAAGATGTTGGCAGAGCAGAAGCAGGTTGTTCTGGCAAGGAGGGCTTGTTCACGACTTGACATGGCTTGAAACTGCCTTCAACAAACACCTGTTTCTTATTCAAAAAATATCTTCCTATTAGATACTGAGGAACTGAAAAGTCAATGGTGACTAGATATGTAAAGAAGAGAATGTAAAATAGAAGAAGAGAATTGCAGGAATTAGAATCTCTTCTGTCAAAGGGGTTTCATAACAAGCATTACCATTCTAAAGTTAGCTGCCATCTTACAAGAAGTTATTTTAGTTAAATCATGTCCTGTACTAAAAATTGTTTTTCTAGAGGATGGAAGCATGACTCAAGGGGTAAAGCTCCAGATGGGGAAGAATTGTTTTTGTGACAATTTGGCCTTGTTTTGGTTGATTGGTCAGATATACGTTTAACCCCTTCCAATCTAGCCAGTTGTGTAAAATGGTGAAGCTAATGTCTGATCAATCAAAACAAAGTGCAGTAATACTTTAGAGATAAAACATGGCTAGAATGGCCTTCCAGCATGCTTTCATGCCTTTCTTTCTGAAGTAAACTTTGCCTTGAGAAGTTCCTTTCGAGTATTGTCCTATTCCCATGGGATATCCTAATATCCTGATATGTTTCCAATACCAAAGTCGTTCCTGGGAACCAAGGAGCCAGTGTCCATGTTCTGAAATCCAGTGTTGTGCACAGGTATAGGCCTTGCCTCATACATGAGAAACAAGATGCATGTCTCTGTGAGAGATCTGAGAGTAGGTGACAACATGGCCAGTTTTTCTTTAGAACTCCACTGAAGTCTCATATGTTTCTCCTGAAACCCCTTCCATCTCCCTCTCCTTCAGAGGGTAGAGGGGCTGGGAATGAGGTTCAGAGGAGTGGGGTGGGGTGGAGGATGGTGAGCAGAATGTATTCAAAGATCCCTTACTTTTGTAGGTTTTGCTGCTTGCTTTTAGTCCCAAGTAGATCTGTTATCAGATTGTTGCAACATTCCGGACCACACATTTTTATCAGAGATATATAATAACCTGAACATGTTCTCTGTCTGTAACATCTGAAAATTCATTATGTACATGTATCGTTCGGCACTTTGCTGAATGTTGAAGCTATGTTGGACAGTTTTCTAGGGTTCTCACGGTGCCTCTTTCTTTTCTTTGTATTTTCCAATAAAGTTATGCTGCCTTCATTCTATGAGAATCTCAGCTGCCTTTTCTCACCTCAAAAAGTTACCTCCACTTTACATTCTGGCCCTTCCCTGCATCATAGAAACTTAAACAAGGTCCCATACTCAGTCACAGTAGTGCCAGGAAACTTCATCTCTCATAGCCTGATACCAATGTCTTCAAATTGTTCTTTCTTTTACTTATCCTCTCATTTCAACTTGTTTTAAATTGTGAGAGTACATCTGAGCCTCAGAACTTCAATTATTTTTTGGCTTCCATGTTTCTCTGTGCCTCGCCACTATTCATTCTATTTTTCTGCTAAATGCAGCATTTCCCTGTTTTTCAGCATTTACTTCAGTTTAGGATTGATTTCTACCTACTACTTCTTTGCAGGTGGTGTGATAATTGTAACAGTACAGTGGTCATTGCACATTATAATGATGAGAATAGATGGTCACTTTGTAAAAATTGACCTGGGTGGTGCTGGTTGTTTTTAGGACTCTCAGGCCTTTGCCATTAGTTCCAGGCTTATTTCTGGTGCTAGAAATGACTTCCTCACTGAAATAATGTGACTTTCGCTCTCAAATTTCTCATTCAAAAATCCCAGTTCTCATATTTCTCATAATTTGTGACACTGTTAGAATCATTTGGCAGGTAACAACCCACTGAATGTTTGAAACATAACAGAAATCTCCATCAGTCATACTAGCCTATTTGGACATTAAGTCTCCTTGGAGAAAATTCCTTTGTGTACCCAAAGACCAATATATACTCAACATTTGGCTCAGAAAGGAAAATATTTACTGATTTCCACATATCCAAAAGGGGTCTTCAACCTTGAAATTTAGTTACTTTAAAATGTTCAGAGCCCCTACATTTGTGAAAATTTTAAATAAATATATGAATTTACTAATGTTTATGGTTATCTTTTTAAACTGTCAGTTCAGAATACATTTGAGTCTGAAGTCTTCATACTAATCATAAACATAATTTTTGTAATTTTCACTGTTCTATGGTAATGAATATATATGACTCTCAAATCTTTATATTTAGTCCCTTATATTTTGTATTTTGTCTTCATTTCTTTAAATCTTTACTATTACTTCCTGATGTTTTTGCTTATACCCAGCAATTGTTATTTAGTTACTCATCTATTTTAAAATTTTTGGTTTCCTTTTCAGTGGGAGCAATGTTTGAGAAGGCCCAACAGTATTAGATGATTTCTTCTAAGTGTGTGGGCTAGCTTGGTGCTTACAAGCCATTTAAGATTCTTCTCTGAATATAGGACTCAGATTTCTAAATACATTGAAAATCACTGCCTCTCTTGTATAGTCTTGTGCAGGAAAGGAAAGAAATGTAGTCAAAAACAAGTTAATGACTACCAAACTGCATAGGTCACTCCAGTAAGCTTGAACTCATCCATTTATGCTGAGGTATCAGGTCTTATACCCATTCTAGAACTGTCTACAACTCTACAAAAATTTCCTCCATGATAGGAATGATGGATGAGATTTTCTGACCCAGTACATTTCCAGGAAATAGTTGGATTTTTTTTTGTTTTTTTGTTTTTGTTTTTGTTTTGTCAGTCGTGGGGCTTCAACTCTGGGCCTGAACACTGTCCCTCAGCTCTTCAGCTCAAGGTTAGTGCTCTACCACTTGAGCTACAGCACCACTTCCGGTTTTCTGGTGGTTTATTGGAGATTAGAGTTTCATGGACATTCCTGCCCAGGCTGGCTTTGAACCGTGATCCTCAGATCTCAGCCTCCTGAGTAGCTAGGATTACAGGTGTGAGCCACCAGCGCCCGGCATAAATAGTGTTTTTTTACAGGAGAAAAATACATTTATTTATGCAAAAAGGTCAAACAAGAATGGAGCTTATAACTTGACCTCCATCTAGGTAGTCTAAATAACTAAAATATAAACTGCATGGTGTCTTATCTGAATTGTCTGGGCCGTTCTGCTCCATAGAGTTTAAAACTAGAAATGAGGGATCCTGCCTTGACAATAAACTCAACTATATCCAGAAGGATTTGGATATTCTTCTGCAGAAATCCTCACCTTTGCACCTGTACAACTGTAGGATGGACCAGTCAGAGGCTTGAGGAGGATGAGGAGGAAGCAGAACACCGGAACTGTTTGAAGACACTTTATCGGCTATTGAATTCCCTCTTTTTTTTTCTTTTTTCTTTAATTGTGAGAATACCGTACAGAGGGTTATATGGGCAAGATAATGAGTACATTTCTTATTAAGCACTGTTGCCTCCTCCTTTGCCCCATTTGTTAAGAAATAGAAAGACTTGGAAAAAATTATATTACGTGAAGTAAGCCAGGTCCAAAGAAACATAGGTCCCATGGTTTTCCTTATCAGAAAAGGTGAGATAAGTTGATGTTAGGGAAATGAACCCCAAGATAAGTATTCAAATGTTTTTTTTTTCTTTCATGCGATTGTTTCTAACACATTTATAAGATGATTTCTTTGTTGCTTTTTATGTTCGTCCCCCACAGTATAACCCCTGCTTTCACTGTATTTCATGTTGGTATAATTTGTGAGGAGAAGGGAAAAAACAACTCGTTTAAATAGGGATACAGGTGGACCCATGGCAACAATGATACATACAAGTCGTTATGTTGAAAATGAACTTTACAACTTAGGTGGTGGGGGGATTGCGTGAGGCGGGTGGGAGGGTATGGGAAGGGATGGGTAGGAAATAAATATTTTTTTCTTGATAGCATTTTCCCTTTTTACCCATTACTATAATTATTATGGATTCATTTCAAAATGCATCCGTGTATACTTGTATTATGTATATACATGTATTATGTATACATAATTTTTAATATTTGGAGGGAAAGTGGAATTTGTATGTATGTATTTTGTCTGTTATGTTACCTTGATGTCTGAGAATGTACTGATCACACCAAAGACTCATATCTTCTAAATTCACATATATGTTTGTACCAGGATCCACATGTGTTTGTTTACACATACCTGGATCCAACTGTATTAATATATAATAATAAACTTTACCTATATGTATGCATATCATCTGTAAGCTTCACAGTCCATTCACAGTTGTATGCTATCACTAAGTAAGTGTTGAAAACATACAAGGTAAACAATCTGTTAGGTCACGGTTTCTCTGTGGCCATGCAATTCTTTAAATGACAAGTTAGTGAGTTAAATGTTTGCTTTACAAAGACAAAAAGGCAATAAATAAATTTGGATTTTAATGATACTTTAATTAAATTAACCAGAGTTTTTTTTGTTTGTTTGATTTTTTTTTTTAAATTCTGATCCTGGTGCTTGAACTCAGGCCTGGGAACTGTCCCTGAACTTTTGTGCTCAAGGCTAGCTCTCTATCACTTCCAGTTTGTGCTTTTTGGTACTTAATTGAAAATAAGCCTCAAGGATTTTTCCAGACTAGCTTCCAACCACAATCTTCAGATCTCAGCCTCCTGAGTAGTTAGAATTACAAGCGTGAGCTACCAATCCAGTGCACAATAGTTTTTATACTAATGTGTTATTGCATTGTTTCATTATTGTTTGAGGCATACTGTAGTTTCCATTTTAATTATGTATGTGTATACATACATACTGTTTAAACCACTGTTTAAACACTGAATAGTTTATACTTTATAGCTTTAAAATATGAAGCAAGTCTAAGTACTCAAGTCATTTGTAGTATACATATTTGTTAAGATTTCACTATTTGCCTAGGTCTAATAAGTACTAGGTAACATCGTATAGAAATAGGTCCCAGTACTCTTATGTAACTTAAAGTTCATAGATACAGATAATAGAGAAAATAAGCTATATATACTGAACAAGCTAAAAACATTGTATGAAATGAAGAAGATAATGAACATGAAGAGAGAGGGGGAAAAATGAATAGCTAAAAATTAAGCTCTGGGGACAGAGAATAAAAGTAGACCGAGCTAAATGGAGTACAGTTATAAATCATAAGAACTGGGAACTGAGGGACAACCTAGATGAGCAGATGGAAATGGTCAAAGTCACCTTAAAAAAGTTGGGTTATGAAAATTAGAGGTATTCATTTTTCAAATGCAAATAAGCTGTCTAAATATCAATTTATTTAATACTCATTTAATTCTCAGTGACAAGTGGTGCTCCTTGTGTTATACATAATAAAAATTAATGAGTTTGGAACCCATTCCCTCTGTTCCATTTTGTTTACTTTTATGTCCATGCATGCCTTGCTGATTCTCTTCATTTAACAAACTAAATATTCACATGACAGTAACTAGAGTAGCATTCTCTTAGGCAAATTATGTTCTACTCACATAAGCACTAATTATTCAATCATTTTCCTTGGTAAATATATTTTTATCACTTGCAATATGACATGCCTTTTGTTAAGTGTTGATAGAAAACAAAGGTGCTGTGTTTACTTACCTCCTAAACAACAGTGGTAGAAGACAGATATCAACAGAAGAGTCAGGTAGAAGCACCCATAAAAAGCATTAAAATTAGAAATACAAATTCACTTAACATTTAGCATCTTGTCTGGTCTACTTTGTGCTATGTACATTGCTTAGTAATATGTACCAAATGGACAGTATATAATATCATATTTATAACATGTACATTTTGTGATATTTAACCCCAGCTAGGAAGACTCAAGTGTTGTTCTATAATGATACACTTTCATATAAGGCAAAGGCAGAGATAAATTAACAATTAGAAATAGAGGTGAGAACAAGAAAGAAAGGGCAAACGATGACAAAGAAAGGAACATGGCGCTGCAATAAACACAGTTGTGCTGGTAGCTTTAGTATGGTCTTGTTTGTGATCATTTGGGTAAATGCCCGAAAGTGGGATTGCTGGGTCATAGGGGAGGTCTATGGGGTCTTTTAGGAACCTCCATACTACTTTCCAAAGTGGTTGAACAAGTTTACACTCCTAACAACAATGCAATAAGGTTCCCTTCTGGCCACATCCCCTCCAGCATCTGTTGTTATTAGAGTTCTTGATTATAACCATTCTAACTGGGGTGAGGTGGTATCTCAATGTTGTTTTGATTTGCATTTCTTTTATGGTTAGAGAGGTTGAGCATGACTTCATGTGTCTATTGGCCATTGTTATTTCTTCTTCAGAGAAGTTTCTCTTTAAGTCTTTAAGCCCACTTATTTATTGGGCAGTTGTTTCTTTGAGGATTTGTTGTTGGAGGATTTAATTTTTTGAGTTCCAAGTATATTTTAGATATGAGACCCTTGTCTGTTGTATGGCTAGTGAAGATCTTCTCCCAATGTAGCTAAGATATGACACCAACCCAGATGCCCCACAGTAGATGAATGGATCAAGAAAACATGGTATATATAAACAATAGAATTCTATGCCTCCATCAGAGAGAATGACATTGCCCTATTTGTTAGGAAATGAAAAGACTTGGAAAATATTATATTAAGTGAAGTAAGCCAAACCCAAAGAAACATAGGTGCCATGGTTTCCCTTATTTGCAATAACCCGTATATGTCTGGGACAAGCATAAAAGGTCAAATAAGATAATGTTAATTGAAATGAACCCTAAGGTAAGGACACTTTTTTTTTCTTTCTTACCCTTACTTCTATCGTATTTATAAGGTACCATATCATTTTCTTGTTGTTTGTATGTGCCTCACCCATGGTATAACCCGTTTTCACTATATTTGATGTTGGTATAATTTGTTTCAACAGGGATACAGGTTGACCCATTGCAACAATGAGATGTAGAAGACACTATGTGGAAAAACGAACTTTACAGTTTGTGGGGGGGGGAGTTTAGTTGTGGAGATGGGAGGGAAGGGTTGGTAGGGGAAAAACAAAGGAGGAGACAACAATGCTTGATAAGAAATGTACTCACTACCTTGCTCATGAACTGTAACCCCTCCTCTGTACAGTATTTTCACAATAAAAAAACTTATTTAAAAAAAGAAAGAAAGAAAGGAACATGGTGATAGGCAAGCTTCATGGAACAGCTTCCATTGCTTGGGTTTTATCTTCAACTTGTTAAGCATTTTAAGATGATTGTGAAGGAAGAATGTGAAAGATGATGAGGTGAGTTATTGCATGCACATTTTGTATAACAACAGTGAAAAAAGATTTAAAAGCATTCTAGATACAATGAGAGGATGAGTAAATAAGAGTTAATTTAGGGGAGGTCTGTCAGGAAGATAGCACAGAAGATCTAGGGAGAGCTGATGATTGCCTACAAGAGTAAGGTGCCATGTGGGAAAAAAATGGACCTCTTTGTGAGGTGGAAAATTTAGGAAGAAATATCAATGATGCAATTGGGTTCAAGTATGAAATACATACAAAGTAGATGATAGAAATAAAGTGCTTGATTAATCAATAAGTTATTGATGAGTATAAATAGATAATAGATAAGACATGACAGACAAGATAGATAAAACAAGATAGGCAAGACAATATAGTAAAAAAAGATAGAGAAGACAAATAGGCAAGATCAATAGGCTAGATAGATACATACAGAGATATATCAAGACATCATTTTCAAATCTTCTGGTCATGTTAATGGTGTATATTTGATGGTTATTGTGATTTTTCATGGCATGTGATGATTGTGTTTTTCCTGCTAAGTCTGACCTAAAGTAGTTGAGGACCTAAAGTTATTTCAGTATGATAAAAAGCCTTAAACAAATTAAATTTAACAGTGTAATTGAGTGAAGAGTGGTCAAGAATTAGGCAGCCCTTAGAATAGAAGATGTAATGCCATCTGTAATGCAGTCAAGGAGCATGTATGGACTGAGTGGGACAGAGAGGTTTATCATTACAGACTGGCACTTTGATTTACTTGGATCTGTTCTCCAGAAATGATAGAAGCTCATGCCCTGGGATGCAAGTGACAACTGTGTTAGGCTTTTGTGGGTTCAAATACTAATTTAATGCAGGAGTATGTAAGCTCTTAAGTAAAGAGGCATCCCCAGGCCTGCCTTAGTTTACATCAGCAGTTACTATGCATACAAGTGTATGCATCTGCATTTCTTCCTGACAGCTCTAATCCATTCTGCTGCTTCTTTCGTGGGATTTATCTTTGCTCATGTTCATGTTTTTTTCAAGCACAATTGGCATATTAATCTGAGGCCTTAACTAGGCTTTCTCTGAGAAAGAATTTATATTCTTTCCTATAGGAAGCGGAAGTATTACCACAATGGGAGAAATGTATTATTTTACAGCCTTTCCAAACCAATAGTCCAAGATTCACTTGTTCATCTTATAATATGCACTAATTTATGAATGAGAATGTTTCCCTCAACTGACCACCACTGCAGAGCTCAAGGACTTTGTCACAGCCCTCCTTTAATTCTTGGTGGGGACATGGAGTAACAACTTTTGGGGATGATGGAAAGATGGAGATGATGGAAAGGATCACGGTAGCAGTAATTCATGTAACCCTTCTATTCTGTATTAAGAGATCATCAGGAAAGGATCATCTGTCACCAGCCAGAATTTTAGTTGAGGAATTTTAAAGTTTTTGTAAGATTTGATAGTTTATGATTTTATGATTATGAAGACAATTCAAAAACCAAATAAAATTTACTGATTTTGAATCAATTAGAATACATTTTGTCCTACATCTGCTGTTTTACAAATCTCACATGTATCATGTAATCTTAGTAATGTTAATTTTTTAACAATTTATTTTGCTACATTTGTCCTTTTGCTTTCTAATTAAGTCAAGTATTCTTTATTGCATATAAATTATTCCCCTCTAGGTAAAAATGTATGATATAATGAAAAATCAAAAATTTATCTATCTGTTAAGTAAAAATTGATAAACTATGGCTGAGTACCAAACACAACTTGTGTCCTTTGTTTGTTTTCTTGTGTTGCTTGCGCTAATACTGGGATTTAAAGTCAGAGCCTTTTACTAACTAAGAACTATTCTACTATGCTCCAGCCAGACTCCAGCCCCTTCACTTTGGTTTTCAGTTAGGGTCTCATGTTTTTATGTGTGCTGTTTGGAGTCAGGATTCTTCTCCTTTTTATTTTTCCCATGTATTTGGGATTATAGGTTTGGGCCACTATGCCTGGTAAATATTTGTGGGATTGAATTCAAATACTTTCATTACTACTGTCTATAATGGCTTTCACAGTACATGGCATAGTTGAGTTGAAGTGGTAGAGACTGGGTCGCTGAATTGTTTGCTATCAGCCATTTACTAAAACATTTGAGTACCTCTGACCTTAAAAAAATCCTCTGTACAGATGCAATAAACTCATGATTTTATATAGATTTAAACATCTGTGTAAAATTCAATACATGTGTGATTTCATTCATTTTTGTTGTATTTCACGAAATTCTGTATTTTAAAAACTGCTTCTAAGGAGTTTTGAGAAACTGTAAAATTACTCATATTGAACACTGCCAAAAATGAGTTTCTCATTCCCTTTCAGTAGTGAAAAGCAAGATGAAGTCACATCACAATTATTAGAAAAAGAAAAAGATAGCAGCAATGGATGGCAGCCATTGAGACCATAATGATAACGATGAATATAAGCATATATATGAAATAAACAATGTCAAAAGGGAGCACCCTAAGTAAATTTCCTCCAGCCTAAGAATTTCTAAGGAAAAAAAATTAGCAATGTAATCATTATCACTGTACTCATTCATCAGGAAGAATTTCCTCATGAAATATTTTATGATAAAATTCTGCCCCATTCCCTTGTGTTTAAAAGCCAAGTCTGAACATATGTTTTTGTTTTGTTTTTTACTGTCCATTAGGTTAGTGTGCCAAAATTTATTTGATACTATTTGAAACAGAAATATGATGAAAGCAGGTGTGAAAACAAAGATGATTGAAAGGAAATCAATGGTGTAGTTATTTTGGAAATTATAGAATGGATCATCCTGAATGATGCTTATGAAAGACAGATCTGTGCAATGAGATAGCAAACAAGATGGTCATTTCTCCAAGATAATTTTGAGCATCAAAGGTTTCCAAAATTATAGGGTGTTTTTTTTTTTTTGATGATGTGAGAAGAATCACCAGTAATGAAGACCTGAAACTTGTTAGAGGCGTGTGGGATTGGATATTAGTATTTGCCAGACAGATACATTGCACAGCAATACAGAACAACTGATAAGTAGTTACTCCCACTAGGAAGACATCACGCATCTTGAATACACAGAAAATGTAAATCAGGGAAATAGTGAATAGATTTTTGTGTTTCTTACTTTGTCAGAATAGGTAATAATGTTTTCTATTTGGCCTTTAGGAACAGTTGATGATACTTATATGTTTCTAATTAAAATAAAACCTTTATATCTATCATCATAAGATTCATAACCCCTGGTTTGGAAGTGCAAGAAATTTTAAGATCTGTTCTCTACTATGGGTTCTGTCACAGTTGCAACACACTTTCCCAGACTTCTATTTTTCTCTTTCATCTTTGATCTGAGATTGTTCCACAATTGGACCTTGAGGTTTTAATTTTTAGTTTCTGTGAGTTCTTTTGACTCCTGGGAATAATTTATATTATTTTAAGGTAGTAAATATTAATTTATAAAAAGTGTGTTTTATAAAAATAATTTCATAATTATAATTTCACTATATTATATACAAAGCTATGTATTATACTCATTCATGTTAACACAGTGTTTATAAATTTAATTAAAATATTAAACAGAAATTTCTTCTTGGGATAGAAAATATTTGGATCATATAAAATCATAAACTTCTACTTCTTGGTCTCCAGATGATGTCAAAAGAAAGACAGCAAAGAAAGAGAATGAAAGTTTTCTTTTAAAAAAGAATATTTTTGTGTACAAAAGTGCTTGGCATGATGAATTAAAAATGATAGTTATAAACTCTATAACAAAACATAATAGTAATGTAACTACAGTTGTCTAAAGCAACTTATACTTAAAAATTGTTTTGGAAATAAGCCATAATTCATCACAAAATGCTTTTCGTGGTTTGGCTATTTCCTCTCCCAAAAGCTGACATTTTAGGGCTTGGCTTTTCATCCATGATGGAATAGGTAAGGAGTGGAACCCTTCACAAATGAAGCCCAGTGTAAGGCCTTATGTCTAAGTATGCCCTAGAAGTGAATGTGGACTCCTGTTACTTCCTTTCTCACCTTCAGCCACAATGTGGATGAGATTTTTCTGCCATGTGTTGCTGTAACAATATGCTGTCACACCTCAGGCCAAAAAGTAACAAGGGCCAATCAACCGAGAACAGAAACCATCATAACTCTGAGGCCATTTAAATTTTTTCTCAGTTTTAGTTGATTTACTTCCGGTATTTCTTTTAAAAAAATATGCAGAAACATTATTTCTTCCTTTCTTTTCTTTCTTTTTTTAATGTTGTTTTCAAAGTGATGTACTAAAGGGTTATAGTTACATATATAAGGTAGTGAGTACATTTCTTGTAGAACTTGTTACCCTTTCCCTCATTTTTCTCCCATTTTTCCTCTCCCCCAATCCCCTCCCCCAAGTTGTGCAGTTCATTTCCAACATACTCTCTGTGAGTATTGCTGTCGAAATTGTTCACCCTGCCCTTTAGTAACAGAAATCTGTCTGTCACAATCGTAGTTTTGAAAAATATGAATAAAAAATAGAGAGTAGAATAAAGATGTATAACACATACCTTATTTGATTTTTTAAATAATAAAACCAAGGCAATGGCAATGAAAGACATGAGGAGCTTTTATTCTGAGTCACACAAATACAAGTTGATCATTTCATTGACACAGTGCTGTCAAGTTGCATTCAAACACCAAGTGCACACAGAATATTAAGAGCATCTAGGGAAAGAAAAGATATCTTACCTTAAAAACAGCAGAATTCTCAGGAGTAATATTAAAAGCTAAAGTGTATTAGAATGTTCTCTTTAAAATTCTGGAAAAGTGGCTTTGTTGTTTGTATCCTGTAAGCAGCTGCATGTTATCTAGGAATAAAGGAAATGGAGAGGTGTAAGGTACTTATTTATGAAAGATTGGATCTATACCATGGCTGCTTGCTGACCTCTGCTGAAACAATTACCACTCTTTTCTCTTTTTTTATTTTATTTATTTACTGTACAGAGGGGTTACAATTACATGGGCAGGATAATGCGTACATTTCTTAGTCCTACACTGACACATCCTACTAGGAAAACAAGTGCACATGTCTTTGCTTCTTTAGCATCAGCAGGACCATTCTCTTGTGCAGAACCATTTTCCTACCTACACTGTGGCCACCTCTGCTTGGTTCTATCCTTCCTGGAGAGTCACAGAGGTCAGCATATGATATGAAATCTAGATACAAAGCATATTTGAGTAAATGTACTTCAGGTCTTAGTTACCAGAATGAAAGTATTTTAACATACTATGATTCTCAACAATAGGGATATTGATGAGATTGAGACCATTCTAATGATCACTGCCAGAGATTCTTTTTTTGCTAATCTCATGCTGAAAAAAAAGTGAGAAAATGTTAGATAAGCTTGCATATTAAAAAGAAGGATGTAGCTTCAAAGATCTTTTCTCCAAGAACTATGAATAGATTAGAGCAAATTGGGAACCGAAATCTTCCTTTATGACTCATCAGTAGATCAGGAATGAATAAGTGACCCAAAGAGCCTTCCTTCATGACTTACTTGAGAAATTATGGCAGGAATGTGTATTATTGATATTACCATCACCATTCCCCATTTAATGAAGACTCTCTAGAGAGTTTTCTGCTGAATTCAAATACAAACCAAGCTGACATAATCAACCATCTGTGCTATGAAAATACATTCAGTACAATTTTACAAGTCAGAGGTAAAAAAATTAGATTAAAACCAAACTAACTAGCATAATACAAAAAAGCATCTAAATGCTGATTCATAGAAGCACATCTAGAATTTAGGAACAAAGAAAGAGTTTAGAAATAAATGTGTAAAATAGGATACATGCTAAATCACCTAGGTACTTTCCACTTGCTCTTTCAGATCTATTTTCCCATCTGTTATTTAGTTCTGTGCAAGAGGCTGCCTGTGTGACATTTATGGCTTCCAGCTAGGTCAGTCCAATGGGATATATTGGATGACAGGTTGGGGTACCCTGAATGATAAAGTCAGGCATTTGGGCCCCAGAGGACTGGCCTGCTAAATTGCTGCATTTTGCCTTTCCTTTTGGTGTAAAGCTACAATTCTTATCTATTAGGCAGTTCCCTCATGAAAATCTGTTTTTAGTAACTGAGCACTACTTGTCTCTTCAGGTATAGCATATAAGGCTGACCCTGAATGCATCTATAATGTACAGACTACAATTTACAAAAATTTCCTTATACAAGCTCCTTCTAACTCTTCACCTACCTTCCCAAACTGGGAGGTTTTAGTTAACACAGAAGGAAACCTCATGGATTGGGGAGGTGTAGAGTCACATATTGTACTGGCTCTGGGCATAAGTGAGTACACACTAAATTCTGTTCTTACTCAATGGAGACTCCAATATACAAATAAAAATATAGATGGAAAGAAAATCACATGAGTGCGCAGTGTTTGTCTACTTTATTGTGAAGAAGAGCTGACTCTGGGCTTAGATGCATATCAATTTTTGCATGTGTGTGTGCCATCCTGGAGCTTGAACTCAGAGTCTGGGCACTGTCCCTCAGCTTTTGTTCAAGGGTAGTACACTACCACTTGAGCCATATCTGTATTTCCAGCTCCTTTCTTTCTTTCTTTCTTTCTTTCTTTCTTTCTTTCTTTCTTTCTTTCTTTCTTTCTTTCTTTCTTTCTTTCTTTCTTTCTTTCTTTCTTTTTCTTTTCTTTCTTGTTATTTTAGTCTAAGTGGGAGAAAAGCAAGGGAAGAGGAAACAATTTCAACAAGAAATATACTAATTAAATTTTTTAAAAAGGAGTCTCGGGGACTTTTTTGCCTAGGTCAGCTTAGAACTTCAATCCTCAAATCTCAGCCTCCTGAGTAGCTGGGATTACAGACATGAGAGATTCTGATGCTCAGCTGCATAGTTTTTGAGTAATGGGTCACAAATGGACCAAATATTAGGAAAGGAAAAATTGTAAGACTGGTGACAAAAGGAACTAAAACAGACATGGATGAATAGGCATCTTGGATTAACCTAGAGTGTCAAAATATTCCTCTTCAGAACATCCCACCAGAGGAAACATCAGAGAAGCAACTCAACACATACTCCAGTGCTTCTGCAATAGACTTTAAAAGATGACCCTTTGCACTGTTTTATAACAAGAAAAGCTTATCTTATGTACTTCCAGTTTGTCCAAATCTACTCATGTGTTAACTGGAGATGTTTCCCCATGGCCAGGGAACCAGAGGCCTTCCTCACTTCTTTGATTTATGATCTTTCATTTATATCTGTAACCCAGATCACAATGTGCAAGTTTATTTTCGTCACATAGAACAAGCATGAAAGCAAAAATGAGAGGAGCAATACTCACCACATATTTATAAAAATAATCTTGGAAGAGATATCGCATCACTTTGATTATTTGGATCATTACAATTTAATTGTGCTTGTAATCTTAGCACTTGGGAGGCAGAGGTAGGAGAAGTGAAAGTTTGAAGCCACCATGTACATGTTGAGACTATAACATGCCCCCCATAAACATCCACATGAAGTAAATAATAAGACATAAAGTCTCATCCTTATTCCAGGCAAAGGTAGTACGTAAGCGCTCAGGATATGAATACCTGTTGGGGAGGCTCACTGGAATCTACCATTGTTGCTGTTTACCTTTTTCTCTATTTTGTAAATTATGTTAAGTAAATCAGACCCAGAGAGACTAAGGATACATGTTTTCTCTCAAATGTGGAATCTAGAACTAATGTATGTCAACACATCAAGGTTATATGGAAGTGAACACAAATATATTATCTGAAATATTTTGGGGGAGAACTCAAACAGTATAACTACTTAGGAAGATTAACTCAGGGTTTAATGTAAATTCCAGCCAATTAGTACTTGAAAGTTTGACAGTCAGATTAAAGGAAGAAGGGAAAGAATATAGTCATAAAATTCAATGCATATCTTATCAAGTTAAGAAAATAGAAGGGTGGGGTTTGGCTGAGAAGGATGGGGAAGAGTGATGAAAGAGATGACATTGATCAAGATGTACTGTATTCACAAACTGCTTTGTTTCATGGTAACTCCTTTGTAGAACTACTCAAAGATAATAAAAATATGATTAAAATAATATTAACTTCGATTAACTTAGTTTTTCTGGTCTTTGACTATTAAATCCAGAAATTTACTTCATGCAGATTTCCAAGAAGAAACCAAAAGTTTTATAAAGGATGATTGGCTGTTAAAGACATGTTCATTATTTATTATTTATTATTTACAGTATCATAGTAATTCAATAAGGAAAAAAATATCCATGCACCGATGGCTCATTCCTGTAACCCTAGCTACTTAGAAGGTAAAGATATGAGGAAAGCAGTTCAAAGTTATCTCAGGCAGGAAAGTTAGTTTTACTTGTTAATCTCCAATTAATGAGCAAAAAGCCAAAAATAGAGGTGTAGCTGAAGTGGTAGAGCAGCCTTGAGCAAACTATGTCAAGATCATGAGACTGCAAGAAGAGAAAGAAGAAGAAGAAGAAGATGAGAAAAAAAGAGAAAAAGCAGAAGGAGAAGGAGAAGACGAAGAAGAAGACGAAGACGAAGATGAAGACGAAGAAGAAGAAGAAGAAGAAGAAGAAGAAGAAGAAGAAGAAGAAGGAGGAGGAGGAGGAGGAGGAGGAGGAGGAGGAGGAGGAGGAGGAGGAGGAGGAGGAGGAGGAGGAGGAGGAGGAGGAGGAGGAGGAGGAGGAGGAGGAGGAAGAGGAGGAGGAGGAGGAGGAGGAGGAGGAAGAGGAGGAGGAGGAGGAAGGGGTTACATAAGTATTTCATAAGTGACAGAAATTATTTTGAAAGAGAACAGTGATAGTCTTAATTTTGTCTTGATATTTTACAGAAAGTAAGACTATAGAAGTAAGGCAAAATATTTAGAAGTCTAGGGAGTTAGTATGGAGTGAACTAAGAAAAATAATAACCAATAGTACCTGAACCATATGCAAGTCAGCACTTTAAGTTCTCTAGTTAGTCTGGCACTGGTGCCTCATACCTGTAATCCTAACTACTCAGGAGGCTGAGATCTGAGGATCCAGGTTCAAAGCCAGCCCCAGCAGAAAAGTCTGTGAGACTCTCATCTCCAATAAACTACTCAGAAAATGCCAGAAATGGTGCTGTGGCACAAGTGGTAGAGTACTAGCCTTGAGCAGAAGAAGCTCGGGGATAGCTCCTAGACCCTGAGTTCAAACTCTAGGACCATCAAATACATACATACATACATACATACATGAATAAATAAATAAATAAAAATCTTCTGGTTATATAGACTCTTTATGCAGTGTGTGTATGCACTGGTCCTGAGGACACAGGACACTATCTTTGAACATTTTTGCTCAAGGCTAGCACTCCACCACTTGAGCCATGGCTCTACCTTTAGAATAGGAAAATTAAATCTAAAAATGATTGAGTCAAGATCCATGATTAGGAAAAACAGCTAGGATCTGAATGCCAACGTGTGAGAAACTTGAAACCAAGCTTGGAAGCCTTCACTACAGTGCAGATTCACACTCTCTTTTCTATACCACTCAGCAGAAACTTTTTTTGTTGTTGTTGTTTTTATTTTTCTTCATTATCAGTGCTCAAATTACAGAACTTGGTTTCAGCTCTGTGAAACCCTGATATTGGCTCACAATTTCAGGTGTTAATGTCCTTAGGAATCCTTCAGTCAACATGATTATAGTTGTGAACTATATCCTACCATCAGGTAAAGTTGAGTGTAACTGTAGGACTGTCTGTAATTTCTCTAATTCATAACCTCTTCCCTTCCTCCATATTAATCCCCTATTGGTGCTAAGACAAACTACAGCAGACTGGATATATAATAGAAATATATGTTTCCGGGAGACAAAGGAAGATGGTGGAATAGCAGCTAGGAGCTTACCAAGCTGTCACATAGAAACCAGTTTTAGTGTTCCAATGAAAAATCCAAGGTTAGAGAGTCACACCAAGTGTGCCATCTTAGTACAGAGAGTTTGGCAAGAGAGGAAAAATTCAGGCAGCTTGGTTAAGGATACAGATTTGAGCACTCTCCAGCAGCTGCAGTGGCAGCTATCATGGCCAACATATCAACAGACACAGCCTGGGGCAAAGGAGCCAGAGATGGAGTGAGAGCACCTTCTACTCACCACCAGCAAGAACTGACTAGGAGCAGAAATCTTCATCCTGGTGACCACAGATGAATGCAGACCATGGACAGCCGAAAACCAAGAGAAAGGCATGAGTGCTCCACAAGACATTCCTACTTCTTCTCACAGACTACATTTGGAAGGTAGCCCTTCCCCCATCACAGAGAAGAAAGCCATCTTTGCTACTGGCACAGACTGGGCCAGAGCAGCTAGCAGCTAACTCAGACCTTAGATGCAGACACTGGGGGCCATTGTTGAACAGGTCAAAGGAACCTGACCAGCAGGGCTCAGCTCCATCCACGGGAAAGTTGCCTTTCCCAGGTGGAAGGAGCTCTGCCCAGGGCAGGGTGACTTTCTTCACTTGGTAAACAGAACCAGAGGTGTTTCCACCCCTCCGCAGCAGAGACAGCTCTCTTAGCTGCAGGAGGCTAAAAGATCAACAATTCAAAACTGGAAATGGCATAAATCCTGAGAGTAGCTGTAGGCTGGGCCACAAGAGTGTTTCAGGAGCTAGCCCCTCAGGGGCTACAACCCAACCCACATTTAAGTTCCCTTGCAGTGACTCCAAGCTAGAGTAATCAGCTATCTCCTGTGTGACACACACAGTAAATGGCCATCTCACTGAACTAGTCTGGGAGGGAGGAGGGCTAGAATGTAACTCTGCTGGTAAGGCAGAGCTTTGTGCTGCCTGCTCAAATTGATTCAAGAAACCTACTAAGCCACAGGAAAATCAAATACCAGAAGCAAATCAGAGACTCTACCAAGAGACTGGATAAAGACACAGTGGAGACACAAGATCCCCAAATAAATGAAAGAATTCTTCTTTCTAATTAAATTTTTTTTAACTTTTTTTCTACTTTTTTATTATATTTATTTTTTTGGTTTTTTTTCCTCTGGGTTTTTTCTCTCTCTCTCTTTTTCTTTTTTCCCCTTTTCTCATTTGGTCCTTTTACTTTTTTCCCTCTACTCAATTGTTGTTCTATTCATTTGGGGAGATACGTACTCATCTTTGATTATTAGACCTTATCCTTCATTATGTGCAGAATTAATTCAGATATTACTTAATCCATAATTTCTCAACCTTAGTTCCTTTAATTGTAGCATTATTTCTTTATAATTATATAATTTTCACTTTTTTCATTTTTATTTACTTTTTTTTCTCTTCATTTTATTTCTTCTCCTTTCTTTTTTTTTTCTCTTTCTGAATTTAGGTCTTAGTTATTTTCACTCTCTTCTTTTCCCTCCCTATATTCCTCTCATCTTATTTTCTCCTCACAATTCTCTCTATACCTATTAATTTCTGCCCCCCACTCCCTCTTAGATTTCCTTAGTCAATTGATCCCTAGTTGTTTATTGTTGAACTAGACTGTGTCAAAAAATCTGTGCAACTATGGGGATCTGATTGACGCTTACCTTAAAATAGTTTTCTACCATTTAATTGGTTTTGCTTTCATACCTAAATGGGCAGAACAAGCCATAGAAACACAAGAAAAATGGCCAGTAATGGAAACATCCCAGATGCCCCTCAGTAGATGAATGGATCAAGAAAATGTGGTATATATACACAATGGAATTCTATGCCTCCATCAGAAAAAAATGACATTGCCCCATTTGTTAGGAAATGGAAAGACTTGGAAAAATTATATTAAGTGAAGTAAGCTAGGCCCAAAGAAACTTAGGTCCCATGGTTTCCCTTATTTGCAATAACTAGTATATGTTTGAGTCAAGCAGAAAAGGTCAGATAAATTGATGTTAGGGGAGTGAACCCCAGTATAAGTATTCAATTTTTTTTGTTTTATTTTCCTTTCATGCAATTGTTTCTAACATATTTATAAGATGATTTCTTTGTTGCTTTGTATGTCCCTCCCCCACAGTATAACCCATGCTTTCACTGTATTTGATGTTGGTATACTTTGTGGAGGGGAAGGGAAAAAACAAATCGTTTAAATCGGGATACAGGTGGACCCATTGCAACAATGATATGTACAAGTCTTTATGTCGAAAAGTGAACGTTACAACTTTGGTAGGGGGTGGGGGGAGGATCGGGTGGGGGGAGGGGGGGAGGATGGGAAGGGATGGGAAGGGGAAACAAAGAGGAGACAACAATGCTTGATAAGAAATGTGCTCATTAAAAAAAAAAAAGAAATGTACTCATTATCTTCCCCATGTAATTGTAACTCCTCTGTACGGTATTCTCACAATAAAAAAAAAATAGAAACCTCATCTCCTGCTCACGATAAACAGGCATTATAACACTTAATGAATAATCCAGAGGAGAGTTCTCAAAATGCTCTACAAACACTGCTAGTAAATATGATGTATGAAAAGATTGAAAGCTTGCAAAGGGCTCTGTGTGAGCATGAAAGGGCAATGCATAAGCATTATAGGGCAATGTGTAAGTATGATGAGGCTAATCAAAGATTAATAGAGGAATTGCATGAGTGTGATGAGGATAACCAAAGATTAATAGAGGACTTCATTGATTCCACAAACAGAAAGCTAGAGGAATATGTGGAGTTGACAAATGGAAAGCTGAAAGAATTCCAACAGAAGGAATGTGAGTCCCATGATATTATAACCACTCAAATAAGGGATTTGAGAGTGTACACTGAAAACCAAATCAAGGAAGTAAATAAATCCATACAAAATCTAAAATAAAGATCCAACAAAGAAATTAAAGCCATCAAATCTGACCAATTAGAAGAAAAAGACATAAAAACAAAATAGAAAATCTTGACAGTAGGTTAGATCATGCAGAAGGCAGAATTTCTGGGATTGAAATAGCCTTTTTCTAAAAGGCTATTTTAGAAAAAGAACAGGCAAATATTCAAGACAAATCCAAGAAATACAATAGAGCTATTCAACAGACCCATTTAAGTCTAATGGGTGCAGAAAAGGGCTTAGAGACAGAAGTGAAAGGTCTAGGAAATTTAACTAAACAGAATATTAGTAGAAAAATTCCCAAATTTACAAAAAATATAGGCCCATTCAATAAGCCTTTTGAACCCCAAATAGACCAGACCAGAACAGGACTTCCCACTGTCACATTGTAATATGCACAGAATAAATAGAGACAAAGGAAAGGATCCTTAAAGATGTCAGGGAGAAAAATCACGTATAAAGGAACAGCAATGAAAATGACTACAGATTTCTCAGCAGAGCTGATGAAAGTAAGAAAAGCCTGGAATGATGTATCCCATGCCCTAAAGGCAAACAACTATCAACCAGGAATACTGTGCCCAGCTAATCTCTCCTTCATAACAGATGGACAAAAACCCTTCCACAGCAAAGAAAAATGGAAACAATATATCTCCACCAAACCAGCATTACAAACGATATTTAAATATATCCTACACGTAGAAAACCAACAAGATCATGATAAAGGCAGAGAAACTGCCTCCAAACAGAGATTCAGATAATCATAGTAAGAACCTAGTAAGCAGAGCCCCCAAGATGGTGGACAACATGCCAGGAAATACCAAAACCTTTTCAATCATAACTCTCAGAATTAATGGACTTAAGTGACATAGATTGTTGAGTTGGATCAAAAAGCAAGATCGTTCTATCTGCTGCCTTCAAGAGTTTCACCTTGACCACAAAAACAAACATTCAGAAAGTAAAAGGCTGGAACAAAATCTACCAAGCAAATGGTGGCCACAAACAAGTGGGAGTTGCAACCCAAATTTCAAATAAAATAGACTTCAAATTAAAGTTAGCAAGAAGAGATAAAGAAGGACATTACATAATAATAAAGGGTTCTATGCTGCAGGAGTATATAACAATTCTAAGCATCCATTCACCAAATACCAGAATACCCAAATTTATCCAAGAAACACTATCCCTAAAATCACACATAGATCCAAAGACATTAATTGTTGGGGACTTTAACACACAACACTCCCTGCTGGATAGATCAACCTAGCAAAAACTCAACAGAGAAAAATTGGATCTAAACAACTGCATAGCCCAACTAGATTTAACAGATATCTACAGAACATTTCACCCAGTAGCAACAGAATACCCATTCTTCTCAACAGCACATGGAACATTCTCCAAAATAGACTACATTTTAGGTCACAAAGGAAATCTGTCCAAATTCAGAAATAAGATATAATTAGAACACAACTATTCGTAGAGGAAAGTGTTTACAAATATACATAGAGGAAAAAGGACAAAAACCCAGAGGAAAAAAATACTATTTTCAAGTCAAGAAAAAAGGTGTCAGAAGAAACCTTTGAAGATACCTTGAGTGGCTTTTGGCTGCCAAAACTTCAACAATTCAACAAGAAAACCATACCCCATGATGAAACAGGATTTATTTCAAGGATACGAAGCTGGTTCAATATATGCAAATCAATATAAGTCATCAAATCAAAAAAGGCAAGGATAAGAACCACACAATTATCTCAATAGACACAGAAAAAGCATTTGAAAAGATCCAACTCCCCTTTATGATGAAAGCCCTGGAGAAACTAGGAATCCATGGAACATTCCTCAATATAATAAAGGCAAACAGCCAGCATTATATTAAATGGTGATAAGCTAAAGCCATTTCCTCTAACCTCAGGAACAATACAAAGATGTCCACTCTCTCCACTCCTCTTCAATTTTGTATTAGAATGCCTAACTAGAGCAATAAGACAAGATGCAAACATAAAGGCAATCCAAATCAGGAAAAATGAAGTAAAACTCTCCAGCTTTGCTGATGACATGGGCTTGTGTTTAAAAAAACCCATGGACTCCACTCTCAAGTCACACGAGATGATTCAAAACTTTGGCAAAGTATCATGGTATAAAATTAACCCTCAAAAATCAATGGCTTTTCTCTATGCCAATAATGAAAAGTGTACTACTGAAATCAGGAAAGCAACTCCTTTTGTAATAGCCCCCCCCCCCAGATAAAATGCCTAAGAATTAACTTAACTAAAGAAGTGAAGAAAAATTTTAAAACCTGGAAAAAGAAATTAGAGTAGAACTATGGAAGTAGAAAAATTTCCCATGCTCCTGGATTGTGAAGAATAATATAGTAAAAATGTCAATAGTGCCAAAGGCTATCTACAAATGCAATGTAAGACCCATTAATACCTCAATCTCATTCTTCAATGAAATAGAAGAAGCAATCCAAAAATTCACATGGAACAATAAGAGACCCTGAATAGCAAAAAACAATCTTTAGCAGAAAGAACATTGCTGGAGGAATATAAACAATACTTCAAACTATACTACAAAGCCATAGTAATCAAAATGCTTGGTACTGCCACAAGAACAGACCTGAGGAACAATGGAATAGAACTGAAGACCCAGAAATGAACCCACAGACCTATAGCCACCTAATATTTGATAAGGGAGCCAAAAAATAGAATGAAAGGAAGACAGCATCTTCATTTAATTGTGCTGGCGTTAAACTCCTGTAGAAAACTAAAAATAGATTCTTATATATCACCTTGCTCAAGAAGCAACTCCAAATGGATCAAAGACCTCGAAGTCAAAGCACACACCCTGAAAACATTACAGGAAGGAATAGGAGAAACTCTAGGGTTCCTCAGCACCGACCAAAATTTTCTTAATAAAGACCCAGAAATAGAACAAATCAAAGAAAAGGTGGGTAAATGGGATTTCATGAAACTGGAGAGCATCTGCATGGCAAAGGATATAGCTAGCAAGATCAATAGAAAGCCCACAGATTGGGAGAAGATCTTCACTAACCACACAAAAGGGACTCATATCTAAAATATATTTAGAATTAAAAAAATTAAATCCTCCAAAAACAAATCCTCATAGAAACAACTGCCCGTTAATAAGTGGGCTAAAAATCATAAAGGGAGACTTCTCTGAGAGGCCATAAAAGAAATGCAAATCAAAACAACATTGAGATTCCACCTCACCCCAGTGAGAATGGTTATAAACAAGAAATACTGAAAGAGATGTGGACAAATGGGAATTCTATTGCATGGTAGGTGGGCATGTAAAAGTATGGAGGTTCCTCAAAAGACTCCACATAGAGCTCCTCTATGACCCAGCAATACCACTTTTAGGCATTTACCCAAATAATCTCAAAGAAGGCCATACTGAAGCTACCAGCACAACTATTTTTATCACAGCATTATTCATGATAGCTAAGATGGAACCAACCCAGATGCTCCTCAATAGATGAATGGATCAAGAAAATGTGGTATAGTATTCCATTGTGTATATACATATATATTCCACATTGTATATACATATATACAATGTACTATTCCATTGTATATATATATATATAGAAGGATACCACACCATTTGTTAGCAAATGTAAAAACTTGGAAAAATCATATTAAGTGAAGTAAGCCAAGCCCAAAGAAACATAGGTCCCATGGTTTTCCTCATTTGTAATAATTAGTATAGGTCTAGTATAATTTTATCAGATTAGCAGCAAAGCTCACAGCTATGTGTGTATGACCATATAAGATGATGCTAAGTGAAATGAACCCCAAGATCTGGACACAAGAAGTCTTTCTTTGTTGTTATTTTAACTGTACAATGTGATTTTTTTTCCTTTGTATGCTCTTCCCTCTATGGTATATTTCCTATTGTCATTGTACTTGATTTTGGTATCCTGCATCTTGTATATACATTTATCTAATTTGGGAAGGGGAAGGGTAATAACAAAATCCTGCAATAAGGACACAGGATGACACATTGCAACAATGATACTTAGAAGACACTATGTTGGAAATGAACTTTACAACTTCAGATGGTAGGGGGGTGGGTGTGAGAGGTGGGGGAGAGAAGGGATAATAGACAAAAACAAAGAAGGAGTAACAATGCTTCACAAGACGTACTTATTACCCTACTTATGTTACTGCAACCCCTCTGTACAACATCTTTACAGTAAAATAAAATTTTAAAGAATAAGAAATATATATTTCCTACAGTTCTGGAGGCCAAACTCAGTCAAGGTAACTTCAAAGCTTTCTTCTGACACATTTTTTCTTGTCTTGAAAATAGTATTTTCTCTGTTTTTTTTCTTTTTTTTCTTTTGTTCTCTTTCTTCTATGTATATTTTAGGATGCTTTCCTCTATGAATATTTGTGTTCTAATTATATCCTATTTGTGTCCTCATTTCAAGACAGTAGTAATATTACATTAGAGGCCATCTTAATATTCTAATTTAAATATTAATAATGAAAGACACTTTTCTCCAAATATAGGCGCATATGATATATTAGGAGGCAAGTGAATTTTTAAGAAGAAATAATTCAGTCCATAGTAGAGACTGAACAGGAGAGAAGAGAAAATGTATGTAAGAAGGAACAAAATATTAAAGTTATTTTGAAGATATTTTTGAAAAGGTAGATTGATAGTTACCCCCAGGAAGCTGAGATCATGGTTGAAGCCAACTTGGCCAGACAAAGTTGAGATAGTCTTATTTCCAACTAATAAGCAAAATACTCTAAGTGGAGACATGGCTTAAATGCTTAAGTGATAGAACACTAGAGATGAGTGGAAAAGCCAAAAGAGACTGTGAGGCCCTGAATTTAATTCCCAGTATCAGCACTAATATTTTTTTAAAGTGTAGATATTACATTGGTAAACAATGTAATCTCAGCCAGGGTTTTCTCTAATAATAGAATGATACATCTCTAATATAATAGTCTTGTAAATTCCAACTTATTGTATACTTTGTTATTAGATATAAAAAGAAATCTTGGTAACCACAGAAAATAATGTATATTGGTGTTACTTTAAGTTTATTGCTTCCAGATGAATAAGATATAAATGACATTTTGGAATATTTCAAATTAGAAACAGAACAAATAAAGTGGGAAAAAATAGTTCTATTACTGTATGGCAATATCTAGAGCTATAATTAATAGAATTTTTTGCAGTGACAAAAATCAGTCAAATCAAATTTTGCTCACATAATAAATGTTTACGAGAAAGTGTTTTCCAGATTTAGTCTAAGATTCTAACAATAGTTGTCAGAAGATATCAAAACATTGCCTAGATTATACAATTTAGAGAAATAATATGGAATTGTTACAATTTAAAACCTCAGATTTTTCAGCTTTCTGGATTTATGAATATTTATTACTTGTTCTTTGCCCTAAAATTTTGTTTCCATTTTATTTGTTTGTCTTATATTTTGGCTTACTTTGTACTAACTGAATAAGAGGCCTGATTTATACTGAAAAGTGGAGTGGCAGAAAAGGTAAGAATAGAGTATGGCTGCAGTAATTTCTGAATGTCTTTAACAGAATTTATAATCTTAATGAAATCTTTTTCTACCACAAATAATTATTTAATATGCTTGAATGTTTCAAATGGTATACTTGGAATTTACTCAAGGTCAAAGATGATCATGAGGGCTGGGAATGTCGTTTAGTGGTAGAGTGCTTGCAAGAAGCCCTGAGCTTGAGTCTGCAATACCATTTAAACAGTACCATATAAAGCCAGAAGTGGCACTGTGGCTCGATGGCAGAGTACTCTCAGAGACAGAGCCCAAGGGCCTGAGTTCAAGCCCCAGGACTGGCAAAAAGGAAAAAAAAAAAAGAAAAGAAAAAAATATGACCATGAATATATGAGCACTTTCTCTTAGCTTTGAATTGTTGTATTTTATTGTACTATTTTTATTAAAGTTATCTTATCTTCAAATACTTGTGCAAAGGGGGTGCATTTCAACACTGGAACTCATAATTATGAGAGCAATTCATCTTGATCAACACATCATCATTATCTCCATCCATCCCAACCTCATTCATACCCTCAAGACTCAAGAACATGAACAGCCTTGAAACATTTGAGCAAATTGTAGTTCACATATAGCAAGAAGCAATGGATAAGTTTCATATACTTTTTCTCAAATTTCACAAATGGTAGCCTCTTGTATAATTGACGGCACAACACTACAATTAGGAAATTAGCACAGAGGCAATCTACAAGCTTTATTTAGATTGTCTTTTAGTTTTATCATGTGTGTTTTGGTCTAGAATATTTAATTTGGTGTATTTATGTGGCCCCAACTACAGCAAACACTGAGCAGCTCTAACAAATTGATCCTGCTTCCCACTGAGATAGCCACTCTCACCGCCTCACACCCATGACTTACCCCACTGCAACCATAGCTTTTGTTTTTTTCCAGGAGCACCTAGTTATCTCTTTATTATTATTATTATTATTATTATTATTATTATTATTATTATTATTATTATTGTGAAAATACCGTACAGAGGGGTTAAAATTACATGCGCAAGATAATGAGTACATTTCTTATCAAGCGTTATTGCCTCCTCCTTTGTTTCCCCTTCCTATCCCTTCCCATACCCCCTCTGGTCCCCACCCAATCATCCCACCCTCCCTCCCCCCCCCCACCAAAGTTGTAAACAATATCTTATGTAACTATTTGTGACTGGTTCTTTCTCTTACTGGTATCTCCTTGCGATTTAGCATCAGTATGCATAAATGTTGCATGCATCAGTAATTCATCATTTTTTTAAATTTTAATACATTTTTATTGTAAAAATACTGTACAGGGGGGCTACAGTTACATGAGCAAGGTAATGAATATATTTCCTATCATTTTTATTGCTTCACATATCCTGTGATACTGATGTAATTTATTTAATCACTCACCTGGTGAAGCACATTTGAGTTGCTTTGCAATTTTGACTATTACTAATAAAGCCACTATAAGTCATCAGCTTGAGCCTGGCACCAGTGGCTCACACCTGTAATCCTAGCTACTCAGGAAGCTGAGATCTGAGGATCGTGGTTCAAAGCCAGCCTAGGCAGGAAAAGTCCATGAGACTCTTATCTCCAATAAACCACTCAGAAAACTGGAAGTGGTGCTCTTGCTCAAGTGGTAGAGTGTTAGTCTTGAGCTGAAGAGCTCAGGGACAATGCCCAAGCCCAGAGTTCAAGCCCCACAACTGACAAAAAAAGAAAAAAACCTCAGCTTTAAATTTGCATTTTCTTGGACAAATTCCCCAAATTTCAATGTGAATGAATCGCATTGAATTATTCTTCATTCTGGTAATAGGTACTTATACTTCACACAAGTTTTTGCTGTTTGATTGTTTCCTACAATCTTTTAAATTCTTTTTCTTAATAGCATACAAATTTTATTGATGATGTATCATCAACAAATGAGAAATGTGATAAACCTACTATTTCTTTGAATTTGTCAATATCCTTTTCTATGCTGTTAAGTTACATATTTTGAGACAATGGTATGTGTTAGATGCAAGTTATATATTATTACATCCTCAAGATTAATTGTTCTTCAGTCATTTTGTAGTGGCCACCTTTACCTTTGGCAATAAGTTCTTTTCAATGGCTTATTTTTTCTAATATTAAAGTAACTAAACAATCTTACTCATCTCCCATATTGATTTACTGTATTTTGTTGTCAGTTTTTCAAATACTTTTATATCTTTATGCCTTGTAAATAGACTATTTTAAAAAGCAATTATTCCAGCTGGATGTCAAGAGCTCACACTTACAATCCTATACAGAAGGCTGATTACTATGGCTTTGTAGTAAAGTTTGAAATTTGGTATTGATATTCCTCTAGCACTATTTTTTCTGTTAAGGATTGTTTTTGGTATTCAGTTTTTGTTTATTGTTCCATATGAATTTTTGAATTGCTTCTTCTATTTCATTGAAGAATGAGGTTGGAATATTAATAGGTATCGCACTGAAATTGTAGATAGCCTTGGGAAGGATTGCCATTTTCAAAACGTTGATTCTTCCAATCCAGGAGCTTGAGAGGTTTTTCCACTTCCTAAGTTCTGCTTTGATTTCCCTTTTCAGGTTTTTAAAGCTTTCATCATAGAGGTTCTTCGCTTCTTTAGTTAAGTTAATTCCTACGTATTTTATTTTTTGTGGGGCTATTACAAAAGGAATTGATTTCCTGATTTTAGCCCTGCTCTTCTCATTGTTGGCATACAGAAAAGCCATTGATTTTTGAGGGTTAATTTTATACCCTGCTACTTTGCCAAAGTTTCGAATCAGCATAAGTAATTTGGGAGTGGAGTCCGTGGGATTCTTTAAATACAAGATCATATCATCTGCAAAGAGGGAGAGTTTTACTTCAGTTTTCCCTATTTGGATCCCCTTTATGTTTGTATCTTGTCTTATTGCTGTAGCTAGGCATTCTAATAATAAGTTGAATTAGAGGAAATGGCTTTAGTTTTTCGCCATTAAGTATAATGCTGGCTGTAGGTTTGTCATATACAGCCTTTATTGTATTGAGGAATGTTACATGAATTCCTAGTTTTTCCAGAGCCTTCATCATAAAGGGGTGTTGGATCTTGTCAAATGCTTTTTGTGCATCTATTGAGATTACCATGTGATTCCTATCCTTGCTCTTGTTGATGTGATGAATTATATTAATTGATTTGTGTATATTGAACCAGCTTTGTGTGTGTGTGTATGTGTGTGTGTGTATATATACATATATATATATATATATATATATACATATATATATATATGAATTCTATGCCTCCATCAGAAAGATTAACAACACACCATTTGTTAAGAAATGGAAAGACTTGGGAAAAAATATATTAAGTGAAGTAAGTCAGGCCAAAAGAAACATAGGTACCATGGTTTCCCTTATTTGCAATAACTAGTATATGTCTGGGACAAGCAGAAAAGGTCAAAAGCTATGTACATATGACCAGATAAGATGATGTTAAGCAAAATGAACCCCAGTAAAGGAACACAAGTGGTTTCTTTCTTGCTTGCTGCTTTTCCTAACGTATTATAATGTACCATGTGATTTTTTTGTTTCTTTATATGTTTCTCTCCCATGGTGTAACCCCTGTTCTCACTGTATTTGATGTCAGTGCCCTGCATCTTGTATATACACTTCTCTAATTGGGGGAAGGGGAAGGGAAAAAACAAAATGCTTAAATAGGGATACAGGTTGTCCCATAATAACAATGAGATGTACAAGACACTATGTTGAAAAATGAACTTTACAATTTAGGTGGGGGGGGATGCAGTGTAGTTGTGGAGGTGGGAGGTAGAGGAAAAACAAAGGAGGAAACAATGCTTGATAAGAAATATACTCATTACCTTGTTCATGTAACAGTAAGCCCTCTATACAATATTTTTACAATAAAAAAGTATTAAAAAAAAAGAGAAGGAGGCTGAGATCTGTGGATCATAGTTTGAAGCCAGGCTGAACAGGAAAGACTGTGAGAACCCTCATCTCCCATTAACCATCAAAAAGCCAGAGGTTGAACTGTCGCTAAAGTGGTAGAGTATTATCCTTGAGCTAAAAAACTCAGGAACAATGCTTAGATTCTGAGGTCAAAGCCCAGGACTGGAAAACACACACACACACACACACACACACACACATACACACACACACACACACACACACACACACACACACACACACACACACACACACTTCCCTATATTCATGATTACTAGCATTTTTATTTCTGCTTATTTATGTAATTTTTTCCTAGACAATTACACATTCATTCTGTCTCTCTCACTCCAACTCTTCTCCCACCCTGTCTCCCAGTCCTCATTTTTGCTTTGTTCATATGTATTTCAGTCTGAAATTTTCATTATTCAAAGGTTTTACAGCAGCTATTCTGAGTTATCTTGTCACCATAGACTTCCATGTATCTTAATCTATTGATTTGGTTTTGTTTATTATTATTGTTGTTGTTATTGGTGGTGGTGGTGGTGATGGTGGTGGTGGTAACCATGGGCTTGTACTCAGAGCCTGAGCACTGTCCCTGAGCTCCTTTGCTCAAAGCTACTGCTATACCACTTTGAGCCACAGCTCCACTTCTGGTTTTCTGGCAGTTAATTGGAGACAAGAATCTCATGGACTTTCCTTTGAACTGTAATCCTTAGATCTCAGCCTCCTGAGTAGCTAGGATCACAGGCATGAACAACCAGTGGCCTGACCAGTTTTGTTTATTTTGGCTTATATTCTATGTAATACTTGTGGTAGAGTCTATTCTTGGGGAAAAAAGTTAGCACCTACTTCTTCCAGGTACCCAGTGGCACTACAAACCTTTGTCTGTTTTCAATTGAGTTCCTATGAAGTTGATAGAAATGCAGACATACTAACTTTAGGTTCAAAAATCCTATGAAGCCTAGATTTGATCAACTTTTTCAGGGGGATTGTTTTTCAGTTCTTTCTTCCAGAACCAAGTGAGAATCATGTATTTCTTTCAATCCTTTTACAGCAGAGGAAACCATTATATATTCATGAATTTATTCAACAGCAGTCTATTGAGTATCTGTTCTGAAACAGTGAAGACCTATAAAACACTTCTAAGTATTGTAATGCACTTCTACCAAAAACTGAGAATACTCCCTGCCTCTTGGAGGCTTGTCTATCACTGAGGGTATTCACAAAAGAGATTTATCATATAGAAGACATGAAATTTTTATGCTAATTTCCAAACCCATAGTGACCCCCAAGGTCTTGCACAAACAAAATGAATTTTGAAATAACTCCAGTAGAGACATACAGGTATTGACTGTAGAGATTAATTTACCTTAGAAAGACAAAGCAGAGAATAGGAAATAGTAGGACAGGTGTCAGAACCTTTTAAAAAGCTGTCAGAAAGTGTGAGTTAAGGCTCAAAGGACAGTTTTTATCCCAGGTATATTTATAATCCCCTTCTTGGTTTGAAAGTTTCCATTTCAGAACTGGTCTTTTGGATATACAGTTATCTAGCAACTGAGTCATACAGTTACCCAGTCCTGGAGACTAAGGATTTAGCATGGCCTTACAATCAAAGACTCCTGTGACATGGACGTACTTTCTGGCTTTCTATGATCCTTTCTAATGTTTTCTCCTGGATGCAAATATACAAAAAAATAAGAAAAAGAAATAAAGGCAGGTACTAATTACTCCTCCTCCGAGGCAGAACATATTACTTAGTATCTTAGAAAGAAGAGGTGTGACAAAAAGAATGTCTATGGCCCTATGGTGAGGGAGAAGGGTAGAGGAAGGAAATGGCTATAAACACCACTCAGGTTGTCCTTATTGTTTTTTGATCTCAGACATGGGTAGAAAAGTCCATGACATTCCATTCTTATGGAGGGAGGGAAACTGAACACAGCGCTTATTCTAGAGAAGAAACCTAAAGTTGTAGGTGACAAGAAACCTAAAATACTAGATGGACCATGGCTCAGAAGGGTACTCAAGGGAGACCTTATATAAGTCTAGAAAGTGTGTGCTCCTAAGTTCAAAACCCAGTGTCATCAAAAAGAACAAAATGAGACAAATTTCAATAAAATGTAGATCATACTTACATGAAGAGTAACAATAAATATTGTGGTTTTAAGAAGTTAATATTTTTTGCTTGACCTAGCATTATGTGAAGAATTGAAAAAGATCACAAAATACTCCACTGGTCATACAAATATAATTGCTATATTCAGGCAAAGAAAATCTAGAGTTAAACTTAGTGCTCAAAGTATAGTTCTTAGATTCATGGCATCAGAATCATCTGGGAGCTCATTAAAGAGGGAGGCAGGCCGAATATATAGCTCAGTAGTAGAACATTTATCTTGTATGTGCTGGGCACTGCCAAACAAGGAAGAAAGAATGAAAGAAAGAATGAAGCACTCATGAATAACTATATATTAATTTTTATAAAAACAAATGTGGAATCTCAGACCTACCGAAATATTAATTTTGAGTTGAATCAAGTCTGGAGTAGATTGATGGTATTCTATGTAAATGTAAACAGCTAACAAACTGAGTGATGTCAAACAACTTCCTTCAACTCTGAGTTTAACTATTTTTTGAGTAGAATAGAACTGCATAGAAAACATTTCAATTGTTAAAGTGTCTACAATATATTTATCATTATTCACAGCACATATAAGTAGTCAATAAAAGAAGATTGTTTAATCTTCAATTAAGGCCATTTTATTCATAACCCCTCCTAATGCACTATTCATCAGAAAAATGGGAAGAAAAACTTATGTGTGGCCATGGTCTTAGCTTTCTAAGCATAGTGATTCTATTCTCTTTGGTTTAAGTTTTTATTTAATAAACTAGTTCAGGTGCTAATTATCAAAAATTTTAAAAGAAGAAACCCTTAAAATGTAACGAACTATATAATTTGATATTTATGAAATGCTGTTTTCTATAAATAGCTAGAATTGATAAGATCATTTATAAGTTAGTGTTACATTATCCTGAGTGCTATGCATACTATGAATGGCTGTGAAACATCAAACATATTTCTGTATTTACTATTCATAAAATACCAATATATGACCTTGATTTAATACCATTGATTTAATTTTTAAAATAATCTACTGTTCATTTAAACTGTGTCAAAAATACCCCTCATATCACTCAGCTGTGATGGAAGATGTCATCCACACAGGACAGTTCAAGTCAAGTATCTTCTGGAGTGACAGGTAGCAGTTAGCCATGAGTAATAAGGAAATGTCAGTGAAACCTAAAAGGATGCAGAGATCATAAGGTCTCTGGGAGAAAACACTATAATTAAGTTTTCGACCACACAAGTGACCAGCCTCTGTCATGGTTGTGAAAGGCTTAGAAGGATCTTCTCTAAAACTTCTGCTTCTACTACTTTTGTCCATTGCTGAGACATAAATTTCATTGATATCAACTATAAATCTAGATCTGTTTTGGTAAATTTATAAACTTTGAAAAATAAAACTTTTCCAAAGTTTGAAAATACCTCAGGTCCTTCTATGCCAGTAAGATTAGAATTTTTTAAATGTTAGTTGAATATAACTTCATTCTCATGATTGTTTCTTAATTCTAAATAGCAGATTTATGTATTAGATTGATTGGAGTTATATGTGTCAAATTATCAAATGTTTCCTCTGACACTAAATATAAAATGTCTACCATTAAATTTTATATGACAAATTTCACTTCAGATTGGAAATGGTGGTTAACTTCAACTAATCAAGGTGCAGAGACAGAAGGATTATAATTTAAGGTCAGTCTAGACAAAATAGTTAATTGACTCCATCTCAAAAACAAGCTGATATATGCCTATAATTCCATCTATATGGGAGACAGAGTGAAGATGGTAGAATGAAGACTTATGGACAAAAATGTAAGTGAAAATAGGGAGTAAAATTGAGTAAGTAAAAGACCTATGGGGGAAAAAAAGTAAGTAGAAGTATGTATGTCAAAGTAAACTTTAAAAAGATATAAAATTTTATAAAACTATCAGAATCAAATATCTCTAGTAAATAGTTCTCTCATCTTTGGAAATGAAGAATCTCACATTGACTAAAAACCAGAAATACAAAGTTTTACAATTCTGAATATAGATGATGAACAAGAAATTATTATTATTATTAATGTAGAAACACTTTTGTGTTCCTTGAACACAAAAAATCACAGTTTATCTATTCTCTTGTGTATACATAATTGAAGCATAGGTTCTACCTAATAATATAACAAATTTTCCAATTAAAAAGGTTCTTAAACATGCTAAACTATATAGTCATTAGGGAAACTGAAATTAAAGCAATAGTGTTTAATATTTTATACCAAGCATAATTACTAAGATTAGGAATGCAAAAATCATTAAGTATGGAACAATGAATTTATGATGTACACTGATTGAAGTATAAATTGGGATAACCAGTGTAGACTGGTTTATTGAGTTCAACTCTACTGGGCAACATTGTATTTCACAAAGAAAGAGAGTATACAGAAAGATCAATGGATAAGTAGATATGTGTACCAAGATATGATTGCACAAATTAATAAAAGTAGATATGTAATTGATCACAGAAATAGTCTGCACAGTACATTAAACTTGAAAGATAATACATCAAAAGTAGAATAAACAAATTAGGTCAAAAACATATTTTCTTAGATCAATAACAACTTCTCATATTCAGAAAGTGGAATATTAGAGCAAAAAGGATATTAGATAATCTTACAATACAAGTCAAATACAAAAGAACATATATCTAATGTACTTACATAAATTATGAAGACATGAAAAACCATATAAAATGTTAGAAGTCTCATAGTGGCTATTTGTTTTTCTCTGGTTATTAGCCAAAGAGGATGATTTCATTTTTTTCAAAATTCATCAAACTCTACGACTATAACTTGTATTTTCCTATATGTATATTAGATTTGTTTAAAAGTTTCTGAAAATATATTAAAAGGAGCCATTCATGTACAATGCTATCAAAATTCATTTTAATTTCTTTGTATAAATTATTTTAAAAGGGTTTTGGCAAATGCACTCAATATTTTAATAATAAATTGACGATAATAGCAGTTTTAATGTGCCCAGCAGCTCCATCGTAGTCCTGGAGATTTGTTGATGGATTTTCCCTCCAAAGTAAAATATATCCTTTTCTAGTAAAGCATAGGTACAGAAAAATTAATGAGTTATAATCAAGATTGTTAGATTGCTTAAGAGACCATGAGAATAAACTTTCTAGGACCCTTTTATATGGCCACACAGAGAAATGAATGCTCCCTCCTGCACTGGGAGAACTTGCTTTAGGAAGAGTTCTCACACAAAGCTAGAACTCAACCGTGGCAAAGCTAATCAGGCCATAAGAATGGCTTATTGCTAAGTGGATGACAGTGAAAACACTAAGTAAGAATAAAACTAGATACAGAATCATTCCAGAGACATATTGGCGTAGGGAGAATCGAAAGAAAGACTGAGATCTGAAACATGAAGACAGTTCCCAGGCAAGCTGTGAGAAGTATAGTGCCTAATTGGTCAGAGGAAACTGTTTCTACTGATTTATTACAGGACCTGAGTAGCTACATTCATTTCCATTGACTTATGGTATATATGGTCATTTCTTTCTGTCCATTTCCTACTCACCAGCCTCACCTGCTCCATACACAGTAACAGCAATTATAGCAGTCCCCACATATTGTTAATTTAGAAAGCCAAGTTCACCTTGCTCAGCAGTGCAGAACTATAGCCACAAACAGAAATTAAACAGGTCTTCCCCAACTTGTTTATTGCTTTGATTTTTTTCTAGGTACAGACCTTTTTTGACTATATCTATTGCCCTGATACAAGGTACTAAACTTTAAAAGTTCTTAACTTTACTGAAAATTTTAAAACACTTTCTAGCCTGATCAAACATCCATCCATGGCTTCTAATTGTAGCAAGCTCTCCAGAATGCCAAATAATCTAGAAGTTAAATGATAGCTATTGAAAGGGAAAACGTTGGTGTGGTGCATGCTGAATGACATAGCCACAGAAATGAAACTGGCATAAATGTATCATCCATATGGTTTTCTGTCTCTAGTCTCCACTGTCAAGATTGTTCACAGTGTATTTCATTACATCCTTTTTCTCTATCTATGCCTATATGCAGCCCTAAAAGGATCACCCCCAATGAACTCAACCATAATGATCAGTGCTGTGACACACAGCCTGGCATGTAGCATATCCAGTGAACACAGTACTAGAGTTTGGATCTTAGATGTCCTGTAAAGGCTCATATGTGTGCTAAAGGCTTGCTCCCTAGCCTGTGGCACTATTGAGAAGTGGTGAAGACTTTAAGAGATGGGGCCTAGGACCCCTCTCCCCCATAGGCGGTGTTTTAAATTTTATTTATTGTTATTGTGGAGTTGATATACAGAGTGGTTTTGATGGACTTATAGTTTGTGACATTTGTCCCCATTGTTACCTGAGCCTTCTAGGAATTGAATCTAACTGCTATTCCAATCCCTCCATCTTGAATTTAGCTATCATCCAATCTCATATAATTTGCAAATGCCTTTTCAAGTTTGAAGGACACACTTGCCTATCTGTGCTTTTAGGAGCACAATAAGAATGGCCCCAAGTTTTCAGTCAGTTCTTATGTTTCAAGTTGTTGCTTGATAAAGGCTAGTTTCTTACTTTATCTCTCTATTTTTATTCAATAAGCTTCTCTTGGTAGAATTTAGTATTTCTCTCCCTGTTCACAAGCTATCCAATAGCATTACTGCCACACACACATTGGGTGCTGGTGGCTGTAATCCTAACTACTCAGTAGATTGAGAGCTGGGAATTGTTGGTTCAAAGCCAGACGGGACAGGAAAGTCCATAGGACTCTTACCTGTAATTAATCACACAAAAAAGATGAAAGAAAGAAAAGAAAGGTGGAAATGGAATTGTGGTTCAAGTGATAAAACACTAACTAGCCTTGAGCAAAAATAAATTCAGGAGTAATGGCCAGACCCTCAGTTCAAGCAGAATCAAAAATAAAATAAAACACACACACACACACACACACACACACACACACACACACACACACACACACACACACACACACACACACACACACACACACACACACACACACACACACACACACACACACACACACACACACACACACACACACCAAGAACAGTGGTAATGTCAAAAGCCAAAAATCTAAATCATGCCGGAAAGCAGTGAATGCTATTCTAAGCAAATAACTTTTTTTAAACTTTATTTTTATCTTTTAGTGGTAAAAGGGGTTGCCATTTAGAAAAGTTGTATATAAATACAATGCAAATACCTTTTAAGAGAAAAGTTAAAGGACAAGTTTGCAATTGAGAAAACATTAAATCCATTTTAAATAATCGAGTAAAGCAAAGAAAAAATCATGAGGGCAGTTGTGGGATTTTATAGATAGGAAAGGAACTGAAAAAATTATGGACAATAGAGGTGAGAAGAGAAACATCATCGAGCCCAGAAGATCAGTATCTTATCTATGAAACAATTTCAGTACCATGAAACTTGCTTTATTTAGATATCTATCATCTTTATGATGTGGTGAATTCCTTCCCCTGTGACTTGCTACTCATTGTAGATTCTTCACCTTGTGTTAGTACTGGGGCTCCAACTCAGCCTGGGCACTATACCTTAGCTTTTGTGCTCAAGGCTGGCACTCTATCACTTGAGTCATACTTGGACTCAGATTTCCTTACCTGAACTTTCAAACCACAGCCCTCAAATCTCAGCTTCCTGAGTACCTAGTTATAGTAGTGAGCCACCAGTGCCTGGCTTATATTCTTCACATTGGAGACCCTGATTGTAGCAGCCACTCAAGTAATCATGATGTCCTGAGATGCAGGTATAATTTCTTTTTTCATTCTGCTCACACTTTCTACAGTATCAAGTTAACATTTACATTTCAAAATGTAAGGAACACAAATCACTTGATGTTCTGATCAAGTAATCTACTACATTTTTCCTTCTCTGTTAATGTTGCCAAACAACTTGGTGGGGGGAGGGGAGGTCGGGAGGGAAAAAATGGGAGAAAGCAAGGGAAGGGTGACACTGTTTGAAAGAAATGTACTTATTACTTGACTTGTGTAACTGTAATCCCTCTGCATATCATCTCTGTATATCATCATCAATAACAATTTTAAAAAGTAGAAAAGAATTAAGAAGATACTACCTGAATTTGTAAAATAGCACTAAGAGTTTATCTTAATTTTAGTAAAATCTTTTTGCAAGAAAAAAAAGGCCCAACATGGGCTCAGATTAAGTTCTTATTTATGTATCTGATTTTTATCTACCTTAAAACAGCTTCAAGTATTACACCTCATTAGATGATTTTAATTGCAGTTTTAAAAGTATATGAGTTATACATTCATTCGCTCAGAGATAGCATTTTAAATAATACTATTTTCATTAAGTGAAATAGTTAGACTATTGTTGTTATTTATATCTTATTTAAGTTTAAGAAAATTTTTCTTATTCACCACACACCAATTCATATGAGTTTAAAATATATAGCAAAATATTATTAGAGAAAACCCAATTTCAAAAGAAGCACCAATGTTGGTACTTTCTTAACTCAAATCATGCTGTCATTCACAAGTGTCAGCAGCTGCCTATCCGTGGAGAGGACCACCAAATCAACATGCTTTAAACTCCCAAAAACTGCTTAGGCAAACAATGAATTTCTAATTATTAATCAGATTGGTTTATTACTCTGTTTCTAATATCACTGGTACTAGTATAAATAAACTGTTTAAAATTCTACATTGATTTCTTTTACTCATTAAAAAAATTACTTTTAGAAAACAAAATTCAATTTGGTGTTGGTAGCCCATATCTGTAATCTTAGCTACTCAGGATGCTAGGTTCTGAGACTCTTATCTCTATCTCTTATCTCAACTCTTATCTCTTATCTCAATCAGCAAAAAGCCAGAAGTAGCTTAAGAGTAGAGTGTCAGCCTTCAGAAAACAAAAAAACCCAAAACCCAAAACCAAAACACAAACAAACAAACAAAAAAACTCCAAGTGAAATCTGAGGCCCTGAGTTCAATCTCCAATACTAGCACAGCAATATCCACCAATAATCAGCACATTCACAGTGTTGTCCAGTCACCATGCCTGTATGGTTCTAGAGCATTTGTATTACTTCAAAGACTCTACGCATAAAAGTAGCTTTTCCCCTATCCTGCTTTTCCCCTATCCTCACAAACTTCCTACCCAGCATTCCTTTCTTCAGAGTGTTCTTTGTAAGAGTACTCACTAAATATGTAAATGTTCTCATGGTCTTCTTGTGTTCCTTTTTTTGTTGCTAAATGCTGTTATGTGGGCTTGTGCTATTTCCTTTATCTAATTCAGTCTATTTTAGTCTTTGTGGTTTTATAGTTAAAATGAAATTATAGCACTCCTATAACTTATTGAGTACAGGCAAATCATTTTTCATATAAGCTGATCCATATTAAGTGTTATATTACCTCCATAAAATTTGTGTTTTGCCTTAATTTACAACATTGGTAGTATTTTGTATATTGTTTCATTTAACTGCTTAAAATAATTTAGTGATATGGGATGAGCATGGGTATGCTGGAAATGTCTCAGGACATTGGGGTGTCAACTAGGAATAAGGACATGAACTCAAAAGGAGCTCAGCAAAGTAAAGCATACTTCTGAAGAAGGGCATGGCACCCACAAGAAACCAAGTAAGCAATGGATGTGCAGTCCACCGAGTTTTATTATTAAGACATTGGTGGGGGCTGGGAATGTGGCTTAGTTGGTAGAGTACTTGCTTAACATGCATGAAGCCCTGGGTTCGATTCCTAATTACCATATAAATAGAAAAAGCTAGAAATGGCACTGTAGCTCAAGTGGTAGAGTGCTAGTCTTGAGCAAAAGAAGCTCAGGGACAGTGCCCAGGCCCTGAGTTCAAGCCTCAAGATAGGGGAAAACAAAACAAAAAACAAAAACATTACTGTCCTTTGTTCTGATTGGTCAGAATTAAGCTTCACAATCTTGTGCAACTGGCAAATTTGAAGAAAGTTAAAATTTTATCTGAGTTATCAACCCAAAGCAGGTTAAGCTGGCCAAATTATCAGACAAACAATTCTTTTTTTAAAAAAAAAACTTTATTTTCATATACTTTTTATTGTAAATAATTTTAATATATATTTTTTATTGTAAAGATACTGTACAGAGAGGTTACAGTTACATGAGTAAGGTAATGAGTACATTTCCTATGGCTCATTGTTACCCCTTCCTTTGTTTTTCCTCTACCATCCCTTCCATCCCCACCCCCCAAAATCCTTCCTCCCCTCCCCCCCCATCCCCACCTCAAGTTGTAAAGTTCATTTTCAACATAGTGTCTTGTACATCTCATTGTTACAATGGGTCAACCTGTATCCTTGTTTCAGCATTTTGTTATTTCCCTTCACCTCCCCAAATTAGAAAAATGTATATACATAATATAGGGCACCAGAATCAACTACAGTGAAAACAGGGGTTATACCATGGGGAAAGAACATACAAAAGAAACAAAAAAGTCACATAGTACATTATAAGTACATTAAAAACAACAGCAACAAAGGTAAACAATTCTTACTCAGAGCATTATCACCTGAGGCATGCCTCCATACCCTAGAGAAACAGTTCTGACAACACTATATGGTTTAACTAAAATAGTTTCTTTTAAGATGGCAGCTAAACTTAGAATGGTGATACTTATGTCCAGCAGCAACTTTGATAGAAAATGTTTGAATTCCTACAATTCTTACATCTTTTATTTTACATTCTTTCTTCAGATCTTCAAAATCAGCATTGACTTTCCTGTTCATTAGTATCTAATAGTAGTATATTATTTTAATAAGAAACCAGTGTTTGATGAGGGCAGTTTCAATAAGTGTCTGAATAGGATGTCTTATGCAAGAAATATAGCAAACAACACAGTCATTACTCCAAACATAATCACTAATGAGGTAACTATAGCCATACTTCTATTCTATTTTCCATACCATTGTTCCCTCAAGCTAGCAATTGGATCACCTAAATCCTGTTGCTATTTGATATCCAGCTTTAAACTCGTTCAGAACTCCTTCTTCTCAGGGGACCCAAACACCATCTGTGTAAATTTGAGGACTGAATGACTCACCAAGGACAAAGTCTCTCCTTATCTCCTATAAAGTGTTTGTTTGAGACTGGTCAGATCAACAAAATGCCAAATTTCACTCTGGTTGGCCAGTAAAATTCCCCAACAGTGGTCCTTTTTGATAACACCAAATGCCTGCTTTGGCTCTCACTATATTCAAACAAGTTTCCCAGATGTGTCAATTGGGATCATTTGAGGGAGCATTGAGACTCCCCTTTCTCATAGGGGTGGGAGAATCTATGATTTGAATTTTTAAGCATACCCAAAGGATTGGCTTCTGAGCTTGAGACCCCCCAATCCCATGTCAACTTGAGGGTCCATCCAGGGCTTGGAGACAAGGATGGTCACCTTAATGGAAATATTAAAAGAATTAATAGACTGGGTGATGTTTAACCAAGGAGCAGGGAAATTATTAGGATTATTAGGATTTTTTTAGAGTCAGCTTAGTAGGGTCAGGGTGTGGCCCTGTTCCTTGTATAATGAGTTAACATCATCCTGACACTCATAGAGCTGTCTTGGTCATGTATAGGACTGGATGTGGTTCTTCTTAGGAGGCAAAAGCCTCCAAACCAACAGCTAAAATGTCTTCTTAAGAGAAACTAATTCCTTACCAAGTAAAATCTTCTTTTTAAATTTGATCTGCTCTAACCCATCACAGCCTTTAAAAACTGCTCCACAGCACACTCAAAAAGCAAAATAATGCCTTAGAGAGTAGAGGACAGTACTCTGAAATTACAGTTTTAAATTAGGCAAGTGGGGTACTTTAGATTGGACAAGAAAAACAGGTAAAGGTCAAGCAATGCTGTAGATTAAAAAGCCTAAACCTGTGTCAGGACACTGGTCACAGACAAAGGGAAATCAAAATGTTCTTATTCCAAAAGAAAGGACAAAAGAGAAAAATCTAACTATTGAACCTCAAAACCACCAAGACAAGAAACACTTTGAGTTTAAACCTTAGCTTAACTGGTCAACTTGAGATCCATGGCAACTCCTTTGCTATGTGGGATTTTCCAGGCCAAGTCACCACCCCAGGTCTGATTCCAGCTGAAGGTATATGACTCCATACAACAATCATCCTAGGGAGAAGGAGAGGAGGGGTAGAAAGAGCCAGGGAAGTCTACTTGAAAATACCCACTAATCCTCCGGCCACACTAAAGCGTTCTCAAGACAGGTGTGTGTAGGCTAGTCCAGCCCCACCCGCAAGCTCAGTATTACATGGTTTAGGACCCCAGGAGATAGTCTCAAAGATGATACTTCACACATGGAAATTTTAATCCCTAGTTCATTAGTTCTGTCACCCTTCCACCCTATTCCCACCTCATCCCCCACTTCCCCAGGACCAGAAATATCAAATCAGTAAGGAAGGAGTAGGCTTCTAGACGGGCATGCCTTGGGTTCGTTTACAGCTTCAGGATTATAGACAGCAGGGTTTAGTGTGGGGTTCATGTTCACTATCGACAGCACACAGGAGTCAAGTCCACATCTGGGGCAAGGTTTGGGTATGGCATGGGCAAGCCGCTGATGAGCACCATCCCATGGATGCCGTGTTGCTGAGAGACTGCTTCCCTGTGTGTGTGTGTGTGGGGGGGGGGTGGGCAAGCTCCCATAAAGTCCTCTACTGAAGGCAAAGTTCTGTCTGCGTCCGCTGTCTGACTCCTCCAGGCCCAGGGAGCCATGGCCTTCCTCCCACTTCTTCTTTACTGAGACCACTGCCATTTGCACCATGTTCAGGTAGTGACCAACTGAGTTATCCACAGCCTCTGGGTTGATGATTTCATCATTGTCACTGAGCGTTACTCGTGAGTTCCTCCTCTTCCTCTTTGGTCTCTGAATGTCCGAATTTCCCTGCTCAATGGTGAAGGTTTGTTGTGGGCAGTGTTGAACTCTGTCTGGTTATCAAGTTCTGTTTCCTCTTTGAAAGCCCCAGTAAGCCCTTGAGTTCACGATCCTTTCCACCCATCTTCTCATTTCCTTTCCTAGGCAATGGTAATGTCTGAGGCTTCTCCCGCAGCATGTATGCTCTTGTGGATGTGCCAAATAAGACCATAGAAACGATGGGGAATTTTCTGGGGTTTGTGAGGATCCAGCCTAATGTGACGTAAGAAGATGCCATGTATACTGTTGAGATCTACCAGGAAAACTCTCTTCAGCTGTTTGTAGTAGACCAGAGCCCATGGACTCGAGAGTAATGGTCAATGGTAGAGTCACACAAATCTGGGTTTCTCCCAGATAAGTAATATTTCTTGTCATCAATCATCAGTTTCTCAACTGTGGTTACATAATTTTTGTTTGTGGTTTTGTTTTCCCATTATTGTTTTGAATGGATGATTTTTACTACCATTTCATTTTCCTTTATGAACAAGTAGATAAGATTCATACATCTTTGGAGGAGCTAAACCTGAATCTCATAGAAACAACTTTCAAACTTAATTCAATCTATATCTTCATTTTCTTCTTCAGTTGTTGCATACCTTGTTCATTCCACACAATTCCATGTGCTCAAGAGAGGAGAAATTCTCAAAATTAGAGTGCATCCAGGTTGTAAAAAAAGGCCCAAAGGCCCATGACCTGTTAAAACTCAATTTGTGTGTTTCCTCCAACTACATACAGATATAAGCCAGGTGGGAGTTACTTGCCCAAGTCGGGCAGTGGAACAGGGAGGCTAGCACTGGAATTCATGGTTGCAGCCATGTTGTATCTCCCCTTCCCATTTGGCAGGCCAGAAGCACACCAGGAAACTGGGAGACAGGGCTAGTGCAGGTTTCTTATACAACCTGAGATTATTTCCCTTGTCTCCAACATTTTGTTCATCCCTAGCATCAGAATGAAACCACAAATCAGGACTCAAGACTACATTCTCTTTATGTCTCCTAAAAAACCTCAGTCACACACTTGACAGAAATTCAATTTAACAGAAACTTGGCAGAACACCCAATAACCAAGAGAGTACTTAAGCATCAAATTTCATGCCTTGGCCCAAACACAAGTTTACCTAGTTATTGTACTTTTGCTTGGGCCTGTTTCCTGAATTGCTTATTAACCTTCAATTTTAAGTCCATTGTCAGCAGCAAGGGAGGTCAGGTGTAGCTTGACCTGACCTGGAGGCTGTCACAAAAGGGGAAGACAGGATGTAACTCTTCTTAAGGAGAGGCTCCCAGGACTCCTCCTGGGAGTTTTAAAGCTAAGATGTTATTGACCTTTTTTCTGATTGGTCAGAATTTAGGTTCATATTCTTACGTAATTGGCTAGTTTGAAAAGAGTTACATTTACCTGAGCAATCAAAACAGTATACCTGGCTGAATTCTCTCTCTCTCTCTCTCTCTCTCTCTCTCTCTCTCTCTCTCTCTCTCTCTCTCTCTCTCTCTCTCTCTCTCTCTCTCTCTCTCTCTCTCTCTCTCTCTCTCTCTCTCTCTCTCTCTCTCTCCTCTCCCTCTCCCTCTCCCTCTCTCTCTCTCTCTCTCTCTCTCTCTCTCTCTCTCTCTCTCTCTCTCTCTCTCACACACAGACACACACACACACACACACACAGATACACACAAAACCCAAACCCCACAATTCTTGGTCAGCTAAAGCTCTGTCATTTGAGCTACACATCTCCAAACTCTAGAAAAGCAATTCTTTTTCTTTTTTTTCGTTTACTTTTTCTTTTTTAATTTTTAATATATATTTTTATTGTAAAGATACTATACAGAGGGGTTACAGCTACATGAGTAAGGTAATGAGTACATTTCCTATCAAGCATTGTTAGCCGCTCCTTTGTTAGAATAGCAATTCTTAAAGCAGGATGTGGCTTAAACATAATAGACCCTTATATGATAGCAGATGCTTATGTCAGTCATCTACTTTGACAGAAAAGATTTTTTGGCTAGTCCTTGATTGTCCTTTAAAACTCACATTATTTTGATGCATGAATATAAATGACAAAAATTATGACAAAAGCTTCTAGATTAATTTAATTTTGCATTCAGCCTGTGGTTGTCTTGCGGAGCCAGACTAAAGCCTGGAAGACACTCTTTGTCCCTTCAAAGTATAAAAAAATAGCCTTTTGTGCATGTGTTGACCATTTATATATTTTTAAGAAATAGCTATTCAAGTTCTTTGCACATGTAGTTAAATTTGAAAGTAAGCTACAATAGAAAAAAGCTCCCTGAAAGAAAAAAAATTAAGAACTTAAATTTTATTAAAATCCAATTTTAATTAAATAAAATTTGTATCTACAATGAGATCCTGGCACTGCAAAAGGATGTTAAGTGAAAAGGAATGAAATTTGAGCAAGATGTGGATTTTACTTGTAACAAGTGGGCTGATGTTCTCTCACAAATTGCAAGCTTCAATTAAAACAGAAATGTGTAGGGACAGTATGGGAACTAATTCTACCACTTTTATAACTCTTGGGAAAATACAAGCTATTAGTCAATAATAAACATGCATATTTACAACATGCTTTTATTATACATACTGATCTTCACTAAGCATCTTAGTGATGTATGTAATATAAAATTGTAAGAAATTCCACAAAATTCTCAAAACAATCTTGAATTTTTTACATGAATATGTGTAAAAGCCCAGCACTGGTGTCTCAATCTCAGGAGGTTGAGATCTGAAGATCAAGTTTCTAATCCAGCCAGTCAGAAAAGTCTGTGAGACTCTTACCTCCAAAAAACCAGCAAAAAGCAACAAGAAACAGTATAGCTTAATTGTTATAGCATAAGCTTTCAGCAAAAAACTTAAGTGAGAGTGTAAGGTCCGCTCCTGGATGGCTAGCAGACTCCACCCTCCTCGCAGCAAAGTCTCCACCCAGTACCTGCGTTACCTAGGCAACTGGGACACCTGGAAGAGGTCACATCTGCATCCGCTGAGGTCACATCTGAATTTGATGTGGCCACACCTTTCCCCACCCATACCCTACATAAGGCCTAGCCCAGGCCCAGACGCTCTCTTGCTCTTGCTGCTCTTTTCTTGCTCTCTCTGTTCTATTCTAGCTCTCTCTCTGTTCTTTTCTTGCTCTCTCTCTTTCCCAGTCATGTGGAGTGCCAACCTTCCCTGGTCCCAGCAGGTCTACCCCTTACCTGAATACCACGTGAGTGCTACTGTTCTTACCCCTCTCTCTGCTCTTTTCTGGCTCTTTTCTCTCTCTTTCCTCTCTTCCCAGCTCTCTCTCATTCCCAGGCCTTTCCCAGCTACGTGGAGTACCAACCTTGCCTGGTCCCAGCAGGTCTACTGAATAAACCTACCCCTTACCTGAATACCACGTGCGTGCTGGTGCTGTTCTTACTCGGCTACCTCTTTTTAAAAACCTAACAGAGAGCACGAGGCTCTGAATTCAAACCTCAGTTTCAGCACTCACAAAAATAAAAAATATCCTCTTAACATAGAAAATAAAGTGAGCCAAAAATAAATGTTTCTTCTACTATTTAAAATGTATTGATAAAATTATCCAGGTTACTGTGAAAACATGTAATTATTGACATAGGTAGCTATATCTTCTATAGTACTCTTAAAACATACATTATTTTTAATCAGAACTATTTTTTCTTAGAGAAGTTAATTTCATATTTCCTGGCAAAAATTTAAAAATTAGGAGAGGAAAAAGCATAACACGTATGGTCATAGTATAGTCTATATATAAAATAACTTTACTTTTAAAAAGTGCATTATACATAAAATGAAAAAAAGTTATAAATTTCATAACCAGAGAAGTTCTGGAAGATGTCAGAAAATGAACAAGGGACCAACCGAGATCTTCCAAAGAAGCAGAGTTTTACTCTCCCACAGAACTGTCTAGAGAGTCACACCAAGTAAGGTATAATTATGTAGAGATTTATAACAAAGGAGAAAATTATAAGCAATGTGCATAAGAAGACAGATTAAAGTACCTGCTAATGGCAGCAGCTATAGTGGCCTAAGTAGCTGCAACAAAGGCAGTGGGAGCCCCAGTGACAGAGCCATTGTTCAGGCAGGCTTTCTACTCACCTCCAGCGGGAACTTAAAGACCAGGAATGGGAATCCATATCCCAGCCAGCCACAGACAGATGCGGAGACAAATCATCACATGGCAAACAGTCCAAAACACCAAGGGAAAGCATGAGTACCCCACAAAAAACATGTTTTCTCCCTCCCAGAGAACAGCATCTGGAAAAAAACCTTCCCCCTACCTAAAAGAACGCAATTTTTTAAGTGGCATAAAGCCTGCCAGAGCACCCTGACAGTAACACTTGCCGGAGAAGTGGTGACATTTTTTAAAAAGGTAAACGAATCTGATGTCTTTGTACCTTTCTTCTCTAGTGGAAAAAGACAAAAACAAAAACAAAAACCACTGAAGAGTAGATAGCACTGCCCAGGGGAAGACAGCTATGGGAGAGGAATCCCCAAACACAGAGAAGCTCACCATTCCAGACATATTGCAGCTCAACCCACAGATAGCCAGGCACATTGGAATTACAAAACCAAAAGTCTGGAAAATCTCAGTGGGGGGTAGGAACAAAAATGAAAAGCTGGACAGATCATAAAAGCTGAGGGCAGGCTCCATGCTGGGCTAAAAGGAGAGTCTCAGGATCTAGCCCCTCTGGGACTACACCAAATGCCAGAGCACTGAACTTCAACACTACTTACCCTACAACCACACATATATCCAAATACACTGATTGACGGTGGTTGTAACATACCACTGTCACCTCTGGATAGATCAACTGGGCAAGAACTCAACACCAGGCAAAATCTCAACAGAGAAACCTCTGAACTAAACAATTTCATAGACTAACTAAATTTAAAAGACATCTACAGAATATTTCACTCAGCAGCATCAAAATATACATTCTTCTCAGCAGCACATGGAACATTCTCCAAAACAGATCACATGTTAGGTAACAAAGCAAATCTGTACAAATTTAGAAATATTGAAATTATTCCCTACATTCTCTCAGACCACAGTGGAATAAAATTTGAACTTAATACCAAAACCACCATAGAAAATTCTCTATCCCATGGTGACAAAACAACACACTGTTGAATCAACAGTGTGTCATTGAAAAGATCAGAGCAGAAATTCAAATGTTTATATTTAACAAAAAAAAACCACAGAAAATATCAGCTTATCTGAGACGCACAAAGGTGGTACTCAGAGGAAAATTTATAGCTCTGAGTGCCTATATTAGCAAATTGGAGAAATCTCAAATAAAAAATTTAATGATGCACCTTAAATTCCTTGGAAAAGAGGAGCAAACCAAACCTCAAACTGGTAGATGGAAGCAAACCAGTAAAATTAAATTGGAAATAAATGAACAAAAGACAAAAAAAATCATGGGAAGAATCAACAAAACAAAGAGCTGTTTCTTTGAAAAAATAACAAAATTGACAGGCAAATCTGGCCAAATAAAGAAAACACAACCAAATAAAATTAGAGATGAGAATGGGAACATCACCAGAGAAACAAGCAAGATTCAAAATATTATAAAGGAAAACATTGTAAACCTTCATGCTATCAAATTGGAGAATCTGGAAGAAATGGAAGAATTCCTAGTAAATACTGATTTACCCAAATTAAACCAAGAAGTTTTAAACCCAAATAAACATACCCATAACAAGTAATGAAATGGAAATTGCAATAAAATGCTTCCCAACCAAAAAAAAAAAAAAAAAAAAAAAAAGCCCAGGACCAGATGGATTCACTGCTCAATTGTATAAGGCCCTCAAAGGAGAACTCACTATAATACTCCTCAAACTCTTCAATAAAATTGAAAGTGAAAGATCATTACCAAACTCATTCTATGAAGCAAGCATAACCCTCATCCCCAAACCAGATGGGGACTCATTAAAGAAAGAGAACTATAGAATCATCTCATTGATGAACATTGATGCAAAACTTCTCAATAAAATTTTGGCTAACCAACTTCAACAACTAATCAAAACAATTGTACACTATGATTAGATGAGATACATTCCAGGAATGTGAAGCTAGTTCAGTATACACAAGTCAATTAATGTAATACAAGACATCAATAGGAACAAGGACAATAACCACACGATTATCTCAACAGATGTGGAAAAAACATTTGAAAAGATCTGATACCTCATTAAGATAAAACTTCTGAAAAATCTAGGAATCTAAAACCTACAGCCAACATTATACTTAATTGTGAAGAGTTAAAACCATTTCCTGAAAAATCAGGAAAGAGACAAAGATCACACAGTGAAAACATAGGAGGATATTCTTAGGAGATTATCATAATGGCTCAATAGCTATATGTATGTTACCATTTGTTTAATGAAAAATGAACTCCAAGAAATAGAAACAAGAGTGTTCTGTTCACAGTTATTTCTTCCCCCACCCTCTTATTCCCTCTTTTCATTGTTTTATATATATATATATATATATATATATATGTATATATATACATACATATATATAGTGTTATATATATATATATATATATATATATTGGGTTATATATATTTGTACCCTTTTTTGAATCAAGATCTTGTGTTATTTTTCTTTTTAAAAAATATATTTTTATAGTAAAGATACTGTACAGAGTGGTTACAGTTACATGAGCAAAGTAATGAGTCCATTTCTCATCCAGCATTGTTAACCCCTCCTTTGTTTTTCCCCTACCATCCCTTTCCTCCCCACCTCCCCAACTCCTCCCTGCCCCCAAACTTGTAAAGTTTGTTTTCAACATAGTGTCTTGTACCTCTCATTGTTACAATTGGTCATCCTATATCCTTATTTCAGCATTTTGTTATTTCCCTTCCCCTCCCCAAACTAGAAAAACATACAAGATGCAGGACACCAGAATCAAATACAATGACAACAAGGGTTGTATCATGGGGGAAGAACATACAAAGAAACAAAAAAAAAATCACATAATACATTGTAAGTACATTAAAAAGAACAACAAAAAAGATAAATCTCTTGTGTCCCTGCCTTGGGGTTCACTTCGCTTAGTTAGCATCAAGTTATATGGCCATAGTATCTAGCTTTTGACCTCTTCTGCTTGTCCTAGACATATACTAGTGATTGCAGATAAGGGAAACCATGGGAACTATGTTTCTTTGAGGATCACCGAAGGAGGAGCACAGAAATGGTGAGACAAAAGGTGAACCAATTCAACAGTGATACTCACTAGACACTATGTTGGAAATCAACTTTACACCTTGTGGAGGAAGGCATTTGCCCAGGTGGGGGTGCAAATGGGAGAAAATGAGGGAGAGGGTAACACTGTTCAAAAAGACATGTCCTCATTATCTTACTTACGCAATTGTAATCCCTGTGTACATCACCTTTACACTAAAATTTAAATTAATAAATTTTAAAGTAATTTTCATAACTGTTCATCTGGGCAATACTAGAGTTTAAAGTCAGTGCTCTCCAGACAAGTGCTGTACAACTTGAGCCACACTTCCAGCCTTTTTTCCTTGAGTTGTGCTCCAGAAACAGTATGGCTTTTGCCTGTGTCATGATCCTCCAAGTACCTTTATCTCTAATATAGCTGGAATTGCAGGCATTAGTACCTTTCTAGCTGTGTGTGTGTGTGTGTGTGTGTGTGTGTGTGTGTGTGTGTGTGTGCGTGTGTGTGTGTATCTGTGTGTCTATGCCATTGCTGGGGCTTGAGTTCTGTCCATGAGCTTCTTTGCCCAAGGGTATCACTCTACCACTTGAGCTACAGCTCTACTTCTAGCTTTCTTGGTTGTTAGTTGGAGATAAGAGTCTCACAGGTTTTCTTGTCTAGGCTGGTTCAAACTGAGATCTTCAGATCTTAGCTTCTTCAGTAGCTAGGATTACATGAGTGAGCCACTGGTACCCATTTAACTTATTTGTTTAGAAGGGATATTGCTATTTTTCCCTTGGACTTGCCTTGAACCACAATGTACCTGCTCTCTGCCTCCTGTGTAGTTAGGGCTACAATCATGTACCAACACACCTAGCATTTATACCCATTTTGGTTGTTAAATGACATGCAAGGGTAACCATGCATAATAATGATGGAGAAGATAGTTGCAAGCTCTCATTTCTCCCAAGGCAGGTCAGATACAGGTAGAGCTGGGGGTACTGTTCCATAGAGGAGCTCTTGATTATTAAGTACAAAGCTCTGAGGCTGATTCTCTAACACTTCAAAACAAGTAAAAATATAGATACCAACTTGTCAGAGATCTGGAAAGTAATCAAATAGTTCCAACAACCAAATAAACGTTGTATTAAAAAAACTATAACCATATTTGTTATTATCTTTTCCATCAGATCTTTTAACATATTTATAATAGTTCTTTCTATATTCTTCCTGACAATGGAAGCATCTGAAACATAGCAGAATCTAGTGTTAGTGACTATTTTGTCCTTAGGTTGGGCCCTGAGTTGGCTTTTAGATACTACTATATTTTGAATTCACATTGAAATTAAATCTTCAGAACTAGGACCTTTGGGACAGAACCTTTGTGAATGGAATATCATCTTATAAAAGAGATTTCAGAGAGAACTGAGATCTTCCTGCCTTCTGTGAGAACAGCATCATGGTACCATCTTGAAAGCAGAGAAGTTATACTCCTCTACCAAACAGAACACCTGTTAACTCCTTGATTGTGGACATCCAGCTTCTAGAACTACGAGACATAAAGTTCAGTATTTTTATAAATTACTTCATCTGCGGCATTTTGTAACAGCAGCACAAAAGACAGGTTCCTTAGAATTTTTCTTATAAGTAGAAAAGTTATCATGTGGTAGGATTTGAACTAAACGGAACTGATTATCTGCATTTATATTACTCTAGTTCAGATTCTGGCTGTGTTTACTGTTGGTATAGGTACAGATAAAGAACAGTAAGAGAACTTGGCAAGATAATCAGGCAAAGTTCCCCCCACCCTTAGAGACAAAGTACCTGAGCGAGATGTTGCAGATTTTCAGTGTCATAGAAAATAACAAAGCATTGATATTTATCTGGTGTCCTTAGTTTTGCGTTTTTCTCTACCAGGGATTGTATTCTATATGAGTCTGGCTTCTCCAGAGAAAAATATCTAACAATGTACTAGAGTCCTTGTCCAGAAAGCCTAACTATGGGACTAGTCACTTATTTCAGAGAAACTGAGACTAAATGTTGAAAAACAAATTTACCAAAATTTTTGGGAAAGCAGTGGAGATATAAAATCTCTCTCTGCCTGGATGGATCACAGTAGTGTCACAACTGAGCAAATAGATGAAGCACACATTAGGAAATATGAAAATGGTAAAAGTTTTTCTTCTAAACTCATGTATTCTGCACATAGCCCATCTTCACTCCCTCATTGAATTTCTGAGAAAAGTATTCTTTTCCAGATCTTTAGGTATAAGAGGATAGGCAAGGAGAGAGGGGAGAAATTTGCTTTAAGGAATAGGCTCAGCTAATTATAGAAGCTGGAAGTCCAAATTCCATAACATGAAAAACAGGATGAATATCCTTCCTGAAAAAGCTGGGTTTTTTTACGTCAAGTCCAGAGGAAATCTACACCCAGAATTCCCTTTTTCTCAGAAGAGGTCATTCAACCTGTTTGAATAGCACCTACTCAAATATGGATGTTAATCTGCTGAATCTACCTGAATTTTATTGATTTAATGTAAATTCTGAGGATATAAAAATAAACCAGTGATAGTATTAGCCTTCTAAACACAATCTGAGTGAAGACATGAAAATATGTAACCGTTTTATGAGTCCAAGTCAGAAAAGGCACATATTAATACCTAGCTTCCTCTTCAATGTGCTGAATATGTCACCAGAATGTTTTCTGGCAGTTAAACCACATTGTCTTTGTGTCTGGTAAGAAAGAATTCAAGAAAGATGAAAACATAAGTAAGGACGGTAGAAAAGTTTAGTGGAAATGAATTATGGCAGAGAAAGCCATAGATATGACATATATATTCCACAGGGAAGAAGGCAGGGTAGTCTGTCAAACATTTTGTACTGTTTTTAATTATCTTTGTTATTACAGATTCTAGTTTTGTGTTAAAAAGTTAGAATTAGATGGCTTTCTGATTGGTGGGTCTCCTTTCTTTTTCCTGTACGTTTGTTATGACAAGCATTTACTCTCTTGTCCTCATTTCCTTATTCTTTTGTCCCTATTTTCTCATTATTTTATAGCCCTTTGTTCCTAATTTGATTTTCAGACAGGTTTTGGTTTATCAGTTTATCCTACTATCTGGAAGTTGCATAGACCACAATTCTCTGGCTGCTTTCCTACTAAACCCTTATCTGCCTTACATGTGTGAGGTCCTGGGTTCAATCCCCAGTAGCACAATCAATATAAATTATGTCGTCACCCTTACAAAAATATCAAGAGTGATGTTTCATCAAACATGTGGACGTGTGCCTCTGTGCTGGATATGGTGACCCAGAGCATAACCCTTATAGTTATGTATTGCCTTCACAGAGCCTGTGTCTAGAAGCTATTTATGCTGTGACTATGTCACCAGGAAGACGTTTGGAAAAGAGATTTCCCCCACTTTCCAAGCTCATTGAGATGCCCAGGAACTTGGACTAACAATCTAAGGAATTTTGAAGTTATCTATAAAAAGCCACAGTGGTAGCATCCAGAGAATTTTTTTTTAGTCTGTGAAGAAAAGCATGAAGAAAGGAAAAAGAACAAGCTGATAGCACTTTCTGACATATTTCCTGTTGGTGGGGCATAGGGCTGCCCATGTGGTAATAACCCCAGGGTATCCATATTCAGTAACTGACCTGAAGGTTATCAGTTCAGAGCCATTCACCTGGATGGAAGGTTACCTAGCAACTTTCCAATTACCTGTCTTGATTTAATCACCCAAGCCGGTAGACAATTTGTCTTGTGACATGAGAGTCTGATCTTTATGGTCAGTTTTTAGGCATTATTCTGAAATCACATAATAAAACACATAATACTTAAGTCAGTTGACATATGGGATTGCATGAAGTTGCAGAGCTTCTGCATGGCAAAGGACATAGTTAACAAGATCAATAGAAAGCCATGGATTGGGAGAAGATCTTCACTAGCCATACAACGGACAAGGGTCTCATATCTAAAATATATTTCGAACTCAAAAAAAATTAAATCCCCCAACAACAAATCCTCAAAGAAACAACTGCCCAATAAATAAGTGGGCTAATGACTTAAAGAGAAACTTCTTTGAAGAAGACAGAAGGATGGCCATGAAGAAATGCTCAACCTCCTTAGCCATAAAAGAAATGCAAATCAAGACAACATTGAGATACCACCTCACTCCAGTTAGAATGGCAAAAATCAAGAACTCTAATAACAACAGATGCTGGAGGAGATGTGGACAGAAGGGAACCTTACTTCATTGTTGGTGGGAGTGTAAACTTGTTCAACCACTTTGGAAAGTAGTATGGAGGTTCCTCAAAAGACTTCACATAGAGCTCCCCTATGACCCAGCAGTCCCACTTTTGGGCATTTACCCAAATGTTTACAAACAAGACCACACTAAAGCTACCAGCACAACTATGTTTATTGAAGCATTATTTACCATAGCTAAGATCTGGAACCAACCCAGCTGCCTCTCAGTAGATGAATGGATCAAGAAAATGTGGTATATATACACAATGGAATTCTATGCCTCCATCAGAAAGAATGACATTGCCCCATTTGTTAGGAAATGGATAGTCTTGGAAAAAATTTTATTAAGTGAAGTAAGCCAAGCCCAAAGAAACATAGGTCCCATGATTTCCCTTATTTGTAATATCTAGTATATGTATGAGTCAAGCAGAAAAGGTCAGATAAGGTGATGTTAGGAAAATGAACCCTAAGACATGTATTTTAAATGTTTTTTTTTCTTTCATGCATTTGTTTCTAACGCAATTATAAGATTATTTCTTTGTTGCTTTGTATGTCCCTCCCCCACAGTTTAAACCCTGCTTTCACTGTATTTGTTGTGGGTATAATTTGTGGAGGGGAAGGGGGAAAACAAGTCGTTTAAATAAGGATACAGGTGGACCTGTTGCAACAAATGAGAAGTACAAGTTGTCATGTTGAAAATGAACTTTACAACTTGTGGGGGGGAGGATTGGGTGGGGGGGAGGGAGACTGGAAGCGATGTGAAGGGTAAACAAAGGAGGAGGCTACAATGCTTGATAAGAAATGTACTCACTATCTTCCCCATGTAATTGTAACCCCTCTGTACAGTATTTTCACAATAAAAAAATAAAAAAATAAAAATAAGAATTGTCCTACCAGACTTAAAAAAATAAAACACATAATAAACAAAACAAGAAAAATGAACAAACAACAAAAAGCCTACTATACTTTTTGTCCCAGGACCTAATTATTCTCCTTGGGAACAGTGTTTCATGTGTCATCTAAGAGAAAAGGGAGGATGATCGAATACAAGTCTATATATTCTTGAAGAGATGATTTAATCCCTTGCTTTTCTAGTGACTTTTTTCAACTGTAATTCCTGGTTCTATCTTATCTCCTGAACCCAGTTTAGTGTTTAGTATATTAGCCAATGTCTCTCTGTCACTTTGTTCTAGTTATCCTTGTCTCAAGAAAGAGACTGCCTATAATAGTATAACTAAATCTCAGTGTTTATTTTGGCCTCATGTTGAGACTCTCCTCAATGTTTTCCCAGTAAAACAGCTTCTCCACAGGCTCTAAGATTCTTCCCTTTCTAGGGGCTGCCCAGAACATTTCTTGAATTATGAGTTCCTGTGGTATTGGGATCCTCTCATGCACAGTGATAAAATAAGGCTGGAAAGGGCATCAGTATAGGCCCTTCCTTATCAAAGATAAAATATCAACATTTGGAATCAGCTTGTTTTCCTCTAGAGTGTAGACCTCTGTTATGGAGAAAATCTTAATATTTTCACTGGTTGCTTTCCATTCCTCTTGCAAATGCAGGAGGACTTCCTCACAGACTGAACTTGATTGGGTTCCTGGAGAGAAAGCCCATGAAACATGGACCCTACTAAGACCTTGGATGCCTGTATTTCTCACTGACATACCACTTCACATTCACAGTGAAGCTGTTTTCCAAAATTACCTTTAAAGTGGCCCCATCAGTTTTCACTTCCTGTGACTTCTGCATCTTAACAAACCTTTATATCTCAGCATTTACCTCCCTACACATAATTTGGAGTGGTGCTGCATTGTTTCAGATCACTTAGAGTGTTGGAGAAATAATTTTAAAGTGCTTTTTGAAAGCTCTAACAACCTTCCCTGTAATTAGAGATCACTTTGCAGGGATGGTCACCTAGGGAGCATACCCAACTCCATTGGGTTACATTGTATTTGTCCTTCCTTGTGTGAAGGACACTTTGCCAAAGTAATTAAGTGATTTAAAACTTTACTATTGTTGAAACAATTTAGTTCTAGTCCATACCATATTATTTCTTTTAAAGAACTCTAAACCATTTTTCTCTTCAAATTTTTTGGTTGTCATTTTATGAATAATTCAGAAATGTTTTCTTTGATTTGAATATTATTAGCAATTCATTAGTTAATATAAGGTTTCTCAATTTCAAAATTCATATTTTCAGCCAGGGTCTCCCCAAAGTTGAGATGCAAACAATATATTTTCCAAACATTTGCTTGTTTGCTGGCAGACTGCCTCAGGATTGTCTATCCTATGAGGTTTAGATAAAAGAGGCAGAAGAGGTGTGAAGGAGTTAATTAACAGCTTTATTGAAGATGAATAGAAGATTAACATTTTGTTCACACATTTTAAATGGAAGCGAATTCTTATTCAAATGATTAGATTATGTACCTGAGGAAAACTGGATGGGAGGCGTGGGGGTTGGATGTTAATCTACATTATCCACCTTTTCATGTAGAAAAGGTCACCTAGTATTGTAGACCACAACAAAATAAGTACAGGCAGAAACAGTGTTATAAATCATTCTAACATTTATTACTTTTCATGTGTGGGGCTCAGATCAAGTTTAGAAATTACCTTAAATTTTACTTTAGTAGCCAGATTAATCCTTCTGTCATGGTAAGATATTAAAGAGCATGTTTGTGTTATTCTGCCTCATTTTATTTCAATAGCCTGAAAAGAATTAAATCTCAAAAAGCAAATATTTTTATTTGCTCAAACTAACTTTATGTTTTCTCCTATAGTACTAAGTTTCACAGTGTTCAAAAACACTAGGAAATGTCACATAATTTCAGGGTTATTTAATGATTTCACAGCTTAGAAGCAAAAGAAACATATTCAACTTCTTTCTAAGATACAGGGACAACATCACTATACCTCAGATTCCATAAAATGAAGTACTCTAGACCAAACTCACTTCAAATATCAATACACAGATTTCATATAAAGTGGAAACAGAATCAAAATGTACATGGGAACAATAATGATACCAGCAATAAAAATAAGGTCATTATCAAGAAATACCTAGAGTTACCAGAAATGTAGCACAGCTAATTAACCTCAGTCCTTGCATCTGACATGAGACAAATTCAAGTAAGACTTGTAAATAGGGAAAGTGATAGGGTTGTTTATTAGAAAAGAAGTATGGCAGATAACGAGGTTGCTTGGCATAAATATGCAATGGAAACACAGCGCTTCAGATTACCTTCAGCTATCTTCTGTTGGCTTCAGGGGCACAGATTTTGGCCTTTGATTACATAGGGAATTTTGGGGCCAGGATGTAAGAAGTTATGAATAGCTTAAGCAGTCCCAAGTCACCAGAAGGTTCAGAATAGTAGCTAGATAGGCTGATAGACATTGTCTTAGGACTATGAAGTCAAGAACTGTTAGAATAAATCATTCATACCTGGCAAGTGATCTGATCTTTTCTGGATTCCAAGATGGCTGAAAAGTATCTATAGGAGAGAATAGGTCAGGAAAATTAAGTCCCTCTTTAAGACCAGTCCTGGATTACAGTCATTGTCCTATTTTTTTTTTTATTGAAAACTCTTTTTTACAAAAACCAAATGAAGCCAGGCACTGGTAGCCCCAAAGTTCAAGTCCAACAACTGACCAAAAAACAAAAACAAAAACAAACAACAACAACAACAACAAAAAAACTCTAGCCCTTAGGCTTACTGACTAAAAAAGTTAATCATCTTTTGTTTTACAGCTATTTGTTGACAAACCTTAAGCTGGAAATATGGATGAAACACTCTAAAAATAAACAAACAAACAACAAACCATCTTGTGACACTTGATAAAAATAGTGGCCCAGTAGACAGCTTATCTATAAGTTGGACAACTTAATTACAATGCTTTTCCTCAGAGATTCTGTTTTCATAGCTAACTGCTACCTATTACTAACATATATATATGTATATATAATAGGTATAAGTATTATATCTATATCATTAATATATATGTTAATTAATATACCCACACAAAAACATTTTACACAACACAATGGCAAATAATGAAAAAATTAAACTAAATAGAAATGTTTGCATTTTCTTTACATGCAAAAAGTTAAAAGTTATAATCTATGCCTAAAAGCCATAGTTTATTTATGCATTTATGTATGTATGTATTTATTTATTTAAAGTCTGCACTTAAGTCAGGAACTAGAAAGGAAATGTCATTTCATTGATAATGGCAGAGGAAGGAGCTTCAAGGCTTGTCCTTGAGACACTAAAAATAAAATGAAGAAATTCAGCAAAATTGTTCTGAATAAACTTTGACTGAATTTGGGAATATGTCAAAGGTTTGTACAGAGTAAGTGAATGCATAGTCAAGAAAAAGTCAACTTCAACATGACAGAAAGCTTTTGTAACACTTTAACTTGGTATTATTTTTCTTCTTTGGTTGGGAAGTGGTTTTGAATATAGTGGTCCTGGGTCCCAATGTGAGTACCTGACTATGAGAGAGAGTGGTATTTATTTTCCAGAAATTGTATGTCTGGTTCTTTGCCTGCCTGTGAGTTTCCTGATTGATTAATGCAAACACTTGCCTTTTGTTTGATCTAAATTCTTTCAGAATATGAGAATATCTAAGAGGATGACTTTACTTGATACAAAAGCATAGAAAAGCAATACACAGCAACTGCCTAGGATAAAATATTATAGCTCAGGTAAGTCATAAACACACAAAATTACCCTTTATGCAAAATTACAAGGAGAGTTAAACTTGTGGAATAAGGGCATCAAAAGGAATATTTAGAAAATCGTATACATACACAGAAAATATCATGCTCAGAAAAGAACTGAGTAGGCCCTATACTTTTACCTTCATAAGGATCTAAGTAAGCTAGGCAAAATCACTGGCAAACTCATCTTTTGTTTTCCTTTTAATTTTTTCTTTTCTTCCTTTTCCTTTCCTTTTAGATTTCTATATTTAATACTTTACAACATTGACAATGTCTTTATTCTTTAACAGTATATGAGACATACAATGACACAACAATGAGAATGTAGCCCTTAGCTGGGCGCCAGTGGCTCATGCCTATAATCCTAGCTACTCAGGAGGCTGAGATCTGAGGATCACAGTTCAAAGCTAGACTCGGCAAGAAACCCCATGAGACTCTTATCTACAATAAACTACTAGAAAACTGGAAGTGATGCTGTGCCTCAAGTGGTAGAGTGCTTGGCTTGAGCTGAAGATCGTAGGGACAGTGCCCAAGCCCAGAGTTCAAGCCCCATGACTGACCAAAACAAAACAAAACAAAACAAACAAAAAGAAGGCAGCCCACTTTAAGTAAAGGAAGCAATTAATGTATTAAATTGTTTTTGATGAAGCAAAAATATGGACAAATTATATATAGATCCAAATCCCTTTATGTATGCTCAAAAGTATAACAAATCAAAATATCAAAGAAAATCAAGAATATTCTATTTCAGCAAATCATAAATATTAATAAAAAGATAGACTTTTAAAAATAATATATTTCTAGAATTCAACTGGTACAAGAAATTTTAATATATTTTTCTATTAGTATTTAGTATCCATTTGAAGAAGGAAGGTTGACTGAACTTAATAAATGATTGAAGTTACCCGGTTCAAAGAGCAGAATTGAAAATAAAAAGAAAAAAAAATTCTATGAGGAGGTCCTCAGAAGAAGATGGGAAAGATAAAGAAGTAAAAGGCTGATTGAACAAATAATGACCCCTATTTCCCAATCTAGGATGGAAACAAATTGTTGTGAAACTACCAAAAGATAATGATGAAGAAAGGTTCTTGAAAGAGCAAGTAGAAGTATGCATACCCTGGGTGCAGAACTGAGATTGACTATGACTTTTTACCAGAAACCCAGGAAGCCACAAGGCAGTGAGAGAAGATATTTAGAATGTTGAGAGTAAACAGTCTACCAAGAGTATCATAGCTCTTAAATACACCATTCAGAAACAGTGAAGAAAATAGGCTTTCTGTAGAGTAAGCTGAGTTTACTATTAGTATAGTATCTACATTCCAAGAGAAGACATGACAATAAAGAGTAACAGAAGCTAAACAAAAAGTATAGAACTCTGCTGATGGTAACTGAACAGGCAAATATTAAAACTAATATTGGCTCAGTTTTGGTCTATAAATCCTCTTCCTGCATGACCTAAAAGTGCATACCATAATGATTATAGGTCTATGCTAAAGGTGCTATAGAGTGCAAAGATGTGCTTTGTGAAGGCTGAAACTTGAGTTTTTGTATTGAAACTGTTTTGGATTAAATGAAACTACATTTTTATAAACCAACAAAATCACTTGTCATCCCAAAGAAAACCATGAAAAATATAGCATACAAATGTACAAAAGATAAATAAAAAAGAGCATCATATGGTGCTGTGGGTAAAAAAATTAAATCTCAAAGAAGGCAGCAAAAAGAAAATGAACAAAAAGATAAAGATATAGATAAAGCATAGTACAAAAATGATGGAACTCACTTGTGACTAGTGCTGGCTTTCCATATAAATGATTTATTTCACTCCTAACTAGCATTTACTTTTACATGTAAGTTAAAAATTCAATTAAAAAAACATAGACTGGCAATGAAAGTTAAAAGAAAACTCCAAAAGATATGCTGCCAATAATATATTCATTTTAGATCAAAAGACACAGACAAGTTGGAAGTGAAAGAATAAGAAACTGTATTTCATGCAATTAGGAATATAAAGAGAACTAGAATGATGGTACTAATTATATTAATTAGCTTCTCATTACCATGACAATGAACCTGTGAAAATAAACTTGTAAGTAAGAAGGATTTATTTTCTTTCATAGTTCAGAAGCAGCCATTCATGATGTCATGACTCTGATGTTTTTAGCCTGGGATGAGGCAGAACATCATCACAGGAAGATTTTGCTATTACCAGAGCTGCTCACTACATGGTATCCAGCAAAGTAGAGAAGAAAGGATCCAGCCCCCAGCCCCCACCACAGCTTTTTCAATGATACCTCCTCCCCTGTGACTATTTTCCTTCCACTTAAAGTTTCCACAAGCCTAATCCTAACCTGAAACAAAGCATAATTTATTTCAAAAGTTATTATAAGACACAGAAAAGGGGGTTGGGCATGATTATGAACACCTGTAATCCCAGCTATGTGGGTGGTAGAGAGAGGCAACTAGGGTTTTGAGATCATCCAAGGCAAAGAGATCCTATCTCAATAAACAAGATAGTGATGGCTGTACACTCAGGTATTCCAAGCTATGTAGGAGGCAAAGGTAGGAATATCGAAGCCAGCCCTGGGAAAATAATTAGAAACCCTATCTGAAAAATAAACAAAAGCAAATAGGACTGGGAGAGTGGATGAAATAGTAGAGTCCTGGCATAGGTAGAATAAGGTCATGAATTCAAAGACCATTGCGGCTTTCCTGAAAAAAGATTATATATTAAGCCAAGCATTATTGGCTCATGCCTATAATCCTAGCCACTCAGGAAGCTGAGATGTGAAGATCACTGTTCAAAGCCAGCCTGGGCAAGAAAGTTCGTGAGAATCTTATCTCCAATAAACCACAAGAAAACTGGAAGTGATGCTGTGGCTCAAGTGGTAGAGTGCTCACCTTGAGCTGAAGAGTTGAGGGACATGCCCAGGCCCAGAGTTCAAGCCTCACAACTGCAAAAATGCAAAAAAGAAGATTATATATTGACAAATGAACACTTCATTAAGAATATGTATATGTGTCTAAAATATATTAATCAAAAAATGCCAAGTCAAGATGAAATAGACTACTATATAGCAATAGTGGAAATTTATTAGTAGTTAGGTAAATTAGACATATGTTCAATGAGAAATGGAGGCGTGCTCAAAGGAGTGTTAGATCTAAGTAGATCTAACAGACATCTATAGACTATACTATCCATTCACAGCAGAATGTGTGGGCTTCTTGAGTACACATGGAACATGCAAACCAAAGTATCTTCTCTTACCTAACTAGAATAAAACTAGAAATTTAGAACCAAAAGGAAGGCAGGACAATCCACATATAAAAGGAAATTAAACAGCAAATTCTGTGAAGAAATAAATTAATCCAATAGCTAGAGACTAGTAAATAATAAAAAAAATACATTGTTGTGAAGTTCAGAGCTCAGTGCAGATAAGGAAACTCACACAGTAAAGAGAAGAAACACATATAAACAATAGCAACCATAAACTTCAAGAAGATGGAAAAGAACAGATTAAGCATAAAAAGAGGAAAACAATAAATATTAAACCATATATTAGATAAAGCACAGAAAGATGAAAGGAAAAAAATCAGCAAATGGAAGTCAGTTTTTGTACTCTTTGCCTGACATGTAACTGTAACTCTTCTGGTTTTAGCATTTTCAAATAAAAAGTTTAATGTCAGTTTTTGAAATATTAACAAACCTGGAAAACTTTTATCTGTAATTCATGAGAAGAAAAAAAGAATTCAAATAAATAAAACAAGAAAAACTGAGGCACTAAAACTGAACATAGAAGATGTGTAAACAATTGTATGTCAACAAATTTAGGTAAACCAGGTAAAGTGAGCAAATATCTAGAAATGTAGAAATCACCAGGATTGATGGGTAAAGAAAGAGAAAAATCTGAACAGGCCCCATAAAAATAAAGATTGAACTGGTACTCAAAAGTTCCCCAACAAAGAAAATCCCAAGAGCAGAAGCTTTTACAGTTGAATTATATCAAACATCCAAGTAGAATTAAAAACAATCCTTCTCAAATACATAACAAAAATAGAAAAAAAGACCATACGTAACTAATATTATTAGGTCAGGTGTTTTCTCATAATAAAGCCAGACTAAAACATCACAATACAGGAAACTAGATACTAATACCCCTTATAAATATAGACAAACTAAGTCTAAAGAAAATACCAGACCCATTACATCAATGAGATGTACAAGTCATTATGTCAAAAACGAACTTTACAACTTTGGTGTGTGGTGTGTGTGGAAACAAAGGAGGAGGCTACAATGCTTGATAAGAAATGTACTCATTATCTTGCCCATGTAATTATAACCCCTATGTACAGTATTTTCACAATTAAAAAAAGAAAATACTAGAAAATTGAATACAACTGCATATAAGAAAAGAAATTTGAATACCATAAATTAAAGGATTTACTTCAAAATATTTCAACCTTAGGTCCAAGAGGTCTCAGGTCCATCTTCTAATTCAAAATGCATTCAGCTCATTTCCATGAGTCCCCAAAGATTTAACAATTCCCAATTAAATCACCTCAGAGGCTGAAATCAGGTTCTTGATTCATAGTCCCTGTTGATTTACTCATTTATTACAGGTACTGAGCCTTGAACTCAAGACCTGGGCACTGCCCCTTACCTCTTTTGTTCAAGGCTAGTGCTCTAGCACTTGAACCATACCTCTACTTCTGATTTTGGTATGTAATTGAGATAAGAGACTCATAGACTTTCCTGACATGGCTGGCTTTGAACTGATTTCCTCAGATCTCAGCCTCTTGATTAGCTAGGATTTTAGGTATGAGTCACTAGTACCCAGCTTATTAGTAGCTGCGCTTGTTGTCTTCTTCCTCTTCTTCCTCTTCTTCCTCTTCTTCCTCTTCTTCCTCTTCTTCCTCTTCTTCTTCTTCTTCTTCTTCTTCTTCTTCTTCTTCTTCTTCTTCTTCTTCTTCTTCTTCTTCTTCTTCTTCTTCTTCTTCTTTTTCTGCTCCTGCTCCTGCTCCTTCTGCTTCTGCTTCTGCTTCTGCTAATATACAGTGTCACAGAGTAAACGTTTCTATCCCAGAACAGAGAATGGAAGTGATAGGATCATCGAAAATACAGGTGGGCCTAAACAAGACTGCATTCCAATAGGACAAACATTAAAGACCAATCACTAGCATCTGGGGCTCATGGTGGCCCATTATGAGCTCCCAGAGGCTTAAGCAGCTCTTTCTGTAGTCTTGTTATTTTCCACCTATATATGGCCTCTTTCTTGTTTTAGTTTCTTTCACTTCTTTCCTAAGTTTTCCTTAGCAAGCATCCCTTATTCCTGTCTCCTCAGAATCTTGGAGTCTCCAGTGTATCTTTGATTTAACTTTCATGCTTCCATGCATTGCCCTCTCATGGGCTGCTGGAAGGCCCCTAATTGTGTCACACATTGCCTGGCCTCCGAGGCTTTCCTTTGAACTCAGAGCCAGCTCAAATGCTTTTGAGGATCATATAAAGTCCACAGGCCTGATACTCCCCATCACTTAGGCTTGGCAAATGTGAAACGTTGAAATTGTGAAAAATACCTAAGGCCAATGAGAAGCCTCTAGGGTATAATTAATTTCTGTTGATTTCTAACTCATTGAATATTACTACTTTGGATTATATATGGGGTTACATGATGAAGTGAGAGCAATACTTTCATCTTCTAGACATTCACCTTTGGTTATTTTTTTTTTGTTGGTCCTGGAGCTTGAACTTAGGGCTTTGAGCTTTTTCTCTCAAGGCTAGTGCTCTACCATTTTGAGCCACAACACCACTTCCAAGATATCCACCTCTGAAATGCCAAATATGATTGGGTGCACACTTACTGTAAGATTATCCAGGCAATTTCATCTCAAGTCTTAATAGAGAATACATTTCTTGGGAAGAATAGAAACAAAGTCATGTCTAAGAGTGAGGAAATTGTAGCCACTTTCTTTTTTTATGGCCATTCTAACTGGATTGAGATGGAATCTCAATGTGGTTTTGATTTTCATTTTTTTAATTAAGTTTTTTTATTGTGAAAATACTGTACAAAGGGGTTACAGTTACATGAACAAGGTAATGAGTACATTTTTTATCGAGCATTGTTGCCTCCTCCTTTGTTTTTCCCCTACCATCCCTTCCCTTGATCTCCTCAGCTACCCACCCACCGCCCCCCCCCCAGCCTAAATTGTAAAGTTCGATTTCTGACATAGCGTCTTGTACATCTCATTGTTGCTTTGGGTCAAGCTGTATCCCTATTTAAACAATTTGTTTTTTTCCTTCCCCTCCCCAAATTATACCAACATCAAACACAGTGAAAACAGGGGTTATACTGTGGGAGACACAAAGCAACAAAAAAATCACATGGTATCTTATAAATACATTAGAGACAATAGTAAGGAAGAAAAAAACCACTTGTGTTCCTTCCTTGGGGTTCATTTCACTTAATATCATCTTATCTGACCTTTTCTGCTTGGCCCAGACATATGCTAGTTCTTGCAAATAAGGGAAACCATGGGACCTATGTTTCTTTGGGCCTGGTTTACTTCACTTAATATAACTTTTTAAACGCAAATCAAGTTAAGAAATGCAAAGACTTGCCGGGAAGATGGCGGAGGAGAAGCTGGAATCTGAGCAAGCTCTTGCATAGAAAGCAGTTTTAGAGTTCCAGTGAACAGTCCTAAGCCAGAGAATCACACCAAGTGTGCCATCACAGGACAGAGAGTTAGACAAGAGAGGGGAACCCAAGGAAACACATCAGCTGCTGCTACAGCGGCAGGGTCGCGGCGGCGACCACCGCCGCGGGGTCATACCTGAGACACAGAGAGTCCGGGACGAAGGAGCCAGACGCAGCGGATGAGCGGATTCTACTCAACACCAACAAGAACCGACAAGGAGCGGAAATCTTCATCCTGCTGTTTGCAGACCAGAGACGACCCAGGATCCAAGACTCAGCGTGAGTACAAGCCCGACATCCTCACTCCTTCTCAGGAAGCAGAGGAGGGAAGGCCAGCCCTCCCCCCCCCCCCAGCACCGGTGATCTCCATCTTGGATACCGACAAAACTCAGAGGAGCTGCTAGCTCCAGCTCAGGCCTTGGAATAAAACGAGTCATTTAGCAGGTCACAAGAACTTAACGGCGAAGTGACCAGCCAGACTCAGCACCATCCAGGGAAAAGTCACCCAGCTCAGGCGCCAGCCATTGGAGTGCCTTGCCTCACTGGGTAACCAGAGCCAGAGGCTGCCCCTCCCTCTAGCAGCCTCAACAATCAATTGAAAAACAGAAACCCTGAGAATGGCTCCAGGCTGGGCGCTGTGAGCTTTATCACAAAATAGCCCCAGGGAAAAGCTACTGTTTGTTGAAAGGCCTCAACTCTACCCAGAACCTAGCCTCATCACCACATCCCCCTCTTTTGTGATTCTCAAAGCAGATCACCCTCCCAGAAAACTAACCTGGGAGGGGGATCTCAAAATCTTGGGTAAAGCAGAGCATTTTTCTGCCTCTTCCAACCAACCGACTTAAGAAACCAATCAAGCCACAGGATCTCAAGCTGACCAGAGACTCCAACAAGAGACTGGTTAGAGACAAAAGGGAGATACAGGATTCTTCCCACTCCTCCCCCCCCAAAAAAAAAATCAAAAGACTTTTTTTTTCTTTTTTTTTCTTCTTCTTCTTTTCTTTTTTTTGCTTGTTTTTTGTTTTTTTATTACCTTATATATATTTTTTTCCCTTCTAAAACTTTTATTAATCTTTAATTTTTGCCTCTTCTGAAAAAATAATTGTTTTCCAGTAACTTTTTTTTTTCCTCATCTTATAATTTTTATTTTAGGAATATGTGAATGAGCGTTTTCCTTTCTTTTCTTGTCTTCTTTCTCTTTTTCTTTCTTTCTTAATTATCTTTTTGTTTTTTGTCTAGCTCTACTGAACTTCTGATCTTTTCTTCTCCCTTTCCCATCCTTAAAGTTTTTCACATCTCCTCTATGTCCCTCCCCTTCTCGGAACATATTCACATTCCTCTCTAAATAGACGGTCTTTTAACCTCTGTAATAACATTAATTTTTACGTTTCTATTTTTTTTCTGGTCTCTCTCTCTCTCTACTTGCATCCTACCCAACCCATTTCCTGCATTGTGATTAGGACATAGTTAACTCTCCCTGTGCCTCCCCACACCAATCCATTCCTATTTTTTACCCACATCTCTCCCTAATCCTAATAATTTCTGGTTTTCCAAATTCTTTTCTGCGGTTCAAAGTCCTTTAACATATAGTTGTTTGATGTTGAATAGATGTATCTGTTGAACTAGATTGTATCTGTAGACTATTGACTGTACAAACGCAAACTTTGGTTGATGGTTGCCTTAAAATAGTGTTCTAGCATAAAACTGGTGAAATCTTCATCTCAAATGGGCCGAGTAAGCCGGAAAAACACAAGAAAAATGGCAAATTCGGGTTTCTCAATTCCCAATCTTGATAATCAGGGATTAGAACAGATAAAGAATAATCCAGAGGAGAGTTCCCAAATAGCTCTACAAACACTAATAGCAAACATGATAAATGAGAAGTTTGACAATGTACAAAGGACTCTGTATGAGCGTGATAGGGAGAGAGAGGAGGCATCCCAGAAGTTTATACAGGAATATCATAAGCGTGAGGAAGCTACTCAAAAACTGATACAGGATTTGCGTGAACAACTTGAGAATGCTCAAAGAGAAAGGGAGGAATGGTGTGAGCAGGCAGAGAACACTCAAAGAGAACTGCAGGATTCCCACGAACGGGAAGAAAGAGAACTGCAGGAATCCCACAGACGGGAGGAAGCTAATCAAAGAGTAATTCAGGAATTGAGAGACCAGGTAGAGAATACACAAAGATCACTAAAGGCATTCATGGAATCCATTAACAAAGAGCTGAAGGAAGTCAGGGAGACCACAAAGGGAATGCTGAATGGAACCCAACAGAAGGAATGGGAGTCCAAAGAAACCATAACCAATCAACTAAGTGATTTGAGAACAAACACTGAACACCAAATTAAGGAAGTAAAGAAATTCATACAAGACCTAAAACAGAGCTTCAACAAAGAACTTGAAGCCATCAAAGCTGACCAATTAGAAGGAAAAGAGATAAAAAACAAAGTAGAGAGTCTTGACAGCAGGTTAGACCATGCAGAAGATCGAATCTCAGGGATTGAAGACAGCCTAGATATTATAGAGAAAGAACATACAACCATCCAAGACAAGTCCAAGAAATATGATAGGTCTATCCAACACCTGGAAGACACCATCAGAAGGCCCAATCTAAGGATAATGGGTGTAGAGGAGCACCTAGAAACAGAAGTTAATGGGCTAGGAAATTTGTTTAACAGGATCCTAGCAGAGAACTTCCCAAACATACAAAAAGATAGGCCTATTCAGATACAAGAAGCTTTTAGAACTCCAAATAGACCAGACCAGAAGAGGACATCCCACTGTTACATTATAATCCACACAGGATCAACCCAGACCAAGGAAAAGATCCTTAAAGCTGTCAGGGAGAAAAGGGTAATCACCTACAAAGGGAAACCAATTAGAATTACCTCAGATTTCTCAGCAGAGACAATCAAAGCAAGAAGAGCCTGGAATGCCATATGCCATGCCCTAAAAACAAACAATTATCAACCAAGAATACTGTACCCAGCTAAACTCTCCTTCATAACTGAAGGCCAAATAAAAACCTTCCATAGCAAAGAAAAATTGAAACAATACATCTCCACCAAACCAGCCCTACAAAAGATTCTTAAAGATGTCCTACACATAGAAAACCAACAAGACTGCAACAAAGGCCAAGAACCTGCACCCAAACTGAGAATCCAAGAACCTTAGGAAGAACCCAGTTTTCGCAGTCCCCAAGAAGGTGGATAACATGGCAGGAACTCCCAAATACCTCTCAGTCCTATCTCTTAACGTTAACGGACTGAACTCTCCAATTAAGCGACATAGACTGTCTAGTTGGATTAAAAAACAAGACCCTTCTATCTGCTGCCTGTAGGAGTCACATCTTGCCCGTAAAAACAAACACATTTTCAATGTTAAAGGCTGGAACAAAATCTACCAAGCAAACGGCCCTCATAAACAGGCGGGAGTTGCAATCCTAATATCAGATAAAATAGACTTCAAACTAAAATTCGTGAGAAGAGATAAAGAAGGTCGCTACATACTAATTAAAGGATCTCTCCTTCAGGAGGATATTACAATTCTAAATATCTATTCGCCGAACAATGGAGCACCCAAATTTATCAAAGAAACACTACTTTCCCTCAAATCCCATATAGATCCAAAGACATTAATTTTAACACACCACTCTCCCCACTAGATAGATCAACTGGGCAAAAACTCAACAGAGAAACCGCAGATCTAAACAGCTGCATAGATCAACTAGACTTAACAGACATTTACCGAACATTTCACCCAGCAGCATCAGAATACACGTTTTTCTCAGCAGCACATGGAACATTTTCTAAAATAGACCACATTTTAGGCCACAAAGCAAACTTGTCTAAATTCAGAAACATTGAAGTTATACCTTGCATTCTCTCTGACCACAAGGGAATAAAATTAGAACTCAACACCAAAAGCCACCAAAGAATGTCCGGTATCACATGGAGGCTGAACAACACACTGCTGAATCATGAGTGGGTCATGGAAGAGATTAGAAAGGAAATTCAAATGTTCATGCTATTCAAAAAAATGAACACACAAATTACCAGCTCCTCTGGGACACAGCAAAGGCAGTACTCCGAGGCAAGTTTATAGCTCTGAGCTCCTACATCAACAAATTGAAGAGATCTGAAACTAACAATTTAATGACACATCTAAACCTCCTAGAAAAAGAGCAGCAAGATAAACCCCAATCCAGTAGATGGAAAGAAATAATCAAAATTAAATCAGAATTAAATGAATTAGAATCCAAAAAAACTATAGAAAGAATCAAGAAAACAAAGAGTTGGTTCTTCGAAAAACTGAACAAAATTGACAGACCCTTAACAAACCTTATCAGAAAAAGGAGAGAACACACCCAAATTAATAAACTCAGAGATGAGAATGGAAACATCACCACGGAAACAACCAAGATTCAGAACATTATAAGGAAATACTTCTCAAAACTTTATGCTAATAAGTTTGAGAACTTGACAGAAATGGACCTTTTCCTAGCAAATATTGACATGCCAAAACTAAACCAAGATGAGTTAAACCAGCTTAACAGGCCCATATCAAGCATTGAAATAGAAACAGCAATAAGAGACCTCCCAGCTAAGAAAAGTCCAGGACCAGATGGTTTTACAGCGGAATTTTACAAGGCCTTCAAAGCAGAGCTCACAACAATACTCCTCCAACTCTTCAATGAAATTGAAAGAGAAAGCTCACTACCGAACACATTCTATGAAGCCATCATAACCCTCATCCCAAAACCAGGCAGGGTCTCATCAAAGAAAGAGAACTATAGACCCATTTCGTTGATGAACATTGATGCAAAACTTCTCAACAAAATTTTGGCCAATTGACTTCAACAATTCATCCAAAAAATCATACACCATGATCAAACAGGATTCATTTCAGGGATGCAAACTGGTTCAATATACGCAAATCAATTAATATTATTCATCACATCAACAGGAGCAAGAATAAGAACCACATGGTTATCTCAATAGATGCAGAAAAAGCATTTGACACGATCCAACACCCCTTTATGATGAAGGTTCTGGAAAAATTAGGAATCCATGGAACATTCCTCAATACAATAAAGGCTGTATACGACAAACCTACAGCCAGCATTATACTCAATGGTGAAAAACTAAAGCCATTTCCTCTTAACTCAGGAACAAGACAAGGATGCCCACTCTCTCCACTTCTCTTCAATCTAGTATTAGAATGCCTAGCTACAGCAATAAGACAAGATGCAGACATAAAGGGGATCCAAATAGGGAAAGAAGAAATAAAACTCTCCCTCTTTGCAGATGACATGATCTTGTATTTAAAGAATCCCATAGACTCCACTCCCAAATTACTCAAGCTGATTCAAAACTTTGGCAAAGTAGCAGGTTATAAAATTAAACCCCAAAAATCAATGGCTTTTGTATATGCCAACAATGAGAAAAGTGTGGCTGAAATTAGGAAACAACTCCATTTGTAATAGCCCCACAAAAAATAAAATACCTAGGAATTAACTTAACCAAAGAAGTGAAGGACCTCTATGATGAAAACTTTAAAATCTTGAAAAAGGAAATCAACACAGAACTTAAAAAATGGCAAAACCTTCCATGCTCCTGGATTGGAAAGATTAACATCGTGAAAATGGCAATACTTCCCAAGGCTATCTACAAATTCAACGCGATACCTATCAAAATTCCACCCTCATTGTTCAAGGAACTAGAAGAGGCAATCCAAAAATTCATATGGAACAATAAAAGACCCCGAATAGCAAAAACGCTCCTCAACGGAAAGAACACTGCTGGAGGAATATCAATACCAAATTTCAAACTCTACTACAAAGCCATAGTAATCAAAACAGCTTGGTATTGGCATAAGAACAGACCTCAGGACCAATGGAATAGAATTGAAAACCCAGAAATGAACCTACAGACCTATAGCCATCTAATCTTCGATAAGGAAGCTAAAACAATAGAATGGAAGAAAGACAGCCTCTTCAGTAAATGGTGCTGGCAAAATTGGTTAACTACATGTAGAAAACTAAAGCTAGATCCTTATATATCACCCTGCACCAGAATCAACTCCAAATGGATCAAAGACCTTGAAGTCAAAGCAGACACTCTGAAAACATTACAGGATGGAATAGGAGAAACCTTAGGTCTCCTTGGCTCAGGCCAAAATTTTCTGAATAGAGACCCGGAAGCACAACAAATCAAAGAAAGGTTGGACAAATGGGATTGCATAAGGTTGCAGAGCTTCTGCAGGGCAAATGACATAGCTAGCAAGATCAATAGAAAGCCCAACGATTGGGAGAAGATCTTTACTAGCGATACAATGGACAAGGGTCTCATATCTAAAATATACTTGGAACTCAAAAAATTAAACCCCCCAACAACAAATCCTCAAAGAAACAACTGCCCAATAAATAAGTGGGTGAAAGACTTAAAGAGAAGCTTCTCTGAAGAAGAAAGAAGGATGGCCAATAGACACATGAAGAAATGTTCAACATCCCTAGCCATAAAAGAAATGCAAATCAAAACAACATTGAGATATCACCTCACTCCAGTTAGAACAGCAAAAATCAAGAACTCTAACAACAACAGATGCTGGAGGGGATGTGGACAGAAAGGAACCTTACTTCATTGTTGGTGGGAATGTAAACTTGTTCAACCACTTTGGAAAGCAGTATGGAGGTTCCTCAAAAGACTTCACATAGATCTCCCCTATGATCCAGCAATCCCACTTTTGGGCATTTACCCAAATGTTTACAAACAAGACCACACTAAAGCTACCATCACAACTATGGTTATTGCAGCATTATTTACAATAGCTAAGATATGGAACCAACCCAGATGCCCCTCAGTAGATGAATGGATCAAGAAAATGTGGTATATATACACAATGGAATTCTATGCCTCCATCAGAAAGAATGACATTTCCCCATTTGTTAGGATATGGAAAGGCTTGGAAAAAATTATATTAAGTGAAGTAAGCATAGGTACCATGGTTTCCCTTATTTGCAATATCTAGTATAGGTATGAGTCAAGCGGAAAAGGTCAGATAATGTGATGTTAGGAAAATGAACCCTTAAATATGTATTTTAATGTTTTCGTTTCTCTCATGCATATGTTTCTAACGCATTTACAAGATTATTTCTTTGTTGCTTTGTATGTCCCTCCCCCACAGTGTAACCCCCGCTTTCACTATATTTGATGTCAGTATAACATGTGGAGGAGATGGGGGCAAACAAGTCGTTTAAGGATTCAGGTGGACCTGTTGCAACAATGAGAAGTACAAAATGTCATGTCAAAACCAGCTTTACAATGTCGGGGGGGGGGGAGGGGGGTATACTTGGGTGGGGGGAGGGGGGAGGCTGGGAAGGGAGGTGAAGGGTAAACAAAGGAGGAGGCTGCAATGCTTGGTAAGAAATGTATGCATTATCCTGCCCATGTAATTGTAGCCCCTCTGTACAGTATGTTCTCAAATAAAATAAAATAATATTAATTAAAAAAGAAATGCAAAGACTTGATTTGCATTTTTTTATGGCCAGAGATGTTGAACATTTCTTTATATGTCTATTGGCGATTCTTATTTCCTTTCCAAAGAAGTCTCTTTTTCATTCTTTTTTCACATTTTTATTATTATCTTTAAGTAGTTGTACAAAGAAGTTTCCTTTATACAAAACAGTATATGAATACAAGGAGTCTGACAACATTGTCACCCATCACTCCTAACCCATCCCTTCTCTCACTTTTCTTTTTTTTTTTGAGATTAGGTGATTACATAAATTTCACATATTTCACAGTATTGTGGAATAGTGATAGTTAAAGTCACAAACACATTTTAACCTTCACAAGGCAAATTGTCATTATCATGGTCTATAAAGTGTGTGAATTCTGATGTATTCTCTGATGTATTCATCAGTGAGATCATTCCTAAGCCCATACTTATTATGGAATTTTCTCTTTTTTTTTGTTCAAACCACACATTTTATAATGACTTATTCATAACAATATGTAAGACAACTTTCAGTTGAGACAAAATTACAGACTCATTCTTTTCAGGTATAAGAATTGTAAGTGAATTGTAAACAACTCACAATGCTAAATAAAAGATAAAAGATGCAGAGATGGCCTCGTGCTGCTAGAGTATAGATGATCGAGATCCCATGTCAGAAGAGACTGAAACGTATTTATTTTTCCTGAGGCCCCTTACTCAGGCTTTACTTGGGTTAGAGTGTAAGGACCTAGGGACAAGAAAAGACTGAGACACTGCTACATGAATAATCTAATCCAGAAAACCTTAAAGTTTTGTGCTTTGACCCCAAATGGCTTCATTTCACAGTAATATGATTAAGAGTAGATTTGTTGTTGTCCTACCCCAACAAAAGAGAATTGTGCTCTTACACATCAGGAGATTTGAGCAAAAGAAAGAGAAGTCTGCTTGTCCTTGGGAAAAGAGAGTGCAGGCTGAATCCTCAACCTACTGCCTCCAGGACATGCACTATAGGACAATGCCTGGTGGACCTGGGCAAGGAGGGCCTGAGACATCTGCAGAAGCAAAGGCAAGTCTTCATAATAGTCAACAGAATTGTAGAAGACGTTGCCCTGGAGAAAGAAAAAAAGTAGAAAGACAATGAAAGGTAAACTGATGCATAGACTTTATAAATAATGTATTTCTTGAGTTGGAGGGTCGAATAGGGGAAAATAAGCATTTACTAATATTTTGTGATTTTATATATATATATATATATATATACTTTATTATGTGTCTGGGTTCTGCATATTGAAAGTTACTAATTAAAAAGTCTGACTCTCTTTTTAATTCCCTTTTCTTTTTTTTGTTTTTTTCCTTAAACGACTTGTTTGTCCCCATCTCCTCCACATGTTATACTGACATCAAATATAGTGAAAGCAGGGGGGAGGGACATACAAAGCAACAAAGAAATAATCTTATAAATGCGTTAGAAACACATGCATGAAAGAAACGAAAACATTAAAATACATATTTAAGGGTTCATTTTCCTAACATCACATTATCTGACCTTTTCCGCTTGACTCATACCTATACTAGATATTGCAAATAAGGGAAACCATGGGACCTATGCTTCTTTGGGCCTGGCTTACTTCACTTAATATAATTTTTTCCAAACCTTTCCATTTCCTAACAAATGGGGAAATGTCATTCTTTCTGATGGAGGCATAGAATTCCATTGTGTATATATACCACATTTTCTTGATCCATTCATCTACTGAGGGGCATCTGGGTTGGTTCCATATCTTAGCTATGGTAAATAATGCTGCAATAAACATAGTTGTGATGGTAGCTTTAGTGTGGTCTTGTTTGTAAACATTTGGGTAAATGCCCAAAAGTGGGATTGCTGGATCATAGGGGAGATCTATGTGAAGTCTTTTGAGGAACCTCCATACTGCTTTCCAAAGTGGTTGAACAAGTTTACATTCCCACCAACAATGAAGTAAGGTTCCTTTCTGTCCACATCCCCTCCAGTATCTGTTGTTGTTAGAGTTCTTGATTTTTGCTGTTCTAACTGGAGTGAGGTGATATCTCAATGTTGTTTTGATTTGTATTTCTTTTATGGCTAGGGATGTTGAACATTTCTTCATGTGTCTATTGGCCATCCTTCTTTTAATTCCCTTTTCTTAGGAAAAGTTAAATGTATGGATAATTATTAAGATGCATAAGGAATCTTTACCTTAGCAAATAGGAAAGATAGGAAAAAATTACTTTTCCCATTGGGAAAGGAAAAGTAAGACTTACTGGAGGATGAAAGCATACAAAATTCTTCTAGTGGTCATGGGTACATAGCATTCTCTAGAACAGTTTTTAGTATGGTAGGTGGCATCATGCAGAGCCGTTTTCTACTAAAAAAGCTACAGAAATCATTCAGCTTCCTCCCAGTAATGAGTTCTCATTCATGCAGGACTGGATAAATTTTCTAGAAAACAGGTTGTTACGAAGGGTCCAGCCCTTTAGTCCCCTCCTCTCTCTTTGCACTTGATATATTGCAATTCCATTTTTTTGTAATTTTTTCTTTTTTATTGTGAAAATACCGTACAGAGGGGTTACAACTACATGGGCAAGGTAATGAGTGCATTTCTTATCAAGCATTGTTGCCTCCTTCTTTGTTTCCCCTTCCAATCCCTTCCCATCTCTACCATGTATGAGATAGCATGAAGACCCACCAGAAGCCTGCACATGCTGGCACCAGACTCTAGGGCATCCAGAACTAAGGGAAAAAGCAAACCTCTTTTCTTTACAAATTATTCCTTTTTAGATACTCTGTGACAGGAATAAAAAAAAAACAAAGACAGTCATCCTGATGTTATTCACTGGAAAAAAAATTGAAAGGTCCTGTGAAGGAAGATTAAAGACTTGAGTCTTTATGTGATGCTCATTAAATCTTTGAATAAACAGTAAAAACGAATAGGTTAAAAATAAAACTCCCATGAGGGTTGAAAACAACCTCTGCTTTTACAATGTAATTATTATAATAAAACTAGTTGCAAGTAAAAGAAATTAGGAGAAAATGATGATCATTTGGAAACAGAAAATCCTAGGCAGAGATTTCTTTTGAAAATAATATACACATGTGGATTTTTCATATTTTCTAACATGTATGCCTACTGTAAATAATAAAGAAATATGTTTTTAGTTTAATCTAGAATTTTGAATTGGGCCTTTTTTCTCTCTCTGTCTCTGTCTTTATATACACATACATATAGATTAGATAGATAGATAGATAGATAGATAGATAGATAGATAGATAGATAGATAGATAGATAGATAGATAGATAGATATAAATATAATTTTTGTGCTAGTACTCTGAAGATAGAACTCAGAATCTGGGCATTGTCCCTTAGCATTTTCACTCTACTACTCTACTAATGCCAGAGCTCCCCTTCTAAAGTTTTGCTGGTTTTGCTCAGTTTCCTGAGCAGGCTGGCTTTGAAATACAACCCTCAGATCTCAAATTCCTAAGTAACTAGGATTACAGGTATGAGCTGCCAGCTCCCAGTTTGCCCAAATGTATGATGTATCACATATAGAATGTGGAAACTGCCATGTGCCTTCACTAGACCAAGGAATGAGCCATGTGGTGGCATAGGCTCCTTCCCTTCTAGCTCATCTCTTGTTCCTTTCACTTAAATCACATATTTGAGCAGAAAATTAAGGGAATGAAAGAACCATAATGGTCTCGCTATTAATTCACTACACTGTAGGGAAAAGTTTTCTCCCTGTAATACTCTCAAATTATTATCTATTTACCCATTCCTTGAAAACACACAGACGTGAGAAAATGAAATGCCAACAAATCCCCATGGCAACACTTCCTTTTGCAACCCTTATACTGAACGAAATTTCTTTGTAACACCTAGGCTAAATTGAAGCAGTTGAAGCTAATTTTCTTCAGTTCCATATTTAGTGAAAAGAGTATCATTTCATCCACCATTTCAATGTCCCTCCATACAACTTAATTTACCTTCTATTTCCACTATCCTATATATATTGGCTATTTACCTTTTAGTATAAAGGCTGGTTATGTTTCATCATCCTTAGAAATCTGATATTGAAATGTTTAAACTTTTATCATATTTAGAAAATCATATTTAAAAAAACATGGACAATAAAAGAAAAAATATTGCACTTAGACATGATAAATTAAACAGGACTCTAAACATTCACTTAATGAGTTCAAAGCAGGATATTCTTGGGAAAGGATCACAAAGGCTCACTAGTTATGTGCTATAATCATAGAAAATGATGCTTATCAAAATGAACTTCAAAAGTGGAAACATGAGGTTTTTTATTTTACTTTTTGTGGTTCTTTTTTTTCTATTTTCCCCCCTTTTGTTGTTGTATTTAATTTCTGTAATTTTTGTCTTGTATGTAAGTTTATCTTATTTGGTTAGGCGAAGGAGAAACACAGAAATGGTGGGACAAAGGGTGAACTAAATCAGCAGTGATATTTACTAGACATTATGTTGGAAATTAACTAAACAACTTGGGGGAAGAGGGAGGTTGGGAGGAAAAGATTGAGTGAAAATTAGGAAGGGGTGACTTTTCAAGAAGAAATGGATTCATTACCTGACTTATGTAACTGTAACCCCTCAGTACATCACCTTTACAATAAAAATAAAAATAAAAAAGAATATACTACTCCTCAGTTTAAAACAGAATATAAACAAAAAACAGACCCATACCATCAAAATTGCTTCTCCAACATATATGTGAGTATATATGTGTGTGTGTAAGTGCATGTGTGTGTGTAATGTATCATCTCATTTACATATTTAAAACCATTACTTTATCAGTCTCATTGTCATCTTCAGTCCTACCATATTCTGCGTACTTTTCTAAAATATCACGTTGTCATATATCCAGTGCACAATTTTCATTTCAAACTGTGGAAGAAAGATAAGAGGGAAGAACTGAGAGAGAATGAGGGAACAGAAAACACTATATAAAAGGAAATATTAAAAAAAGGAAATGTACTTATTACTTATATAATTGTAATCCCTCTGTACTTCACCTCTATAATAACAATAAAGCAAATTAATAATCGAAAATGAAAAAAATGTAGAGGAAAGGACAAGTTACCCTAAGACAAAGTAATTGTCCAGATAATTGGACTCATAAATAGCATGAGAAACAACCATCAACATGAAGATTCATACTGAATCTAGAATGTTGGCACAATAAACCAACCAAACATAAAAATCTACCAGCTTTCTTTATTTTTGCTGCAATGGTGTAACCTCAAGAAAGTAAGCCATGAACTTATAATAAGATCATCAGTCTACGTAAACCATGTTTTGTTTACTCAGACCTTCAAGATCATTTAAGTAGTGTCTGAGATGCTGGAACTATGTTACTTAACGCCACAGCTATTAGTCTCTCTGGCTCCTGAGCACTTGAATTGTGTTTTGTCTGCCTGATATATGCTCTTACACAAGATAAAAAAATAGAATTTGAAACTTTAGCATGGAACCAAGAATAGAAATCATCTTTAATAATACTTTGTCCTCATTATACATAAAATAACAAAATTGTATAATGGGGTCATATAAAATACACTAAGCTTAATACCATGTTTTTCAAACGCAAGTAGGAAATTTAAAATTACCTATAGAAGCCAAGCATTAGTGGTTCATGCTTGTAATCCTAGCTACTCATGAAGCTAAGATTTGAGGATTTGGGTTCAGAGTCACTCAGAGCAGATGAGGCCCTAAGTTCAAGCCTCAATATTGGAAACTACAATACAATAAAATAAAGTGAAATTAAATCAAATGAAATAACATAATATAACATACATAGCTCATGTTTAGAGCCCACATTATATTTTTCCTGGATAGTACTGTTTCTAAGTAGGAATTAGGAAACTGCAATTCCTGATCAAATCTGAAGTTACCTATTTCAATGAATAAAAATTTGCTGGGAATCATTTATTTACCCAGGTTAAGGACATATTTTTGTGTGTTATAATGACAGGGGGAGCAAAGATTCTTGGACCACAAACTATATACTACCTAATTTTTTTTTTTTTGCCGGTCATGGGCCTGAACTCTGGGCCTGGGCCCTGTCCCTCAGCTCTTCAGCTCAAGGCTAGCACTCTACCACTTGAGCCACAGCACCCTTCTGGCTTTTTCTGCTTATGTGGTGCTGAGGAATCAAACCCAGTGCCTCATGCATGCAAGGCAAACACTCTACCTACCACTGAGCCACCTTCCCAGCCCACTACCTAAAATTTTTATCTGCTTTTATTAATTTATTAATAAAATAAAATGTTTATTTTATTAATTTTGTAAAAAGGATTTTACTGTGATATTTTCAAATATTCAAACATTCACCTTCTTATTACTTTTTCTTTCTGCCATCTTGACATCAAAGTTTATTAGCCATATTTAACAAGAAGGGAAGACTGAGAAAATGAGAGACTAGAAAGTGCCATATTCTCTATAAAATGATTTCTTTTTAGAAACCAAAATGCATAGCTAAATGAGACCATAATTTCTCAGCAGTATCATTTGATTATATAAGTATTTAATTTTAATGAAATCTAATTTATCTTTTTATTTTCTTTGTAAAAATTTTTGTTTCCATTAATTTCTCTCATGTTTTCTCCTAAAGGTTTTACTGTTTTACTTTATATCTGTAAGTCAGTGATGAATTTCACTTTATTTTTGTGTGCTCTGTGATGTGTGTTAAGGTTTTTAGTTTGCATGTAGGCTTCTATTTTTTCCCTATTATTTGTTGAACTATTTGTTTCAGATGGAAAATCTTGGCATCTTTCATAAAAAATGAAAACAGCTTTTTGGGTATAAAGGTGGTTAGTATGTGGCCAGGTGTTTCTTAATGGGATGGTACTCTCAAAACTGTTTAGGTAATAAATACCACTATGTTTAACAGAGGAGCAAACACCAAAGACCACCAAGAAGCATCATCACTTTTGACCAACAGAAGTTGCAGAAGATCCTTAACATGATTAATCAGAGCAGATACCACTTCATGGAGACAAAAGATTTGCAGGAGAGAAAGATTCTAGAATAGTGGAATAATGACAAGGAAAAGAGAGCTTCCTCTCACCAAATAGAGATGGGGGGGTTGTAATCATGGAGATGGGAGGGCAGGGATGCTAGGGGAAAAACAAAGGAGGAGGCAACAATGCTCGATAAGAAATGGACTTAATATCTTGCTCATGTAATTGTAACCCTTCTGTATGGTATTTTCACAATAAAGAAACTTATTAAAATAACTTCACAGAAACCTCAGTTAATTGATTGTATAAACCACTGGAGTTAATCTGTATAATATTTTACCTAGCAGCTACACAATACACATTTTTCTCATCAGCCCATGGAACTTTTTCCAAGATAGACCATAGAGAAAATCTCAGCAAGTTTAAGAGAATTAAAATTATTCCCTATATCCTGTCTGATCATAATGGAATAAAGTTAGAGCATAACAGCCATAGCAACCACAGAAAACACTTGAACTCATGGAAACTGACCGATGCATTGTTGAATGATCAGTACATCACTGAAGAGATAAGAAGTCTATTCACAAATAACCTTGGTATCAAAACAGCCAAGTTGCACTCATTGGAAAATAGATCGAGAAAATGTGGTGTGTAGCTAGCTAGCTAGATAGATAGATAGATAGATAGATAGATAGATAGATAGATAGATAGATAAATAGATAGATAGACACAGACAGACAGACAGACAGACAGACAGACAGACAGACAGACAGACAGACAGATAGATAGATAGATAGATAGATAGATAGATAGATAGATATACACAATAAAATTTTATGCATCCATTAGGAAGAATAATGTTACAACATTCGTGAAGAAATGGATGGACTTAGAAACAAAATATGTTAGATGAAGGAAGTCAGGCTCAGAAAGACAAAGGGTATATATTTCTTTTTAGTATATGTAGAAGATAGAACTAATTGATAAAAGGATAATTAAATATATTTCAAAGTTGTATGCAAGTGTACACAAATATATTATCCAAAGTATGGCATTTGCAGGGGAGAATTAAAATGGTGTAATTCATTAGCAAAACTAAATTACAGTCTAGCAAAATAAATATGAGAAAACTGGTACTTGAGAGGTGTCAAGGGGAGGCAAGACATGGGGATAGACAAATGAGAGAAAAGTGAGAGAATATAAGTTTCCTGAAATGTCAGCTGACAACCAGTAAGAGATGTTTGCAGATGAAGAAATGCATGAGTTGTATAGTGAAGCCTCTGCTGAGAAAAAGAAATTTTCAGGTCCTCTGAGTTAATGTGCATCCTAAAACATAAAGCAGGATACAGATGCCTGAAAAAAATAAAACTTACATTATTGACAGAATTTCTTCAAAGGAACTTGCTGATTAACACTGAGTATACTTGTCAGTGCCTCTTGCATTTCCTTCATCTAATCTTTCTGGTGTTTTTTCTAAGCTATTTGGAATATATGTTTCTTTATATTAAGTATGAACTAAGAATTTTGATCATTTTTTAGAGTAAGAAATTGGGAAATTTAGCTTACTAGACATACCTGTTGGAAGTTTAATTGGAATTATGTCAAAGTTAGATCATATGGGAAGGCTACCATCTAAAAAAGAAGTCTTTCCAGGCACTGATGGCTCACTTCTATGATCCTAGCAACTCAGGATGAGGCTAAGACTTGAGGATCAAGATTTGAAGCCAGCCTGGGCAAACAAATCCTGGACATTTATTTTTAATTAGCCAACAAAAAGCCAGAAGTGGAAACCTAACTCAATTGGTAGAAAGCCAGAGCAAGAAAATGTGAGTCCCTAAAGTTCAAGCCCCAGTATCTGCACACACACACACACACACACACACACACACACACACACACACACACACACACACACACCACACAGAAAAACAAATAGAGTTCATGAATATGAAATATCTCTTAATGTTTCTATCATCATTATGCAGCTTTCATCATGTGACATTTTTGCATATTTGTCTATTTCCTAAATAATTCGATGTGACTGTAAATAATTCAGCATAGCCTATCTATCTATATATATATATTAACATATTGTATTTATTGTTACATAAAAATTAATGAATCATTGTGCATATCCTTCTCTCTTGCTAATATCATTGAGTAGATTTATTGAAGACTGAGTGGGACTTTTGTCTTTTTAAATTAAGAATCAAGGAAATTAAGGAATAAAATCCACACTACCTAGACTGCTATTATCTATGCAAAACCAACCTCTTGCTCACTCTCTTTCTCTTTGTTCCTCTCTTTTTTTTGGTGGGTATTGGAGTTAGAACTCAGGAAATTGTGATTGCTTAGCTGGTGCTCTCCCATTTGAGCCATGCCTCCCACTCTCTTTTTGATGTTTATTTTGGAAATAGAATCTTGAGGACTTCTCTGCCCAAGCTGGCATTGGCATTGAACAATGGTCTTCTAGATCTCAATTTCCTGAATATCTAGGATTAGATGTATGAGCCACAAGCACCTGACTTCATTGTTTTATTTTTAAAGCAGTAGTAAGTTGAATCATGGGATGGTATTCATCCCAATCCTTTCCCGAGCTTTACCTCAGCACTCATGTTTTCACAGGTTTCTATAATTGAAAACCAGCTCTATATTATGGCTACTGTTATTCAAATGTTTTTATATCCAATATTCTTCCTTTTATAAGGCTACTGATAAACTTGGCTGTGGTAGGATCTCTCAAAAGTGAGAATATAGTGACTAAAGCATATCTATCCTGAGTGAAAGTATTCACTAAAATCTAAAATAAATAAAATGAAGCAAATTGGTTTAAACTTATAGTTAAGGTATGGACTGACACCCACCCCTTCTGCCACACACACACACACACACACACACACACACACACACAAGGCCTAATGTATTGAAGGCTTGCCCCCAGATGATGGTGCTATTGATATGGGGCTATTGGAAGAATGGAGTTAGTGGAAGGAAAAATGTCATTGTGGATTTGTCCTTAAAGAGATATGGCACTCTGACCCCTTCAAGCCCCCACCCTTACCCCTCTCTGTCTCTCTGTCTCTGTCTCTGTCTCTGTCTCTCTCTCTCTCTCTCTCTCTCTTTCCTTATAAATCACTCTCCAAAGTAAATATTTCCTCCTTTTAAGTTGGTTTCTCTGATCTGTTGTTACAGCAACACAGAACTAACATATAAACATAAGAAAACAATGAGTTTAGTGATATATAGAAGCTAACTTTTAAAATGCCAGAAAATATCATTGTTTTATATGATAGTAAAGGGAACAGTAAGATTCAAATGAGTCCAGATTAGTTCTCAGAAACCTTTTTAATAATCTAGACTAGGAAGTCTTTGTATTAATTTAACATTTTGAAAGTCATTTTAATTTTTACTTTCTACATGCTGGGGTTTGAAGCCAGAGTCTCAAGCAGTCCAAACATGTACTTTACCACTGAGCTACATCCCTAGACCCTGAAGACACTTTATTGCAGGGAGGGTAGGACCGCGGTAAGACAGAGCCTCATTGGGTAGCCTAGGTTGGCCTCAAAATTAAAATCTTCTTGCTTGCCTCTCTGGAATTCTGAGATTATAGGAATTTTACCACTGGGCTTGTCCTTATTTTGAAATTGATAACTCTTTTGCACATTCTCTTACAGTATATGAGAGCTAATATATCAGAAAATTCTACTAATATTTACCATTTAAATAAGAAATATTTAAAAATACTCAAGCATTATTTAATTTTTTTATCTGTTTACAAGTTTAAAGTAATAAGTATATATACTAAAAATTTAGTCATTTGGAAATGTATAGGGCCCACTACTTATTTTTATAATGGATTTGCTTATCCATTATTATTGTCTGAAAATTTTCCCACCTCCATCTACTAGGCAAGGATCAGACAGACCTTTTTCACTATTTCTAGAACTCAATGAAATAAGAATATGTGTATGTGTGTGTGTGTGCATGAGTATAACAAACCAGATCAGTCTGTAAATTTAATTCATTTGTTTGACAGCATAAAAATAGAGGATCTGTCTAAAACCAGAGAGCCGTAAAGCAGTCACAGTCCTTACTTTAACTGAGGGGAATTTTCATTGATTTTTTTAAACTAGAGAGTGGGGTGAAGGTCTTAGAATCATTAATGTGAAAAGCAATACTCTGTTGCTGGAGAAATGAAAACTGCAATAACTGGTGCATAGGAAATATATGGCCTGACTCTGGTTTCTCCCATATAGGTGAAGGATTTGAACTAAATCTACTGCCTGCAAAGGATATTCCCTAACTGTCAAGTTTCCTGATTGCACAACACTGTAGGAAGTAATTTTAAACATCTCTGTGTGTTTCCCTCCAAACTACTAGTAAAGAATAACTCCAGACAAAGCATAGACTTATCCATTAGCTAGCTCAACACTAGCTATACGGAGAATAACTTAATGTGTTAGACTGTCCTTCTGACAATTTTATTTTTTCTTGCCCTTAACTTCTCAGATAAGATTATAGCATTGGAAGCTTTTTTCCCATGGCATAATCATACCACAAACTTTTACTCTGAATAGCTGTCAATTCTTTGCTAATTCTTTACATATAATTCATTCATTTATTGAAAACATACTCTTTTACTCACCTCTATACTGGACGAAGTTTTAATTTACTAACCTCACCTAACATACATATATGTGGAATTAAAAAATACTCATAGCCAAGATCCAGTGGCTCATGCCTGTAATCCTATCTACTCAAGAGACTGAGATCTGAGGATGATAGCCCCAAGCCAGCCTAGGTAGGGAAGCCCATGAAACTCTTATCTCTAACAAACTACTCAGAAAAGCTGGAAGTGGTACTGTGACTCAAGTTGAGAGCTAGTCTTGTTCCCAGAGAGGCTCAGGGATAGAACCCAGGCCAAGAGTTCAAGTCCCAGGACCAGCAATAAAAAAGTATGCATGTACAGTAAAATAGATGCAAAGACCCATTCCTCTCTAGTGTCTCCACTGTACACAAGAATCCTTTGGTCCTAGTTTATTTTAACCAACACATGTGAAAAGTGGTACATGATCATAGAAAAGAATCAAAGTTCATGCCTTTAATACTAGCTGCTCAGAAGATTGGGATCTAAGGGTAACAATTGGAGGCCAGCCCTGGCAACCAAATCCAAGAGATTCTAATCTCCAATAAGATAGCAAAAAAAATAAATAAATAAAACTGGTAGAACATCATCCTTGAGTGTTAAAAGCTAAGCAAGACCATGTGGTCCTTAAACCAGTAACTACACAACACACACACACACACACATACACACACACACACATACACACACACACACACACACACACACACGTTTCAAAGGTGCCAGTGGCAATTTATACACTGAATAATAAATGAACTTTATTATTAACTTCAAAATAAGACTCAAGTATCTAGTAACTTCCCAAGCCCAATGAAAATGTGTATTTCAAAAAGTATGGGAGCTCAGCAATAATCAGCTGGATAAGAACAGATTCAGGCCAGGAGTAAGGCTTGGAGTGTCCACATTCATATTTGTTTGATTGTGGGATTGTTTCCTGACAAATTTCTCTATTTTCTATTATCTTAGTACCTGATTGACAGGAAAGAGTTAACAGGACAGATCTAATTACTATGCTTGAAAGTCCTCCCTGAAATGTCTATTCTTGTATTACAAAAACTTAGACCTCACTAGGGCTCCTACAATTAATTCCATTCCCAGGCCTAATAAGAATGGCTCACTATGGTTTATGCCAAATTCCTGCTTTTCCCATGAGAGTCTTAAATTTGGTGTTAAGAAAAGAATACTAATGTAATCAGCCTCCATAAAAAACTCTCAGTAGTGGTTACTTAATAAGCTTCCCAAGAAACATATTTCACACATATGACCATGACCCATTTCTGGAGGAATCTAAGCACATCTTGAGAGACTTACTGGGAGAACCTCTGGGGAACATGAACCTTGCTTTCTTTTGATTTACCTACACACCTCTTATGATTTGGCTTTGTTTCCTAAATTATAGTCATAAGACTCTGTACTGTGTCTTCGCAAATCATTGCAATGGGGTAGATGGGGAATTCTGGCAAAATGGCTAATAAATATCTGACAGATTGATAGGAAGAAAAATATCTACCAAGTTTGTTTTGATTACATAATATTTTTTTCTGAACTACAACCATATCTGCTTTACAACCTTAACTAAAGGTATCAATTTCAAACATACATTTTTTAGGACAACAAAGGGTAAATTTATTAACAATACATCTTATACTCCATGAACAGAGAATATCATTTTTGAGAAAATAATGTAAAAACTTCAGAAAGTAGATCATATATATTACATGTCTAATTATCATGTAACTTCAGATGTATTTTTAGAATTTCATGCAAATGAGTTGTTTTGCAATAAATAGCACATCAAATACTCTCTTTTCTAGTTCTCTTTTCTAATATGGTCTTTTCTCTTTTCTAAAACTGTGTGTTATAAATTTTACAAGTTGGAAACTGGGGATCTGACCCACTTGATTCTTATTTTACATGCACCATAGCCTAAACCAGAGTTGATAACACACACTAAAGAAGTTGGCAATGCAAATAATCTCAATTTACATAGCATTGACTAGATAAAAGTTGGGCTTACTGATCCTTCATACATATTTTAAGTTTAGTGTAAAAGTTTCTACATAACATAGTAAGCTGTATAGACTGCAACTTACTTTTTCAATGAAGAGATAAGGTAATAGCCAATCAGAAATCAAATATGACTCACAGCATATGTGAGTCATATATATTTGTGCTACATTCACTTGATTTATCTTTTCTATATGTCACTTCCTTTCCCCTGGTAGTAAATACCGCCTGTCTACATAGTGATGAGGGACCGAGGGAGGAGGGCATTGGCAACTACTTTTGGTTCAGATTGCTGTCTGATTCTAGGATCACAAATAAATCCAATTAAGCTCTGCAAAACTACATTTGTGGCACTTTTCTTTAAAAAATAAGATAGAATGGAAATCACAAATCTCAAACCAACCCTGGTTTTCTTCTACTTTTGCCATTTCTTCATTGACCAATAATCCCAACTTATTTAATTACAATTGTGTTCCATGGTGTAAGATTGATGGATACTGAATGACAAGTAGAGTTTGAAATTTAAATCCACTCAAGAGTAAAATGAGCATTTAAATATAGAATTCTGTAAATTTAGTATTACCAATTTTCATCATTTTATATATGAATTATAAATTGAATCTTCACAATTACTTTGACCAGTCTTGCTAATGAATATAGCTTCCTTTCTCAACCTGTTCACTTATTATATTGCCTTTGTTTTTCTCACTACCACTGCATTCTTCTCTCAGAGAATTCCTCTGTCTTGCATGTCCATACAATGTCTAAGACATTCGTGATGAGTTGCTACATCAGTATTGCTTGCCAATAAGCTAGCTGGGACCTGTGTTTTCCTTCCATATTTTCTCTTCCCCCTACTTTAAATAGTTAATCCTGTATTAAAACATTTTGTGCCTGTCCTTGGAAGTGGATACTGTCTTTGAACTTTTGTGTTTAAGGCTAGCACTTTCTCTTTTGATCCATGGCTCTTCTTCCACCTTCACTGACACTTTATGGGAGATAAGATTCTCATGGACTTTCCTGCCCAGGTTTTGAACCACAATCTTCAGGTATCAGCCTCCTGAGTAGCTAGGATTACAGGTGTGAGACACAGATGCCCAGGTTAAAGTATTATTTTTTTTGGGGGGGGGTTCGGTTGTGGGCCTGGGTGCTGTACCTTAGCTCTTCAGCTCAAGGCTAGCACTCTACCACTTGAGCCACAGCGTGACTTCCAGCTTTTTTCTTTTTGCTTATGCGGTGCTGAGGAATCGAACCCAGGGCCTCATGCATGCAAGGCAAGCGCGCTACCACTGAGCCACCTTCCCAGCCCCAAAGTATTATTTTTAAGTAGTTATATAAAAGTGTTTCCATTTAACATGTTGGTTTGTGAGTACAATGATTTTTTTTTTTTGGTCAGACATAGGTCTTGAACTCTGGGCGTGGGTACCTTCCCTGCACCTCCTTGTGCTCAAGGCTAGTGTTCTACCACTTGAGCCACAGCACCATCTCCGGTTTTCTGGTGGTTATACTGGAGATGAGTTTCATGGACGTTCCTGACGGGGCTCACTTTGAACTGTGATCCTCACCTCAGTCTTCTGAGTAGCTAGGATTATGGGCGTGAACCAACACCGGCGCTTGGCAATGAATCTTAATCAAGGTCACCCTTTTCATGATTCTCACTCATCTTTCCCAAATCCACACATCCCCTCAAGCTACCTGGTTTCATGGTTACATCTGTACATTCAGTATAAAAGTTGTATTCACTCACCATTCCGCTTTTCATTTATACCACTCCTCTTGACCTCCCCTTGACTTCCCCATAACAAAACATGCTTTAGCCTTCTGTTGTTATTTTTGTTAAAATATATATTTGATATTTAAAGGAGTTAATTAGTGTTCTTATAAAGGAAGTTTAAAGACTGTAGAATACCTGAGACTAGCATACTAAATTAATTTCTATTAAAAATTAATGGCTTACATCCTTTTAAATTTTCAAGAACCTCTCAGCTCTGACACAAAGTATCTCTGAAAAAGGGAAAAAAATCCATAAAACTTATTAGAGGACAGAGAAAAGTTTTCACAAATTGAGAAGCATTTGGAAATAAAATGGGTAATATAGTTTAATGATTTTTTATAATTGTATGAATTTGGCACATGTTTACTTAAAATACATGGGGTTGGAAGCATTGCTCAATAGATAGAATGTCAGACAGTGAGCAAAAGTATCAGATACCGGGCTCAAGTCCCAATCTAAGACAAAAATCTGAATAAAAATATAATATACACAAAGGACTAAAAGGTTTATGAGAAGACACTTTGTCCTGTCCCAAATTTTGCCTGTGGTCCAAAACCCAGAGTTTATTCCTAGTGAACATCTTGGAGTCTCACGCAGAGATAGATGGTATGCAATTCTAAATATCAAATTATCCTTCCTCAATATCAATATGGGAAAAATATTGTGCTCTTTGTCTTGGAGATCAGAGATATCAAACCTAAAATGTGGCCACTGTCCATAGAATGCAAGATTTTTGAATATCAGAACTGAATAGAGGAATTAATTATCATCCTTAGAGGTACTCTAGAAGAACTCACCTAAACATCTGATTTTCTAGCTTACAGAGTCCCTAGTACATATGCCTGGTATTTGAAAACCTGCTTGGGCTTTCTTCATTAGAAATAAACATAAGGCCTAGTTCATGAGAATATAGAAATTCTTTCTGGTCAGAACATAAATGGAGGAGGAGATATGAGCTCTGGTGCCCAGTAATTTTCTTAAATCTGAGTGGCTCCTAAAAGTACTCGAAATCTCTTCCCATAATTGCCAGATAGTAAGATGTAGGCTCTGTGGGCCATGTGTGTTTTGTTGCAACTAAACATCGTTGAGGTATGCAACAGTTGTGACTGAATAAACATGATTACATTCTACTATTTACTAGTCCTTTTATTTAAAGACTGAAATTCAAACTTCATATTATTTTCTTTATTTGGCTTTCAACACAATTTAAAAGGTAGAAAAACTTCATGGCTTGAGGGCCATGCTAAAGCATATTTGAAACTAATCATCTCTCTAAATTGTCTTATGTTAGTGCTTAAATAGACAAAGTGCATTTCAAAAAGAAGAAATATAAGACATTTCTAGAAAAATTTGAAAAGATATGTGTACACAATATTTTATTCTCTAGAATTGGATTTTTTCTAAGTAGTGTTTTGAACATTTTACTCCATCTTTCCAAATTAGTTGCCTATACTATAATTCTATTTCCCAGAGAAAATTGTCTCAGTCATTCAGATATGAAAATTTCAAAGTATCTATAGTATCTACCTAACAATACCAGATCTTCTCTTACATTCTGGCTTTGGTGTAATGACTATATATTAATTTCCTAAGTATAAAAATTTAAGTATGGTCTGATGCTTGTGGTACACACCTGTAATCCTAGCTACTCAGAGATCTGAAGATCACAAATCCATGACACTTACCTAAAGACAGCAGTGGAGCTGGCTTTTAGATAGAGTCAATTGTTACTATCTTCAACTTACATTTAAGGAAATGGAAGTACCTAAAAGTTGGATAGTGCACCTAAATTACAAAATATCAATATTATTGTACTTTTTTTCCCTTCCATGGTGAGATCATCCTCCCCTAGGCCAAGTGATGAGACTGTCTTGCTGAGCTCACTGGCCTCACTCTCATTTTCTTACTGCTTTCTACATACCATTTTGAGCCTCTGGATGGAGTGGGCATAACTAAAGCACTGTTCCCACCCCGCCTCATGGTTGATGGGCTACATCTGAAGTTAAAAAAAAAAAAAAGAAACTTTCAGACCAACAATTCTACAGATGCTAGAAGAACATAGCTACGGAATAGACTTGCATAAAAGGCTCTAAAACATGCCACTCCATTCTGGGACAGCACTTAGAGGCAAGTAAAAGGCACTTTTAGATTTGTTATGAGTCCTAACAGTTTTCCTCTGGGGGGCTTTCTACTGCCTTTTTGTAGATCATGTCATGTGCCTTCTAATTTGGGACTGCCTGTGAACTCTTGTTTAATAAATATAATCAAGTACATGGATAAAAATGCTGCTCAGTCTGTTCTATGATTCTGCAGTTCTCACTTCTAACTGCTCCCTGGATGGTCTGCAAAATCTGCTTGGCTTCCCTCATAATCTTTCTAAGTTTTGCCTCTAGAAGACCAATAGAAGCAATTGAGAGATTTCATTTTTAATTTGCTTTTTAGTACTGAAAGTCTAGCTCTCTGCCTGTGCCAGGTGAACAGCTGTGTGCTCTTCATGATCTGAGATAAAATGGAGTTATTTAATTTGCCATGATATGATCACAGGTGGGACAACGTCAATGCCAAGAAGACAGTCTACCACTCATTAGGGAAAGGGACTGATGTCTCTCCTTTTTAGGGGCAGTGAGGATCATTTGCATGTAGTGGGTAACGGGAAAGCAGAACAGATTTTTGGTATCATCTATGAAGACTGGAACTTTCAGTAATAGAAAACTTGACCAGATTTGCAGAAAATCAGGCCTACTTATTGGTCTGAGGCAGAAAAGGATGCTGGGGAAGAGAGAAAGACAAAATAGGAACTACTTATGATCAAGCTTTGATGGATAACCTTATGATTGTAAAACAAGAGGTAACTTTAAAGGGAAAATAAGACCATAGGAACCTAAGGCTGTAGGAAACTCTGATGCTGAGCTATAAAAGCAGGAAAGGATTAAGGGGTTAGAATGCCACCACACCAGTGCCCGGAAGGCTAAGAACTGGACCCTATGAAGGTTGAGACAATGGAAGTAAGATACATGTTTAAGTCACAATTGCATATTTCAAAAGTATTTATTATTTCTCTCTCCTCCCTAACAATAAAGGAGTCAGTTATCAGTATGTATACAAACTGTCTCATGTCAATGACTATAATAATAAAATATATTGATATCTTGTTTTATGCACATACATATGGTAACCTTCCCTGTACTATGCTAAGTAAATAAGCTTACTTAGGAGAACATGGGGCTCATGTGCCACTCAGAGCTTTGAGACACACAGTACCCACTTGCTCCACTCTCTATGTCTGTTCTGCTTTGTTCTGCTCCAGTATCATATCAAGCTGTTCCAGGTTGCAGGGCAATCTAAAGCAAAACAGAAAAAAAAAAACATGTTAATAGAAATGGGTAAACTGGGAACCAATGGCTCATATCAGTAATTCTAGCTACTCAGGAGGATAAGCTCTTAGGATTGGCATTTGAAGCCAGCCCAGGCATAAAACTCCATGAGGCCCTTTTCTCCAATTAACTACCTCCTAAATAAATTAAAAAAAAAAAAAAGAACACCTGAAAGTGGAGCTGTGGCTAAAGTGGTGGAGTGATAGTCTTGAGCACAAAAGCTCAGGGATAGCACTCAGGCCCCAGTTTAAGACTCAGGACTTTTTCCCACCAAAACAAAGAAAGAAACAGGTGACCCTGGCTTCCTATACATCATGATTACAGGTATCCACAACATGTGTACATTAGCCAGACTAGACAGAAGAATTGCTCAAGACTCTGGCTACTCATCTTGCACGTAGGTTATGCAATATGCAATGGAGACACCATTGTTTATTTCTTCAGATTTACAGTTAAGAAATTTCCTGTTAATACAGTGAAAGTAAACACTTGTACCAGAATAAATATATTACTCTAGATTCAAGTTAGAGAAAAGCTAGCTGAAAGACTGTCCTAATCAAGCTAATCTCAGACTAATCTGAAAAACATCCAAAAGCATAAAACAAACAAAATGCCAACAATATGATGAGGTAAATGTAAGAGAAAGGATAGTATATAAACTAAAAGAAAGTAAAATTTATTTTAATCCAACTTGCCAAATTCTAGTTTTCTTATGCTTCTACCCCAATGTGTGTGTGTGTGTGTGTGTGTGTGTGTGTGTGTGTGTGTGTGTGTGTGGATTATGGTCAAGAAGGTCAACTAACTCTCCTTAAAGCCACCTGCAATGCCATACAGGATGTCCACAAATAAAATGGAAATTATACTGCTGTTTCGTAAAAAGGTCTAAAAGTCAAGTGAGCTCACAGGACTCAGGGAAGATAATAAAGCAGTTTTTCACTGGAAACATTGCTGGCAAGCAGAAAGTAAAAATGCCACATTTCCATTACATCCAATAAATAAGAGACAAAATAAATCTCCAGCACTGCAGGACTCAATGTCAGGAGCTTCTTAGAGATGTGTCTCTGGGAGAGCTGACACCTCACAATCATAAAAACACTTATTTATGAGGACACGAATCTGGTAATGTACAGTATGGCAGGGGCAAGTAAAAGCTGGAAGTTGCTATTGTCGGGGTTTAGATTTTCTAAAAAATGGTACCATTTATCTTATTCCTCTATTATTAAGAAAAAGCCTGAGGTACAGTTCATAGAAACCAAACTGGATTCAGTTTGAGAAGGAGAAAAACAAAACCCAAGGAAGATTCAGAGGATGCTAATTCATGGGTAGAGAGCAGAAATATATTACTTACCAGATGTGTACTTTTGCCAATTTAGCCATAAGCAGAAAGATCTTTAAATCCCAAAGCATTTAGACAGTATATTTAACATGTAGGTATTATCAGTTAAAATACTTAACAATCGCAATATCTTTCTTGTTTAATCCCTAATACTGCCAATTAGTAAGTAAATAAATAAACATACAAATATATAAATAGAAGATTCTTATAATTTTGGGATACTTTTATATTTGCAAAAATTTTTTTAATTAGTATAGAAATTTCTACACTGAGTGAAATTTCTATATTGCTGGACCTAATTTCCCAATTATTAAGATCTTTCAATTATTACATTTTTATCATTAATAAACCAATATTGGTACATTATTGACTAAAGACCATACTTATTACTTATTCAGATATCTTTAGATTTCGCCTTTTGATCTTTTCTGTTCACAGTGTCCTACTTATTGCACTACAGTTAGTAGTCATATCTGTAAAGGCTACTTGTAGTTATGACAGTTTTCTTCAACATCTCTTATTTTACATTCCTCTGACAGCTTTGATCAGTACTTAATAGCTATCTATAGAATGTTTTTCCTTTGTAGTTTTTTCTGATATTTTGTCATAATGGGACTGGAAGGAAAAACTAAGCTAACACCATACTTATCATACTGTAAAGGTAAACATTATCAACATGACATAACTGTTGACATTTTGTTTATTAGCTGGCAAGGTTGCTGTTCATTATGTTACTCCACTTTTTTTTCATTTTATTTATTTATTTATTTTTTGTGAACATACTGTACAGAGGGGTTACAATTACATGGGCAGGATAATGCGTACATTTCTTATCAAGCATTGCAGCCTCCTCCTTTGTTTACCCTTCACATCCCTTCCTAGCCTCCCCCCCAATCATCCCCCCCCCCCCCCCGCACCAACGTTGTAAAGCTCGTTTTCGACATGACAACTTGTACTTCTCATTGTTGCAACAGGTCCACCTGTATCCTTAAACGACTTGAAGTTAGTATTTTTTCTCTCTCATGTTATCTTTCTGCAAGGAAGTTAATCTGATATTTTCCACATTGAAAAGTGGTGAATTATGCTCCAACCTCTTATGTAGCAAGAGTATCTCTATAGGATATTACAACTTTTCTAGAAGGAATATTGGTCTATTTTTCTGTAATATTTTCATTTAACCATTAATTCATATCTGTATATACTTATATATTTGTAAGTTATATATTTGCTTCCAAAATTATTCCCATTTGGGCTATCCATAACTCTATCAGTTACCTTTTGTGACCCTTTGCTACACTGTCATTATTGTGTATATTATTTAGTATTTGATTAATTACTGGTGACCGAGGGTCCTTCAAGCTCATTTTGTGTCTTTTCTCTCCCAGCCCAAGTCAGCCTTTCCTCAAAGGGACACGGGGGAAGAGTGTTAGAAACCAAGATCCCTGTGGGCTATGTGCTCATTGTCAAGCAAGTGTCCTAGCTTCATAGGCTTTCACAGATACAAGAGCAAGATAGTGTATATGTTCATGCTAACCTGTGTATTTACACCTGCCTGTAAATAAAAGTATCAATAGATAAACATCTGTATCTGAATTAAGCTAAAGGTGAATTCATTTTAACAGTTCAAACTCTAATTCATTGTCGAACAAATCACCCTAAGCCTCTTAAACTTGCTTTTGGACAACTTCACATTCCAAAAGTTAAAAAAAAAAAGAAAACAGAAAAGAGAAAGAAAGAAAAAAAGCTGATTCCAACCATCATGATACTTTTACTTGATTGTGTAAGTTTCTGTACGTTTCAATGCCATCTAATTTATTAACCTATATCCATTTTGGATAGATGAAATGACTTCCAAACTCCTCCTCCTCCTCTCCTCTCCTTCCCTTCTCTTTTGTACCTTCTCTTCCTTTCTATTTCCTTCCCTCCTCTCCTCTCTTCTCTTCTGCTCCTTCCTTCATTTCTTGCTTCCTAACTTCTTTTTCCTTCCTTCCTTTCTGTCTTGCTATCTGGGTTTCATGTATGTGGGGCTTGAAGTCAGGGCCTGGGTGTGTCCCTTAGCTTTCCCACTCAAGGCCACTTGATACACAATTCCACTTCTGGCTTTTTGATGGTTAGCTGGAGATAAGATTCTTACAGACTTTCCTGCATGGACTGACTTCAACTTGAAATCATCAGATCTCATCCTCCTGAATATGTATGATTATAAGCATGAGTCATGAACACTTAGCTTGTACTCTTTCATAAAACTCTTCTGGTGACATAAATGAGGAAGAATTAAGACCTACCATTAGGATTCTTCTATAATTTTCCTTTGCATGTACATGGATTTGTTTCTATTAATTTTCAATCACTCTTTATGACTATATCTTTCCATTATATAAGAAAGGAATTCCAAATTTTGTATCCAGGAATAAAAAGGTTTCCCAGCTTCATTCCAAGTTCTATTCACCATAAAAGGCTTAGTCCAAATAGGGTTGTCTCTGAAGAAATCTCACTTAAATTAACAGGCAAACTAAGTTAATTACCTCTGTCCATCATCTTAACATTTTGGCTTTCCTCTAATATGATATAATTTATATTGGTTCAATAGACATTAAATTATTCACTCATTGACCTATGAATAATTTCATTTTTTGTTTCAAGAAAATTAGATGTATTTTTATTACCTTATATCAGTTTTACAGGGGGAATTTTACATCTCTTTACATGCTTATCTTGTATTCTAATCAATTTTATCCCCCATATACTTCTGACTCTTGACCTTCAGCATAATTATCCCTAGTAAGTTCTTTTGTTCCATTTTTACAGTTGCAAATCAGTTATTTTGAGATTATTCAACTTCCTTTATCCTCCCCATAGTTCAATTTTTATTTATTTACGTATTTTCTTCCAAAATAGATTGACTTGAGAGAACAAAATATTGTATTGGTACATGAGTTAGTAATCTACAATGATTATAGGACTTTACTTACTATAAATATTTATTAAGCATATTTAGAAAAGATAAACAATTAAATTGAATTTTTATTACATTTTCAAAAATTGGTATGACAAGCTAGACATTAACTGCTCAGAAGGCTGAGGGTATGATTATCTCAATTCAAGGACAGTCCATGTAAAAATTCACCAAGTCTCAATAGCAGCAACCATATGATCATATAAAATGATACTTATTGAACTGAACTCCAAGAAATGAAAACAAGAGGATTTTATTGTACTGTGTGTGATTATTTTTTCCTTTTTTCCCTCATTTTTATTTAGTTTATTCTCTTCAGCCTCTGTTTATATTTTTTTAAATTTCTATACCCTTTGTCTTGTATATAACTTTATCTGAGTTGGGGAGGGGAAGGGGAAGCACAGAAATGGTGGGACAAAGGGTGAACCAATTCCAATTCAGCAGTGAATTTGTAGTTCAGAAGTTAATTTATAAGTTAATATTATGTACTTATGCTGAAACTATGAAAAACTATGGAGAAAAACTTTATAAAAAAGGTACAAAATTTCAAAGGAAAATCATACTTTTTTATTTTTGGCAAACTAATGTCTGAATGGTGTTTGAATTCAGAGACTCAGTAATTAGAACCACTCCCACAATTTCCTATATTTTTAAAATGAAATAGTCCTTATATCAGAAATTTTAATGTCAATTTATTTGATCTTCATTTAATTATTTATTTATTTGTTGATCATGGGTCTTGAAGCCAAGGCCTGAGTGCTTGTCCCTCCTCAAGGATAGACACCATGTTGGAAATGAACTATTTAACTTGTGGGGGAAGGAAGTTAGGAGGGGGAAAATTGGAAGAGAATGTGGGAGGAGGTGACACTGTTCAAATGGAAATGTACTCATTACCTTACATATAACTGTAACCCCTCTGGACATCACCTTTACAATAAAGTTTTTAAAAAAAAAAACAGCTGGGTGTGGTGACAAGTATCTGTAATCATGGCTATGATGTGTAGTGTAAATAGGATAGTGATCCAGGTCAGCTCAGCCAAAAGATGAGACCTTATCTCAAAATAAACTGAGATCTGGTTCCTAGCCTAGAAAGAAGAAGTCCTGATTTAAATCCCCAGCACAGATAAAGAAAAAAAAATGCCAGCAACAGAAAAAGAGGAAACATTGCATTAGTAATTAAATGCAAGCACTGAACTTTCTCTAAAGCCAAAATTGAGTTTAATTATTGCATCTTGTTTACTTTTTGACCATATGGGTTGAAATATTTTATATTTTCTTGCATAGACTTCTCATTCAAACTATGCAATTTGAATTTAGAAATAATTGAGTTAAATAAGACAATATTGTTATGATTGAAAAAAATAACAATGGCCATTTCATCATTTAAATATATCATACAAACTGGGCTCTAGTGTCTCACACCTGTAATCCTAGCTACTCAGGAGGCTAAGATCTGAGATCATGGTTCACAGCCAGCCTGGGCAGAAAAGTCTATGTGAGACTCAAATCTTCAATTAACCATCAGAATACCAATAGTGGAGCTTTAGCACTCAAGCCTTGCCTTCAAGACCCATGACCAACAAATAAATAAATAAATATCAAATAAATTGACATTAAAATTTCTGATATAAGGACTATTCCATTTTAAAAATATAGGAAATTGTGGGAGTGGTTCCAGTGACTGAGTCCCTGAATTCAAACACCGTTCAGACATTAGTATTGCCAAAAATAAAAAAGTATGATTTTCCTTTGAAATTTTGTACCTTTTTTATAAAGTTTTTCTCCATAGTTTTTTATAGTGTCAGCATAAGTACATAATATTAACTTAGAAATTAACTTCTGAATGACAAAGTGCCTCAAAGATGAACCATGACAAAAAGCACTTAAAGGCTTGATGAAAAATCACCAAGTTCTATATTTAATGCCCACAATTGTCAGTCTCCTTTATGATACCAATTTTTATTGCCATAGGAAAAGATGGTTATTAGTCAACAAATCTAAAAATGTAAGGGTAAAGTCTATGGCTTATTGTATATCTCCTGTCCAAAACAGCTTTCGTTGATTCAGGAAAGACTTGAAAACAATATTTGATGGTTCAACACATTCTCAACATTATTATTTATTGTCTAAGGTTACTAGATTCTTTGGGATGTAGACTCTGGAATCTGTTTCCACACAGTATGTTACTAATGACCTTTCTTATCAGCACTTATCACAGAAGGAAGGGATGTGCAATTGAGGAAGGTGGAATTGTGATGTGAACACCAAAAAGGTTTAGGCTCCTAGAACTGGAACTCTGCACATAGGAAATAAGGGACCTTTTACATTTGTGGTAGGAAAGCTCATTGTCCAGTGTGTTGGAAGGGGCATGTGTGTGGTGTGTGCACAAATGTGTAAGTATGCATGCAGTTTCATATGTGGACCAGTGAATTAATTTTTTTTTTTAATTTTATTTTATTTTATTTGAGAACATACTGTACAGAGGGCTACAATTACATGGGCAGGATAATGCATACATTTCTTACCAAGCATTGCAGCCTCCTCCTTTGTTTACCCTTCACCTCCCTTCCCAGCCTCCCCCCTCCCCCCACCCAATTATACCCCCCTCCCCCGCCCACACCGACATTGTAAAGCTGGTTTTGACATGACATTTTGTACTTCTCATTGTTGCAACAGGTCCACCTGAATCCTTAAACGACTTGTTTGTCCCCATCTCCTCCACATGTTATACTGACATCAAATATAGTGAAAGCGGGGGTTACACTGTGGGGGAGGAACATACAAAGCAACAAAGAAATAATCTTATAAATGCGTTAGAAACACATGCATGAAAGAAACGAAAACATTAAAATACATATTTAAGGGTTCATTTTCCTAACATCACATTATCTGACCTTTTCCGCTTGACTCATACATTGCAAATAAGGGAAACCATGGGACCTATGCTTCTTTGGGCCTGGCTTACTTCACTTAATATAATTTTTTCCAAACCTTTCCATTTCCTAACAAATGGGGAAATGTCATTCTTTCTGATGGAGGCATAGAATTCCATTGTGTATATATACCACATTTTCTTGATCCATTCATCTACTGAGGGGCATCTGGGTTGGTTCCATATCTTAGCTATGGTAAATAATGCTGCAATAAACATAGTTGTGCTGGTAGCTTTAGTGTGGTCTTGTTTGTAAACATTTGGGTAAATGCCCAAAAATGGGATTGCTGGATCATAGGGGAGATCTATGTGAAGTCTTTTGAGGAACCTCCAAACTACTTTCCAAAGTGGTTGAACAAGTTTACATTCCCACCAACAATGAAGTAAGGTTCCTTTCTGTCCACATCCCCTCCAGCACCTGTTGTTGTTAGAGTTCTTGATTTTTGCTGTTCTAACTGGAGTGAGGTGATATCTCAATGTTGTTTTGATTTGCATTTCTTTTATGGCTAGGGATGTTGAACATTTCTTCATGTGTCTATTAGCCATCCTTCTTTCTTCTTCAGAGAAGCTTCTCTTTAAGTCTTTCACCCACTTATTTATTGGGCAGTTGTTTCTTTGAGGATTTGTTGTTGGGGGGTTTAATTTTTTGAGTTCCAAGTACATTTTAGATATGAGACCCTTGTCCGTTGTATGGCTAGTAAAGATCTTCTCCCAATCGGTGGGCTTTCTATTGATCTTGCTAGCTATGTCATTTGCCCTGCAGAAGCTCTGCAATCTTATGCAATCCCATTTGTCCAACCTTTCTTTGATTTGTTGTGCTTCCGGGTCTCTATTCAGAAAATTTTGGCCTGAGCCAAGGAGACCTAGGGTTTCTCCTATTCCATTCTGTAATGTTTTCAGAGTGTCTGCTTTGAGTTCAAGGTCTTTGATCCATTTGGAGTTGATTCTGGTGCAGGGTGATATATAAGGATCTAGCTTTAGTTTTCTACATGTAGTTAACCAATTTTGCCAGCACCATTTACTGAAGAGGCTGTCTTTCTTCCATTCTATTGTTTTAGCTTCCTTATCTAAGATTAGATGGCTATAGGTCTGTAGGTTCATTTCTGGGTTTTCAATTCTATTCCATTGGACCAGTGAATTACTGAATAACTGTTTTATCATTATTCTATCTAAAATAAGATACATTGTCACTGGTCACCTCATTTTGATTGGGATCTTACTGAACAATAATAAAAGTAAAGCCATTGAATATACAATCTCTATAATTAGCTCTTGGAACACTCAGCTGCATTCCAAGAAACACAGGCAATAAAATTACTGCCTTTATTGATAAGGATAGTATAATCATTTTAATTCTTTTTATTGAATAACCGATTAAAGAGGCAATGATATAATCCTCAATAAAAATTCAGTAATGTGTATAGGAAAACAAAGATTAACTGAGCATTTAGTCTGTCTTGCACAAGTGAAAGGTCATAGTAATTATTTTAATATTTAGTGTCTAATCAAATTGTTTATCCGTTGTTTTGGTTTATTAGCCAGGTCATAGGGTACATGAATTAAATTCAGCTAAAAGTTATATCTCTTTCAAACAAACCTACAATGCCAGCATCTTCAGGCAGCATGGAATAAAATTGTCTGGCATATAACTGACTGGGACAGTCTTTTAGTGTCATATTTATAACAGCTCATAATCAAAGCTAATAAAAATATCATTTAAGGCAGCTAAATAAGAAGCAAGACATAATATGAACAGTTTATCACATTAATTTAACAATTAGCAATGGAAAAAATGTTTAACACCTAACATATGCCTTTCAGTGTTCTCATTAGGAAGAATTTTCATTCCCTCATAAATTCAAATATTAATTCAGAATGTATTCAATTGGATTTAAAGCTGTTATGTGTAATTCTCATTTTTATTTTTATAGATTTCTTTCCCTTAATGTCAAATGGTATTATGAGACTATATTTTTTAAAGAATGCACTTCTTTTTTCTCACTGCCAAAATATACTAGGGATATTTCAGTCTTCTATGATATGCTCATCAAACCTATGACATTTTCTTATAAATCTTAGGATGAACCCTGATTTTTTTTTTTTCTTTACTGGGCAAGAAAATAAAACCATTGTCTGACTCCTAGCCATCCTGAAGGCTGGCCTATAAAATAAGCAATGCTGAGTTCCATGCACACTGTGCTGAGTAAAGTGAAACCCCATGCAGAGATAGAACTTGTACACAAGGTAAACGGAAGTTTTGTTTCCAGGATTTCTGAGGTCAAAGTTCTGTTCTTTGATTACAAGTATTCACAGGAAAAATAACACTGAATTAGGTATTTCCAGTGTCTGACATATTTCCTGATTTAATTCCTATTTAAATAAATAGGTATCAAAATCTTCTAATGCTTTCAAGCTTCTTAGGAAATACTTTATGGGATAGGGTGTGTGTGTGTGTGTGTGTGTGTGTGTGTGTGACTCTGTGTGTGTGACTCTGTGTGTGTGTGTGAGAGAGAGAGAGAGAGAGTGTGTGTGTGAGACTCGGTGTGTGTGTGTGTGTGTGTGTGTGTGTGACTCTGTGTGTGTGTGACTCTGTGTGTGTGTGTGTGTGTGTGTGTGTGTGTGTGTGGTATATGTGCTGATACTGGCACTTGAGCTTAGGGTCAGAGAACACTCTTGTTTTATTGTTCAAGTGGCATACCTCCAATTTCAGCTTTTTTCTGGTAAACTGGAGATAAGAGTCTCATAGACTACTCTTGCTGGGCAATGATCCTCAGTTCGTGGCCTCTTGACCAGCAAGGATTACAGGTGTGAACCAGTAGTACCTCACATTGTCATTTTTGATAATATTAATAATACTGTAACTCCATAGTTAGTATGTCTCCTTAAGGAGGTGACCATTTTTTCTTCTCTATCATTTATTTTCATATCTCTGGACATCATATTATTTACAGACCAGGTATTCTGACTCTTTATCTTTCTCATTGTAAGTTTTCTCTTATAATTTTGTCTAGGTATAAAAATAGGTTTTCAAGGGGCTGGGAAGGTGGCTCAGTGGTAGAGTGCTTGCCTTGCATGCATGAGGCCCTGGGTTCGATTCCTCAGCACCACATAAGCAAAAAGAAAAAAGCCGGAAGTGGTGCGGTGGCTCAAGTGGTAGAGCACTAGACTTGAGCTGAAATGTTGAGGGATAGCACCCAGGCCCAGAGTTCAGGCCCCACGACCGGACCCAAAACAAACAAAAATAGGTCTTCAACTCCATCTGTTATTAATTAATTTACATTTAAAGGGTTACCATATAGTAACTACCAATTTCATTTTTTATCTCCAAGACTCATAATTTTTAATATATTACTTACAACCCAAATATTTTTATTATTTCACTAGAACCTATGATTATCATTCAAGAATCATGTCCTTTCAGACAGATCTATGTCTTCTTTTTCTGCCTTATTTCTGGGCTCCACTAGATGTTGAAAGACCCCCTCCCCAACCAACCAGGCCCTGAGCCTCTTTGTAGGGGAACAGAATTTTGTATCTAACCAAGCTATTTCTGGCTTCTGTAACATGCTTTGCTAAGAAAATTATATTACCCCACACTCCCCCTTTGATAACTAACCTCACCAGTTAATCAATAAGTCCACACCCTACTAACTAATCCCACCCCGCAGTCAGCCCCCTGGTGTGAGCGAACGACAGGTGCTGACTCGGACAAAGGTCACTTCCCCATACCAAGGGCCTGAGACACACAACTCGGCAGGTACACCAAGGGACCCCCTCTAACAGTGATTGGCCAAAACATATGATTTGTTTTAAAAGGATTGGCTGCCTGCGTGCAGACCAGGTTGTAACACTTTAAATTTACTGGCTGAAAAAGCACGGGCTCTACTGTAACGGACTGAGGGGTCCCATAAAAGGATCATCCCCGGGACTGCTCGGGGCTCCCAGCCACTGACCCGAACCTTGCGGATCTCGAGGTCACGTGCACCTGGGAACCTGGGCATGCCCAAATAAAACCCTCTTGCTTTTGCATCTGGTGTCGTCTGACTGGTGCTTGGGGCAGGGAGGTCCTGATTTGGGGGACACCCGAAGTCGGGGGTCTTTCAATGTATCTTAGAATTCTTTGGTTTTTTGGTTTTTGCATGTCCATTGGTGTCTGAGGTCACTGCATCGACTGTCTTAATGAGAGCGAAGATGAAGAAGCGTGTCCTGTACAAGGGTCCTTCTGCTATTTGCAAGAGCTTTATCTAGAAAAATAACTGTGAGAGAAGGTGATAAAGGATCCACAGGAGTTGGGCAGAATTCAGATGGCACCTATGAAGGAGACTCCGAAGAAAGCTGGATGGACGAATCTTAGACTGTAGGGAAAGTCTGATAATGTGTGATAAAGATTGATCCAAATAGCTCAGGTCAAGATCTTCCATCTGTTGAGCACCTGCATCCCAGAAACCAGCCTGTCTTAGCACCCAGAAACCAGCCTGTCTTAGCACCCTACTACAGTTAGTCATTATCTGGAGAGTACCCCAGAGGAGGTGCCATTGCAATGAATTTTACAGTACAAGATCTAGAGTCATTGGTCAGTTGAACTTCCTGTGAAGTTCCTGAGATGGACAGCTTCATTGCTTCCATGAATCTTTTAAATTATATGCTCAGGCTGGTGCAGTCAGTTCTGCCTGCTTTCTTTCAACATTCAGTTGCCTTTTCATATTCTAGACTTGTAAAGTTGAGTAACTAACCCATATGCTGCTCCAGAACCACCACAGCCTCATCACACATGTCACGGTCATTTTTATCACAGCTGGTGCTTTAGTGGGAAGGACTAGAAAGTAAACATGTCTTCATGCTGAATGCTACTGCCTCCAGTTCCACTTTGTGTCTGTCATATTAAATTATGACATTTCTGAAGGGAAAGATTGTGCTTTCCTGTCCATTAAATTGCTATCATCTATTACATTGCCTCTAAATCAATGTTGTTGAAGGAAGAATTTACTTATAGGATGGAATTACAGTTTATCTAAATGAGCATATATTCTACTGCTTTTATTTTGATGGCTCAAAATTTTAGTCAATAAAAGATTACAGTATAATTCCACATGGTTAATATTTAATTGCACTGAAAATACTTGTTCATATGATGTTATATTTACAAAAGTTTCAAAAGATTTTAATTTTTTAAATTGTAAAACATTTTTGTGCATTCAACATAAAAATTGCTATTTATTTCCAAAATTCATATATATATATGTATATATATATATATATATAAAATCAACCAATTCCACCTTATAAATATCTCCATGCTATTAGATAATGATTACTATCTTATCCAGCTGAAAAAAGCTCACTTAAAAAATCAAGTAAAAATCAAATATTCTAAACTAGAAGTCAGTTCTATATAAGATGAAAATCCGGGGCAACTTTTACTCTATCACATGAAAGGAGAAAACTTCCATTGTGAGAAAATTTTCATCATATTTGGATAAGTAGGCAGATGGGAGAATAAAACCCTCAGAATAACTCAATAGCTATGTCCATATGACTATATAAGATGATGCTAAGCAAAATGAACTCCAAGACATGAACACAGAGAATTTTCTTTGCTGTTGTTGTTTTTAGTGTATTATGTGATTTTTTTGTTTCTTTTGTATGTTCTCTCCCCTATGGTATATCTCCTGTTGTCACTGTATATGATTTTGGTACCCTGGTATTGTATATATTTTTATTTGAATTAGGAAAGGGAAGGGGAAAAACAATGCTGAGACAAGAAACAATGCAATAGTGATACACACAAGACAATATGCAGGAAATGATCTGTACAACTTGGGGATGGAAAGGGTTGGGGGGAGGGAAAGCAGGAGAAAAATAAGGGAAAGGGTAACAAGTTTGACAAGAAATGTACTTATTACCTTAGTTATGTAACTGTAAGCCCTCTGCACATTACCTTGACAATTAAAAAAAAAAATTGCTTGAAGTTCCAGAGTTACTCTGAAAGTATTATGACTGTATTTTCTCTCAGTTTTTCTATTATGGAAACAAGAATGACTACAAGTCTTCTGAAGCACTTTAAATGATTTTTGTGACCACTACATGGCTTCAGCTCCCAATAATTCTTCCCTATGCTTCTAAGGAACCCATATTCTCCAACAACTAACATAAGAACAATTCTTTTTTTTTTTTTTTAGGGGGGTCCGATGGGGGGCCTGAACTCTGAGCCTGGGCATTGTCCCTCAGTTCTTCACCTCAAGGCTAGCACTCTACCACTTGAGCCACATTGCCACTTCCGTCTTTATTTTTTTTCTGCTTATGTGGAGCTGAGGAATCGAACCCAGGGCCTCATGCATGCAAGGCAAGCTCTATACCACTGAGCCACCTTCCCAGCCCCATAATAACAATTCTGTCTTAACACACACACACACACACACACACACACACACACACACACACTTGGTCTCAAACTCACATTCCTCCTGACTTATACTGATGGCCTTATAAGTATGTGCCACCATGTGGATTAGTTCTTAGATCTTACAAAGTTATATAAAGCACAACTCATATTTATTTATCATTCAAATGGGAGGGAGGACAAGATTATTATGAAGGCTAATATAAGTGTTAATTGACCATTTTAAGAAATAGATGGATACAATAAACTGAGTCCTTCAATAGCTGCTAATTTTGGCCATTGCTGGGTGACATTTGTTCAAGACAGAGTTGGGTTGAGATCTATTTAAGGTACATATTCTCCTTCACTTCATAAATGTGAATTACCATTGCTATAGAAATTGCTGGGGAAAAATTCAAGGTTCAATTTTGGCAACTGAAAAATGTGTCAGACAATCAACTCACACTCACAGTTTGAAATTATAGAAAGAGTCAAATCTGATCCAAATGTAGAGTAGCTGACATTCTGTTTATTATTTAGTAAATCTATTATTTACTTTTTATAAAAAATAATAAAGCATTATTTGTTTGTTTGTTTATTTAATACCAGTACTGGAGTTTAAACTCAGGGCCTTGAACTCTTATTCAGCTCTTTTTTCTCACAGCTAGCTCTCTGCCACTTGAATCATGCTCCCAGTCTGATATTTTGATGGTTAATTGGATACCTATAATCCTCCAGGTCTCACCCTCCTGAGTAGCTAGGATTACAGGCATCAGCCACAAGGTCCCAGCTCATAATGTTTATGTTAATCCTTTTCGGTAAATCAACAATATTTCTAAACATTTAGAACATTGTTTCTCACATATATTTCAATAATAATTAGAAATGAAAAGGAAAGGTGTTGTTAACTCACAGAGATAGCATAAAGAGAAAAGTCAGTCTCTATCGGTTTTTTTGTTGTTTTGTTTTGCCGATCATAGGGCCTGAACCATAGGGCCTGAACTCTGGGCCTCGGCGCAGCTCTTCAGCTCAAGGCTAGCGCTTCTACCACTTGAGCCACAGCTCCACTTCTGGCTTTTTTCTGCTTATGTGGTGCTGAGGAATTGAACCCAGGTCCTCATGCATGCAAAGCAAGCACTCTACCACTGAGCCACCTTCCCAGCCCTCTATGTTGATTTTGTCTCCACTGTGTGATTTAAGTACATGATCATGGCCCTGTCATCCCTCTAACAAAAAATATCAGGAACTCAAAACCTTCTTGACTTTCTGCAGGCAATTACTGAAGAAAATGCAGAAGACTACTGAATCTCACACATAATGTTGACATTGGATTATTAACTTGTGTGAACTGACTGCCCTTCTATATACTCTGACAAAAATTAACACACCTAAGTTCTTGGCCTAGAATAACTCACCAGAGCTTGTCTTATTTCATTTACTTTCAATTATGAAAAAAGCATATATTATAAAATTGTTCAGTTTCAAGTGAGCAGTTCAGTAGTGAAATATCCAGAATGTAACCCTTTTGCAGAATGTAACTTCTGCATCCCACTGAACCACAATGGACATGTACCTTTTCTTCTTGTCCCAACAATCACTGTGTACATCCCATACCTCATACAAGCTGAGTAATACAGTATCAGTAGTTTTGGTAACAGACCTATTTCATGAAGTATAATTTCCTCAAGGTTCACTGAAGTTGTCCATCCAGCTGATCTGATACATTATACATAGGCTTTTCATAGACTGTGATATCCTTGGAACAAGGAAGAATTGATCACCACGTATAATGCTTTTATTGTGCACTTGGTTTTGTCATCATTTTGTTTCATTATTCATATTCATATTCATATTATTATGTCACCATAGAAGGGAGTTGCTATTTAACAAAATAGTTTGTAAATACAATGTATCTTGATCAATGCCACCCTTTTTAAAATTCTTGCCCAACCCTTTCAACTCACCCTTTCCCTCTGGCTGAAAATTTTTGCAACAGTGTTACTTAGGAATATTGATCTACAGTTGTCTTGTATTGCCTTGGTCTATTTATCTACAGTAATGCTAGCCTTTTGGGGCAGATGGGTAGTTATTCTTCCTCTTCATTGTTTTCTGAAGAGCATGGGGAGAAAAGGTGTTAATTCCTTGCTCAATATTTGGTAAAAGCTGCCAATGAAGTGAAGTGATCCTAGGGTTTGCTTTCTGGGAAAGTTTTTATTATTGATTCAATTTATTTATCAGTTATAAATCTGTTCATATTTTCTGTTCTTTATTACTCAGCCTTGGTAGATTGTGTGCTTCTAAGAATTTACCCATTTCTTCAATTTCTTAGCATACACGTGTTTATAATGCACTCTCAAAGGATCTCTGGAATGGTATTAGTTATGTTACTAGTTTCTGGTTTAAATTATTGGACACGTCTTCATTGTTTCTTAATCTAGCTAGTGATTTGACAATTCTGTTCATTAAAAATAAGTCTGTGGGGAGTAGTTGTGGAGGTGAAAGGGAAGGGATGTTAGGGGGAAAACAAAGGAGGAGGCAACAATTCTTGATAGGAAATGTACTCATTACCTTGCTCATATAACTGTAACCCCTCTGTACATCATTTTTACAATAAAAAATGTACAAAGAAATAAATCTATTTCATTGATTTTTCTATTATGTTTTATCCTAAAAATTTCTTTATTTTTAATTTTTATTTTATTGTAAAGATAATGTACAAAGGGGTTATAGTTACATAAGTAAGTACATTTCTTTTTGAAGTGTTACCCCTTCCTCCATTTTCTCCTACTTTCCCTCCCTCACCCTTTCTCTCCTCTCCTCCAAGTTATAAAGTTCATTTCCAACAGTGCCTAGTGGGTACCGCTGTTGCATTGGTTCACCTTTTGTCCTGCCATTTCTGTGATTCCCCTCCCCTTCCTCAAATCAGATGAACATATATACAAGACAAAGGGTGCTGAAATCAGGAGCAGTGACCATGGAAAATAGAGCAGAGGAGAAGAGAAAAAGAAAGACAACCAAGCTGTCCAAATTTTTCCTCTCTGGCCAAACTCTCTGTGCTATGATGGCACACGTGGTGTGACTCTCTAGCCTGAGACTTTTCATTGGATCACTAAAACAGGTTTCTACATGAGAGCTTGTTTAGTCCCCAACTTTTCCTCCACCATCTTCCTCCCAGCACAACTATGTTTATCACAGCATTATTAACCATAGCTAAGATATGGAACAATCCCATATGCTCCTCAATAGATAAAAAGGATACAGGCTCACCCACCGTAACAATGAGACAAACAAGACGCTATTTTTTTTTATCTTGTTAATTAGCAATAGAGTCTTGTAGACATTTCTGCCTATGCTAGCTTTGACCCATGATTCTCAGCCTCTAGAGTAACCAGGATTACAATGCATGAGCTACTGGACCTGTCTTCTCTTCATTTCTAAAGGATAGTACTGGTGGATATAGAATTCTTGGTTGAATAATTAATCTTTCAGTACTTCAAACACATTATTCAACACTTTTTGTCCCGCAAGAAGTCTACTGAGAAATCCACCTGTTGCCCTTTCAAAATATTCTTTTTGCATTTGACTTTTGACCTTTAATTGGTGTTTTGGTGTTGCTCTCTTTGGATTTATGTTAGTTGAAACCTCTGTACATTTCTTTCCTTGCATTTCCTCAAATACACTTCCAGTCACTTTATGTCTGTCTTAGCTTCACATTCTTATAATGTATTGGTTCTCCTGTCAGTGTTCCACGTGTTCCTTAGGCTCTCTTCACCTTTCCTGGCTCTTTTCCTTTTGATTATCTAACTGGATTTCAAATGACTTGTTTCAACTTGTATTGATTCTTTCTTCTTCATGATTAAGTCTATTGTTGAGACACTCTTGTAATTTTTAGTTGTGATAATTTATGTAAAAAATCAACTCCTTATTTCCTTTTGGTTCTTTTTTTTTTTTTTACAATTTCTCTTTCTGGATATTGTAATTCTGTTTGAATATTTTCTTTTGATTTTGTTTAATTACCTATGTCTTTTAATGCAATTATTTGCATTCGTCAAATAATTCAGGAATCTGCATTTGGAGAGTGGTTTCTAAAGATATGTTTTTATCTATTGGGTCATATTCCAATTCTCTCTTTATTTTGCATATTTTAGTATATTTTGTTAGGACTTCTAGCATTTGGGTAAAAGGTTGACTGACCCATTCTTTATGGTAATCATAAAGAAGATATTTACCAGTCAGTCTAGCTAGATATTATGGGCCTCTCAAACTCTCCTGACAGTCTTCTTCCTCAAGATTTGTGCATATGCTTTCAAAATGAAAGTACAAATACACTAATGCCCATTCCATGGAAATGAAAGCATAAATATAAGCTTTTAACTTTCATTTTCCTTAAGTGGGTCACTACTGTTTCTTCTCAGGAATTTTTTTATGGGTGCATTTCTTTGGCCATAGTTGTTTCCATTCCATAGAACTCTACAGGACTTTTCTGCTGTTCTAACATACTATTGCAATCACAGCCATAGATAAACTATACCACAATTTCTTAACCATTGTATCTGAATTTTGCCTCCTACCAGTGTTCTGAGACAAGCAAAACATAGACAATTCTTTCATAAAACCCCAGCATGCCAGCCTTTCAGACACCAGTTCTGTTTTCCTTCTATTCAAAAACATAAAGGGGGAACAGGGAGAGTATTTTTGTATGCTTAAAAAATTAAATTGGCTTATATTAGTTATCAAGGGTTCATTATTATATCTACACATGTTATATCTACACATGAGGAGCAGCATATTTAAAGGAACTTTTCTCTTTTCTCATTTGTTTATAGAAATTGCATAACAGTACTAGTGCCCAAAGTTTTCACAAAGGTATTTTGGTGAATGTTTTGCTATTAACTAATAACTCCGGGAAGGTCTAAAGACCTAACACTTCCTAGTATATCATTTTGCTGTCCTGTCGTCTTTTAGTTTAGATACCTAATGAGCCAGATTACGCTCCCAATTTCCGTAAATCCTTCTTTTAGTGTCCATGAAACATCATGATGATTTAGAGACTCACAACAGTGTTACAAATGTGAAAATCCTCCCTCCTTTGTTACAGTGCCTCAGTGGCCTCCTTTATGAGAGGTTAGTGCCAGTACTGGGGCTTGAACTCAAGTCTTCACTCTCTTGCTTGGCTTTTTGTTCAAGCCTGGCCTACTATCACTTGAGCCATGCCTCCACTTCCAACTTCTTGCTAGCTAATTGGAGATAAGTCTCTCATATTTGTCCATCTGGGCTTGATTGAAATCTTGATCCTCAGATTTCAGCATTTTGAATAGCTAAAGTGACTGTAGTAAGCCACTAACACAATCTTGAGTTTATCTTTCTTATTTGCATGCAGTCACAGAACCCCAAAGTTAAGTAAAGCTCCTGGTATCCACCTCAGAAAAGGTGGTTGTTAGAATCCTCATTTAGCCTAAGTGGTTCCATGTTATTCAGTCTTTATTCTTAAATAATAAATGTCTAGAAAATTTCTACTTCTGAATAAAAATGTATTGAATTCTCTTCTTAACCCTACATAGTTTCTCAGATGGCACAGTAACCTAAACTTCACTTTTCTTCTTCCTCACTTAAGAGTGGAAATTCGATGCTGTAAATAACATACTCAGGAATTTTTTTTTATCTTAAAATGATATCAAATACCCTTTTGAAGATTCAGATTTACAACTTTACCAGGATTAGTTCACTTGGAAACTGAGCAAGGAGGTTATTAACTTAAAAATACAATCACAACCTGTTGGGATTTATTCTTGTCTAAAACCTTTCTCACTGGACAAATATATGTGTTTTCTAATGAGGAGCTTCAATTTAAACTAATAGTTAATTCAAAATAAAAGAATGAGGCATGCACTCAGAGAAAATATTATTTTGTAGTGATTCTTTTGTTAAGATTTTGGTTTGTTTTGAAAATAGTTAACTGCATCCTGCACTGTAATTAGAAAAAACAAATATAAATCACTCATTTTAGATGCTCTGCTTCTTCACAAGAAAGAGGGAGCAGTCATTAATATGGAGGCACACACTGAGCAACAGCAATGAGAATAAAAAGGAAATGTAGTAGCGGATATTTGTGCTAAAGGTGATGCTCTACAGCCCATGTCACCTAAAAAACTTTCATGCTGTGATCTACATGACAAAGAAAATCCTAAATGCATCTTAAATATTCATTCTTATGGAAAATTTGCTATGTAATCTGAGTATTTCTCTGTGTAGATCTGACTTGGTAGCTCTACACCATTAATGAGATAACTATGAAGATGGATGAACATAAGCCCAAACCCTTAAACAAAGTCTATTGTAATAATTGGGTAATTATAAACACATCCATCCTGTACTCTCTGCACTGATTGGTAAGAAAGCTTACTTTGATATAAAGCAACTCTTCTGATAATAGTAAAGAAATCAGAACCTTTATTTCTCATTTAGATTTTCTGCTAATATGTCTAGTATAGGAAATGCATTGCACTGTAACAGTAATTATGATAGAGTGTAAGGTCTGCCTGCCACTCAGAACCTTCAGTATTCAAAAAGCCCCAGAGAAAGTAGAAGAAATGGATTTTAAATTAAAAGTGAAATCTGCAAAATTATCTTAGGCAATTCAGGCAGTGGCAAAAGTTCTTCCCTTAGACCTTGTATCCTTTACATCTGCTTCAACAGGAACTCGTAACTATCTTACTATGAGCTTAAAGCAATATGTTCTCTTCTGGGAGAACCTCAGCCTCTATTCTTTAGTTTACTCATATAAAGGTTATAATGATCAGATATTATGGAAGCTTAAAGCACTAAGTCCAGTTTACAAGAAATATGTTTCTAAACAGCTTTTCAGAATAAAAATATATAGGAATCCGTGTATGATTTTATTCCAGAGATTGAAATGTCAGCTAGAAAAGACTACTTTTCAAGTTTGTTGAAAACATTACTTTGTAGTGCCAACTATAAATATTACCATAAAATTTTAAGGAAACATATATCATATTCATATAAAATGATATCATACAAACACTTTCCAGATTTCTGGCCTAGAGAATTTAAACATCTTTAGAGAGGCTCCTCCCAGCAGGTGGCTGGGTTGGCAGACATAAGAAACTTCTATCCAAGACTTCTGAATCAAGACTTGTGGTAAATTAATATATATATATATCATATATTATACATATCACATATGTACATAAATACTAATGTTGTTATGCATATATATATATATATATATACACACATACAGGAGATGAAAGATGAAACTGACATAGCAAGTGAAAATTATGTCAAACATGTCATTACAGACTTAAGTTTGGGATAGAATCAGTTCGAGATTCAGATAAACAGGATCTTGGCCTAAATGAAGCACCAAGTTTCTTCTGGTAGTTCCATATTAGTATTCCCAACTAATATCACTATATGTTTATTTCTAGTTTATGAAAACTGGTTTATTAAAGTCACTTGAGTTAAAATTGTTTTATGAATCCAAAAGGTAAAAGTCTCCAGAAGCTCCTATGAGAGTCATCACCAGTAATCAAACTACGGTCTACATGTATTGCACAGATCTGGAGTTTTGCATGGAACTAGGCTTTGATGAGATCTAACAATGAGAGAAACTCTTTCTGTTGACTCAACTGACTGACTCTGAGAAACATGAAGAGAGTAGAACTTTCCACCATCATGTTCACCTAGTCTAACTGTTAGAACAGCATATAGTTATGCACAAACAGAAAGGAGGAAATGCCCTGGGAAATAAGATTCCATTTTTGATTGAGAAGGAGCACTCACATCCCAGATGGCCACATCTTGGGCCAATGATTAAAATGATGGCCCTATGTCCTCTGTAACCAACTCATTCTCCATACCCAGGTTGGGCATTGGTTTTGAGAACCTGTGGTTGGCTATTGATTTGAAGACAGTTATGTGACCTTCTTCTGGTAATACTGAAGTAAAAAAGCAGCAATGATCAAATGAGCAGGGTCCTGAATTCACCTTCTTAAAGACACAGGTATAGGATTTCTAAAACCCTTGTAGGCACTATGCAGCTGGTGAGAATTGTACCTTTGCTAAACCCAAGTTGCTCAATAAATGGCTGATAAACCACAAAACAATCTCACACTCTTCAAAGTAGAAAAGCAACATTGATACCCACTTGACACTATATTGGATATGAACATTTCAACTTTGTGGGGAGGGGAATAAGGAGGGGTAAATGGGAGATGATGAAGAATTGGGTAACAATGATTAAAAACAAATATACTCATTGCCTTACTTATGTAACTCATCACCTTTTCAATAAAAAGATATAAATAACCATTTTTAATAAAAACAATCCTCAAAGTATTTGAAGTTGAGTTGATCACTCTCATCCAGGCTTTCTCTATACCTTTTTATTTTCAAGGTAGAACATGTTCTAAGGTGTGCTTCTATTGTGCTTCAATAACTAAATGCTTGAATTTCATGGTTCTCTGATCGTTTCCATATAATCTAGTAAATAATTCATTCGATATTAATATTCTCAGTAGCCTTAAAGAGTATGTGGAACATTTGAGCCCTAGTTTCCTAGTCTTACAAAAATTGAACAGTACATATGCAAATGGGGTATAGTCTGTAATACATTATGTAAAATGAGAGAGGGTAAGATTTTACCCAGAGGCAACTTTCCTAAAATAACTAGCACAAATATGTTTTTTTTTAAGTCAACATTTGAACTAAAAGACATCCCTTTGCTAATTGGAAAAAAAACATATAAAGGCCTTTTGGCACATTAATTCATTGTAGTGTTGAAAACAAGCACTCTATCTTGGCAGAAGAATAGTTGCATTAAATTCCTACATATATGACTTTAGTACTTACGTATATTAGCAAGGAAGAAAGACAAGAGGATATATGGCTGGTTGATATTGCTCACATTCACATACTATGTAATAAGAAAAGGAAGAATGAGGAAAAGGAGGAAAGGAACAGGAAAAGAAGGAAGGAGGAGGGAAGGAAGGAAAGATAGAAAGAAAATAAGAGCTACCACTTCCTGAGAACTTGCTATATGCTCAGTATTATGTCAAGCATATGATCTACATCAGAGACTTTAGAAGCTGTCTGCAAATCAAGGTTTCACCAACCTTATTTTAAACAAGAAGTTTTAGTAATTCTCTTATTTGATTGAGCAGTTTCTTTCAAAAGGAAAACAATTGTATTAAAATTCCTCCCAGGAAATATTATCAAATATCAAGAAAAGGTTAACTATGGCAAAGTTGCCATGGGAATGGACTTTCACTTCTGAGAAAAGCTAGAGGTTACCTAAGAAGTTTCATTCTGCCCTTTGTCCATTCTCTCACCCTTCCCACAGCATATGACCTGATCAACTTCCAGTATCCCTCAAACACTTCCTATCTAGCCTCTACTCTTCTCTGGGACTCCATGCAGTCCTTCAGGGATACTCATAGTTTGTGTAGGACTGACCTTTTCTCTACCATACTATAAATTTCCTGTGTACATGTAAATAAATTTAAACACCTATCTTCCTATTAATATGGCAGTTCATTTCAGTATAGCTTCAGAGAGGAAAAAGAAGCCTTTTGTTATCCTTTTAAAAATGCATTTGAAGCCAGGTGCTGGTAGCTCATGCCTGTAATCCTAGCTACTCCAGAGGTAGAGACCTAAGGATCATGATTCAAAGCTAGCCCAGGCAGAAAAGTCCATGAGATTCCTTTTTCCAATTAAGCACACACACACACAAAAAAAAAACACTGAAAGTGGAGCTGTGGTTAAAGTGATAAAGCAGTAGCCTTGAGCAAAAATGTTCAGGGATAGCTCCCAGGCCCTAAATTCAAGCCTAATGCCTGACACACAGAGAAAGAAATAATTGATAATATATAAAGAAATAAAGTATAGGTTTAAAGTAACAGAGCTGAAATTTGAGTCTGAAAAATATTCCTGAAAAACACTATCCCAAATTACTAGAGTCCATTCTTCATATCTATGTGCATGTAATTCCAAGAATGTACCACAGTGAGGACAAACTCCATGCTTAGGATGCATAACATTCAGTACTGTGCTGTAGGTGGTTGTTTCGTTTTCCCAATAACACCACTGAACGTCTGCTAAAGACATAATATTATTGTTGAAAATTCAGTCCTTTGTGTCCCAGACTATTTATTCACAGAAAAGAGGACAGAGTTTTGAGTAAAATGAAATACAGAATATTATTTATTATGTACCAAGCAAATAAGGACAGGGAACTTCAAATGCCTCAAAGCTTTTGAGAAATATATCTGCTCTTTAAAGAGGATGCTCAGAGACTCAGTTCTGGAGTACATACCTCATTCTGGATGGATAACTTGGATATTTAATTCCTGGTTTACTGATATCACATCCCTGAATCATATGTCTTTCCTGAAAGCAGTTTATTCCTTCCCAGTGTTCAGAGAGAAGGGGAAAGGGATTTTTCCTACTTCAGTTGAAAACACAAGTGTTAAACTTGGGCTCCCCAGCATTGAGAAGATATACATAAATATCAATCAATCCTTTCTTTCTTTCCTGTATTCAAAAGTGTTTCCTGGTAGTTATATACTAGGCACCATTTATTAAAATTTATTTTATTGTCAGGGTGATGTATAGAGGGGTTATAGTTATGTAAGTAAGACAGTGAGTACTTTTTAATATGTTTTTTAATTATAAAAATACTGTACATAGGGGTTACAGTTACATGAGCAAGGTAATTAGTACATTTCCTATCTAGCATTGTTACCTCCTCCTTTATTTTTCCTCTTCCATCCCTTCCCTCCCACCTCCATAAGTTTTTGTCCAACTTATTACCCCCCCCACTGATTTTTCTTCCACTTTCCCTCCAACCAAATGCTCCCCTCCAACTTGTAAAGTTCATTTCAAACATATGGTTTAGTGAGTATCACTGTTCATTGGTTGACCCTTTGTCCTTTGTCTCACCATTTTGCTGTTCCCCTTCCCTTCCCCAATTCAGATATATACAATACACAGGTTACCAAAATCAAATACAGTGACAACAAGGGATAAATCATAGGGGCAGAAAAAGAAAAAAAAAGAAAGGAAAAAGAAATAACTTTACATAGTACATTAAAAACAACAACAAAGATAAACCTCTTGTTCCATATCTTAGCATTAATTTCACTTAGTTATTTGGTCATATGTACATAGCTATTAAGCTTTTTTGACTATCCTAGGACTATCCTAGACATATACTAATTATTTTACAAATGAGGGAAATCAAGGAGTCTATGTTTCTTTGGGTCTGGCTTAATTTATATGATTTTTTTTTGCAAGCCATACAACAGACAAGAGCCTCGTATCTAAAATATACTTAGAAATCAAAAAATTAAATCCCCCCAAAACAAATCCCCAAACAACCACCCCATTAAAAAGTGGGTTAAAGACTTAAAGAGAGGGGCTGGGAAGGTGGCTTAGTGGTAGAGCACTTGCCTTACATGCATGAGGCCCTGGGTTTGATTCCTCAGCACCACATAAACAAAAAGAAAAAAACTGGAAGTGGCGCTGTGGCTCAAGTGGTAGAGCACTAGCCTTGAGCTGAAGAGCTGAGGGACAGCGCCCAGGTCCAGAGTTTAGGCCCCATGAACGAACCCCCCCCACCAAAAAAAAAAGACTTAAAGAGAAACTTCTCTGAAGAGGAAATAAGAATGGCCAATGTACACATGAAGAAATGCTCAACATCTCTGGCCATTAAAAAAAAAACACACAAATCAAAACAACATTGAGATTCCACCTCACTCCAGTCAGAAAAGCCATTATCACGAAATCTAATAACAACAGATGTTGATGGGAATGTGGCCAAAAGGGAATGCTACTGCACTGTTGATGGGAATGTAAACTAGGCACTGTTAAAGATACTTTTGCTGGGTCCTGGAAATTAAGTAAAATTCTTTCAACTTTCTGTCTCTGTTCTTTGATCTGATCTATTCTCTGTTTCAATTACTTTAGAATAATCTTGGGATTCAGGAAAGATAGGATTAACTGATGAGTATCTTAAGACAAAGGGCAAACTGTCTCTTAAATGTACAATGCCATCTCATCATGTTAAAGAAACAGCCAAAAACATAGGAGACCACTTGCCAGACAACTTGATTTGTCCTGTCCCAATGATAAAATGATAGCTTTTCCAGAACTCCTGAAGAGACAAAGCTGAGATAATAGTAAACCAGGCCTATATCTTAGCTATGGTAAATAATGCTGCAGTAAACATAGTTGTGCTGTTAGCTTTAGTATGATCCTATTTGTGATCATTCTGGTAAATGCCCAAAAGTGGGATTGCTGGGGCATAGGGGAGTCTATATGGAGTCTTTTGAGGAACCATATTGCTTTCCAAAGTGGTTGAACAAGTTTACATTCCCACCAACAATGCAGTAAGGTTCCCTTCTGTCCACATTCCCTCCAGCATCTGTTGTAATAGAGTTCTTGATTATAGCCATTCTAACTGAGGTGAGGTGGAATCTCCATGTTGTTTTGATTTGCATTACTTTTATGGCTAGGGAGGTTGAGCATTTCTTCATGTATCTATTGGCCATCCTTCTTTCTTCTTCAGAGAAGTTTCTCTAAGTCTTTAGCCCACATTTATTGGGCAGTTGTTTCTCTGAAGATTTGTATTTGGGGGATTTAATTTTTTGAGTTCCAGGTATATTTTAGATATGAGACCCTTGTCCGTTGTATGGCTAGTGAAGATCTTCTCCCAATCCATGGGTTTTCTATTGATCTTGCTAGCTATGTCTTTTGCCATGCAGAAGCTCTGCAATTTCATGCAATCCCATTTGTCCAACCTTTCTTTGATTTGTTGTGATTCTGGGTCTTGGCCTGTGCCAAGGAGATCTAGGGTTTCTCCTATTCCATCCTGTAAAGTTTTCGGAGTGTCTGCTTTGACTCCGAGGTCTTTGATCCATATGCCCCTCAGTAGATGAATGGATCAAGAAAATGTGGTATTTATACACAGTAGAATTCTATGCCTCCATCAGAAAGAATGACATTGCCCCATTTGTTAGGAAATAGAAAGACTTGGAAAAAATTATATTAAATGAAGTAAGCCAGGCCCAAAGAAACATAGGTCCCATGGTTTCCCTTATTTGCACTAACTAGTATATGTCTGAGTCAAGCAAGAAAGTTCAGATAAGTTGATGTTAGGAGAATGAACCCCAAGATAAGTAATCAATTTTTTTTTCTTTCATGCAATTTCTTTCTATGTTCTTCCCCCACAGTACAACCCCTGCTTTCACTGTATTTGATGTTGGTATAATCTGTGGAGGGGAAGGACAAAAACAAATCATTTAACTAGGGATACAGGTAGACCCATTGCAACAATGAGATGTACAAGTCATTACGTCGAAAAACAAACTTTACAACTTTGCGGGGGGGGGGTTAGGGTAAGGGGAGGTGGAAGGGGGTTGTAGGAAAGGATGGGAAGGGGAAACAAAGAGGAGGCAACAATGCTTGATAAGAAATGTACTCGTTATCTTGTCCATGTAATTGTAACTCCTCTGTACAGTATTCTCACAATAATAATAATAAAAAAGTTACATCTGAAAAAAAATAGTAAACCAGGCCATATCTGTGACTTCAGTTCTTCCCATTTAACTCAAGGCCAGTGTCTGTATCCATGAAGATGGATGGAGATATACTGCTTCTCCATGGCTGCTGTATAATAAGTTTCCTTTCTATGCCCTTTGCCATGTCTGTTGACTTAGTGAAGGAGGTGAGTGTCTGGACCTAATGTGGGACTCTGGAATTTTACGCCTGGGGTCTAAAAACCAGGTTTCAGTCAGAGGTGGTTGTTACCTCAAGATTGGCCAAATGGGGTTTTATATCATAAGAAAGTCAGTGTTGCTTGGAAGTGGTCTATCCTGTGAGACTCTGTTGTTTCTTTCCATATGGATAGTTTTGATTTTATAAAGATACTCCTGTTGATCCTGGAACCCAATGTGATTACAGGAAAGAGTGCCCTGAGGTAAGGCAACAGATATAACATAGTAGTAGGAATATCAAGTTTTTATTCTGCTTTTAGCTAGCTTGTAGACCAAGTAAGAAGTCAGTGGCTTTTCAGCAAAAGCAGTTTTAGTAGTTGTTATCAAAATAATTAACCTGTCAGCTTGTTCTGAGATTTAGTGAGAAAAGAAAATTTATAAAAGAAATTCTCCAGGAAAGAGTAATTGAACAAGAATGGAACAGCAGATCAACAGAAGAAATTTAAAATGGTTTCATATTTTCACTTCTAGGCCTGACATATAAAAAACCTGGTAAACATGATCCCCTTGAATACAATAAAAGAAAGGTAGACAGTCTGAAAATCAACAGCTTCTCTTTAAACAACTGAGGTTCCCCAAAATCTAGTCCTCCAGAAGCTGAGGAATCCAACAAATACAGAGAAGCTGTGCTAGGACAGAGCAGAACATGTCAATATAAGTTTCACTCATTTCTGTTGGTCAGTATGGACTAGCTTTTGAGTGAGGAATGACTCTTACCTGCATTCTGAGGAGACCTCCCACATCCAATTCATGAGTTTCTACAACATCTTTTTTAATAATAAAAATTCAAATTAGGTTCTCTCTCATCTTTATAATTTCTAAGTCCCCATGCCATGTCATTCTTATCTAGTGTAATATATTGTCATAAGCTAGGCTTTTAAGATGCATATGTAAGTCTTGTTTTAGTAAGCTTCAGTAGATACTTAATTTTTTTCCAATTAATATGATGCTGATTGAATACAGATAAAGAAACTAGCTTAATAAATATCAGAGTTGTAATTTTCATTCCAATATTTCTCTAATAATTTCTAGGGATTCCATAAAAGTGTTCTTCACTTTTCAAAAATCTATTCTTATGTCTTATAATCTAGAAATCTCTAGATAAGCTAACTATTTGCATCTCACATAAAATTATTTTCTGCCTGCCAAGCTATTCACATAATCCAAGAAGATTTTGTCAAACTTCTCTCATTACTTATGTCAATAAAAAATATAGCTTGTACCAGGTTCCATCAGCTCACATCTGTAATCCTAGCTACTCTGGAGTCTGAGCTCTGAAGGTTGAAATTCAAAGCTAAACCAAGCAGGGAAGCCTGTAAGATTCTTATCTCCAATTAGCCACTAAAAACCCTGGAAGTGGAGGTATGGCTCAAGTGGTAGAGCGCTATTCTTGAGAAAAAAAAAGCTAAGGGACAGCACCCAGGCCCTGAGAGCAAGCTCTTGTGTGGCATGTGCATGCGTGTGTGCACACACACATATGCATATAGATATATATGCATATATATAGCTTTTGTGTAGTCTTCAAAATAGCAAATATTACAATGTTGGATGCACTTTCTGCAAATCCCACTCTACTCACTTTCCCCATGATTGCTCTAGTGGAAATTTTTCATGTTTACTCATATAATATGAACATACATTTCTTAATTTTAACCAATTATATTATAAACCTTGCTCTGCATTTTATGCTTTATTTTGGTTTTCATTTGTTTATTTTTCTGATATTATGGAGACAGTCTCATAATCCAAGCCAGGCTGTAATAACCCGCTAAGTAGCCCAGTTTGGACTCTAACTCCCCGTCTTCCTGCCTCTATCTTCTGATCTAGGATTGTAGTTGAGCACTATGAAGCCTGGCTTGTTTCAATTGTTATCATTTTAATGTATTTTAAAAGTTATAATATTTTAGTATGTTTTGTGAATATACCATGTTGCAGAATAGTCATATATCATGTTATAGAACTAATTTTCTTTCTGGGGCTTGAAATCTGGGCCTGGGTGCTGTCCTTCAGCTCTTCAACTCAAGGCAAGTACTCTACCATTTGAGCCACAATGCCACTTCTGGTTTTCTGGTGGTTAATTGGAGATAAGAGTCTCATGGGCTTTCTTGCCTGGGCTTGCTTTAAACCCCGATACTCAGATCTCAGCCTCCTAAGTAGCTAGGATTATAAGCAAAAGCCACCATTGCCTGGCATCAGAGTTAATCTTCTATTGATAGTTATTTGTATTAGTTCTATATTTTCCCTATCCCAAACAATACTATGAAAAGTATCCTTGGTATTATTATTTTAGATGTGATAATTGTGATTTTTTACGGTAAGAACCCTCAAAAAGTATCACACAAAAAGTAAATAAATAAATTTCCTTTTCTTTTTTCTTTTAATTTTATTGTCAAGGTGATGTACAGAGGGGTTACAGTTACATAAGTAAGGTAGTAAGTACATTTTTTTGTCAAACGTGTTACTCCTATTCCTTATTTTTCCTCCCTTCCCCCCTCCCCCATTGTACAAATCATTTCCAATATATTGTCTTGTGAGTATCACTGTTGCATAGGTTGTGCCTTTGTCCTTGTCTGACCATTTTGTTTTTCCCCTTCCCTTCCCTAATTGAGATAAACGTATATACAATACCCAGGGTACTAAACGAATACAATGATAAACAAGGGATAAACCATAGGGGGAATAACACAAAAGGAAAAAGAATGCCCCTCAGTAAATCAATAGATCAAGAAAATGTGGCGCACACACACACACACACACACACACACACACACACACACACACACAGAGGAATTCTGTGATTCCATCAGAAAGAATGATATTGCCCCATTTGTAAAGAAATGGAAGGATTTGGAAAGAAATCATATTAAGTAAAGTAAGCCAGACCCAAAGAAACAGGTCCCATGGTTTCCCTTATTTGTAATAATTAATATACTTCTAGGGTAATCTTAGCAGATGAGCAAAATAGCTCAATAGCTATGTGCATATAACCATATAAGGTGATGCTAAGTGAAATGAACACCAAAGCATAGACACAAGAGATTTTTCTGCTGTTGTTTTAAAAGGTTTTTTTTTTTTTCAATCTAAATGAGTTCCTACCAGGTAAAATAAACCCAGTCTTGTGAATGGGGTCTTCCAGGAAAAATAATGACAGTTATCTAAGAATAAGACATGAAAGAAGTTCCATCCAGATTTTGTCCATGCAGATCACTACCAGGCTCGTGGCTTTGCTTTGGGTTGCTTTAAATAGCTCAGCTTTGCCCACTAGGAAGTAAGCTTATAAAGGGTAGATATTGGCCAAGTTGTAAAACAACAAAATACATCATACTCTAATAAAAATTTGCCGGCTTTTCCTTTATAACAATCCTGGCTTAACTCGTAGAGTCTAAAACTGTTGATGCTGCCCATTTCTTCCTAATTTTTATTTTCTTTTGTGGAGAAGAGAGTTTTCCCATTTCTTATCATGGCACTTTTGCTGACTCTTGAGAATAAATTGATTTTTATATTGACTTGGTATCCTGTATTCTCACAACTTCATTTTCCTCTTAATATATATTTCATAGTTTTCTTAGTATTTTTTTTACTTATTATCATTTTCACATGAGTGTAAGGACAATTGGACTTCTGTTGTTCCAACTTGCAATCCATTGTTTCTCCTTTGCACATTCTTACACTGGCTGGGCCTCTGTTACCATATTGAATGGAAGTAGATTTCTCAGAGATTTTAAGAGGGAAGCTTCAATTTCCATTGCTAAGTATGTTGGTAACTGGTTTTTCATCAACACTGTTTATCAGCTTAGTACACTTCCGATACCTGGTTTTCTGAATTTTATGAAGAGCCATTAAACTTGGAAAAAAGTGTTTTGCTTTTTTTTTTTTTTTTTTAACATTTTTTATGGTAAAACTACTGTAAGAGGGGTTACAGTTACATGAGTAAGATAATGAATGCATTTCCTATGGAGCAATGTTACCCCCTCCTTTCTTTTCCCCTATCATCCCTTCGCTCCCAACCTCCCCAACTCCTCCCTCCTCCTCCCAAGTTGTAAAGTTCATTCTCAAAGTACTGTCTAGTACATCTCAATGTTACAATGGGTCAACTTATATCATTGTTTCAGCAATTTGTTATTTCGCTGCCCCTCCCCAAATTAGAAAAATGTACATACAAGATACAGAGCATCAGAATCAAATACAGTGAAAACAGGATTTATACCATAGGGGGAAGAACATAATGAAAGAAGCAAAAAAACCCACATAGTACATTAAAAGCAACAGCAACAAAGAAAAAACCTCCTGTGTCCATATCTTGGGGTTCATTTTGCTTAACATCATCTTATATGGTCATATGTACATAGCTTTTGACCTTTTCTGCTTGTCTGGTAAACCACATTTATTTAAATCAGGAGTCAGCAAACCTTTATAGTTAAGATAGAGATAGAAAGTCTTTTAATATTTCCAGGCTAGAAAGCATCTATTGTAGCAACTCAAAACTGCTATATTGCAATGCATTAGCAACAAATAGTGAATCAATGTGGAAAATTTTATTTACAAAACAAGAGGTAATCTAAATTTTGTCCATGCCATTGGTTGTTCAAAAACACAAAAAATATTTTCTCTTTTTAATTTGTTCTATTACTAGATGAATTTTGCTAAATTATTTTAAGTGTTAAGCTCTCACATGTTAATATCTCCATAACTGAGTGAAACTTTCCATCATTATGCCTGAAGATAACTGGCAGCTAGGCAACTGTCATATTTGTCAATGTGCAAATTTGGAAACATGTCCATATTGTCATTCATTTTGAGATATATGAATGATTATATTTTTGTCTTAATTAGAATTTCATGTGTTAAAATTACATATAAAATTGCATATAAAATTACATATAAGCTGGGTGAAGGTGCCTCATGTCTATAATTCTAGCTACTCAGGAAGCTAAGATTTGAGCATTAAGCTAGTTCAATGGGCAAGAGAATCCTTGAGGCTTTCCTCTCAAATTAAGCACCCCAAAAACTGAAATTGGAGCTGTGGCTCAAGTGTTAGGGTGCTAAACTTGAGCAAAATGATCAAGGACTAGGCCCTGAGTACAAGCCCCCCAAAAGACCCCAAAATTACACATAAACTATATATCAAAGTCATATGTTAAGATTACATATATCATATATTACAATTATACATCCAGACAAAAATATTATGTACTGCTGTGGAAATATTGCAAAATGATACCATATCACGCAAAATCAGATATAAATAAATGTTCCCATGAGGGCAAAACCCAGATAAACTTTATTCCTCTAATTGTGCCTCACTCTTTAAAAGTTCTATCATCTCTCAGTAGTAATCAGCCTAGAACCAACTTTTTAATACATGAAGTGCTTGGAGTACATTTCAGATGCAAACTATAGTAAAAAAATCACTATAAGAAAGAGTATGATTTCAGCTTGTTGGCTGAATATCTTCCAATATGTATTTTAGTATAGCCAAGAAAGCACCAGCATTAAAACCTATGGGATAGATATCAGTGATTTGGAAGAAAATGTTAGACAGCAGCTTTCTTATAAGAAAACGTCTGTTGCATCATTTCATATCACAAGAGAAATTAATTTGTGGAAAAATATGATGGTATGGTTTGGATATGTAATGTCCCCTCCTGTAACCTTGTATATTGAAGGTATAGTTCTCGATGGAATATCCAGGAGTGAGAGTTTCAGGGAACTGAATGAAAACTGAGGCTTATATAAAATCAAGAGTGAAACTGTGAATGGATTAATAATTTGATGGAATTGTTGAGAAATAGTAGCTTAGTGGGGCATATGATTCAAGGGGATTTCTTGTTCTAGTCCTTTTCCTGTTTATCTCTGCTTCCTGGCCACTTTGAAATTAGGCAGTGCTCTGCCACATGCTACCTGCTGTGTTGCTTTGCTTCACCACAGCAAGGGTGCCAAGTGAACATAAGCCAAAGTAAACCTTTTCTTCTGCAAGTTATTTTTGTCAGATTATTTTGTGACAGCAATCAAAAGTAACTCACATGCATGCTAATAATTTTGAATTAAAATCCTATAGAAATGACTTAAAGTTTAGAGAGAAAGATGTTTTATGAATATCTTGATAATTTGTATTCTATTTTCTATTTTAATAATTTTAATTTAAAACTTTAAGAATTCATTTTTATATTCACATAAATGACACAAAAATATGTTTAAATAAGTGTATAATTAAGAAAATCTATAAGCATAAAATACAGAAAAAATAATTTTCTATTTTGTTAGTATTTTTAAATAATGCAACCTATGATATCTTATGTTAATGGATATATTAATATTGTCATCCTTTTGTTACAAGCTTTTTTTAAGCCAGATAGTTCAGAATATATTTTATATCATACCTTTAGCATAAAGGATATTTTTGGTATGCCTCTGCCTCATAAAAAATTAATTCCTCTGCTGTAGCAGTGGTATCTAATAAAAGGAGTATAAAAACATAGCATGCACTCTACCACTGAGCCACCTTCCCACGAACAGCAAAAAAAAAAAAGACAAAAACATAGCATGCACATTAAATTTAGCCTGAGGCTGCTTCTGTACATTGCGTCTTTAAGTAACACATTACAGTCTAACTTACTATGTAAACAAATTAACAGTGTAACAGCCTGAGGAGCTTATTTCTAACATCTGGTTGTTTCTCAGCCAATCACACCAGCTGAACTCCAACCAATCACAAGATGTCAATCAATCAGATCATGTTCAAATAAGGCAAATGTACTGCTGTAATCAATCAAGGTGGTTCTGTACCTCACTTTTTTTTTTTTTAGTTGTGAAAATACCGTACAGAGGGGTTACAATTACACGGGCAAGGTAATGAGTACATTTACAACAGCTTTCTATCCAGAATGGGGAGAGGAGCTCTGAATCTTTTCTAGTTCTGAAGGTTGTCTAATCAGACATTTGTTCTTTATTCAATCAAATTTTGTTAAATTCAATTTATTGCAAGCCTTTCTTCCTTCCTTGCTTTGTGTGTGTGTGTGTGTGTGTGTGTGTGTGTGTGTGTGTGTGTGTGTGTGTGTGTGTGTGTGTGTATGTATGTATACTTTTAGAAAGCTTTATGGCTCCATACACAAGTTGTTTGTTTTTTATTGATTCTATTTTTTTTTTTTTTTTGCTGCTGTTTATCAGAGCACAGGTAGAAGATCACTAATGTTTGGTGGCTGCATCTTCAGGGCACAACAGTGTATTTTTTCCATTCTATGGCATGAGTTAGAAGGAAAATTTACATGTCAACATTTTCACTCTCATGAAATTATTTCTTCCATTACCTGCAGTTTTAAAATTCAGAATCTTTGGACTGGGAAGGTGGCTCAGTGATAGAGTGCTTGTCTTTCATCCATGAGGCCCTGGGTTTGATTTCTCACAACCACATAAGCAGAAAAAGCAGGAAATTGCTCTGTGGCTCAAGTTATAGAGCGTTAGCCTTGAGCTGAAGAGCTGAGGGATAGTGCCCAGGCACAGAGTTCAGGCCCCATGACCAACAATAAATAAATAAATAAGATAAAATTCAGAATTGTTGATTGTTTTTGTCAATTGTTAATAAAGAAGTCAAAGGAGATAAAGGGCATGTATATAAATATAATGTATCAATGAGGATTAATCAAATGGAGGTTTGATCACCCACTAGATATCACTTTATGAGATATAATAAATGATGAAAAATTAGCTTCTTCTCTCAAGATTTTTGTGGTCTAGTGCTGCTACCTTAACCACAATTACTTCTTTTGTGCAAATTCAATGTACATTAGCAAAACGTCTGCAACATACTAAATGCATTATCTGGGTCAGAAGATCCAAAAATTGAATAAAGTATACTTGCTATGCCCAAGGGGATTATGACTGATCATATTGCAAACATTATTAATACAGAATTTTATTACCTATTAAGATATAATTATTGAAACAAATTCATCATGGTATGTGCTGAAGGTGTAACTAATAGAAATATGACTTACATGTATTGAAGGAGTATTAATTGCCTTCCATATATCAAGTTACTTGCATCCTCACAGAATCTGCTGTGTAGTTATTTTAACTTACCACTTTCTGATGAAGAAATTGAAATTGACTAAGTACCTTATTGCAGTTCTAGAGTGTGAATCCAAGATGTCTAGTGAGTAATGATTATTGAATAACAGTTATTGTAGCATGATATACAAACTTACAAAAACTGCATACTTTATTGTTTCAGGAAGTTGGAAATGGATAATAAGGGAACCAAAATTAAGTTAATTTAAACATTAAAAAGTGAGTCTTCCCTTACCCATTTCCCAACTAGGAATCTTTACATATTTGTTAAGGCTATTTCCATTTTCCATGGAATTAGTGCTGATTTAAAATCCTAGCTAAGTTCAATATATGAGAATCAATATGACTCATCACATCAACAAGAGCAAAGATAAGAACCACATGATTATCTCAATAGATGCAGGCATTTGACAAGATCCAACACCCTTTTATAATGAAGGCTCTGGAAAAACTAGGAATCCATGGAACATTCCTCAATATAATAAAGGTTGTGTATGACAAAACTACAGCCAGCATTATACTTAATGGCAAAAGCTAAAGCCATTTCCTCTAAACTCTAGAATGAGACAAAGATGTCCACTTTCTCCACTTCTTTTAGAATGCTTAGCTACAGCAATGAGACAAGACACAAATAAACATAAAGGGGATCCAAATAGGGAAGAATGAAGTAAAACTCTCCCTCTTTGCAGAAGACATGATCTTGCATTTAAAGAATCCCTTGGACTCCACTCCCAAATTATTCCAGCTGATTTAAAACTTTGGCAAAGTAGCAGGGTATAAAATTAACCCTCAGAAATCAATGGTTTTTCTGTATGCCAACAATGAGAAGAACATGGCTGAAATCAGGAAAGGAACACTTTGTAATAGCCCCACAAAAAATAAAATACCTAGGAGTTAACTTAAGAAGTGAAGGACCTCCATGATGAAACCTTTAAAAATCTAAAAAAGAAAATTATAGCAGTATTTAGGAAGTGGAAAAACCTCCCAGGCTCCAGGATTGGGAGGATTAAAATCGTGAAAATGGCAATACTGCCAAAGGCTACTACAAATTCAATGCCATACCTATCAATAGCCCAACCTCATTGTTCAATGAAAATGAAGAAACAACCCAAAATTTCATATGGAACAATAAAAGACCCCAAATAGCAAAAACGATCCTTAGCAGAAAGAACAGTGCTGGAGGAATATCAATACCAAATTTTAAACTCTACTACAAAGCCATAGCAATCAAAACAACTTGGTACAGTCACAAGAACAGACCTGAGGACCAAAGGAATAGAACTGAAGACACACAAATGAACCCACAGACTTATAGTGACCTAATCTTCGACAAGGGAGCTAAAAAGAAAATAGAATGGAAGAAAGACAGCCTCTTCAGTAAATGGTGCTGGCAAAATTGGTTAAACACCTGTAGAAAACTCAAGCTAGAGTCTTATATATCACCCTGCAAAAGAATCAACTCCAACTGGATCAAAGAACTCAAAGTCAAAGCAGAAACCCTGAACACATTACAGGAAGGATTAGGAGAAACTCTCGGGTTCATTGGCACATGCCAAAATATTTTAAATAGAGACCCAGAAACACAATAAATCAAAGAAAGGTTGCACCAATTGGATTGCATATAACTGCCCAGCTTCTACATGGCAAAGAACATAGCTAGCAAGATTAATAGAAAGCCTACAGATTGGGAGAAGATCTTCACTAGCCATACAACAGACAAGGGTTTCATATCTAAAATATACTTGGAACTCAAAAATTAAATCCCCCAACAACAAATCCTCAAAGAAACAACTGCCCAATAAATAAGTGGGCTAAAGACTTCAAGAGAAACTTCTCTGAAGAGAAAATAAGAATTGCCAATAGACATGAAGAAATGCTCAAACTCCCTAGCTATAAAAGAAATGCAAATCAAAACAACATTGAGATTCCACCTCTCTCCAGTTAGAATAGCTATAATCAAGAAATCTAATAACAACAGATGCTGGAGGGAACCCTACTGCATTGTTGGTGGGAGCATAAACTTGTTCAATCACTTTGGAAAGCAGTATGGAGGTTCTTCAAAAGATTCTACATAGACCTCCCCTATGACCTAGCAATCCCACTTTTGGGCATTCATCCAAACTATCACAAATAAGGCCATACTAAAACCAGCAGCACAACTATGTTTATCAGAGCATTATTCTCCATTGCTAAGATATGGAACCAACCCAGATGCCTCTCAGTAGATGAATGGATCAAGAAAATGTGATATATATATATATATATATATATATATATATATAATCACATATATATATACATATATATATGTATATATATATATTATCACATATATATATACATATACATATATATATATATATATATATATATATATATATATATATATATATATATATATATGGAATGGAATTCTATACCTCCATCAGAAAGAGTGGCATTGCCCCATTTGTTAGGAAATAGAAAGACTTGGAAAAAATTATATTAAGTGAAGTAAACCATGCCCAAGGAAACATAGGTCCCATGGTTTCCCTTATTTATCTCCTAAATGTACTGGAGTTTTGTGACCAGAATATTGCAGATCAGAAGTTTCAGAGACACATTGTTCTCTAACTTAATGATGAACTCCTGTAGACTGGTAATAGGCATGGCTTCTCATACTCATTTCAATTGATAAGGATTTGCCCAATCCCAAGGCTTCTGTTACTAGAAATGAGACAAAGACAGGATGATGCTAGGGAGTAAAATGAGATAGGGGTAGGATGATGAGACAGAGAGAAGATAAGGATTGATGGATATTTGCTATGAGTGCTGCTAAAAACAACTGTGACTAAAGTGGTAGAGCATATGCTTAGCAAACATCAGGCACTGCATTCAAAGCCAAAGAAAAATAAATACATAAACAAGTTAAAATAGCAAGATGAATGAACTTATTTTAAAGGAGGAAATCTTAATATAATGTATCCAATGTAACAAAACTGCAATTGAATTTGATTCTGACTTTCAGATTACAGGAAATTAGCAAAGACACTTACCATGGTATTATCCTTTGTTTTCCTTTCTCAAGCTTGTGATAAAATTTGAATGACTGATAGTATCTTCCTCTGTAACATCAACTTATTATAACATGGTTTATCTTTCTGAAATTGAATTTAATATTAGAAGAGTGGACACTAATACACCCCATGACATTATTTACAATAAATGGTGTTTAATAATCTAGAAATTTGTATGATCTGAAAGATCAAGTGTTACAGAAAAAATAAGGAAGTGTTATTTCATCAGAAAATAAGCCTCAAAATAGTTTTAAAAAATTAAATGGAAGTGGAGCTCTGGTTCAAGTAGTAGTGCTCGCCTTGAGTGCAAAAGCTCAGGGATAGTACCCAAGGTCTAGAAAAAATAACAAACTCAAAATTTTCGTCCTCATGGTATAACCCCTGTAATACATTTTTCTAATTTGGAGAGGGGAAGGGAAATAACGAAATGCTGAAACAAGGATACAGATTGACCCACTGTAACAATGAGACCTACAAAACTATATGTTCAAAATGAACTTTACAACTTTGGAGTGGGGGGGGGAGGAGTAGGGATGATGGGGAGGGAAAGGATAGTAGAGGAAAAACAAAGGAGGGGGTAATAATGGTCGATAAGAAATATACTCATTGCTTTAGTATCTTTACAATAGATACTTAAAAAAACAGGCAGTGAAGTCATGAGTGTTATACTAAGTGGTGGTACTATACCCAACACACTGTCACCTCACAATTCTCTTATGCTGACATTGGTAGTAACTGTGATAGTAACTGGGTAGGATAGACAGGGGCAAAGTTTTTTCTTAGTGTGAATTCAATACTTCATCATGCAGTCTTGATAAGACACTTTTGATATCTTATAAATACATATTTTATTTTTAAATATCCTTATTTTATACAATGATATAAACATAATATGTACAATTAATAGTGAGTTATTGGGGGAAATGTGCTGTAAAAAGTTCTACAAATACCCAGCTATTGGTGACTTATGCATGTAAGCTTGCTACTCAGGAGCCTGAGATTTGAGGATCATGGTTTGGAGTAAATTTAGGCAAGAAAATTGTCAAATTAATCACCAAAATATTTCAAATTAATCACCAGAAAACTAGAAGAGATGTGACTAAAGTAGTAGAGCACTAGCCTTGAGTGAAAAACTAAACTTAAACAACTTAAACTACAACTTTAGTCAAGTGTCTCTGAAATTTTTGAAGAATTTGCACAAATTCAGCAGGAGACCACCTTAAGTATGTTTCCATATATAGGGTGTCCTGCCTTCTAAGGCTTTCTATTTATCAGACTTCCATTTTCTTTGTTTTTGTTTTTGTTTTTTGGTCCGGTCATGGTGCCTGAACTCAGGGCCTGGGCGCTGTCCCTCAGCTCTTCAGCTCAAGGCTAGTGCTCTACCACTTGAGCCACAGTGCCACTTCGAGCTTTTTTCTTTTTTGCTTATGTGGTGCTGAGGAATTGAACCCAGGGCCTCATGCATGCAAGGCAAGCACTCTACAACTGAGCCGCCTTCCAGCCCCAGAACTTCTGTTTTAAATTATGCAAATTTTAGAAGTTTAAGTGATGTGTACCTTTTAGAGGTGAATGCACCTATAGATTATACTCTGATTCCTTTTAGCTCTTGTATTATTTATTTTTTATTATTTTTATTTTTTTGTTTTATCTTGTATTATTTATTTAGAAATAGTTACATAACTTAGCAAATTATTATTTTTGCAACCATGTAGAAAGTCTTCAGTGTTAATTACAATAAAATATTGAACTTATTTTAGCATTTTGTTATTTCCCTTTCCCTCCCCAATTAGAAAAATGTATATATTGCCATGTGTACACACCTGCACTATTGGGTTTTGATACATGAAAAAAGTTTTAGAAAATGAGTTTATATATATATATATATATATTTATATATATGTACATATTAAAGAACTTCACTTACTTGGAATAAAATTGTGTTATAATAGTATTCAGAGTACATAGTTTTTAATCATCTAGCTTATGAGATTCCTCCTGTGTCAATAGGAAATCACACAGAGATTAACCTTTTACCTAAGTTATGAGACAAAGAACAATGATTACTTAGGATTTCTAAAGTACCTCTTGCTGAAAGATCTGTGGAATTTGTAGAAATTCTGCAGAGTATCCTATCAAATATATTTCAGTCAAAAAGAGTGTTCTGTAGTTTATGGTTTTCTCTTTAGCAAATATATTTCTTAGAAGATATATTTTTAATTAGGGAAAATATGTTTAAAGTATACAACTCCCATATACATATTAGAGTGGAAGGGAAATGCATGAAAAATTGCTCACAATTTTGCAGAAAACCTTGTGTGGATCGCCATGTTCCTCCTTTTCATGGGAAATAATGAGCTTTGATTATCACTGGGGTTTGATTGATATCCTTCCTGACTTGGTAGTCAAGAAGTCTAGAAGTAGTATGTCTAACATGTCCTTGAAGAGAAAGTAAAGAAAAATATGAAAAAATAAAAATAAGATACAAGATACACTATTTGTTAGAGGAACAAATTTGTATGGCAAAATATGTGACTGTGGCAAACCAATGTCCCACATATATTACACCATACCTTGCATCTTTTTTTTTTTTTTGTCGGTTGTGTGGGGCTTGAACTCTGGGCCTGGGCGCTGTCCCTCAGCTCTTCAGCTCAAGGCAAGCTCTCTACCACTTGAGCTACAGCGCCACTTCCGGTTTTCTGGTGGTTTATTGGAGATAGGAGTCTCATGGTCTTTCTTGCCCGGGCTGGCTTTGAACCGCGATCCTCAGATCTCAGCCTCCTGAGTAGCTAGGATTACAGGTGTGAGCCACCAGCGCCCGGCCATACCTTGCATCTTTAAGGGATGATAACAGTGAGAGTAGAATAAAAGAAGCCGAAGAAAACTATTTGGTTCTGAAACCCTAAAGGTATCAGAAGATGGTTTCACAGACTCAAGTTAAGCATAACAATACAGAATTCCTAGTATACTTTTGTTTCCAATGTGGTTTTCAAGTAATAGTGAGTCCTTAGAATGCTTGGGACTCACAAGTAATAGTAAGTCCTTAGTATCCCTGGGACTCACAATTGGTATACAAAATCAGATTGCCTGTGAGGATGAGATGTTAAGTTCTGCTTCATCATTCTGAAGATTTTTTTTCCTCTAGTGCAATCATGATACTAGTAAGATCCAAATACCTTAAAATATCTTCTGTGCTTAAGGAGCACAAGCTAGCAAGTCTGTAGGAAGCAATTCCTGTTGCCTTAGTATTAAATCCCAAAGTCTCCACACAAAAGGTACACAATATTAAACTGTTCATATGTGTATGAATTTATTACTTTACCAATTTATTTCTTTGAATACAAATTCAATTTGGGTAGGGTTCAATCTGGGATCTGTATCACTGATGTTTGTATTAGATGACGCCCATACTGGGGATTGAACTCATAGCCTCACACTCTCCTTTGTTTTTGACTCAATGTCGGTACTTTACCTGAGCCACATTTCCACTTTCAGCTTTTTGCTGGTTGCTTAAAGATAAAAGTCTTTTTTATTTATCCAAGACTTTCAAAGCCTGGGCTGACTTTGAACCAAGATCATTAGAGCCCACCTGCACCATTGGTTTTAAGAGCTACTGCGTTTAAATATCTGAGTTAACATTACGCAGCTTCCTCTAAGAAAATATGGAAGGAAAATTTTGTGAACTAGGGAATGTTTAAGTTTCTTAAAGAAAACTTAACACACAAAATCATATATAGAAAATTAAAGAAATGATCAATTAAAATTATTTAAAATTGAATCTTCTACTCACCAAAAGACACTAGTAAGAAAAGCCATAGTCTCAGGAGGTAGGGAAGAAAGGGATGGTAGGGGAAATAGAAAGGAGGGTGTAACAATGCTCCATAGGAAATGGACTCTTTACCTTGCTCATGTAACTGTAACCCCTCTGTACAGTATCTTTACAATAAATATAAATAGATAGATAGATAGATAGATAGATAGATAGATAGATAGATAGATAGATAGATAGATAGATAGATAGATAGATAGATAGATAAATGTGAAAAATTGTTAACAAAAGAAAAGCCAATGTCGGTATAATTTGTGGAGGGGAAGAGGAAAAACAAGGCATTTTAATAAGGATACAGGTGAACCCTTTGCAACAATGAGAAGTACAAGTTGTCATGTCGAAAACGAACTTTACAACTTTGGTGGGGGGGGAAGATTGGGTTGGGGGGCAGGGGGAGGCTGAGAAGGGATGGGAAGGGGAAACAAAGGAGGAGTCTACAGTGCTTGATAAGAAATGTACTCATTATTTTGCCCATGTAATTGTAACCCCTCTGTACAGTATTTTCACAATAAAAAAAAAAGAAAGAAAGAAAAGCCAAGTCTGGAATGTAAACATATAAAAAAGGTCAAAAATGAAAAATAAAATAAAGTAATAAAGTATAAGAACAACAAATCATAGTGCAATAGTGTTGTGTGAAATGAGGAAATCAAGTGAAATGACAAGAAGAAAATTCTGCAAGATGTAGAAGAATCAAGTATTACTGAGTAACGGTTGTGTAGCTTATGTCTTGTTTAATTTAAGGTAAGGCCTTTCTTCAATAGCCCAGCTTGGACTGCAGCTTAGGATTCTCCTCCCATTTTCTGAGTACTAGGATTACAAATATGCCATCACATAGGGCAGTTTTGTAGCTTCTTATAAAGTTGCAGCTTCTTAAAAAGTTACATATTCACCCATGCTCTTTTCCACAAATAGGTCTCTACTAACAAATGACAAAGGTGCTTTCCAGCAGGAACAGTCCCACAAACAGCTCTACAAGCACCAAACATGAACCCCCCGAGTAATGGCTATGCCTAGGGTAAAAATTGCTTCTAAGCCAGCCATCACTGTATTAAGAATCATTGTCCTAAACTTGTGTTACTTCTATTTTGGATATATAACTTTTATTTTTCAACTTGTAAATCAAATCAATAATCAGAACTCTCTTCAAAAGTAAGGATAGATTTATTTCAGTCCTAAGGCTGGAACTCAGGGCCTTGGTACTGTCTCTGAACCTTTTTGTGTTCAAGGCTAGTGCTCTACTACTTGAGCCACAGCACCACTTCCAGCTTTTTCTGAGTGGTTTATTGGAGATAAGAGTCTCATGGACACTTGTGCCTGGGGTAGCTTTGAACCACATCTTCAGATCTCAGCCTAGTGAGTAATTAGGATTATAAACATGAGCAACTAGCCTAGCTAGGGTAGATTTTTAAAACCATAAAAATAAACTATATTATTAAAGAGATCAATGCGGTGGATGAAGGCATAAAACTCAGTGGATATTCTACAAAATTAAGAAAATTGAGGGAGGAAGTGGGGTGAGGAAGATGGGGAAGAATGATGAAAGGGGTGACATTGATCAAGATTTATTACATTTATACACTATGTGGTTGAATGACAACTCTTCTTTAATTTTCCAATAAGTATTAGTGTATATTTTGTGTTTGATTCACAAATAAGAACAATATGTGTCCATTAATCACTGTGGTCGCAATATAAATCTCAGAATGTCTCTAAAAGGTATTTTTGTTCACATCATGACAACTCTTTTGTATAGCTTCTTAAAGATGAAAGTAATTTTAAGGAGTTGTCTACCATGTGTCATGATACACGATTGTAATCACAGCATTGAGTAGACTGAGACAAGAGTATTAAGAGTTCAAAGCAAGTTGCATGCCATTGGTTTATGCCTGTAATCCTAGCTACACAGGAGGCTGATGTGAGGATCATGATTTGAAGTTATACTGGACAAAAAAGTCTTTGAGACACTTATCTCCAATTAACTAGCAAAAAGCCAAAAGTGGAGGTGCAGCTCAATTACTAGAGCACCAAACTTAAGTTCAAAAGTTAACAGACAGTACCTAAACCTGAGTTTAAGACCCAGTACCAACACACACACACACACACACACACACACACACACACAGAATTGAAAGTAAACCTGGGCTAACAAGTCCCTATCACAACAATAAACAAACAAACAATACTTGTAGTTTCATACTTTTTATATTAAATAGGTCAGAAAATAGATGAAAGATATGCCTAAAGTGTAGCTGAATAATAGGATGGTTCTCTTGAACTTTCATATGCCCTGATAACTGGTGACAGTGGCGCTCCCTACTGGCATGCCCCCTGTATTTTGGTTTTATCATTGTCTGCATTGGACTATAGTGATGTGAAGATCAGGTCACTGGTAGATCACATATATTTTATTTTAAAAAATTAGCAAATTTTGAGCTCTATTTTTAACTTTTTGCTGAACTATGAATTGGAGGCAGCAGAATTGGCTTTGGCTGTAGCATTCAGCACAAGCACCAAAGACACTCCTTATTCAATCTATGTTCATTCCAAGGTACTAAGCTAGTCTATTTTTCAAATAAAAGACCATTAACTTTAAAAATAAGTGAACATTTTAGAAACCAAAACCATAACCAATAAAATAACAATTATACAACATACTAGAAATTGCCAGAAAAAAATTAATAGACAGATTATTGTCTTTCACAAAACTAGGAAGGCAAAAAGCCAAAGTTTGAAGATTATAGGAGGTTAGATTTAGAGACCTTCAAGAAAGATTTAGACACGGTAACACAAGTTGAAAAGCTAAAGCATATATTTAATGAAATTTCTGGAAAACAAAAAACAGAAAACAAGGTGCAGAGAAATATGTAAGGGCTGTGGCCAAGAGTGTTTCCAGAGTTGGGACCTAATCCTCAGATTGTGGGTGATGTTGAAACAGATGGGGTGGGGAGAATGATGGAAGGGGGAACATTAATCACAATCCAATGTATTCATAAACTGATACATTGAATGGAAACCTCTTTGCACAGCTACTTAAAGATAAATCATAAGTAAAAATATGGCCCCAAATAATGATAAATGCAACAACATTTATACTTTGGCAAATAGAAGGTAAGCTTACTGAAAAATATGTCAAGAATCAGCTTGGATTCCCTGGAGGATGCAATATACACAGTAGGTGATGAGTTAATCTACAGGAATCAGAAGGAAGTCAGCATACTCAAGGATTTTTATCAGCAATTTTAGACAATTATTGTAGAAAGATAGATGAATAACTCAAGCTTCTTGACTCTAAAACATTTGCAAGTTCTAGAGGTTTTAGTGAAAATGATTGCTGAGTAAGCTATTGTCAGTTGTTATATTAAAAACTATCAGGTAGTTCAAGAATGCCTCTCAAGGACTAGCCATATCATATATATATATACATATATACATATGTGCATATATATGTGCATACATATATATACATATATTCATAGATGTGTACATTCACACAAGCACTGACATGCACACACACACACACACACACACACACACACAGAAGATGGTTTGAGCATGTATGTGCATTGACAGATGGCAGAAATGTGACTTTATTAACCTTGAAGTTGAAATATAACTACAAAAGGCCAAGAAATATAACTACAAAGGCCATTGCTGGACATGCTTGTAGGCAAAACCCAGCTTCCAAGTGTAGCTGTCCAACTTTAACTCCCATTCTAAATATAAATAAACAGATCCCTAATTTAGTACCTTAAAATGAGGAATAGAATTTAATACCCACCATCTATATGAAGCAGACTATCATACTTCGGCTCAGGAGTGAAAATGAAAAATTAGAATAGTAAAACATTTGAAAACCTTGCAGCCTCAATAAAAGAGTAACAACACTTGTTTCAGAGTTGATAAAATGGTGTAATATATATTAACATCTTTTAAATGTGAGGTGTTATTCAGATTCTGTGCCAATATGGTGGCAAACTATAATCCAAAAGTAAAAATAAATTAAAGGCAGTTTTAGAAATGAAATTACGTCCATAGACCCCTTCATTTAAAAAATTACTAACTAGAGGGTCAACATCGCAAAGGAAAAAATCAAACTAGAATAAAATTATGTAGTAATGCATAACTAAAGTATGCCTTAAATGTTAAGAAACTGCTAAATATCATTGCACTTCTATCAGCAATTATATATATGTGGTTTAGTGCTAGAATAAGGATAACTATATCACAGGAGCTGAAGGAAGAGGTAATTATTCAAAGAATCATTTTTATTCTAAAAGAAAGTAAACTTCTAAGTTAATCTAAGCCTGAAAAACTGAGTGTAAATACATAATAAAAGTCACAGACAACTTTCCACAAAATGCAAAATGATTGAGTATTGATGGCTGGTGCTTGTAATTCTCCCTACTCTGGAGGCGAGATCACGGATTCTCCCTATGCTGGAGGCTGAGATCTGGGGATCACTGTTCCAAGCCATCCCTTTCAGTAAAGTTCGTGGAACTTTTTTGGTGTTTCTCTCTAGTTAGCCAGAAAAATGTACAAAAGTGAATCTGTGGCTCAAATGATAAAGTACCGGCAATTCTAAGCAAAGGTGTGAGACCCTTGAGTTGATGCCCCAGTCTCAGCGCACGCGCGCGCACACACACACACACACACACACACACACACACACACACACACACACACACACACACACACAGAAAAATATATAAATTATTGGAGAAGGATAAAAAATAGCTGCGTATTTGCCACATATTTGAGGTTATAATTTGAGTTCTGCACACACATGATATACTACAAGAAACTAATTTATGTTACTAAAGGGAATAAATTCTAAACAATTCTCAACTATTTTTATTATTTCATAAATCTTTAGTATGCTCATCATTAATCTCATAATCTTTATAATGTTCTCATTAGTTATAAGGTACCAAAGTAATGTCAGACTTCCTTCTAGTAACTATTTTGAGAAAGAGAAATGTTTTTCATTTCATTTAACTTTTAATTTATTTTTAATTGATATATAAAAATTGACACCCAGAAAGCTGTTTATATTCATGGAGTACCCTGTGATGTAGTCATATAAGTGCACTTTGCAATATTCAAGCCAGGTTAAGCATAGTCTTCTTAAACATTTAGCCTTATGGCAGATAAACTCAAAATCCTTCCTATAGCTTTGTAAAATGCTGGGCACACAGTTGCCATTCACGGTGCCCATCCAGGTCTTAAACACCAGAACATCACCCTCCCACTTGACACAGACATTTTTATCCACTTTTCCATTAGGCTCCTTAACTTACACATATCCACCACTTACTCCCAAATTCTAGGAGATCCTGTGAGTGACATCAACAATATCAGGGTAGGTCTTAGAGTCTGCCATTTTAATGAAATTTGCCTTCATCAACTCAAAAGGACCTCATTGTGTCTTGGAAGGGAGCAAGAAAAGCAATATTTATAGGACCTTTCCAGAGTGCTCATTACAAGAAAGTCCCACTCTGAAGGAACAATGCTGTACTGTAAAAAGCCCTTTTCTTAAATGGAAAAAAGGTGTTTTTAACACTCTTGTCTTCTCACATAAGGAGAAAAAGCAAGTTTATATCACAAGAGAAAAAGAAGGCAAAGTTACAGCTCAATGGCTTATCCCATTGAGTTCAGTGTGTGAACCAGTGTGGAAAATTTCCACAAACACTACGAAGTATTTTATTATTATGGTTATTTTACTGAAATTAACTTACTAAGCTCCATCAAACAGTAGTTCATACTAAGGACAAGCTCACACATAGATATAACTGTAGATTCCCCAGTCTTAATAATCATGGTGTCATGACAACAGAGAAGACTTTGAGTGAAAAATTGATGCCATCAAAGCATCTGGTATGTTAACCAGCTGAAACCACAAGAAATTATGAAGTTGCTCAAAGTAAAGCAGAAAATTAAGAACAAAAGGAGAAAAATGGAAGCTCTGAATATATGCATGCATATATAGGTATATATGCATAATATGTATGTGTGTGTATATTTATTTACGCATATACATATATGTGTTAGAGAGAGAGAGAGAGAGAGAGAGAGAGAGAGAGAGAGAGAGAGAGAGAGAGAGAGAGAGAGATTTAGAGAAAATGTGAGGTAAGATAGATACATCTAGCTAGGGGTAGGGATCCTTGGAGAAGCGGAGGGGCAGCCCACTGCAAAAAGAGAAATGGCCTCTAGTTTCAGAAAGATATTGATAAATGTAACTATGAATTTCAGTAAAGGAAAAAGCCTTTGAATTAAATAAGAGTATCTATAAAATTTAGGGTTGTTTTATCAGTGTGGTAGACTTAGAAGAAAAATTTCAGAGGTAGAGATTTTATAAGGAATTGTATATAAGTTATAATACCTTTTTATTTATATAAACCTTTTTGTTTATATAAACTTCACTTCAAATAAGAAAGAACTACTTTTGAGAGTGAGACAAGGTCAAAATTGTGTTTCTTTCTTTCCATTGGGCTGGTAGAAAAGTAAGACTATCATAGTTAAAGGAAAACAGTCTTAATCAAATGAAAGGTTAAAAACATAAGGGAGAGAAGAGAGGGATCACCAATAGAGGAAATAGCTTGGAGTCATAACAACAACAACAAAAGAACCCTAAAAAAACTTCAAAAAAGTAACTCCTGTACTTTTTTAGAAACTTTGTTGTTAACTGTTGACTGAGAAGTTTGCCACATATGAAAGTTCTCACTGAGAACAATTAGAAAAACCTAAGTAAAAGTGCCAAAAGTTGTTTGAGTAAATTTAAAGTACTTCTACCTATCTATGCCATAAAAGTCAGTGAACATATTATTGCATATTCAATTGTATTAGTTATCTGGTTAAGGTTATCAGATTCTAAATGTTACAGTCTGAAAAGAAAAATGTCTTTTACTGGTTTATGTGTTGAAGAATTGGCCTCCAGATGGGGGATTTTCCAAGGCCCTAGGAACTTTAGGAGATGGAGCTTCAGAAAAGTACAGAGGATACTGAAGCTGAGTCCTTGGAGATACCTTGTTCCTGGTCACTTTCCGTCTCATCACCTCTATTTCCTATCCTCAATGGTACGAACAAGCTCTCCTACCACGCATTCCCAAAGCTGCGTTATTCCCTCCCAAGTGCTAGGGATTAAACAACCCTGGACCAAAACCTTTAAAACAGTGAGCCAAATAAATCTTCTTTAAATTTTTCTCTCTGGCATTTTTGTCACAGCTATGCAAGATTTGATGGTGTTTTGTAAAATTCCAATCCAAACATTAAAAATCAAAATGCAAGAGTGACATTGAAATGGGAGGAATCATCATAGGATTACTGATGAATATTGTGCAACTACTTTGAAAACTGCCTAAAAGTATGTACTTAGATTGTATGTATACATGTTGATATGAAGTTCAAAAACTGACAAGACTCATCTGTGAGAATTACAAAACAGTGGTCATCTTTGGAAAGACTAATGAGTAGCTGTGACCCAGGAAAGACTTAAAGAAAGTGGACATTTAAGTGTCATCTCTCTCTACCAACATTCTGTTAACAACTGTTTTATTTTTTTGTTTGTTTTTGGTGGTGGTTGTTGTTGTTGTTTTGCTTAAGCTTAACCAAAGCAAGTATTGACCTCAACAAGGTTTTTATTTTTGTTTGTTTGCTTTTTTGTTTATTATATTCTGCATCATTTCTCTGTCTTTGTCCTCTACTAAGAAATAATCGACAACTTCCACATGGTATAACAATAGGATACACATGGATATTTAAAAAATAATGTAAATATGTAAAGGTGTATATTATAATTTCCTTTTCTTAATTTTCACAAGGAAGATTTAAGGCACATTTTTACTGATTTTCAAAACCCCAACTACTTTAAGTCTTAATAACCCACAAAAGTTACTAGCTCAATATGTATTTTTGCATTGGATTTTCCTCTTTATGAGTTTCTTTTTTATATTCTTAATTATATTTTGTTTTACTGCTTTCTATAGTAATTCTTATTCTCAGCCACTGCCTTTTATAAAAATCCTAGACAATCATATTAGTATTGTTGGAAAAATTCCTTCAGGATAGAGATTCAAATCTTCAGATGAAATTAAAATATTAAAAAGGTGTCAGTGTGTAAAAACATAGTTGCTAAAACTTGACCAGTGGTTTATTACAATGATATACTAGTTTAAAATGATGCATTGTCTGAAGCACTAGTGTATGGCAAATGAGTGCACCATGCCCTGGTAACTGCTTGGCTTTGTTCAAAGTTTTATACTCCTTTGAAGAAGATAATAGTACACTTAGATTAACCTACCTTCAGCCAAACACATCCAGAGAAAGATAAAAGTCTCCCATAACAGTAGTTACAGAGAGTTATATCCTGAAACTGGAGGGTAGAATGAACTAAATTTAGGTCTAGAATGTTATTGTAAGATGAATCCGACAAAAAGATTTGTTTTGATATCTACTATGCCAATATTAGAGAAAAGATTCCGCACAGCACACCTTAGGGGATGGTACATAGATGGCAAGCAAGACAGATGGAATGACAACTCAAAAGTGACATAGGTTCCATGGACTGAATGTGTCCTCTTTCCCAATTATGAACATTGAAATCCTAAACCCAAATGATGGCAAAGGAACTAAAAGAAGATAAGAATTGGAGACAAATGTGACTTGAGTTACCCAGAGGAAAATAACAATAGTTTAAAAAGATGAACTGAGATTTAACAATGGAAAAATGCAACTTCCCCCCAAATTCTCAATCCAGTGCTAGACTGACAATTTAAAAACAAATGGCCAGTCCAGGTGCCTGTGGTTCACAATTATAATCCTAATTGCTCAGGAGTCTGAGATTGGGAGAATGGAGGCCAGCCCAGGAAGAAAAGTTCTCTAGCCGGGCGCTGATGGCTCAAGCCTGTAATCCTAGCTACTCAGGAGGCTGAGATCTGAGGATCATGGTTCAAAGCCAGCAGGGGCAGGAAAGTTCATGAGATTCTTATCTCCAATAAGCCACTAGAAAACTGGAAGTGGTGCTATGTAGAGCACTTGCCTTGAGTTTTGAAGAGCGCAGGGATAATGCCCAAGCCCAGAGTTCAAGTCCCACCACCGACAAGAAAAGAAAAGTTCTCTAGAACTTATCTCCAAGAAAAAAAACAGCAACAAGTTCGGCTAGAAGTATGGCTAAATAGCTTGAGAAGTAGAGAACCAGCCTAGCAAATTCAAGGCTCCGGGTTCAAACCCTGGTAACAACAAAAATAAGTAAATAAGCTAGGCACTAGAACCTCACACCAGTAATCATGGCTACCTAGAAGGCTGAGATCAGAGAATCACAGTTTAAAGCCAGGCTTAGCAGGAAAGTTTCCCTGAGACGTTTATCTCCAATTAACCACAAAAAAAAAAACAAAAAAAAAACAAACAACAGAAGTGGAACTGTGGTTTTAAGGGCTTTAAGCCTTGAGCAAGAGCTCAGGGACATCTCCCAGGCTCTGAGTTCAATCTCTATGACTGACAAAAAACAAATGAATAAATACACACACATATATATGTGAATATATGTGTTATATGTAAATATATCATATATATACACTATGTGTATACACACATACAAACAGATATACATGTGAAAAAAGAAAAATTGTCAAGGCAACTGCATTTCAGAAAATGTTTTCAAATCATATACAATGTTTAATACCCAAATCTTACCAAAGAAAGGTAAAGCCATTTACCAGAATACATTTGAACAAATGCACTGGCTCCATTCACCCATGTCCAGATACTGTTTGATATATGAATAACATTTTTGTCAAAACATTATACAAAGGATGCACTCATATTTAGACAGGGTTATTTGTCCTGTAGCTTGTTGGAATGGCTTTTCTAGTTTGTCATACCATGCTTGCATAATGGGCTACCCAAGAAAGTGGCCTTCAAGGATTCTATCTAACCAAGATTGCTGCTGCTGGGGCACCATCTATAAAAAGAGACTTTTACCCTGTGGGGAAAAAAAATCATTACTTCAAAAGGTAAAGAATCTTCTTAAGACCACATCAATTATGTTGGATCTGGGAATAGAAACTGTTGCTTAAAAACCAAAACCTGATATCTACTCTGGAAATAGACTTGCCTTCACTGCTCAAAATAACTCTGACAATACTACCATCTGGGAGCTTACAGAAAACGTGATTTACTTATTTGGGTGCCATAATAAGATATTCTCAACCCAAGGTATCTTATCAAAGAAGAATGATAATGGACATTCAAGTCATTCAGGCAAAGTTGGTATGGAATTTCTTGGAAAAAGCAAGTAGAAAGATGGGATGGCTCAGCTAAAGTGTGTGTGTGTATGTTGGTTGTGTGTTGCTTCTGTGCTTGTGTGGTGAGTAGTTGTATGTGTATGTGCACACATGTGTTTTTGTGTGTTGGTTGGTGGGATGGTGCTTCCATGCTTGTATGGTAACTGGTTGTGTGTGAATGTGCGTGTGTGTTTATGTTGGTATGTGGGATGGTGCTTCCATGCTTGTGTGGTAAGTGATTGTGTGTGTGTGCATGTGTGTTTATGTTGGTATAAGCATTTTGAGTTACGAATTTCCAGCCACAGACCAGTTATTCTTTATAAACATCTAATGTGATTTACTTATCCTTTTGTGTTGAGACTTCAGTAGCAGATGTGACCAACTACCACTTTGTAGATTCTATGATGATTATTCAATAATCTTCATTGACTTCCTTGATGAAGACCACAAAGTACAAATGGTCCCAAGAATGAGGGGTGAATTGTACTGAACATATATTATACCCTATATTCTTTGTGGATTGTTTCTAATTGGCAATTTATGGAGCAACTAACTGGACATAAGTAGAGCTAGAAACCATTGCTTTTGTTTTACTGTATACATCTTTCTTTGTGAGTGGATAAATATGCCAGATAGAGGACCTATATAAGTTGCCTGTATCATTCCCAATGTACCTGCATGTGGAAGTATGAGGATACTATCACTCTTTGGGCTAACTTTGGACATTGGGAAACAGACATGCTAAATAGACCTCTCTTACATGTGTATGCTCAGAGAGTTCTCACCAGTTCCTCAGAGCAACTCTACAATGATTGAGTTTTGTTTGCTCATAGTCATAATAATCTCACTTTTCAACTATGGAATTGGCTTTTCTGATTCCCTTATCTTACATCTCCAAGTTTCTTCAGTGTTATTCCCTGTGATATGTTTTCAAAGTTAACTATCCTTGTCCTTGTCCCCTGTTCTGCTTTTCATAAGGACATCATTTAAAAATATGAGTATTGTATTCATAGTCACATGGATGTCACACAGAAATGAAGATCAGTGAACACATAATTAGGTAATAGAGATTTTAAGACAATACACTTCAATCCTTAAATAATAGACCCTACAATGGCGCTGTTCTTAAAACTTCTACTTCCTTTGAATATGTTTTTCTTAATCTCTTCATAACACAGTAAATTCCTTTCTATTTTTATCTTCTACAAAGACTATGAGTTTATGTACCTCTTCTTTACTCTCTTTTAAAATGGTTATTCTGAAATTATTTTTATGTAAAAATGTTGTGAACTAATTCTAACCTTTTATGTATAGTAAAGCTTCTAAAATATTAACTTGGAGAACCATGGTACAGAACTTATTAGAATTTGGCCTTTTCTTTTCTTTTTATTTTTTTGTCGGTTGTGGGGCCTGAACTCTGGGCCCAGGTGCTGTCCCTCAGCTCTTCAGGTCAAGGCAAGTGCTTTACCACTTAACCGACAACATCACTTCTGGCTTTTTTCTGCTTATATGGTGCTGAGGAATCAAACCCAGGGCCTCAAGCATGCAAGGCAAGCACTCTACCACTGAGCCACCTTCCCAGTCTGAATTTGGCCTTTTCTCTAGCTCAGGATCAATTCTGAATCACATATTGCAATGACTTGTCAATGTTTCTTTGCCTTTTCTAAATTGGGGAAGCTCTTCAACATTGATATTTCTTGTAACCTTGAGACTTTTGATTTTCTTTTTTAGTTTTGGAAGCACTGGGATTTGAACTCAAGCCCTTGTAGTTTTTATGTGAGTGCTCTACTATTTGCACTGCACCTATTGCACACCTAGACCTTTTGCTTTAGTTTAGTTTGCAGCTGTAAGTTTTGTGCTCTTTGTCTGGGGCTATCCTGACATGGCAATCTACCTACTTACACCTTCCATATAGCTGGGTCTTCAGGACCATGCCACAATGTTTGGCTAGTTTTGATGAAATGGGATATTGATAACTTTTTCCCAGGTTTATCTTAAGTGTTTATTTTGATGTTTTCTGCATCCTGACTAGCTGACATTGTATGAGATAGAGCCTTTGTATTTGGCCTGATTTTTTTAAATATTACTTTCTTTCCTTAATTATTCTGGACCTGTGTAGTTGGATATGGGTTTGTAATTGAACTAAAATCAGTCCATAAGGTGATATAATGTGACTCTTTTCTACTCATGAAATCTTTCCAGTTGTGTTCCCCTATACCATTTCTCCTTCCTCTCCTTTCTCTCTATTTCTTCCTGGAAAGGAGTTACTTGCTAAGGGGCTTTGGAAGAAGGCAACATATCTGTCATCTTGAGGCTTTGAAATGAAGCATGGCTACCAAGAACCTATTCATTGTAAGTGGCATTTGTGAGTAAGAACTGATTCTATTATGTACTTAAGTGATTTCGTGTGTTTTGATCTGACTTCTGTAACCAATACTTTATAGCAAGACTGAATTTGAGAAGTTATATGTTCAAAAAAATGCTCTTGACCTCCTTGCATGCATGAGGCCCTGGGTTCAATTCTTCAGAACCACATAATCAGAAAAAGCTGGAAGTGGTATTGTGGCTCAAGTAGTAGAGAGCTAGCCTTTAGCTCAAGAGCTGAGGGACAGCGCCCAAGCCCAGATTTCAGGCCCATAACCAACAAAAAAATGTATAGACAATATGCTATTATTTTGTGCATTAATGCTCTTGTTCTACTCTGATTCGCTAACTCACATTTTATACTTTAGATTAAATGTCACTCTCCTAAGGAGCCCTTCAAAGAACTCAGAGGGATTTCTACTGCTGCAGAGCCATGTACAGAGCCTCTGTAATTGTTACAGTGATTCAATATTGCTCTAATCGATTGCAAAGTAGATCCTTTCAGGCCAAAAATGTCTGTTTTATGCATTGTTATTTAGTTCAATATTTGTTGAATGAAGTCAAGACTAATATTATCTCTCACTGACCCCCACTGCTGCTTTGTGATCTTAGTCTCCTTCTCTAATCTGGATTGGGAACCCAGAAGGAAATCTCAATGACTGCAAGCTTTAAACCAAAATACATGGATTTTAAAAGTTCCATCAGTACATGTTACAAATAAGTTATTGTAGGCATACATAAAAGTGTGCAGCGATTATGCAGTGTGAGGCCGCTGGGAGGATTTAAGTGTGGAGATAAGTTTAACAGAAAGAGGGAAGCTTAAATTGACAGGAAGAATTAAGATCAAAAAATCCTCCCAAGAAAAAATGTTGAAGACTCATACATACACTCCACGAACATAGTTACAGGCATACAAAGATAAATATCCATAAGCTGTTCTATCAGGTGCTAAAAACACACAGGAGGAAGTGAACAACACATCACACTAATGAAATCTGTGCAGCTCTCTGCAGGAAGTTATACAAGTGTATTATATTGCTCTTGGCCAAACACCTGCATAAAAAGCCAGTACTATATGAGTTTATTTCTACCATATACTGAGAAGTCAGAGGAGTTGAGTATGGACTAATTCAGAGACCGGATGTTAGAGCTTTGGATGGTTTCCAAGTGATATTACATACTTTGGGGTCTTGCTTGTAAAGGTCCTACAGCAAGGCCAGGGAGCTTTACCTAGAATATCAATGTTCACATTGGTCTATACCTCTCATAGTTCATCTGTTTTGTCTCTGCCAACATCGCCCCAAGTCAGAATGGTGTACTTAGCAATGTTTTAGTAAGGAGCATGTTGTGAAGATAATTAACATCTCCTACCCTGAAGGTTATTACACATTTGTAAGGAAAGAAGTGTAACATCTATTGATGCTATGGCCTGTCATGGTGTGTACACCTGGAGAAATCACACTTAGATTCTTTGTTCTGGCTGAATAAGGAAAATCTCCAAAGCAGAGGCAATTCCTCAAGTTTAGTACTGGGAGTCAAATCTATCATTGCAACTGGGGAGCACTGAAAACAGAAATAAGCACAGCCCCTGCTATTCAGGTCCAAGGAGCTGATGAAGCATCTTTGTCAAGATTTCATGTGACTGGCTTCAGTTTGTCATTTAGACTTTTGCTCCTATATCACATTAGAGATGCCACCCAGATGTCCTTTTCTCACATGGCATTTCTCTGCCGATAAAGCCTGTATGTTGTGTTATTTAACCATAAACTTCTTCCATGTTGGAATGTTGGTGATGAGATTTGTGGGACTAACATAAGTGGAAGGAAGATACACCATATAAATATTTATTCTTCATCCTGGCTTCCAGAAGCATTTTCTAAAATTCTTGGAATTTCAGCAGTGGGAAGAGTATCTGCTAAACTCAAGCACCTGGTGGCTACTCACTCTTAGAAAGCATCAGGATAGAGGCTGCTGAAGAGTAAAAGAAAAAAAAAGTTCCACCCAGAACTCTGGAAAGGCAAAAGATGTTAGAGGCTGAGTTAAGCCACCAATGTGAAATGATGCAAACAATTATGAAGGTGCAACCAAGGCTCTCTGGTTAGGAGAGCTTTCAGACCATGAGTATAGTTGGAATTGAGAGAGTGGGCTCCACAAGAGAGCATGTATACTCTGGTCCTTCTTCCCTGCCTCTTTCATTAGACTGGCCCCAAGTTGTGTTTTTTATAACAAAAGTGTTATCTTAAATTTTGTAAGTCATTTTAGAAAATTACCAAACTTTGAAATGTTGTGTTTGGAACTAATAAATTTTCAGTTGTAAGGTAGTAGGACATACTAGGCAATCTATTTGTAACTGGCACAGATAGTGGGATCTGGTGGAAGCGAGCCTTTAAATTTATTTGATGCTAATTCTGAATTAGCAATGTTTGAATAAGTTGAATTGTGTGATTCCCAGTTAGTATGAGAAAATGAGAGAATTGGTTGAAGTCAGAACTTGAGAGAATGGGTGAGGTTGAGAGAGATGGGGAGAACAATGGAAAAGGTGACATTGATCAAGATGCACTGTTCTCATAAACTGACTTGTTAAATTCAGACCCCTTTATACAACCACTTAAAATAATATGATAAATTTAAGAATAAGAAAATCCAATCATCTTGCTGGTAGAATAGGTGATAGATAGATAGATAGATAGATAGATAGATAGATAGATAGATAGATAGATAGATAGATAGATAGATAGATAGTAGTAGATAGATAGACATGTTTATAAAGAGATATTGCTGGCACTGGTGGCTCATGCTTGTAATCCTAGCTGCTTGGGAGGCTGAGATCTGAGGATCGTGATTCAAAGCCAGCCTGGGCAGGAAAGTCTGTGAGACTTTTTTTTTATTGGGGGGAGGGCCTTGAACTCTGGGCTTGGGTGCTGTCACCTGAACTATTCAGCTCAAGGCTAGCGCTCTACCACTTGAGCCACAGCACCACTTCCTGTTTTCTAGTGGTTAATTGGAGATAAGAGTCTCACGGACTTTTTCTGCCCGGGCTGGCTTTGAACCACGATCCTCATATCTCAGCCTCCTGAGTAGCTAGGATTACAGGTGTGAGTCATCCGTGCCCGGCTTGTGAGACTGGAATTGGAAAACTGGAATTGGTGCTGAGGCTCAACTGGTAGAGTACTAGCCTTCTGCCGAAGAGCTGAGGGACAGCCCAGGCCCAGAGTTAAAAAAAAAAAAGGAAAAAGATTTATAAATATCCTAGTAATTTATGTACTTCAGTCCTATGCCTTTATTTCCCAGTTGTGTTTTTCCAAGTCTCTCTCTTTCTAAGAATAAGTCCAAATTGCTACAGATTGAATTGTACATGTTGACAAAATGAGCAAAAAAGTGAAAATATTTTAAAAGGTGATTTTGTGATATTTTTATCTCCAATTTTTCAGAATCAAGCAAAAGTGAGGATTTAACTTAATGTTTCTAGATTTTTAACCCATTCCACGTACTATCTGTATTGCACAGATTTTCCATACCATGTCTCTTCTAGCCTAAAGGCTCCTTAAAATTTGAACTTCCTAATTTTATTTCCCATTAATTTTCAGCTATCAATAGTACAATATTACTAACCTGTGTAAATATAATCTTACTTTATAAAAAGAAATCTAAGCTTCTCAGTGGCTCATCAGCTTACACTATCTACTTAACCTAAAGAAAACATTTATTTGATGATGTTTTGGATAATATAACCCAGCTCTAATGCTAAACTGACAAGGAAGAAAAGACAAAACAATAATCTTCTAACATTTATGAGTTAAATTTATAAAGGCATCACTTATAGTAAGACTTTTGGAGGTAAAATGGTAAATAAAATGCTAGCAAGTAGAATTACTCTTTTAAATGTAGTAACATATCTTAATATGGTTGGTTCATTTTAAGAAAAATATTATTTGCAATGGCAAAATTCATTACAGAAATACTTTCAAAAATACCAAAGGTGGTTGGGTACCAATGACTCAAGCCTGTAATATTAAGTTACTCAGGAGGCTGAAATCTGAATATCACAGTTCAAAGCCAGTCTGGGCAGGAATGTCTACGAGATTCTTATCTACAACTGACCACCAAAATGCTGGAAATGGTTTGTGGCTCAAGTAGTAGAGTGCTAGCTTTGGGCAAAAAAGCAAAGGGACAACTCTGAGGTCCTGAGTTCAAGCCCCAGTACTAGAAAACACACACACACACACACACACACACACACACACACACACACACACACTCACACTCACACACATGCACACACATCAAAGGAATAAAACATTTACTTGTTTATACATAAAATGGCATTTGAAATAACTCAACTTTTTTTTTTTTACCAAATATCTCATAATAAACAAAAAAATAAATGAAAGAAAGTTAATTAGTAGCAAGACTATGTATAGCATAAAGATGGCCTTGAAAAAATTCAATCACTGACCTCCAGTAGCAACACTGTGTTTTGGGGCTACTTCCGAATACATCAGAATGTTTCAGAATATGAAAAGTATATTTCAAAGTATACCAGTATAAGTGTGTTTGTTTTTTGCAATGCCTTTGCCATTTGGTGAAAAGGCCAAGGAGACAGACACCTGGGAAAATAAGGAGACAGCCTCTACCAGGTTGCCAAGAAAGGAAATGTTTTGCCTTCCTGCTGCAGAGGACTGTAGGAAGGAGAAGTATCCAGACAGAGGGGGTGTAAGTGTTACTCCCTTTTACCCACATGTGAGACTGTTAGGTAGTAGAAAGTAAAAAGTAGAAAGTAAAAAGAAGAAGAAAGAATTATGGCCTACTCTCCATGTGAAAAGCAGATTACTTCCCTTTATTGATTTTCATGTGAAAAGCAGATTACTTCCCCTTATTGATTTTAAAGAATGCTACTTAATTTTTTTTAACAGAGCTTTAGTTCTTTAGAGGTGAGAAGAAATCTGAGCAGCAGACATCAGATAGCACTCTCTTTCAGCAGCTCTGGGCAATCACATTGTTGGAAGAGTCATCACTTACACTTTAAAGGAATACAACACACTCTATATGAGGGCAGTTCACACCTCAGCAATTTGAAGATCAAAGTTCAGTTCCTGTGGTTGAAGGATGAAGTGCATTTATTTTACCACAGGGAAGTTTACTTCCCTTAGTTATTTTGCATTGTCTCAGAAGTTCTTTCATTGGGATATAACCATCATTAAATCTTACCTCATTTCCCCAAGTCTTATCAGTAAAAATAATTTGGCAGGGGTAAGCAGAAAAACTACAGTAGGCTGAAAGCATAACTACATAGGGTACTTTTTGACTGTCTCTTCTTCTTTCCCACCAGTTAGGAAGCATGATGGAGAGAGAGTTTGTGTTGATTAGCACCCTCTCATGGATCTTCTCTTAAATTTCATCTGGAAAAGAAAAGAACAAAAGTTTGCACAAGAAATGATTAAGGAAAGTGATAGGAATAAAGTACCACATTGGGAAAGAATTAACTGGAAGCAAAGGGTTAGAGGAAGATCTCCCCATTTGCAGGACATTCAACAAGACATAAAGATGCCATAAACTTGTTTAAAAAAAAAAAGCATATCATGGACAGAATTTAGTTGTTCTCCTATACCAGACCAAAACGGACACAGTTCTGATGCAAATTGAATATAAAATATCAGGGTTAGGCTTAAAAACAAGTGCTCTATGCTTATAGAGCTTCCACAGAGGACCCACCACGTTCCATCCTTCTACCACCTGGGTGACCTGTTTCTGACACACTCATGCCATCTTGAAGAAAAACAGAGAAAACAACTACAAAATAGTTCTAGGCTTATCCTAAAAATCACCAAATTACCCAGAAGAGAAGCCTTAAGTTAAAAGAAGATATGAACATGTTGAAATCATTTAACTAGACACTACTTTCCTTCATAACATAGGTATAGAAATTGAGAGGAGGCATTGAGATTTGATTGTGGGTCTTTGAAGTCACTCTAATCACTAATTCATGCCTCCAGCCATGGTTTTTTTTTGGGGGGGTCCGGTCGTGGGGCCTGAACTCTGGGCCTGGGCGCTGTCCCTCAGCTCTTCAACACAAGGCTAGCACTCTAGCACTTGAGCCACATCGCCACTTCCGGCTTTTTTCTTCTTATTTATATGGTGCTGAGGAATCGAACCCAGGGCCTCATGCATGCAAGGCGAGCGCTCTACCACTGAGCCACCTTCCCAGCTCTCCAGCCATGTTTTTTGTTGGCTATTTATCAGATAAGCTCTCAATTCCTTCCCAAGAGAGTATCTGATTTTGATTTTCCTGTAGCCAGCATAGTAGGCACATGCCACCATGTCCCACTTCCCATTAAGAAAGGGTCTCACAAAATGTTCTGCCTCAACTAACCTTGAACCACAATACTCACAAGTTGCTAGGATTACAGGAATGGGCCAATAGAACCTGGTTGAAAATTTTAATAAATTAGAGAAGGTAGATAATCAAAACTTTATTTTTTTTCATATGTTGTAAAAATACTGTACAGTGGGGTTACAGTTACATGAATAAGGTAATGAGTACATTTCCTATCAAGCATTGTTGCTTCCTCCTTTCTTTTTCCCCTACTATCCTATCCCTTCCTTCCCTGCCTCCCCAATCCTCCCTCCCCCCCAAAAAAAATTGTAAAGTTCATTTTCAACATAATGTCTCGTAAATCTCATGTACAATGTACAATGGGTCAACCTGTTTCCTTATTTCAGCATTTTGTTATTTCTTTTCCGCTCCCCAAATTAGAAAAATGCTTATACAAGATTCAGAGCACCAGAATCAAATACAGTGAAAACAGGGGTTATACCATGGAGGAAGAACATACAAAAGAAACAGAAAAACCACATGGTACATTATAAATGCATTAAAAACAACAGCAAGAAGGATAGAACCATTTTTGTCTCTATCTTGGGATTCTTCTGCTTAGCCTCATCTTATATGGTCACATGTACATAATTTTTTACCTTTTCTGCTTTTCTAGACATATACTTGTTATTGCAAATAAGGGAAACCATGGGACCTATGTTTCTTTGGTTCGGGCTTACTTCACTTAATATAATTTTTTCCAAGTCTTTCCATTTCCTAACAAATGGGGCAGTGCCATTCTTTCTGATGGAGACATAGAATTCCATTATATATATATATATATATATATATATATATATATATAATATACACCACATTTTATCAAAATTTTAATATGTTCTAAAGACTTCTATCATGTTTGTGGGCATGAGGAATTACTGAAAATACACTCTCTGAACAGCTGCCTATAAACAATGAAAAGCAGAAAATAATGTAAGTAAAAAAAAATTGATTATTTCTGACATTGAAGATTAGAATGTTTTGTAATCCCAGACAACTGGGAAATAGAAGAAAGAAGATAGTGATTTTAAGCCATCCTGGGAAAAAAGTAACTACAACCTGTCTCATAACCAAAAGTAAAAAACAAAAGCAAAACCTAGGTTTAGCTTAAGTGATACAGTGCCTGTGATGTTGAGTTTAAATCCTAGTACTGTGAAAGTGGGGGGAAAAGCAGTCCAGTGTCTTATCACAGAAATATTCACAACTGCCAAGTCATAAAATTATCCTCAATACTTCTGAATAGTTAGTGGAAAATAAAGTACTGTTCATACACAGAGCATTACTTAGCCATAAATAACAGAATTATGTCATTTGCAAGAAAATGCACAGAACTGGCAAACATGATATTAAGCAAAATAAGCCAGATCCGGACAAGTTCTTCCTGTTCCCTTTCATATGTGGAATCCAGATTTTAAAACAACAACCAAACAAAAGAACACATAAAAGTAAAGAATAGACTATTTGAAAATAAATGATTCAGAAAGAAAAGAAAGATAGACAAAACAGAGGAATGGGAGGTAAGTATATGATAAACATATATGAAAATGTCACAATGAGATTTATCTTGTTCAATTAATATACTCTACACAGATTTTAAAACTTGTTTTAATTAAAAATAGAAGCAAAACCTCAATAATCACTCAGGTTCACCTAAACACACAAAATAAGAAAATTATAGAAATTAATTAGTAAGGGGAGATATAGCTTAAATGCAAAATAGAATTCAGTAAGTACAAAAGAGAAAGGCATTGACCTTGCCACACAAGTAAATAAAGTTAGTGACTGATGGTTTCTTCTTTCTTATTCTGGGAGAAATAACTTTGCAAGACTAAAAACAATCAGTCTTTTGAGGACACCAAAAGAAAATCTTAACTAAACATGGATTGTGGATATGGTTATGCTTCCCTTGGTTCATACTCTTATATGTAGAAAGTGCAACTGTGTGCCTTTTTAATACTATGTGAGCAAAGGACAGAAAAACAACCTGTATCTTATTTTCACTCAGCGATTCATTAACATGTTTCTGTTATAGAACTTTACACTCAGTTTTGTATTTGGGTCTCCTGCCTTGTATTTCATTACTGGGCAGGGGAAGGTTTGAAAATACGCTGCCTTTAGGAAAGTGTTGTTTTGTATTTACTAGGGACTTAGCCAGGGAAAATTACGTTTGTCCTCATGACAGCCTTGTGTGAAAGAGGGTGTGAGCATGCATGGGCTTCACCAAGGGCCAAAGTGCTGTGGGTTTGATGACAGCCCTCCCTCCTGCTAGTGGCCGAACTTTGAAAGCACTGGATGTAGTACTTCAGTCTAAGTTCTTTTTAGACTGTTGCTCATCCTTCTATCCCAGCTCATGATAACATGTTGACTTTCTCCCATTAACAATTTAGAAATTTAGGATTAATCAGAGGTGAGGAAGGGAAAGTACCCTAAGGCAAAACTGACATCCATGCTTGATAGGAGCATGTGGACTCCCCACACTCAAGGAGGTAGATGTGGGGGTGTTTATGTCCAGGTTCAATATAAATACTGCCATTTTTATGTGGTTGGTCCCTTGAAACTCTTGAACTCTCCTTTTAAATTCATCTTATAAACACAGGAAGTATATTTTCAAAAAATTCTTGAAAAAGAAGGCACATATTTTCTGAGTCCCTCCATTTCCAAGATTATTTTTCTGTTTACTTCAATCACCAACACAGATTGCTTGACTTACCCACCTTTTTGCTCTGTACTGTCTGAAGCCTTTTGATGAAACTTAGATGGAAAAAAGTCCTGCATGGGCCGACTTACTGGTAATTTCTCTTGTGGCTTTGTTCCCAATACACAGGTCTATTTTCAGAGCAGAAATGCTTTGTTTAATAATATGTTGGCATTGCTTTGGGTTCATTTGTCAAAACACATCCTCTGATCCACCCTTTCTTTTAATCTTGCTTCTGCAGGAAGACCTGCCTTAGCCTCTGATTTCTATCATAACATCCTCAGGCACATTGGTCTTTGTGTGGGAAATGCTGCTGTTCCCATCCTTCACCAAAGGTTCTCACACACCAAGCCCTGATGTTGTACCTGAACCTTGCTGGATCCTTTGCCGTGAGGAGGCTCCTTCTTCACAGCCACTTCCCTATGAGGAGAATTTGTTCGAGGTGCTATTGTCCTATTTCAGTCCGCAGAGTGTAGCATAACAGTACAAATGTTGAGGTTTGGGGGCTAAAAGATAATTATCCAGTAGTGTACCACCAAATCCACATAAACACTAAAAATGTGAATGGGCATGAAATTTATTGTCAGAATTTTCAAGCTATTTTTATTGATTCATGGTCAAGGGAAATAGATATATAACATAAAGCCAGGTGACTGATTTTCTTGGCTCTCTCAAAGCAAACAGGGAGATCATTAGTGTGGATTCAGACACCCAAGGAGGATTTCAAGCAGAAACCTGAAAAGAGGTCTTCTTACTGTGCATTTGCTGCTGCCTACAGCAGCTGCAGTACATTTTCTCTGATGCTCCTACTCTTCTACAATTACAAAGTAAACTCTCCCCTCCTCCCAGGAGCAGCTAAAGAACCAATTAGTCGGGTACCAGCACATTTCTGCAGGCTTGAAATAAGGATCTCTGATCCATATTGTTTCCCATAGCACATATCAATTAATTTATTCCTTTTTAGCATTCTTTCTTTACCTTGTACCTTTGCACAATCTGTTTCTTCTTTTTCCATTTTTTCTTTCTGTTTAGATAAGGAGCTGATTGTAGCTTCTATTTCTTTGTCTTTTCTTTCTTTCTCTCTTTTTCTTTCTCTCTCCTTCCTTCCTGCCTTTCTTTCTTCCTGCCTTTCTTTCTTCCTGCCTTTCTTTCTTCCTGCTTTTCTTTCTTTCTTTCTTTCTTTCTTTCTTTCTTTCTTTCTTTCTTTCTTTCTTTCTTTCTTTCTTTCTTTCTTTCTTCTTTCTTTTTCTTTCTTCCTTTCTTTCAGTGGCAGGAGAGGGAGCTCATCCTGGGGCTTGAACTCAGGGCCTGGGTTCTGTCCTTTAGCTGTTATATCTTAAGGATGGTACTCTACCATTTGAGTCACACTTTCATTTCTGGCTTTTGGATGACTAATTGGAAATTATGAATCCCTTGGACTTTCCTGTATGACTTAGCTTTAAACCTTGATTCTCAGATCTCAGTTCCCTGAGTAGCTAGGATTACAGACACAAGCCACTAGCACTCTCCATTTCTATTAATGAGATACTTTAAAATATACTTAGAACCAACCATGAACTCCTGTATGAAAGAGACTGTTTCTTTTTACTGAGATTATTGCTAAACCATTTCCAATAATAAATCTAGCAGATAAACCAGTCTTTTAGAAGTACCTTGTCAGCAATGTGACAGACCTTGGTCATATGTTGAAACTCTGAACATCTGTTGATTTCACTTAATGTTAACATTATGTTAATATAATATGGTAATATGAACATGTTAATATAATAACATATTCACTTTGGAATATAATTTTTTCAATGTATCAGGCTATTCTGCTGTTTTTGTATTTTCAGTTGCATAAATGTAATATTTTATGAGAATTCTGTATTAATTGTCTCAGTAGTCAATGATTCATTCTTGTCATTAATATATCTTCATACTGTATTAATTTCTCCTTTACAAAGTTTCAGATTTTGTTGAGGTAGATGTCTTTTGTTCTGAGTTTGGAATAGTGCTATAAAGTATGAGTTTAATAATTCATGAATAAATGAATGTTCTGACAGTAGTCAGGAAATGTCAGGGCCATTTTTCAGGTGGTTTAAATTTATTCTTGACACTTAATGAATTAAGTCATGTCCTTGAAATGTCTATTTTATTTTCATATTATGAAATGAAATATTTATCAGTGAATTCACCTGGGATATCACTTTAGATTAGAGACAGAAGATAGTACAGTGATAAGCAACAATTATTTTGATGTTGACAGTAGGGGGTATGATAATTATAGAATGCTTATCTGAAAAGTTTAAGTAATTAAAATAGACAACTAAGATTCCCCAAGAGATAGGTGACTAGCCAATGCTGATGGCATTTCCTAAAGAGATAAAACACTATTATAATAAGATGGTTGAGTCATTTGCAAATGTACCCAATTATGCCAAAGACAAGGACAATAATGTAATGATGTCCCCTTTGTCTAATGTTGACAGACAACTATTCAGTAGCTTGTACATTTTTTTAGATGGATGAATCAGTAACGGCTTTTTAATTAATGGTACTTTATCAATTCATTGAGTGTGTCAAACTGTTCTGAAGTAGATTTGGGATATTTGAAAGATATATGAACTGAGCAGAACAGTAAGAATCCATCCAAAGAGGTCATCCGTTAGAGCTTAAGTTTTGACAGGCCAGGTTTGCTAATGCAGCCTTAACTTGATTCCATACCCATAGTTTGAACTTTAGTACCCAAATGTGATGTCTTATGCCAACCCTCTAGGAGTTACTTAGCTCAGTCACCCAACTTCAACTGTACCCAGTGGGGTACAGTTGTTCTGAATATAGAACACAGTTTTGTTTTTTTTTTTTACCTTGTAACAGATGCCAAAGCCTTATTAGAACATTGGGCCACCTTTATATGGAGCATTCCAGTCTCGGTGCTGATCAAGCAACCTTTCTAGTGCACAGTTCCATCACAAACTACAAGTTTGTAGAACTAGTCCAGTTCCATCACAAATTACCTCCCCACAGGGGCTTGCTTCTGTCCTAACTGAGCACCTAGACTTCAGACATTTGAGAAGGAACTCTCACGCAGTAATGTACCTGTCTGCCGAATATATTCCTTGTGAAGTTGGTTAGTGCTCTTCTCCAGTTCTTTACATGCAGTAATCTAAGAATAAGTCTCTTTTAGAATAATAGAATGTATGATATCCATGAATCAGCAAGTAGAATAGCCACAATATAAATATTCAAAATTAAACAGTATACCTTTAAAGTGTAAACACTTAAAGAGAAGTGGGTATGTCCCAGGCACTATGGACCAGGGAAAAGAAAGAACTAATGGCAGAAAAAGACAGGTGGATTAGTAAATTTCCTGTCAATTAGTAAATGCCCTGCAGGCACCATCCTAGCAGACAGAAGCTTTTCCTTATAGAGAGACCCTTGATTTCCAGTGGGTCTACCCAGGAGAAGGCAGCCTCTTGTTTCAGTGAAGCTGTGTCTTTTTGCCAGGGTAGTGGCAGAGTTTAGAAAGAACAGCTGTACGTTTCTGGAAATGTAAGGACAGCCTCTGTGTTTTGGTTCCAAGTACCCATCAAAAACTGCAACAGCTTTCCTTGCTGCTCAATAATTCCTATTTTTTAAAAGAGTCAATGTTAGTTTTGGCTATCAAAAGCATACTGGTCTATGAAAAAAAGTTGATTTGGCAGTCAAATTTCCGCACCCTTCTCTGAAATCATCAGGCAGATTCAATCCACAGGCACAAAAAGGGTGCCCTTCCCAGCTCACATATTCATGTGTCTAACTAATAAGAAACAGAGGTTAAAAGATAAAGGAAGAATTGTATACTTAGGTTTTAGAAGTATCCAGAAAGTTGAGGCCTGAATCTACTTGATTTGCATGCACCTTTTTATTTCTCTGGTGAATGACTTAAAAAACGTATTTATCCCCTTCTATTTCAATCTACATAATGGATTTATAAATAATATCAATTTTCTAGTTACTAAGAGGATTAAATGAGCTAATCCACATAAAGCCCAAAATATTTCATCCTGAATCTACCTGGTAATGTACCTGTTCTTGAGTGGTTTTGCACGTGCTTTTGACAGGTCTCATTCTATGTGACAGAAATCAGTAATTTTTTATGTGGGTTTCTTGGAGCCTAGAGTCTCCCCAGTTGTGGGGAGAGAGAAGCTGGCATGTGGCCCCAGCCCTCAATCTACCTGTGACAGTTCTGAAACTGAGACCTTGCAGCTAAGTGCTTGGAACTAATACGTTATTACATACCAATCTGGGCATATAAACCATTTTTATAATGTACACATTGCAAAAATGTTGGATTTTCTTGAGTATTTAAATCAGAATGTATATGTTTAAACTTTATTTTAATATATGCTTTTATGTATATAAGCTTGTAAAAGGCTGGGTGGGGTAGGTTAGCCATAGAGAAAGAATGCTGAATTGACCCCCACTTCTGGCCAAGCCCTAGCAGGCATCTATGAGTTCTTTCTTCTCTTTTGTACCGCCCATGGCCACTCCTTGAGGGAAATTTTAGTTCATTTGTGATTCAGACTTCTCCCTAGGTTCAGAGAAATTCCAGGCCAGTTCTAACCAAGCCTTAACAGTGGAACTATATGAGTCCTTAGCCTGACTTTTGTTCAACAAATTCCTTCTTAAGGCTTCTTGCATATGTGTTGCATCTTAGATGTATACTTACAACCATGGAATGGCAATGTTAGTGGTATATCCCTTTCAAAAATCTTCCAACTTGTGATCCCTCATGTTCCTAACATTAACTTCCCATCTTTATTAGGGAATCCTCCTACACTCTAAATCTGAGAAAGATGAAATGTTTTTAACCATGGGTTTGCTCTTGAGACACCCAGCCCCAACCTGCAATGTATTTTCTATTAAACTCCCTGCCTTCCCATGTGTGTGTGTGTGTGTGTGTGTGTGTGTGTGTGTGTGTGTGTGTGTGTGTGTGTGTGTGTGTGTGTGTGTGTGTGTGTGTTCATTCAATTCTCTGTTGGAAACACCAACAATCTGAGATTTTCATCTCCTTTACTACTCACTAATAAGGCAACTTAAAACATGCTTTTTCTACATCTGTGAATTCACTAAAGTTAGGAAAACCAAGCTTTCATCCCTGCCATTTTACATCTGTGCCCTTTGATCTGAGCTAGTCCCTGGTTCAGTCACTTTACAATCATCTTAGGCTTCAGGAAAGACCTAAAATAACTAATAAGCATTTGGTGACAAAAGGTAAACTGTCCTTCAGACAGGCAATGCCATCTTCTTACCATCTTCTCAACAAGGAGTATGCAAAGGCTACAGATGACCCTCCAGATGTCTAGACACAAAGACTGAGAAAAATCACAGAACTCTACCCACAGCTTGAGACTGTTTTAACCAGGCATAACTTACTCTCTCTATTTAACCTGAACCAATGTCTGTACATCTGAAAACAGCTGACAATGTCATACAGTACTATCTTCCCATGATTGTAATGTAATAAATCTCCTTTTGCTTCCCTTCAACAAGTCTCTTTATTTTGTATGTAAGAGAAAGTCATCAGATGTTGGAGGCATTGACTCTCAAGACCCCATCTGAGTTCCTGTGTGCCATGAGGGTGCATGCTGGCATACGTTCCCCTGGGGAGGAAAGGGAGCACCCCTTCTTCCATGCAGGGCAAAGGTCCTGTGCCCAGGTGCCAGGTTCAGGCAATGGGTTTCAGAAAGTGCCATTTGTGCTCCTCCTAGTTAATCATGGCCAACAATGCCTCAAGATATTCCTTTTGTGTTTTCTAATGGAGCCCCACCTACACCCTGCTTCCTCTTTTATTATCTTGAATAACTCTTCTCACCCACTGATTCAAGGTTGCTAATTGTCCACATTCCCCAAAATTTGTTTAAGGTCAACTTTGTCCTGTGATTGTCCAGTGACTGTCCCATGAATGTCCTCTGACTACAGACTTACCTTCTATGCCCCTATACCCTATATAAGCATATGATGTTTTAATAAACTTTGTCTATACCCACATGGCATGGTCCATTTCTGCCTACCAGACACTGTGTTCCCGGGTCTCGCTGTGTGAACAGCAACAGCCAGACAAATTTTTGACTTGGGGTCTAAAATCCCAATTTTAACCTCTAACTAGGTTCAAGCTAAGAGCCTCACATTGCAAGTAGAAAATTCAGATTCAAAGGGAATTATCCTTGACTGTCCATTACTTGTAGATATGACAGGCTCAAGCACTATTTTAAAATCTGGAGCACTGATCCTTAAATTCTGAAATAATTATAGATTTACATGTAATTGTAGGGAATAGTGCAAACATTCTGTGCTCCTTAGACCAGCAGCCCCAATGGTGAAATCTTATAAAATCACAGCACAGAAACACTGTAAGCATTATGCCCACCTTCCGTCCTCAGCTCTAACCAAACCTGAGCTTCTCCCAGCCCTGGAGTTCCTGCCACACAGCTGGCCCCTCTCTCTCTCTGCCTAGGCCCACCTGAACTCCCATCTACCTCACTTCCTATCCCCAGATCCTGCTGCCACCTAGATAGCAGAGGCTGCCATGTGTGCTCTCTCTCTCTCTTTCTCTCTCTCTCTCTCTCTCTCTCTCTCTCTCTCTCTCTCTCTCTCTCTCTCTCTCTCTCTCTCTCTCTCTCTCTCTCTCTCTCTCTCTCTCTCTCCTCTCTCTGTTTCTGGAGCAAATACGGCTCCTCTAATAAACCTTGTAATAATCTTTCTGCTGTGCCTGCCCACCTCTGCATGGTCCCCTGAGATGGATATGCCAGATCCTTTCAAACACAGCTAGGATAATCACATTGGCAGTCAAAACCCTCATGCTGCCCTATAGGGCCACATACATTTGTATACTACCATCCTCCTTCCCACCCATATTGGTCCCTTGGCAACAACTAGTCATAAATTTTATGAATGTTTGTATAAAAAGACTAAAGCTCATAGAAACAGGCTAGTTATAATCCTAGTTGCTCAGGAGACTGAGATCTAAGAATCAGAGTTCAAAGCCAGCCTGAAAGTGCATAATTTTAACCAACAAAAAAAAACTAATGGGGGGGGGGAGGGAGTGTAGTTGTGGAGGTGGGAGGGAAGGGATGGTAGGAGAAAAACAAAGGAGGCAACAATGCTTGATAGGAAATGTACTCATTACCTTGCTCATGTGACTGTAACCCCTCTGAACAGTATTTTCACAATAAAAAACATTTAATAAAACAAAAAACTACTAGAAGTAGAGCTGTGGCTCAAATGGTAGAGCAGAAAAGGAAAGGGACTGCAACCAGGCCCTGAGTTTAAACCAAAGTACTACCATACACACTCACAGACAAACGCATAGAATTTAAACTTGTAGGGACTAGATATTTTCCTTGAGTATAAGCTTTAGAAATTTATCAATGGTTTCATATGTATTGATGGTTTGTTTCTTTTCATTGTTAATATTTCATGGTATGGATGGAGGACAGCATACTTAACTTTTACCTGCTGAAGGCCATTCGAGGTGTTTTCATGAATTTACTAGTATTTCAATTTCAATGTTGGAAATGTGTTTAAAAAGTGATTTTTAGCCAGATACCCATGGCTTATCCCTGTAATCTCAGCTACTCAAGCGGCTAAGATCTGAGGAGAGTGATTCAAAGACAACTCTAACAGGAATGTTGGTAAGATTTGTATCTCCAATAAGCTACCAAAAAAGATGGAAGGAGAGCTATGGCTCAAGTCATAGAGCTCTTGCCTTGAACAAAGATGCTCAAGGACAGAGTCTACTCCCTGAGTTCAAGTCCCAGAACTAGCACATACAAGAAAATAGATATGATTTTTTTGGGGGGTTGTAATACAGTGTAGATAACACTTAGAATTATAAATAGGTTCAAATTTGTATCAATACTATAATTTTTTCCTTCACATATTTGAATAACTAACATGTAATTTTGAGAATAGTAATAAAATCTGAATCATGTCAGTCTGTAGAATTATCAGAAAATGTTGTTTTGTCCCAATTAAATCTTTTCATTGCCTATTTAACAATTAAAATTTTTCTTGTGTGTATTCCCTATTAACCAAATATTTTATAATCTTAAATTTTATATTTACTATATTTTAAGAACCTATAAATAACAGCTTATAATTATCAATATAGTTATCAATGCTTAAATTAAAAAGTTCATCCTGAATCCCAAATATTTTCTATTTCCATTTTGTTTTATTGGAAATACTATGATGAGTAAAAATGTACTAATCAGAAGCAGTTGTATTTGCAACTCATCGAAAGGATATTGTGTTTATAAATAACAGAACACTGCAAATAGAGAAAACAACCATCATTCCTATTAGAGCCCCTTGAAATTATTTTTTATTCTATATTCCCCAAACTCCTGATTATCTTCAATGATTACACGATCCAAGTAAACCAAACATAAACTCTTCAACAACAACAAAAACGAAAAATACAGTAACATTGTCAATCTCCACAAGACATGAGACCAGAGGCAAAAATTATTATGAATCACCATAATTAAGGATCTAGTGTCATAGCCCCTCGGTGTCTGCAAGCACTCAGCTCCAAAGAGACTACCCTCAAGGGCAGACTGCGCATGCTCAGGATGCATAGCCCTCAGTACTGTAGTGCGCATGCTTGATATGCAATTCCCATACTACCACCCAACTTCCACTAAGGACACACATTTTTCAGCACATCTAAAATGTTCATATTATCCTTTCAGAGTAATCACATCCCCTTTCACCTTGCTTTGAGGGCTCCATTTCCTTGTTAGGAGGCAGAATTTTGTAAATTAAGGGCAGAACACTCAGATCACTCAGTTGTTTTCACACACTGAAGATGACTGAGATTAATCAAAATTTTATGCAGTAAATCCACAAGTAAGGTTGACTTACTGTACTGATTGAACAGAGTGATATGGAAATGCACCTATGTATAGAAAAGGCCAAGTTGTATAGTCTCTAATCGTTCCTACAGTTATCTCCTCTTTAATTTTTTAAAGTTCCATATGGAATTTAAACACCATGAACAGTAGCTGAGCATCTATCTATGCCTGGCCAAGTACTGTGAAGGTAAACAAAACATGTTCTCTGGCATTTACAGTCTGTTACTCCAGATAGCTAAATGCATAAATGACTGCTGAGCAATGTAGATTGCAATATGAATTATAAGAATAGACAAAGTGTAATGTAAATAGGAGAGATTTATTCATACCTGAAGTCCAAGTAACATTTTATGGGAAGTAGATAACTCAACACCTACTCAATAAATATTTAAGTGCTTAGATTTTCTACATAAAAAGGTCAGGTAAGTGAACTCAGTGGAAGTCTTGATGTCATATAGCTTAAATGTCAGAAAAGTAAGACAAACTAAAAGAAAATGGGAAAAACCAAATTGTTATTTACTGGGATAAGCAAGTCAGAGAGGCCTAACTTGAGTTTAATAAAAGTTCACTTTAACTGAAGTTAGTTTGAAACTGAAGACAGACAGTAACAACACTACAACAATGTAGACTCAAATATAAGAAAACAATTTCATATCAAAAGAGAATCTTGGAAAGAAATTTTGGGCCAACTAGATTGCATAATGAAGACAAAGATGGGATTTGTATGACAAGAAATCACCATGAGGTTTTGGTGACTTGTTCACTGCAAAGCTCTTGGCTGAGATTTGGTGATTCATGTCCCTGGTGTAGTGTGGTAAAGCCAAGGGCAACTAATCCTCTCACAGCTTCTGTGGCTTTGAAAATGCATGTTACTAAAGTGGGTTTTTTAAAATTTCTGTTTTGCAATTCCTGAAGCTTGAACTCAGGGCCTGAGCACTTTCTGTGAGCTTTTTGCTCAAGTCTAGCATGCTACCATTTGAGCTACAGCTCCACTTTTGGCTTTTTGCTCATTAGTTGGAGATAAGAGACTCACAGACTTTCCTGCTCATGCAGGTGTTGAATCATGATTCTTAGTCCTCAGACTCTTGAGTAACTAGGATTATAGGAATAAACCACTGGTGCCCAGTGGAAGTACTGCATTTTGACCTTTCTGAGGTCCCTGAGGGACTCCCCTCTTCTGTCCTTGGCTGGAATGACTTTCACGCAGTGTACCTGGTGTATAGGGGTTGAAAGATTTAGAGGCACATATCTCCCCTGCCACCTAGAGTACATCAAAACTATTGGGATACCATTTCATTCTTACTGGGGTGGGAAATTTTAATCAATTTTAATCAAGGAAAGGAATGAAGGAAAGAAGGAAAAAATGATGAGAGAGAGAGGGAGGGAAGGAGGGAAGGAGGCAGGGAGGGAGGGAAGGAGGGGGGAAGTTGGAGGGAGGGAGGAAGAGAGGGAGGGAAGAAGGGAGGGAGGGAGAGATTATAAGAAAGTAGCCAATGCTGGCAAGAAATTGAAGTTGGACCATATATACATTTAGTGAGATTGTAAAATAGTACAGCGGCCACTGGGAAAAACAGTGTGTAGTTTGTCAAAATGCTAAATGCAAATGTATATATGATTCAGCCATTGCATTCCTGGGTACATATCCACAAGAAGGGGAAAGTAGTGTTGAAATAAAGACACCTATACTCGTGCTCATAGAAGCACTGTTCACAGCAGTAAACATGTAATAATTCCTATATCAATCAACAGTTGTATGGGTGACAAATTGTAGAATATGAACAAAAGGATGTTTTCATCCACAAGAAGAATGAAGTGCTCATATTAGCTAAAAGGTTCAAACTTCTAAAAACCTTATGCAAAGTGAAACAAGAGAGATACGTAGCATAATATAATGCCAGACAGCATTAATGCAATATATTCCCAATGTATAAATTCTTTTTTTTAATTTATTTTTTTCTTTTTTATTGTGAAAATATTGTACAGAGGGGTTACAATTACATGGGCAAGATAGTGAGTACATTTCTTATCAAGCATTGTAGCCTCCTCCTTTGTTTCCCCTTCCCATCCCTTCCCATCCTCCCTCCCCACCACCTAGTCCTCCCCCACCCCAAGTTGTAAAGTTCGTTTTCGACATGACAACTTGTACTTCTCATTGTTGCAACAGGTCCACCTGTATCCTTATTTAAACGACTTGTTTTTCCCCTTCCCCTCCACAAATGATACCGACATCAAATACACTGAAAGCAGGGGTTATACTGTGGGGCAGGGACATACAAAGCAACAAAGAAATAATCTTATAATTGCATTAGAAACAAATGCATGAAAGAAAAAAAACATTTAAAATACATATCTTAGGGCTCATTTTCCTAACATCATCTTATCTGACCTTTTCTGCTTGACTCAGACATATACTAGATATTGCAAATAAGGGAAATCATGGGACCTATGTTTCTTTGGGCCTGGCTTACTTCACTTAATATAATTTTTCCAAGTCTTTCCATTTCCTAACAAATGGGGCAATGTCATTCTTTCTGATGTAGGCACAGAATTCCATTGTGTATATATACCACATTTTCTTGATCCATTCATCTACTGAGGGGCATCTGGGTTGGTTCCAGATCTTAGCTATGGTAAAAAATGCTGCAATAAATATAGTTGTGCTGGTAGCTTTAGTGTGGTCTTGTTTGTAAACATTTGGGTAAATGCCCAAAAGTGGGACTGCAGGGTCATAGGGGAACTCTATGTGGAGTCTTTTGAGGAACCTCCATACTACTTTGAAAAGTGGTTGAACAAGTTTACACTCCCACCAACAATGCAGTAAGGTTCCCTTCTGTCCACATCCCCTCCAGCATCTGTTCTTATTAGAGTTCTTGATTTTTGCCATTCTAACTGGGGTGAGGTGGTATTTCAATGTTGTTTTGATTTGCATTTCTTTTTTTTTTAAATTAATTTAATTTTATTTGTGAACATACTGTACAGAGGAGTTACAATTATGTGGGCAGGATAATGCATACATTTCTTACCAAGCATTGCAGCCTCCTCCTTTGTTTACCCTTCACATCCCTTCCCAGCCACCACCCTCCCCCCCAATCCCAATCCTTCTGATTTGCATTTCTTTTATGGCTAGGGAGGTTGAGCATTTCTTCATGTGTCTATTGGTCATCCTTCTTTCTTCTTCAGAGAAGTTTCTCTTTAAGTCATTAGCCCACTTATTTATTGGGCAGTTGTTTCTTTGAGGATTTGTTGTTGGGGGATTTAATTTTTTGAGTTCCAAGTATATTTTAGATATGAGATCCTTGCCCATTGTATGGCTAATTAAGATCTTCTCCCAATCCGTGGGCTTTCCATTGATCTTGCTAGTTAATTGTCCTTTGACATGCAGAAGCTCTGCAACTTCATGCAATCCCATTTGTCCAACATTTCTTTGATTTGTTGTGTTTCCGGGTCTCTATTAAGAAAATTTCAGCCTGAGCCAAGGACACCTAGGGTTTCTCCTATTCCATCCTGTAATGTTTTCAGAGTGTCTGCTTTGACTCTGAGGTCTGATCCATTTGGAGTTGATTCTGGTGCAGGGTGATATATAAGGATCTAGCTTTAGTTTTCTACAAATAGTTAACCAATTTTGCCAGCACCATTTACTGAAGAGGCTATCTTTCTTCCATTCTATTATTTTAGCTCCCTTATCAAAGATTAGATGGCTATAGGTCTGTAGGTTCATTTCTGGGTTTTCAATTCTATTCCATTGGTCTTGAGGTCTGTTCTTGTGCCAGTACCAAGCTGTTTTGATTACTATGGCTTTATAGTAGAGTTTGAAATTTGGTATTGATAACCCTCCAGCAGTGTTCTTTCCATTGAGGAGCGTTTTTTGTATTCGGGGTCTTTTATTGTTCCATATGAATGTTTGGATGGCCTCTTCTATTTCCTTGAAGAATGAGGTTGGAATTTTGATAGGTATCGCATTAAATTTGTAGATAGCCTTGGGAAGTATTGTCATTTTCATGATGTTAATTTTTCCAATCCAGAAGCATGGGAGTTTTTGCCATTTTCTAGGTTTTGTTTTGATTTCCTTTTTCAAGTTTTTAAAGTTTTCATCATAGAGGTCCTTCACTTCTTTGGTTAAGTTAATTCCTAGGTATTTTATTTTTTGTGGGGCTATTACAAATGGAGTTGCTTTCCTGATTTCAGCCCCATTTTTCTCATTGTTGGCATACAGAAAAGCCATTGATTTTTTTAGGGTTAATTTTATACCCTGCTATTTTGCCAAAGTTTTGAATCAGCTTGAGTAATTTGGGAGTGGAGTCTAGGGATTCTTTAAGTACAAGATCATGTCCAATGTATAAATTCTTACAGTGAGTTTTGTTTTGCTAGTTGAGAGAAGATGGAAAGGAAAACAGGGACCACTGTTTAGAGACTCTTCATATCCTTTGGGATGATTCAAATTTACATAGATGAAAGAATTGTTCAACATTGGCTGGCTCTCTACCTCTTGAGCCAAAGCTCCAGCAGAAATATAAGATACTACTTGTCTAATTGTTTATTTTTCCAATTATCAATTTAATATTACATATACACTATTTTATGATGTGTGGTGCAAATAAACTCAGTATAACTGAATGAAATGATGAATCAAAAAAAAAACAAGAAAAATGGAAAGAAAAGTAACAAATCATGCAAACTAAAATATAGAGGTTAAAGTGTTCCAATAGTATTTATGTCTGGGGATACAGTCCCATGTCCTAGAATACAAAATAATGAGGACTAATGAAAGCTAAGTCTGACTCTAATATAATTATGAGAATAGATTTTGTAATAATATCATACTTAAAAATTAAAATATTAGCCATCATACAGGTTTAAAATGTTAAAATATAAAAGATTTATCATATAGTACAGACAAGAAAAATACTTTACATAACTTCTACAAATAGTAAGCCAATAAATGAGCTTTATGAACATCTCCATAATATATATTTATATGCCCAACATATTTTAGATATTTTATCATAGATTTATTTATTTATTTATCATGGATAACATAAAGTAGGAAGAAATGGAAAAAAGAAAAACATTTCTTGCTCACCTTGTAGGAGAAGGAAATTAAAGTCTCCTCAACTTACTTTTTATTAGGTTCAGAGAATGAAAGGCTTTTCCAAGATGGAATCTAAGTAATCCCCAGATTCATATAAAGATGCAATTTCTAATTAATAGAATTAATAGTGATTACTTTTTCTAATGAATGCTTAATTTACTCTTTGGGAAACTACTTATGATTACAACTCATTACCAAGTAATTGCATGCTGTGTAGTGATTCGTGTCATACTGTTCATTCATACTGTTCAAAGGTATCAACATTTTAAAATGCCTGCTATATAAATACAACACTTTCTTGAAAATTAAAGTTTGTATCAGTCAATGTGTTCTTCTGCAATTGTCTGATGTTAGTTAATACATCTCTGAAGGGGCAGAACTACCAGCTATGTTTCAAGAAGACATCAGGTTGCGATAGTTAAGCTGAATTTTCTTCATATAGATTTAGACACCATGTTAGTAGAAGAATATGCAGCTGGGACTGGAACCCAGGGTACTATTATTGCAGACAAGACTTACCACATATTATAATTTTTCCTCTGTGATGTTTCTCCAAAAAAATATCCACTTTGCTTTCGGTGTCACAGGAGGTCTTTCCTTTAATTTCAGGAGGCAGACCACTCCAGAGGTTCTACTTTCTTAGTCAGATGAGCTCCAACTCTGCAGAAGAGAGAAGTGTAGGAAGAACATCAGGCTGCCTGCATTTTGCCTTCTCATAGCAATGTTTGTGCTCAAATACTGAGATGCCCAATGTAGCCCTTGAGCAAGTTCCTTACTATGAGTTAGCTTTGGTTTTCTCATGTGCACCACTTAGACAACGACAGTACTTGGGTTGCTGTATTAAATGCAAGTTTTATATTCAATCCCTGCTAGAATAGAAGCACGCCATAAATTGTAGCAATTAGAATAACAGTAAGTAGTCATCTCTTGTACACACCACCCATGATGCTTGCTACACAGACCATGATCACCACTCTATAATAACAAGTTGCATATTTTTGCATTTCTTGGATGAAAATATAAGTAAGGAAGAGAGTAATAGTTAGAAATATTCTGGAAATTATAGATTTGTATTGTAGAGCAAACATATATACATGAAACTTTTACAATCTCACTTTCAAGTTTAACAATAGTTACTACATAACAGTGGAAGCTCAAAAATTACTCCCTTTTTAGGTTCTCCAAAGTACTTATAGGCTGAATAAAACAATATAACAAATAATTATTAAATTAAAATATTCAAGTAGTGCTTTTCTGGATCAATAGCATTTAAACTTAGAATATTAGAAACTTCTAACATGTTTCATATATTTACTATTTGTTTGTAGTACCAAGATCCCAAAAAGACTACTACAAACACGATAAGCTCATAGTTCACATTCGAGTTTGTTAACTAGGCAGGCATCTGTCTTATTATATGTCCATAATTTCTTCTGAAAATGTCTCAATAGGCTACAACTCAGTGATAAAGTATTGAGAATGTGCAAGGACCTGCGTTTCATTCTAGTACCACAAATCAGAAACATTTCAAATATGATTTCTTATGGAACAATATATGTTTAATATATTATGCTATTAAAATATTACAGTTATTAATATAAGTGACTACAGAAGAAAACAACATGCACTCCTTTAAATTTTTCTTGTTATAGTAATATGACTCCTCTATTGGTTGAAAATAGCAATCAAAGGAAAATTTCTCAAAATTTCACTTATAGACTTTCCTTCTCAAAAAACTGATCTAGACAGGTTCAAAATGACATCACCAACTCGTCTATATTACTGATGGTATTTAGATTTCTACAGGCAACATTGATCTATCTCCTGTCACAGAGTACAGAAATAATAACTTTGTAAGGAGTAGCTAGATGCGTGTGGTAGCAGCCAGTGCATTTAATAAAAAATGAATGATGACACCAAGGAGTATGGATCCCACAGAGCTGCTACAGCGTGGTTAAAGCAATAGCTTCATGTTTTCTGCCCCACACCCTTGCAATCTGTCAAAAGCATGTCTTACTTTCAAGAAGACTTTTCATTGAGCTCATAAGGTGATGCACCAGCCTGAAGCACGTAAAATTTCCATTTTAAATATATATTATTCCCCCAATCTCAGGAGTGATCTAAAGTTTAATTTAATTTAATTTAATTTAAAGTTTAATTTAATTTAATTTCTGGTGGGTTTCTACTCCTTAAACTATTTTTCATAAAACAGAGATAACACAGAGGAAGGAGCCCCCAAACCAATCCAAAAACAGAAAATTGTAAGAATGGGGCTCCTGCATCTCCAAGCAATGGTACTGGTGTGATTCTTGTTGCCCAGCTTCCCCTAGTTACTATGGTGCAAGTAAGTCACCCCATCCTTAGAAGCCATGCCTCTTCTTCAAAATGAGTCATCACATATGCATTTCTCTGTAGTATGGTATGGGGAGGGGGAAGAGCAGGTCAGTACCTGTTACCTTTCTTTCTGATTCAATTAAAATTCTTTTCCAAGCTGTTCTTATATTGCAGACAATTCAAATGAGAGTGCACTTTAATTTACTGAGTATTGATCGAAGCCCTATATTGATAGCCAGGACAAATTAATTGGGAGCAGGTTATTAGTGACAATTACCTTGAATAGTGACACTTGCCAATGAATCTGGAAATGCAAGTAACTCAGTGCGACAGTGTGGTCATACTTGAACAAGGCTAATGAGTGTTTGGGTTCATAGACATTGATGCATTTTCAAGGAAACCTTTGGCCATATGGATACTATTAATTCAATTAATCTGTAGCAAATTGTGTACAGGGCAAAAAGAAATTCAATCCAAAATGGTTTCAATAATGTTTCAACTTTAGTTTAATGGATTGTGGTTGAGGTTAAGGGAAAACAGCCAGTAATGCTGAGATATCTGAAGTAACAAGGCGTTGCATGGCATTGTGACATGAAGGAGGTATTAAAAACTGTTCTGATCTCTGTTTCATGCCACCTTCAAGTGACAGCCTCTTAGGCTTCCTCAATGGTAAGCTGAATGACAAAAGGTCTTTCATGTTAGTCAGAGCCTTGAACCCATAGAGAAGAAAATCTGATGGGGAGAGGTAAATTAAAAAATGTCTTCATTCAGTATTTAGTCCTGGAGTTTGATTTCAGGGTCTCATGTAGGTAGGCACTCTACTATTTGAGCCACACTCTCAGTCCATTTTTGTGTCAGTTTTTTTTTTGTCAGTCATGGGGCTTGAACTCTGAGCTTGGGCCTTGTCCCTGCACTCTTCAGCTCAAGATTAATGCTCTACCACTTGAGCCATGTGCCACTTCTGGTTTTCTAGTGGTTTATTGGAGATAAGAGTCTCACGGACTTTCCTGCCTGAGCTGGCTTTGAACTATGATCCTCAGACTTCAGCCTCCTCAGTAGCTAGGATTACAGGCGTGAGCCACCAGCACACGGCCTGTGTCAGTTATTTTTTAAAGAGGGTCTTGCCTTAGACTAGAGATCCTTCAGGGATATAGAGATCAACTACCACATCCAGCTTATTGTTTGATAACGGTCTTGCTAATGTTTTTTGCCTAGGATAGCATCAAATCATGTTCCTTATATCTGCCTCACATGTAGTGAACACTACAGACATGAACCATTGCTCCCAGCTTTACTGAGCATTCTTTATCTACCTTTTATTCACATGAAGAAAATTTTATCCTCAGTACAACATGTGCATGATTAATTTTTGTTATTAACACACTCAACAGAGCTATTCCTAGATGGTAAGGCATGTTGTGAGTGTGTCTATGAGCTGCCCTCAAGGAAGGCACAATTTGCTGTTGCAATTGCCCGTGGGCATCAGTGTCTAGATTCTCCTTCAATGTTTGACCAAGAACTTGCTTCAATAGGGTCTCTTTGTGTGTGTGTGTGTGTGTGTGTGTGTGTGTGTGTGTGTGTGTGTGTGTGTCGGTCGTGGGGCTTGAACTTGGACCTGGGCACTATCCCTCAGCCCTTCAGCACTCTACTGCTTAGCCACAGTGCCACTTCCAGTTTTCTTAATGGTTTATTGGAGATAAGTGTCTCACAGACTTTTGTGCCCAGGCTGGCTTTGAATCATTATCATCAGATCTCAGCCTCCTAAGTAGCTAGGATTACAGGCATGACCCACCAGTGCCTGGCTTAAGGTCTCTTTTTCCAAGCCATCAGTCTTCAACTTCAGACTGGGGCTACATTGTTGGGCCCTCTCTCTTGTCCTGAGGCTTCAAGGTTCTTAAAAGAAACATCTACCTGTTTCTCCATTTCCAAACACAGACAGTACTGGGGAACTATTTAGATTCTGATCATATAAGCTAGTTTAGTAAATCATCTCTTCTAATCATATATTCCATTTTCTGTTTTACTGAATAATCATAGCTACTTCACAGAGTATTAAGTGTCATTCACTATCATCTGGTCTGATGTAATGTAAATATCATTGTACCTCTTTGGGAAACCTAATTTAGGGTGTTAGTCTCTTTATGCACTAAGAAAATACTGAATGAGAAGTAGGAAGGAATAATTAAATTAAAAACACTCACAATTGACCTCCATAAATGATTATTAGATTAAGATTATGCACACATTTTCCTTCTATTGTGGAGTTTATGTTTCTCTTACCTTTGCCCAATACCTGGACTAAATGAGGTGTTGTGATACAAAACTCCCATCCTGACTGGGCTGCATCCTTACTGATCTTGTCTCTACCCACACACTGGGTCTACACACCATTTAGTTTAAAAATAATTTATTAATTTATTTATGGTATTACTGGGGATTGAACTCATGACCTCAAGATTACTTGGCTTGCTTGCTCAACTGATGCTATACCATTTGCTATACCAGTCAGCTTTTCCCTTTTTATTATAAAGATGAAGTCTGAAACATTTTCTTACCCGGGCTGCCTTTAAACCACAGTCCTTCAGATTTCAGCTCCCTGAATAGCTAGGATCATAGTCACAAGCCACTGATGCCTGTTCTGGCATTTACAGATGGTTCAGCAGTACCTGGGACATATACACATTGTCCCCATTTGTCCAAATGGTTTTCTCATGGCAAGTAAATCCAATTTCTGTGCTAACAGTCACGGCTTTCCTGACTCACAACACACAGTGGCCTAATGGCCCCAAGGATGAACATCCAGTGCTATGTGCTCCTTCTTAGTTCCTTAAGGAATCAGGACCTCCAAAACCATCAAATTCAGGAATGAGATGGGAAGAAATTTTTCATTTTGGCTTCAGGTGAAATAGAACTTAGTATTTAATCTCTTTCATCAGTCTTTCATCTGAATATGTGCTGTGGGGTGGGGAGAAAATAGTATCATATATTGTTCATGTGGTTAAAGCAATGGTGCATCTTACAGGGTCAAATTCCAGATCTAAAGTGCTGCTCTTAGGAGACACAGAATTACATGACTAAGTTTCTGTCCAAGGACTATTGGCCCAGTGATGGGAGTGTCATCAGCAGATGGTTGTCAGAGTTAGCCCATCAGCTAGAGCGATGCAAGATGACTCCATGAAGGTCACTTTCTTTCTCCATGTGTCCCATGTCCAATGACCAATCAGATGGGGCTAAATCATTCATCTTTTGGCCAAAGGATAGTTTAGCTCTATCTGGCTTCAGATGCCTTACAGGGTTGCTCAGGCTATTTAGTTCTGAATCACGGATTGCCTTTTCTTACCAGTTCTGTTCCTTCCTTCTTTCCCATAGATGTCAATACCAAGAAGCACAGTAAATGTTCTCTAAGTTTATTTCCTGGAAGATACAGCCTGTAATCGTCTATCTGCCTCATTTAGTCCAGGTATTGGGTACTATGGCTGGCTGAGCCTTCTTATCTTCAATTCACAGATTTATCAGGTCAACAGCTGATGAGGATCAAAGAGCCAATGTTAAAGCTTATACGCTGTCCTTTCTCTGTAGAGCACATCCCTTAGCTGGAAGCAGTGTTTTGTGGAATACCATGTTTTATGGAGCAATATCTTGGTAAGTAAAACATTCTGGGTGTCTACAGAAAAGAAAATTGTGTGGGAAAATAGTGTGGACAAAGAAACATGCATTTGAAAATCATGTCTTCTCCTATGATGAAATCACTGACCCCTAATGGGCTTGAAGTTAGATAGAATGGCCATCATCCCAGGGCATTGTGCTATGTTTGGACGTGGTGTAAGTCTTGATTACAAGTACTTAATGGAAGACACTGTCTTGTGAGAAACCCTAATGTGAAACCCTTTCACGACCTCCTTTCCTGCCTTGAAGATGTCTAACTCAATTACATGATTACTAAAAATACAAAATCAAAAATAAAAACCAGTAACAGAGATATGCACAGGCCTAGTGATCATCTTGATCTTTTCTGCTGGTTAATGTGCATCAAACTTATAGTAGATCAACTCTAGAAGACGGATGGTCCAATGAGTCACACTTATCCTTTCATTCTGAGCCTGTGTAAACAGTCCATTCATCTAGTCTTTTTCTAGACATCACTGTCCTCAGTCTTCTAATCTTTTTCTTTCTAGGTCATTGGTCAATGAGACAAACATGCATAGATATATGTCCCTATCTCACATCACTTTTCTCTCCATATATAGTGGATACTGTACTGTTTCCTGGTAGATTCTCATTAACCATTTCCTTCCGTACATCTATGGCTAGGATTCAAACGTATTATTTTCTATTTGAATTTAGGCTTTCTATTATGAGCTAAGGTACTGCCCAAGAACAGCTTGCTCATTATCCATCTACCACTGCCATAAGGACTAACCCCACTACAAAGTAAGAGACACTGTCTAGGACCCTGCCATGTGCATCCTGCCCTCGGTGTTCACTCACGAGGTATTTCATCCATCTTCACATGCATTACTGCTGGGCCCAGTGGTTTTATAACTTAGTGGTTTTGATACATTTAAAGCTATGAGGAGCTCTGATGTAAGATCATTTAATGCACCACTGTCAGGTGCTTTCTCTGACAGATCCAGAAGCATTCCCAAAATTGCTTTATTTCCATGCATGGTTCTCTTCTACAGATGGCTAAATATTACCTCAATATCCCAGAGGTAATGTAATTTTATCATTGGGGCTTGCTCCAGACTCCATGAAGTATTTTTCACCAAGAGAGAAAAGAGCCTATGAGGCTTTTTATAGATGTGTTAAAGAGAGACGTATTGATAATGCAAAAAGACTAACCAGTCTTTTGCAGATACCTTTTCTTCATTGGGTCCCATTCAAAGTAAGGGCGGCACTGAGATAGCCAGCCAATGGATCTGGGCCCCAGAAAATCAATTCTTAGTATCTGCATTACTAAAGGATGCATTACTAAAAAAGATGTGCAGAATGTGAGAGTAGGTAGAAAGTGAAGATTTTTATCTATAACAAGGCCTTGACAGAACTATCAGGAACTATCAGAGAGCTCTGGATCTGGAATGGACTTTTGGATTTAAATTGGAATATATATATATATATATATATGTTGACATATATATATATATATATATATATATATATATATATGCATTTTTCTGAAACATCTATTGAATGCATGCAGGCTCAACAAAGGGACATAAATGTGTCCAAAGGCTGTCTATTCAGCTAAGCAATCCTGTAAACAGACTGTGCTATCTGTGGCTGGAGAGTAGATATTTTGTCTTGAGGGTAGTAAGGAAGTGTTACAGTGAACTTATTTAATAAACAAAAGTATTAAATTCTTAGTTCAATATGAATTTTTTGTCATTTGACATTTCTTTTTTTAATGTTTTTATTGTGAAAATACTATACAGAGGGGTTACAATCACATGAGCAAGGTAATGAGTACATTTCTTATCAAGCATTGTTGCCTCCTTCATTTTTTTCAGCATGAATTTCAAGTAAATAAAATACATTTATAGTGAAAATATTTTCATAATAAATAAGTACCATTCAATCTTTGAGATATATTTATATTTAAATCTTATTTGCTGCTTATCAGAAGTTGAATTGAACTGAGTATATTTAATTTTACTTATTTTATAATATATTAAGAGTTTAAGATGATAACAAAATAGGATATAAATGTTTACCCTAACAGCAAAATTCACTACTGTAATATTTTATATATATATATATATATAATATTATATATGTAATGGGTATCACTTATGACTAAATTTTCTCTCCAAGATTCATATGTTGAAATCCTAATCCTACAGTTTCTCCAAACATGACTATTTGCAGACTGGGACATTAAGGAGGTAACTCAGATTAAAGTAGATCACAAGTATGGGGGAGATAACTAATGTGAGATCTGCACAGGAAGAAGAACAAGGAGTAAACCAGAGGTCTCTTTTTCTCTCTCTATGCATGTACAGAGAGAGGCCATGTGACAATATAAGACTATATGGTTTTGCAAGATTGTGAAAAATAAGAATCTATGGTCTCAGCCATCCAAGTCCACATATTCTGACTTGGGTAGCCCTAAAATCTATGTTAATAAGCTTTATGTTACTCTGACAACATACTTGATGAAATTGACTTCCTATAGAAAGGATTTATTTTGGCTCATGGTTCTATAGTTTTCAGCCCAAGGTCACTTGACTCCAATGTTTCTGTTCCTCTGGTGAGGCAGAACATCATGGCAAAGGCATGTGGTGGAACAGTGCTGCTCACACCTCTTTCATGCCAGGAAACAGAAGAAGGAAGAGGAGAGAGCAAGACACAATACATCTTCCAAAGTTGTGCTCCCAGTGACTTTCTCCAATCAGGCTCTACCCCCTCTTAGCATAGTCAGCCATAAATCCACCAACAGCTTAACCTAATGACCTTGAAGCCCCCAATGATCCTATCATTTCTAAAATGTCTTACCTCTGGACACTGCTGCATTGGGATCAACACATGAGCCTTGGTGGGACAGTACAATTCCAACAGAATTCCATAAGAGTTCCTAGGTGTCTCCTCATAATTTAAAATACAATTAGTCTATGTCTAAAAGTCCCCAGTGTCTCAATAGTGCTAGCATTTCTCAAAAATACAAGTCTATTTTGTCTTTTTTGGAATTTGAGTGGGCAAGAAGAAGCACATAAAGGGGGTCAAGGAAGGGTAAACAAACATAGTCATGGTATTCAGTATACACTATGTGGAAAATGAACTATGCAACTTGTGGGTAGGGACAGGAAAAACTGGGAGAAAGCAAAAGAAAGGGTAACTATCCAAAAAACAAATGAACTTATTACCTGACTTATATAATGGTAACCCCTCTTTACAACAACTTAATAATAACAATAAAATTATATTTAAAAAAGAATTAAAAAACAAAACACAAGCCTAAAATCCCCTGAAACCTGAGGCCAAAAAATTAGCTGTAACCATGTAGAAAGCAGGAAATAAGTTACATACTCTCTGGATACAGTACAACAGAGTAAACATTTCCATTTCATAAAGGAGTAAAGAATGAGAAGAACAAAGACTCAGACCAAAGCAATACAGAAATCCAGAAGGGTAAATATTACATACTGAATTTTTTTGATATCGAGAACAGATGGTGGTGTGATGTAACTTTCAAAGGACTTACAAAAGCCATTGAGCAGGCTCCATTCACTTCTTGCAGTCTCCTTTGACACAACATCCAAATTCCTCGAGTCTCTAAATCAATGGGGGTCTCCATTGCCATCTAGGCTTTGCCCTTTAACATCTAGGCTTTATGCATCACCCTCTCAGAGATTGCCTTCAGAGAATCTGAACCTATCACCTGTTGCCTAGACTATAAGAACTTCCTTTGAAATTTTGGTGGAAGCCTTCATGATCCACAATTCTTGCATTCTGCATGTCAGCAAAACCAGCATCCCATGGTTCTAGACCATGTCTGCTACAGGTTTAACCAGTAGGTAGGCCTTTATGAACCACAGCTATAACCACATATGAGTGGCTAGACCATGAAGTACAAGGAATGTTTTATGGAAACAATTTCCTATGTGTCTCTTTAGAAGCATGGTGTCTAAAGGCTGTCTTCTCAGATGAAGAGTATATAGTATTCGGAGTTAGTAGCTGATTTCAAAAATAAATATTGTATTTTAATTATCTTTATATAGTTGTACAAAGGGGTTACCAGTCAACATGTCAATTTATAAGTACAACGCATATATACCACATTTTCTTGATCCATTCATCTACTGAGGGGCATCTGGGTTGGTTCCATATGTTGCAGTAAACATAGTTGTGCTGGTAGCTTTAGTATAGCCTTGTTTGTGATAATTTGGGTAAATGCCCAAAAGTGGGATTGCTGAGTCATAAAGGAGTTCTATGTGGATCTTTTAAGGAACATCCAAACTACTTTCCAAAGTAGTTGAACAAGTTTACATTCCCACCAACAATGCAGTAGGGTTCCCTTCTGTCCACATCCCCTCCAGCAACTGTTGTTATTAGAGTTCTTGATTATAGCCATTCTAACTGGAGTGAGGTGGTATCTCAGTGTTGTTTTGATTTGCATTTCTTTTATGGCTAGAGAGGTTGAGCATTTCTTCATGTGTCTATTGGCCATATATACACAATAGAATTCTATGCCTCCATAAGAAAGAATGGCATTGCCTCCATTTGTTAGGAAATGGAAAGACTTGGAAAAAATTATATTAGTGAAGTAAGCCAGGTCTAAAGAAACATAGGTATCACGGTTTCCCTTATTTGCAATAACTAGTATATGTCTGAGACAAGCAGAAACAGTCAGATAAGTTGATGTTAGGTGAAATGAACCCCAAGATAATTATTTAAATGTTTTTTTCTTTCTTGCGATTGTTTCTAACATATTTGTTAAGATGATTTCTTTGTTGCTTTGTATTTCCCCATGGTATAACCCTTGCTTTCACTGTATTTGATGTTGGTATAATTTGTGGAGGGGAAGGGCAAAAAAAACCATTTAAATAAGGATACAAGTGGACCCATTGCAACAATGAGATGTACAAGTCGTTATGTCGAAAACGAACTTTCCAAGTTTGATGGTGGTGGAGGGGTAAGGAGGGGGTTGCGGGGGGGGGGGAGTTGGGAAGGGATGGGAAGGGGAAACAAAGGAGGAGGCAACAATGCTTGATAAGAAATGTACTCATTATCTTTCCCATGTAATTGTAAACCCTCTGTATGGTATTTTCACAATAAGAAATTTTAAAAAAAGTACAATGCATTTTAAATAACATCACCCCTTTCATTATTCTCCCCCATCCCTCCTAACCTAACCTTTCACCCCAATTTTCTTAATTTCAAAGGATGTGCATTTAATATTATGACAGCAATCTCCCTTGATTTCTTTTTAATAACATCGATTTCCATATCAACTGTACATTTCTTGATTGCAACTTGACATGAGCTGCTTTTTTTGCCAAACCATTTTTTTTAAATCTTTCTACTCTGTTCCCTTGCTTCCAATACTCATTTTAAATCTGGCTACTAGCAACCAGTAATATTCATACCACAATCTGACTGCTTCTCTGCAGTAAAATTCCCTCTAGCTCGGTATATTAGCCTGTAATATTCAAAATCAGGCTCACACAGAGTCTCAGGACAGAGACAAAATGTAGCCAAATTCTTTGGTAGTATATAACCTACATAACACATATAGCCTCTAGTTTAATTACCATTGGGCTCCTCCTTCCCACAAGAAACCTCATGAGCAGAGCCTTAGCTCTTCACACTCTTCTAGGAATCAGCATTCTAGTTTTCTGTGCTCTCACTTGAATCTCTCATTAAGCTATGCTTACAGTGCTCTAACTTTTCTCTAGTCTTCTTCTCTAAATATTTTCAAACTCTTCCCATAAATCACTTCAAAAGATTTCTAAACCACATCATTAGGTATAATCATAGCAGTGTTCACTTCTGATTCCCAGTTTTCTCATACAGAAAAACGTGATATCTGTTTATAACCAAGTGATAATGTAATAGGCAAACAAGTAGTTGTTAACTATTTAATTAACCTGATAAAATATAAAGTCAATCTGTAGTTCCTTTTGTAGGCAGCAAAAATTCCTAGTTACTGCCATTAGTATGAGAAATTCATCTGTACATAATAGAAAAACAAATGCATTGTTTTGTAATGAATTATATTTTGTTTACACCAATTTCATTTACACTAATTTCAATTTACACCAATTTCATTTACACCAATTGGAGTTTTTTTTTAATAGAGCCTCTGAGTGTGGTTTTGTTCCTATGGTGGTACTGAAATTTAAACTCAGGGTCTCATACTTTGTTTAACTTTTTCACTTGAGGCTGGTGCTCTACCACTTGATCTACACTTTCACTTCTGACTCATTGCTGGTTAGCTGGAGATAAGAGTCTCTGGGATTTGTCTGTTTGGGACAGAGTTCAGATCAAGAAATGGGATGCTCAAATCTCAGTTTCTTGAGTAACTAGGATTAAAGGCACCTCACATTTGATCCACAGGTGCCTTACATGATAAAAGATTTTAAGAATAATAATTTTACTGCATGTTGTTATTATTTGTGTGTATGCATGTGTGTGTGTACATTTATATGTATGTGAGGGGTGTGCACATGTGTGTGCATGAATGGTGGTTTGGGTGTGCTTATGTGTATGTAGTATATGCATGTTCATGTGCATACACTGTGTGAACATGTATATGTATGAAGGCATTTTGTGTGTGTGTGTGTGTTATGTGCATATGTGTGAGAGTATATGGTATATGTACGTGTGCACATTTGGATCACTTCACCTCACCATTACTCCCTTGAGCACTGCTATACACATAGTGAGATTATGCTCCACAATTGTACAATTGTAATGCTGCCAAATGAGCACAAATTACTAATGGTTATATTAAATGTTAAATTCCTTATTTGGAAGCCAAGAACACTTGGTTCTAAAGGAGCTGATGCAATAGTTCTCAAGCTATGCTGGAGACTTCTACTTGCACTTAAGATGAGACAATCTTCCTATCACTGACAGTGTCCTCAATTATAGGCACAAATTCAGAGATTGTTGATCAAATGGGTATTGGAGATTTCTGTCTCTGGAGATTCTACTCAACACACTGAAATAATAACTTAGCCCACACTCCCTGTTCTCATAGCAATGAATAATTGGCTCTTTAAGCACACTGTGCACCTTAATAAAACATCACAGATTAATACTTAATGCACTTTGAAAATCAAGTGTTCCCAAAGAAATACACAGGAGGAATATGATACTTTGGCTAAAATAATAGCAAAGCAAAGCAAAACAAAACAAAAACCTTGGGAATCACTGAGGTAGGCTTCTGGTAACTTCTTATTGAAATAGTCTTGGAATTTAACACTTTTACTGATGTTAAGACTAGGATCTAAGTAATAGATTAGCAATCACTGTTAATTTGTTGCATTTTAGTGTGAAGTTTTGTGAACTACTTTTACAATGTGAATGACTGTAGATATATCTGAAAGACATGTTAATGATATTTATAATGAATTATTGCTGAGGATGTTGGTACATTCCTATAATCCTAGCATTCTGGAGGCTGAGGCAGAAGCATATAGCTAATGCAAGGCTAACCTAGACTACATAGTGATATACTGTCTCAAAAATATCAGAAACAAAAGAAATAAAGGCAAAACATATGAATAATAATTTGAACTCAAATATTATTAATCAAAGATGGTTAAAATGAGTTGTGAGTAGAATACAACAGGAAACAACATGAGCTGTTTCCCATATGGATCCAACCAGTGACAAGAATTCAAGGTCAGAAAAGCTATTGACAACCACAGACTAAAAGTGTATACCTGATTAATTAGTTGTAATTACTTCATTCTGAAAATTATATATGTGGTAGCTTGTAAATGGAAAAATAGGTCAAAGCACATTGACATGGCAAGGAAAAGAATTATCAGTAACTGACATGAAAGAGATCCAGAGTGGAGAAAGTAAAGATGGTTGAAAGGCTTTTATTTGCTGCTATAGGGCATAATCAACAAGGGCATTAATCCACAAAGTGAAATACATTCAGATCCTGTGACCCAGCCATGGATCTGACCTTTTTAATCTGTGTGCAAAGGCAGCAGATAACCTATATAGGGGAGTAGGAGTCATTTCAAGTTGGTTTACCTCATTGGTTCTCCTTACTGATATAGTTGATTACACAAAGAGATAATACAAATTATAAAAATGACTTACTTATTTACCTTCTTCTCTTTATTCACTCTCTTTCTGAAGGATGGTTCTAATACATGGTTATATATTACTTCTAAATGCTTCTGAAAATAGCTTGTTTATGTGGATAGAAAATTAAAAGCCACTCTTGAAAGCAATATTTTATAATATGGAAATGACACCATCAGTCACAAAAATATCAAGGTTAAAATAAATAAATTAGAAATCAGTTATTAAAATATTTTATTTCTTTAGAGGTATAAACTTGTCATATATATATGAAGTTTTTCTTCTTTTGGTCCTAGAGTTTGAATGTAAGGCTTCACTACACAGGCCTTTTAGCACTTGAGCCATGGCCCAATTCCTTTTGTGTTTTGTTTATTTTTCAGAGTTAAAAAAAATCTCACTTTTGTTTTTAGTTTGGGGCTAGCCTTGGAGATCTTCTTACACATGCTCCCTCATTGCTTGGATGACAGTTACACACTTTTACCCCTGACTTGTTGACTGAGACAAGGGTCTCAGCATTTTTCTGTAGCTGGTCTCAAATTGAGATCCTCCAGATCTTGTGTCCTGAGTAGCTAGGATTACTGGTTTTATAAGAGGTACTTAAATGGCTGCTTTGTGTTGAGAAATACTGACTTTTTACTTGGTCCCACAAATTAAAAGCAGGGTAAAATCCATTCACTCCTACATTCACTTTGAAATTACATTGAGCTCCAGAAATGACAGGGCTAACCAAATAAGCATCTAGTGATGCAAGGCAAACTGCCTTGACAGTCGATCCTTTCTTATCATTTTATAGCAGAAGGTGAAACTTCCCCAAGGGAAGAGAAAAGTCAAAAGCTCAGGACAGACCACCTGCCAAGCAACAGTGACCCGGTGGCAGGGACTGACTTGTTTCTTCTTCCCTCCAAGGATAAATGGTACAACTTCTTAGGAATTCTTTCTGAGACAAAATCTGAGATACTGCTCAGCCAGTCCACACCTATAACTGAGAATGTTTCATGATTGTGGAGAACTCTCCCCACTTTCCCTGAGTTCTTTGTGTATAACACCCAAGGCTTATGTTTGTACCCCAAAAATAAATAAAACTAAGCATATGTCTTCTTGTACCATGTAACAAATTTCCTTTCTCTGTTTCTCACCAGTTTTTAAAATTTGGCAAATAGGGGAGAGCAGCAAGACATGATATGTGCACCACCTGTGGTTTGGGCCTGAAAACTCTGCTTTCAGACTGTACCTCTGTTTCCAGCCTGTAAACTCTTATTTAATGGGAGACTAGAAAATATTTAATAGTCAATAATAAAAAATATATTTCTGACTATAGAATCATGGCTTATTTTAGCAGTCTTTTTTAAAAAAAGGAATTAAGAAAGGATGAATTTATACCAGGCAACAGTTGGAAATTAATAATGATAATAATAAATAATAGTAATAATAGTAAATAAATAATAGAATGATGAATCATACACTCCTCAAAAAAAGAAAAAAGACTAACTTGAAGGTAACAATCCAAGAGTTTAAACTGGGTTTGCCCTTTGAGCAAGGCTGGTGACCATGTTGGTCTCAATTACAGGACAGATTAGCTACCACATACTTTACTTAAGTGATCACAGAGAATTGCCAGCACGAAAAAGGCTTCAAATCTACACAAGCTTGGTTGCTTATCACTGAAGACCTCATCATAATGAGCAGGTCCCAGCTTTACACTTATGTAGATAACAGCAATTACATCTCTGATTGCTGTACTGGAGTTTGGAAGGACATCCAGGGGCACAGGAACAAGGTGGCACTGGGGTCGAGGAAAGCTCCATACCATCCTGCCATTCTGGGCAGCCACACCAGGTTTCCCAAGGTTAAGAATCTAGACCTTGATTCTAATCACGCAGTTTTATGGAAGGGAATTACCATACACTGGCAGCATGGTAACCATGAGATTCTTGTACGCTAGATGCTAAGGACCTTGAAGGTTGCCTGTAAATTTTTAGACAGTATAGAGTTCAAGTTCAGATTTGTCCTCCAAAACTATTATTTCTGGAGAAAAATCTCTGATAGTTATAGACTAACAAGGGCAGGTCCAGCTTTTGTGGTGCCTGAAGTTTCTGTAAGTTGGACTACTTATTTTCAGGACAAAAATAAAGAATATAGACAAATTTAGGTGCAAACATAAACATATATTGAAAATGACCATACAAATCACAACCAATTACTGGATATTCGAAGTTTCCTGGTTTCTTCTGGTATCTCCCAGATAATTTACTGGAAACCTCAGCTAGCAATATTCCATATTCAGATAGCCCTCGCTACCTGCCTAACCTACCAGGAGGCCACTGACACATTGAACAGGCTCACAGAAGCACACCAGGGAGAATCCCCTGCTCCTATAGCAACCTGAGAAATGTGCCTGCCTCTTGTTCCTGCATTCCTCTTAGCCTCTACTATTTGCAAAATTGAAATTGCGGTTATTTCCTTAGGAAGTTCACAAGATAGCTGCAAACAGCTGAGATGAAGATCGAGAGACTTGGAGAAGATTAGCAAACCCCAATCATAATCTCTTTATGTATTTTGTTTTCCTCTAACCTTTAATCCTATAAAACTGAAGTCTTCAGTAAAAGAAGAAACTTACACACAGAGACACATACTCAAATTTTAAAATGTCTGGAGAAAACTCATGTGACTATAAGTGAGATATAAATACAAGCCAAGGACTTAGGGCTGCAGAAGCCAGAATAGATAAGGGAGGCAGACTCATTCTCTTATTGGTCCAGAGGGGCACTATCCTGCTCAAATCTAGAGTTTAGACTCCTGCCCTTTGGAGCTGTGAGAAAGTTAGTTTTTGTTTTCCTACTTGCCACCCCTATTTGTTTGGCACTTTGTACCATTCCTTGCCAGCTCAGGAAGCAAATAAGCCGTTTACTGCTTTTTTATGGAAAAGGATTACGATCCTGAATTTCTAGGAACTTCACCTAGCCACAATAGCTAATCACTCCAGACTGCTCCTTTAATATCTTTGTTTTGGGTCTCTTCACCTTCATGAACAAATCCAAAAAATCTGTTCCTAACAGGGAGCCAAGTAGTCTCTTTAAACCAAAATGGGGTATCTGGAGCTGGATGGCCTGAATACCAACCCCAACAAAGCTGAACTTATTAATGAAGCAAAACTGAGGGCATCATTTTCCTTAGGAATTAGACATTTCCCACCTGGTCTCTCTCCTGATCCTAGAACTGACCCAAACTCCTAAACTTGGTTCTCCATTCCTACAGTGGCAAAATACTAATTTTGCAAATGTTCTTCCAAAGGTATTTTGTGGGTTTTTTTTTGGGGGGTGGGGGAGGGTCCGGTCGTGGGAACTGAACTCTGGGCCTAGGTGCTGTCCCTCAGCTCTTCAACTCAGGGTTAGCACTCTGCCACTTGAGCCACAGCACCACTTCCAGCTTTTTTCTTTTTGCTTATGTGGTGCTGAGGGCCTCATGCATGCAAGACAAGTGCTCTACCATTGAGCCACGTTTCCAGCCCTTCCAAAGGTATGTTAAGACATCTAGGTCAAGTCTACTGCACATTCTCCTCCTTAGCATCTGATGTGTGTCTTTGTGATAAGTAGAGTGAACAATACTTTTTTCTTGGCAGCAACTGGAGTTCCATTAGAGGAGACCCGTAAAGGAGCTGTAGAATAGTCCCTGCCTTCACCTACTCCTCTCTTCTTCCAGTCTGCACAGAGAACATTTGCTTCCACACTTCCATTCTAAGACATATACCATGCCTAAAACTAATAAATAATACATATTGCTTTGTTTGCCAATTAAGTCAGTGTGGGTGGAAGAATTTTCTAATGGAGACCACTGGAGGAATTTGAAAGTGGGAAGAGAAGGGTAATGATGTGTCACTTGTTCTCACTGCTCGTGATGCAAGAAAGGCCACTGGAGACTCCAAAAGCTCTTTAAATAATTTCTCCATGAGGCAAGGGATACATGATTTTAATTATCACAGTCAATATGAATAAGGTAGAATTTATTAAATTATTCACTTGGGCAAGGTGTGGTACTGATATTCCTGCTAATTTTCACATTGAGGCAGTAGAATGAACATGCAATGGCTTCAGGAATCAACTTTAGAATTCAGGTAGAGCCTGAGCTTTGTGAAAATGGAGCAATATAATCATGGTTCCATGAATTGTAACTGGAAGAGCAAAGACTAACACAGGCTTTATTGCAACAACAAACAAACAATAAAAAGTGTGCTTCTATTTGTTTTCAATCAACTTGTTGTGAAATAAACACATAATTTTTAAATGAGACCTAGATTCTCTTCTCCTTTGTTTTCTTCTTTATCTCCCTATTCCAACTTTTCTCCTTCTCCTGCTCCTCTTTCTCTATAGTGGCACTAGGGTTTGAACTTAGGACTTCACACATGCTTGACTAACTTGCTTTGCTTGTGTTTTACAATGTGAGCCACATCTCCACCTCTGCTTTTAGCTGTTAAACTAAAGATAGAATCCCATGTACTCACTCCTTCTTATCCCCTACCTCCAGACTTTCTTTCCACTGAAATCCTCTGGGCCTCCTATTAAGCTAAGATTTCAAGCATGAACCCCAGACACCCAGCTTCAAGTTTCTACTAAACTTAAATACTGTATAACTTTGAAAAACATAGCACCTATGCATAAGGTTTGTCTGGGGCCGTACTTCAGAGGTTTCAGGCCATGCTTACTAGGCTCTATTGCTTCAGGCTGATGCGAGCACAGAACATGGTATCAAGAGTGTATACCAGAGAAGGCAGCTCACTTCATCAAAACTGGGAGGCAAGAAAAAAAAAGATAGGAAGTGCTGCCGTTTAAATACTCCCACCAGGCCACAACCCCAATGACCTAACTTCCTTCCATCAGGCCCCAAGCCCAAAGATTCCTCTACCACTAAATAGTGTCACAGGCTGATGACTAAGCCTTTTGACACATAGACTTTAAGGGAGAATTATTCAAACTACAGCAACCTACAACTGTTCCCTACATAGAGAAGTTATGGTATAAATATTGCCCAATGTATTTATTATATTTAAATGAGTTTCAATTTTGCCAAATGAAAGTGTACTAACAATATCTACTTTAATGATTCTCAGGATTCAATGAAATAAGAGCTAAAAAACTTAATATATGGTTTACTTTCATTAAACATCACTTTATGTATTCTTTTCTTCTTGTCTCTAGGACTTATATTCTTAAACAAGAAGTAATCAGAAGCACTTGATGTCTATGTTAATATTGAATAACTTTTCTATCATGAAAAAACTTAGAAAAGAGAATCTACTGTGTTATACTTCACCTATTCTGTCAAAGTAAATAGCCTGAAAAACTATTTACTTATACAAGATTATTGAGTTGTATGTTGAGATTACAGAATGAAACTAACAATATATCATGCATAATAATTTCATCAAAAAAGAATATCAACATAAATAGAACCTTCTTATGTATGAAAGAGGAACTTTTCCCCCCTTTCAATAAATAAGAAAATTTGAGTACATCAGCAGGTAAATTAAAAAAAAACACCAATACGAATTTAGTTGAATTTAAAATAAGATGAAGTGAAGAAAACACATTACTTGACTGGAAGTTGCAGATGACACTGGTGTTTAGTGAAGTTGCTTAAACAAGTTACTCCAATGCCCTGCTTCAGCTAAAGGAATAAAGGGTACATGTTCTCATGCTGACACTAATTACAGACATAATCCTTTCATGGTGCTCCAGTATGCAATTGTCTCTATGAGCATTACTTTCTTTCTCTTAACACTGTTCTTACTGCATCAGTCCATGACATTCTGTCCTTTCTGTATATCAAGGGAGATTGCACTCATTCTGTATGTACAACTTGAAGAATAGCAGGAAAATTGGCATTATTTTCTCTAAGAACTTAAGCAACTAAAATATATTGGTAATGAAAAAATAATAATTAAGACCCAAGTTCACATTGAGGAGAACTTACAAAGGAAAGGAAAATCTAAAAATAAAGACAAGGTTGAAGAGTGTAGCAGTCACCTGTTGCAGCAAAAAGAATGTGTGTGATTTTCTTTTCTTTTTTTTTCTTTTGTATAATCCCAGCATATGTGCCTTTCTGTGGAAAAATAATACATGCTAGAAAATATAGTTTATTAGTGGATGCAGTCTTGAGCAAGGAGGAAGTTAGCAATTTTCATTGATGGTGGTGATGGCAAGAAGAAAGGAGTAACTGCCAAAGTGGGTCATAGAATAGTCAGAGATGAATGCAGCAGACATGAACCTCTTTTCTTCAGAAAATTCGAAAAGAAAAGTGCTATAATTTCTGGGTCTCCATTACTTTGACAAATTTTAATTAAATTACAAGAAAAATCAAATTATCTGTAAGGCTATCCTTGATCAGGATCAATATACAAGTTTTCTTTTATTGTGTAACATTTAACACAAATTTAGGTTCTTAACAAATCACATTGTAAGGCTTTCTATGACCCCAGGTGCAGCTATAATCATGTACTTACAGGGGAGCATTCTCATCTGGAGGACTGACAGGTAAAGAATGTGCTCATTGGTATGGTTGGTAGAGTTCATTTTCTCTAACTGTGACTGAAAGTCCTGGAGAGTCGCTGGCTATAGGCCATGTGGCTTGAATATGTCTAATTACTTTAGTAACCCAGCAAGGAGAAGCTTTCATCTCCAGAAGGGCCCATCTTATCTTCTAAGAGTCTTCTCTGGTTAGGCCAGGTCCTCTGAGGATGCCTTCTCTTGCAATTAACTATCAGGGCTGGGAAGGTGGCTCAGTGGTAGAGCACTTGCCTTGCATGCATGAGGCCTTGGGTTCGATTCCTCAGCACCACATAAGCAAAAAGAAAAAAAGCCAGAAGTGGCACTGTGGCTCAAGTGGTAGCCTTGAGCTGAAGAGCTGAGGGACAGCACCCAGGCCCAGAGTTCAGGCCACATGACTGGAAAAAACAAACAAACAAAAAATTAACTCAATATCAACAGATTTGGGGACATAATTGCATCTGCAGAAGCATTCCACCTCACCTATATTCTATTGGCTAAAGGCAAGTCACCGGTCTCAGGGATGTCTGAGAGGTGGTGGTTATACAAGATGTGAACACCAGATGCTTGTCTCAAGGGCCTCTTTAGGACTTGCCACCAGAAGGTGGAAGCAGATATCAAACCTGAAACCAGGGCATCCAGTAGTGGTTATAAAGACAAGGCAGCTACATGTTACACAATTGTTGTCTCTCTACCAGTTGCAGATTCAGACCTGTAGTTACCTATATATACACATAAAATACTTCAAATTTCATGTTTAATTTACATTAAAAGTCTATCTAAATAATTGAAGGTAATAAAATACAAAGAAATAAGAAATAATAAAAATAGCAAAATATAAGAAATGTAGGAAAACTGTTTTTTTCTTGCTTCTTAGATCTTTTTTACTTGTTTCACAAAAAGAAACCCATTTCATTCAATCCAGGGAGGGGCATGTGTGTGTATGCCTGTATGTATGCATGTGTGAGTGTGTTTGTGTGTTTGTGTGTGTGTACTTTCAAGCATGTTTGTTTATAACTATCTATTGCATAAATGAAAGGAAGAAAATATTAGAGATTTTATCATTTTTATAAGTAACTAACACAAGTAGAAAACACTTAAAAATCATTCCATATCCATATGGAAAAAGAATTAAAAACACATTCAGAAACCAGGGCAGGAAGGAAGATGGCAGATTATAGACATCCACCACAATCTCTACAAAGTTTTACATCTCTACAAAGTTGAAACAAAACACTGCTTATCCTCCTGCAAGGAAGAAGTCGCACATAGTCAGTATACAACAAAGATAACTCTATATACAAGTGTATATCAGCACTACTCATTCATAAAGATATAGTATCAGTCTAGGTGCCTCAAAACAGATGAAGGAAGAAAATTTGTTGTGTATGCACAATGAAAGCATCACTCAGCCATAAAGAACAAAATTATGCCATGTTCAGAAAAATGGGTGCAACTAAGGTCATCTCATGCTAAGCAAAATAAACCAGATTCAGAAAAATAAATACTACATATTTTCTTTTATATGTGAAATCTAGTCTTTTTAAAAAGTCATGTAAGTAGATAGGGCTCATTTTGGAGAGGGAGAAAGCCTTTAGCATAAACAAGGAAACAAGAAAGGGTGATAAAAAATAACAATATGAAAACTGGGCACCCATGGTTCATACCTGTAATGGTAGCTTCTCAGGAGGCTGAGATCTAAAGATCTTGGTATGAAATTAGTCAGCCCAGGAAAATCTGTGAGACACTTGTCTCCAATTAACCACCAGAAAACCAGAAGTGGAGCTGTGACTCAAATTGCTAGAGCCCTATCCTTGAGCCCAAAAGCTCAGAGACAGTGCTAGGCTCTGAGTTCAGGCCCCATGACCATCACCAACAACAACAAAAAAGAAATAACAGTATGTGTTATGTTATAATGAAATGCATTATCTTGAGCAATTGCTAGAAAATAAAAATTGCTCTTCTCTACTGGATGGCAGGATCTAATTGGTTTCTAAATAAATTGTATTTAGAATTTACAAATAAATTTCTAGCCTAATACTATTGTATTTATAAATTATTATAACTTATAATGCATAATTTAGACATTTCTAAATTATTTTAATTATTATAGATAATAAAATAATTAATAATAATGACAAATAATAAGAATAACTATTTTAAACCCAAGTTCATTCATTTTTTCTGTTATTAGACAACATAACATATAAAGAAAGCAGGATGCAGTATTTTTATATTATTTCAATATATAATACACATTTCATATTTCCTAGTTTTGTCATCTCAAGTGACTGGATCTACTTTTTTTGAAAATCCTGTTTCAGAAAAGAATCAAGTTCTTCTGACTTTGAGCCAAATCACTTCAGAAGGCAAGCTCTATCTTCAGGAATTTTTTGTTGAAAAGTACTTTGGAAGTTCTTTGTCTTTTTTTGGTATTTGTGTTTGCTTTCCTATTTTCTTGCTCTTCTTCATAACCCTATAGTTATGAACAAAGCTACAATGCAGATTACAATCCAGACATCTAATTGTCAAATAGATGAACAACTAGGGAAATCCTATCCCTTCCAAAGCTGTTCCTATTATGACCTGGATAGCCTCTAAAGAAGGCTCCTCCAGAATCTGCCTGGTGCTCACTGCATGGAGTTACCTTGTCATCCAGGTTCTCTGTGTGACCAAGGCTAAGCCATGTGCTGTTTCCATAGTGTAACTATAAGCCAGTTAATACAAGCTGCCTGAGTGGTCTGGAGTTGTACAGGTCACTCTGTGTCCTCAAGTACCTCAGAAACTCAGAATATAAAGAGCCCTGATTATGAGGGTGGTCTCTCTCACTTGTTGCTTTCCACAGGTTGTTTTTAACCAGGATTGTGGAGCTTTCACAGCAAATGAGCTCCTCAACCACTGTCTTCATTTTTCAGTCTGATGAAATACTGTAAAATGTCACAAAACATGAGTCTAAAAACCAAGTACTTGAATGGATCTCTATCAAATGGTTTCCCATTGGTGTTTTACTGTGGCCTACCAGCAGTGTGGAAAGCAAGCAAGCATATTATCTGAACTATACCACAAATGGAAATCCATAAGCACTGAGGTAAGACTGAATGTACACTAAGGATGCAAGAACATCCCCATGTCCAGGTGCACAGGCAGAATATGTACTAAATCATGCTACTGGTGGGAAAATAAACTGGAGGTCTAGGTGTGATATGCTGTTCTGTTGTCCCTAGTCAACATCAGTGGATACTGAGTCTACATCTGTGGAAAGTTGTGTGTTTAAAAGTCAGGCTTTACATATCACCACAAAGAATGCAAATTACTGAGCTGGAGAGCTGTCTCTTTCAGTCCATTGAGAACTCTTTCTTGCTGGGTGATGGTGGCTCATGCCTGTAATCCTAGCTACTCAGGATGCTGAGATCTGAGGTTTGTGTTTCAAAGCCAGCTTGGGCAGAAAAGTCTACGAGACTCTTATCTCCAGTTAAACACCAGAAAACCAAAGTGGCACTGTGGGTCAAAGTAGTACAGTGCTAGCCTTGAACAAAAGACGTAGGGACAACACCCAGGTCCAGAGTTCAAGCCCCATAACACACACCCTAAACACTATCTCTTGAAAAAGAAAAGCATTTGCTTTATGATTCCTCTTTTATTACTTTTTGCAAGAGCTACAATGGGTAACTCAAAAAAAACAAACAAATAAATTTGATCATATCCCCCCCCAAATTCTGATAGTGTTGTTCTTAACCTTTCCTCATAAAGCTTGTTGAAGTGAAATAAGGACTGAAAACTATGAAGCTCAAAGCTGAAAATCAATTGGAAAGAGTGATGACATCCAAAGTCTCTCGCTCCATCAGAAAACCTGATGGGAAAGCCTGCTGCCCTAGACTCTCCCATAGGTTGGCTGACAAAGAATAGGGAATGAGAATTTTAGAAAGCCTTGTATTTCCATTAAGAATAATTCAAGGATGGAGAAAATGGGACAAAAGAGAATATCATCAAAAGAGAATAATTTCCTTGTCCCTGGTAGCTCATGCATGAAATCTTAACTACTCTAGAGGCTAAAATCTCAGAATTACAATTTAAAGCTAGCCCAGGCAATATAGTCTAAAAGACTCTTAGCTCCAATTAAGTACATAAAGCTAGAATTAGAGCTATGACTCATGACAGAGCTCCAGCTTAGAGCAGAAAAAGCCAAGAAGAAGTTACTGAGTTCAAGACCCAGTATAGGCTTGAGAAAGAAAAAGCGAAAAATAATTCAAGTAAATTTCTGTTCTTTTAAAGTATTATATATGTCCAAAGCCAAAAGCCAATGACAGATGTCTGTAATTCTAGCCACCCAGGAACCTGTGATCTGGGGATGGAACTTTGAAGCCAACACTGGCAGGAAAGCCCATGAGACTTTTATCTCCAACTACCAAAAAGCCAGAAGTAGAGCTGAACATCAGCTGTAGAGTGTTTGCCTGGAGTAAAAGAACTCAAGGAAAGCACCTCAGTTCAAGAACCAGGACCTGCACACACACACACACACACACACACACACACACACACACACACACACACACACACACACACACACACACACACACACACACACACGCTCATGTGTTCAGATAAAACTATAGGTTTGAGACCTCATGCTTTAACTCAAGTAGTTCCTCATATCAGATTCCACCAGTCAATCCTCTATACCTCTATACCAAAATGCCAAATAGAGACATAGTGAAGGGTAGAGAAAGGAGATTTATTACATGGTACAGGCAATCACAGGAAGACAGCTCATCAGTACAACTTTGGTCTTTTTAGGGAATAGACATTTGCCTTAGGCTTAAATAGACAAGACACTGTGGGGCAGAAGCATCGGGCATGCATAATGATTAAATCATTGCTGGGTCCTGAGCTTTGACTGTTCCTTTATAGAAGTTATATTGTCTGTGTGAGAAGCAGTTTGTTTCATGTCCCTAGATGATTATTGGTAAATCTTCTCCTTTGTGAAGCCTAAATTGATTGCAAAGTGACTATAGGAAAGAATGTCTGAGATAAAAGGACAAGCTGTGAAATGTATGTGTTGTGGGGTGCTTTGTGTGTCCAGCTTTCATCATGTTCTTAGTTAATTCATGTGCCTAGCAAAGCAACATCTGAGCACCTTTACACAGTTTGCAAATGGGCTTTTTCTTCTTCCTTTTTTGTACTTAGTATTTTATTTCATTACAGTGAACTTAATCACATTTTGTATAAAGATTCCTGTCTTGCTCATTGAAGTACATTTATATATTTTATGCAAAAGTCTCTTTTAAAAAATGAACATGTATTAGCTGTACAAAAAAATATTTTATTGTGACATTCCATGCATGCATACACTGTGTCACAATCACTCCTCCCTGTCACAGTCTCTCACATCTCCACTTCGAACACAATCTGTTTTCACAATATCCATCTTCCTTTTTGGTATTCCCTTTTGGTGCAAGTACTGGAGCTTGAACTAAGGGCCTCCCATTCTCATTTGGATTTCCTACGTGTATGGTGTTCTATCACTTGAACAAGACCTCAGCTTCCATCTTTTTGCTGGTTAATTAGAAATAAGAGTTTGTAGACTTTCCTGCCTAGGCTGACTTTGAACCTTCCTCAGATCTTAGCCTCTGGGTAGCTAGGTATATAAGCATGATCCACCTATAAGTGTTAATATCCATCCTCTTTACCCTTGTTGGCCTAAACCCATCTCCTTACTACCCCCAAATATCCACATTTCTCTTTCTCACTCCTCCCTCTAACCTCTATTGATCAATAGCTTTTATTGAAGTTCCTTGTGCTGATTTCATGTTGCAGTATGCTTCAAAGCTATTCTTTCCTTTACCCCTTCCCTTCTTCTAAGTAGCTTTCTTCAAAGTAGCCTTTTAGTGAGACTCTTGTTCCATATTTCATCTATCTATCTATCTATCTATCTATCTATCTATCTATCTATCTATCTATCTATCTATCCATCCATCCATCAATCAATCATCTATCTGTCCAGCTAGTTATCTAATTATGTACACATGCATATATACATATGTACAGGTCCCTAAATACATATGTCTTTTAAGTTTAGTTTCCACAAATGAGCAAACACATTTGTTATGTTTTGTGCTTGGCATTTCTCACTCAATATCAAGTCCTCACATTCCATCCATTTTCTGACAAATGACATTTCAGTTTTCTTATGGTGTTTTGTTTTGTTTTTATAAAAGCAGCCAACTGCAGTCTCAAGGAAATTCAAGTCCTGTGTCTGGCAGCTTAAAGGAACAAATATCCCCTTTCAACTTATTTTCAAAAGAACTTATTTAGACTGGGCTGATGCCCTAAAGCAAGAAGGGATGAAAAACAAGACATGACTAGGGAGAGGAAAGGGGAGGGGAGGGACTGGAGGGAAAAGGAGAGGCGAGAAGAGGGCCAGAGGGTCTACCATTTCTCTCTTGTCTACCCAGCTCACAGCAACCCTATCTGAGTGGAAGGATTTTACATGAGTAAAAGGAAAGAGCACTTTCAGAAGGACTCTATGTAGAACTAAGACTCTAGGAATACTGCTAAGGGGACAGTTTTCTGAGAAAAGTCAGGCAGAGTAACTGAAAATGGTACCTACAGGAAGTTTCTCCTTCATTTGATATGGTGGCGGAAGTAAGGATGGAATATAATATTCCATTGGATACAATATTGGATTGTATACAATGGATAATATTCCATTGGATACAATATTGGATTGTATACAATGGATAATGAATGATTTTAAAGATATAAATGTAACTGTGATTTGTGGGGACAAGACTTCCCTGGTAATTAACTATTTTAGCTTCTGTAACTCTCTTTCTGTTGCTTTTTTATTTCCCTTCTCCTCCCAAATTAGAAAAATGTATATACAAGATGCAGGGTACCAAAATCGAATACAATGAAAACAGCGGTTCTACCATGGGGGAAGAACATATGAAAGAAACAAAAGAAATTGCATAGTACATTATAAGTACATTAAAAACAACGGCAACAAAGACAAAACCTCTTGTGTCCCTATCATGGGTTCATTTTGCTGAGCACCATCTTACATGGTCGTATGTGTATAACTTTTGACCTTTTCTACTTGTCTGGTAAGATTACCTAGAAATATACTACTTATTGCAAATAAGGAAAACCATGAGATTTATGTTTCTTTGGGCCTGGCTTATTTCATTTAATATAATTTTTCCAAGTCTTCACATTTCCTAACAAATGGGGCTGTGTCATTCTTTCTGATGGAGGCATAAAATTCCATTGTGTATATATACCACATTTTCTTGATCCATTCATCTACTGAGGGGCATCTGGGTTGGTTTCATATCTTAGCTATGATAAATAATGCTGCAATAAACATAGTTGTGCTGGTAGCTTTAGTGTGGTCTTGTTTGTAAACATTTGGGTAAATGCCCAAAAGTGGGATTGCTGGGTCATAGGAGAGCTCTATGTGGAGTCTTTTGAGGAACCTCCATACTGCTTTCCAAAGTGGTTGAACAAGTTTACACTCCTACCAACAATGCAGTAGGGTTCCCTTTTGGCCACAGCCCCTCCAGCATCTGTTGTTATTAGATTTATTGATTATAGTCATTCTAACTGGGATGAGGTGGAATCTCAATATTGTTTTGATTTGCATTTCTATTATGGCTAGAAAGGTTGAGCATTTCTTCATGTGTCTATTGGCCATTCTTATTTCCTTTTCAGAGAAGTCTCTCTTTAAGTCTTTAGTGCACTTATTTATTGGGGGATTGTTTCTTTGAGGATTGGTTGTTGGGGGAATTAATTTTTTTGAGTCCTAAGTATATTTTTGTTATGAGGCCTTTGTCCATTGTATGGCTAGTGAAGATCTTCTCCCAATCCGTGGGCTTTCTTCTATTGGTCTTGCTAGCTATGTCCTTTGCCATGCAGAAGCTCTACAATTTCATGCAATCCCTTCTTTTGATTGTGTTGTGTTGTGTTTCTGGGTCTTTAGTAAGAAAATTTCTGCTTGTGCCATGGAGCCCTAGAGTTTCTCCTATTCCTTCCTGTAATGTTTTAGGGTGTCTGTTTTAATTTCAAGGTCTATGATGCATTTGGAGTTGATGCTGGTGCCTTAGTTTTCTACAGGTGTTTAACCAATTTTGCCAACACCATTTACTGAAGAGTCTGTATTTCTTCCATTCTATTTTTTAGCTCCCTTGTTGAAGATTAGGTTGTTATAGGTCTGTGGGTTCATTTCTGGGTCTTCAGTCCTATCCCATTGGTCCTGAGGTCTGTTCTTTTGCCAGTACTAAGCTGTTTTGATTACTATGGCTTTGTAGTAGAGTTTGAAATTTGGTATTGATATTCCTCCAGCACTATTCTTTCTGCTAAGGATCATTTTTGCTATTCAGGGTCTTTTATTGTTCCATATGAATTTTTGGATTGCCTCTTCTATTTCATTGAAGATTGTGGTTGGGCTATTGATAGGTTTCACATTGAATTTGTAGACAGCTTTTGGCAGTATTGCCATTTTCACAATGTTAATCTTCCCAATCCAGGAGCATGGGATGTTTTTCTACTTCCTTACATCTGTTTAATTTCCTTTTTCAGGTTTTTAAAGTTTTCATAATAGAGGTTCTTCATTTTTTAAGTTAAAACCTAGGTATTTTATTTTTTGTGGGATTATTTCAAAAGGCGTTGCTTTCCTGATTTCAGCCGCGCTCTTCTCGTTATTGGCATACAGGTAAGCCATTGTTTTTTTTAGGGTTAATTTTATACCATGCTACTTTCCAAAGTTTTGGATCAGCTTGAGTAACTTGGGAGTGGAGTCCATGGGGTTCTTTAAATACAAGATCATGTCATCTGCAAAGAGGGAGAGTTTTATTTCATCTTTCCCTATTTGGATCCCCTTTATGTTTGCATCTTGTCTTATTGCTCTAGCTAGGCATTCTAATACTAAATTGAAGAGAAATAGAGAGAGTGGACATCCTTGTCTAGTTCCTAAATGTAAAGGAAATAGCTTTAGCTTTTCACCATTAAGTATAAGCTGGCTGGAGGTTTGTCATTCATAGCTTTTACTATATTGAGGAATGTTCCATGGATTCCTAGTTTTTCCAGAGCTTTCATCATAAAGGGGTGATGGACCTTGTCAAATGGTTTTTCTGCATCTATTAAAATAATCATGTGGTACTTTATCCTTGCTCTGGTTGATGTGATAAATTATATTAATTGATTTGCTATATTGAACCAGTTTTGCATCCCTGAAGTGAATCCTGTTTGATCATAGTGTATGGTATTTTTGATGAGTTGTTGAAGCCGATTGGGCAGAATTTTGTTGAGAATTTTTCATCAATATTCATCAAAGAAATGGGTCTATAGTTCTCTTTCTTTGATGAGTCCCTACTTGGTTTGGGGATGAGGGTTATGATGGCTTCATAGAGTTTGATAGTGAACTTTCACTTTCAATTTTATTGAAGAGTTGGAGGACTATTGGTGTGAGTTCTGCTTTGAAAGTCTTGTAGAATTCAACTGTAAATCCATCCAGTCCTGGTCTGTTCTTCGGTTGGAGAGCTCTTATTGAGGTTTCTATTTTGTTGCTTGATATGGGTCTGTGAAGTTGATTTAAATCATCTTGGTTTAGTTTGAACAAGTCAATATTCATCCATTTCTTTCTGATTCTCAAACTTATTAGCATAAATGTTTGAGAAGTATTCCCTTATAATGTTCTGAATCTTGGTTGTTTCTGTCGTGATGTTTCCATTCTCATCTCTGAGTTTGTTTGTGTTCTCTTTTTTTTCTGGTAAGATTTGCTAAGGGTCTGTCTATTTTGTTAATTTTTCAAAGAACCAAATCTTTGTTTTTTTGCTTCTTTGTTTTGTTTTGGTTTTTTTTTTTTTTTGGACTCTAATTCATTTAATTTTGATTTGATTTTAATTATTTGTTTCTGTCTGCTGGATTGGGGTTTAGATTGCTGCTCCTTTTCAAGGAGGTCCAGTTGCCTAGTTATGTTGTGGGTTTCAGATTTCAAAACTTGTTGATGTAGGAAATCAGAGCTATAAACTTGCCTCTGAGTACTGCCTTTACTATGTCCCAGGGGACCTGGTAGTTTCTGTGCATATTTTTGTTAAATATCATGAACATTTGAATTTCCTTTCTAATCTCTTCCATGACCCACTGGTGATTCAACAGTGTGTTGTTCAGCATCCATGTGTTACAGGATTTTCTTTGATGACTTTTGGTGTTGAATTCTAATTTTAATCCCTAGTGGTCTGTGAGAATGCAAGGCATAATTTCAATGTTTCTGAATTTGTACAAATTTTCTAAGTGACCTAAAATGTGGTCTATATTGGAGAATATTCCATGTGCTGTTGAGAAGAATGTGTATTCTGATGCTGCTGGGTGAAATATTCAGTAGATGTCTGTTAAGTCTAGTTGCTATATGCAGTTGTTTAGATCCAAGGTTTCTCTGTTGAGTTTTTGTTGGGATAGTGGTGTGTTAAAGTTCCCAACAATTAAGCCTGTGGATCTATGTAAGATTTGAGGGAAATAGTGTTTCTTTGATAAATTTATGTACTCAGTTATTTGGTGAATAGATATATAGAATTGTAATATCCTTGTGAAGAAGATATCCCTTAAGTAGTATGTAATGACCTTCTTTATCCCTTCTTGCTAATTTTAATTTGAATTCTATTTTATCTGATTGCAACTCCTGCCTTTATGGAGGCCATTTGCTTGATATATTTTATTCCAGCCTTTCATTTTCAGAATATGTTTGTTTTTGTGGGCAAAGTGTGTCTCATGAAGGCAGAAGATAGAAGGATTTCCTTTTTGATCCAACTAGCCAATCTATGTTGCTTAATTGGAGAGTTAAATCCATTAATATTGAGATCTAGAACTGAGAGGTGTTTGTCTGTTCCTGCCTTTTTATCCATTTTTTGTGGGGGCAGAGTACTTGACTGTTCTTTCTGTGATTATGTAGCTCTCTGTTTGTGGACCATTTCACTGCCAATATCCCATTCTTATTCATTTTCTATGTGTATACTGTCTTTGAGGATTTTTGGTAAAGCTAGTTTGGTAGCACTATATTGTTTCAGTTTTTCCTCACTGTGGAAGGTTTTTATTTGTCCTTCCATTATGAATGAGAGCTTAGGTAGATAATTATTCTTGGTTGGTAGTTATTTGTCTTTAGGGCATGGCATTCCATGCTCTCCTTACTTTCATGGTCTCTGCTGAGAAGTCTGAGATTATTCTGACTGGCTTACCTTTATAGGTGATTGATCTCTTTGCTCTTGCAGTTTTAATAATTCTTTCTTTAGTTTCTATTGATTCTTTATGGACTATAATATGACAATGGGATGTCCTATTCTGGTCTGGTCTATTTGGGGTTCTAAAAGATTCTTGTATCTGGATGGTTCTGTCCTTTTGTATATTTTGGAAGTTCTCTGCTAGTATTCTGCTGAATAAATTTCCTTATCCATTGGCTTCCCTGTCCAGGCCCTCCTCAATACCTATTAGTCTCAAATTAGGCTTTCTGACTGTAAGTTATAGCAATTATCTAACATGCTTCTTGGGTTTGTTGTGAATATCTGTGTGTTCTCTCTCTATGGAGTCTTCTGCCTCATACAGTCTGTCTTCTGCTTCTTCCCTTCTGCTTTCAAAGCTTCTTACTTTGCTATTTATCTCCCTTCCTTCTTGCTGGTCTTTCTTAATGGTGGCCAGCTCTTTATTGAGGTTTTCTTTTAAATCTTGCATAGATTGCCTTACCCCCTCGAGTTAGTTTTTGGACTTGTCTTTCCACTCCTTTAACTGGATATCTATCTTTTCATTGGACTCTTTCTCCTTCTGTTGGAGTTCCTTTATCTTTTTATTTGTGGAGAGTATGAAGTTGTTATTAATTTTTAGTAAGCCTTGTCACGTTCTCATATAGCCCAATGAAGGGTGTCTGTCTTTTCATTCAGCAGATTTACCAGTCATGCTTTTAAAATATCTTGAGCATTATCCTCTAGGTCATTCTGGGATTGCTCTATAGCTTGTTTATGTGGAGATGGAGTTAGGGTTAGTTGATTGGTCATATTTCCTTCATTTCTGCAGTCAGTTCTGCCCATTCAGAGACAAAGGCCACTCTAATATGACAATAGGACATCCTTTTAGGGCACAAACCAACCAAGTGTTGTGTAGGTGTATAGAAATTAGGATTTCAAAATTATGGGTAGGTGTTTCCCTATTTAGCTCTCTTTTTCTTTGCGTGGAGAGGGATGTTGTAATTCTGGGGTGAAGATCACGTGCAGTTATAACTTGTGAGACAATCTGGGATTCACTATTAAATAGTCTGAACCTTACGTTTAAAAAGATGAGCCCCTTGTGCTCAGTCAAAATGGAACCAAGTGTAAATTGGCTCAGATATAAACTGTTAGGGATCAATGCACTGAAGAAAATAGAGAAGGATTAGGATTGGAGAGATATGAGTTTAAGTTAAGAAGAAAAATTGGGTACAATGATGGTAGAGCACTAAGAACAGGTGAGAGGAGTATGTGTAGCTGGAAGAGAATAAAGATCTTGTTTCAGAGTGTAAGTGGTAGAAAAGAATTTGAAGAAAGATTATGTAAGAAATAGCTTGGAAATGTAGCTGAAATTAAGAAAAGAAATTATATACATATATGTATACTTGGGAGACTTGCTGATATTAAATAAAGTTTTATTGAAAGAGTATTGGAAAGTTGATTAATCTAAGATAATTCCTGTAATTATTATGTTTACATACATAGAAGGCCTTACTTTGTGTATAGAATTAGACACGTTACCTCTGATGGAATAGTAGTACAATGTGGATAGAAATGAACAGGAAAGAGTGAAAGGAAAAAAATTAAAATGAGGAAATTGAAAAGTGGAAGAAAAACTAAATAATAGTGAAAAATAGAAGATTTAAGTGAAATAGAAAATCCTAAAAATACAACAAAAAATAACACAAAGAAACAAAAGCAAACAACAAACAATCAAACATATAAATAGCAAAACTAAAAAATATAAAGTGAGATATTTTTTACTTGTTTGGGGTGTTTGAGTCTCCACGTAGTCCTCTAAGCCAATTCTTGATAAAACCTTGTATGCCTTCCAATAGTCTGCTTTCCTTGAGGCTTGCTTGGATCCATATGGTCTTTTGTCAAGGTAGGGTGACAGCTACCTAGAATCCCACTCTCAGGCCTGATGGTATGGTGTTGGGAGGATTCCAATTTGTACTATGCTATCACAAGCATGGAGCTGTGTTCCCAAGTATCCATAGGAAGTTTAGGAACAGAGCTTAGATCTGTGTTTACTTCTGATGTGATCCCTTCCTTTTGGGTAGAGGCCTGGTCAGAGGACTTTGGGACCCTACAGAGAATTGTCACCCCCAGGGAGTGGATCCAGTTGGATTACTCACAAGATCTGTAGCTGATGGTGTGCTAGACCATAGAGCCTGTGTTGTGGCAGCATGACAGTGTTGGCAGGTCCTCACTGGGAGGGACTGGTCATTGACAGGACCAGTCGTGGGGGGCGCGGGGAATGTCTGCAGCAGCTGATGGGGAGTCCGGGTGCTGGAAAGATGAAGTGGAGCTTAGGATAGCTGGCTGTGGTAGGCAGTGGTGGTGCTGGGCTGAAGCAGCATTTGTGGGTGGCAGTGAGCAGCCTTGGGGGCAGCTGCTGTGTCAGTGGGGTATGGCAGGGCCACCTAGTTCGGTGGATGGTGCCATCCACAGCAGATCTGAACTGTGCTGGCAGTGGTGGTGAAGGCACAGGGTCAGCAGAGCCCACAGAGTGAGGCCCTGGTGGCTGTGGGAGCTGAGGATCATCAACTGGTATTAGCAGGGAGGAAGCAGGCCCCAGCATAGCGCTGAGTGGGTGGGGCGATTGGCCTTTGGGTCTCGGATTAGCTGAGGCTGTGGTGTCCTGGGGGCCATGCTGCAGGCATGGGACCTTCCATTGGCTCCAGCCACGATTGGGGGGCACTTATGCGGCAGTTGCAAGAGCAGTGTTTGCTGAGTCTGCTCCACCTCTGTAGCCTCCCAGCGGGCAAGCTGAAGCCAGGCTCCCTTGACTCCAGAATCTTCACCAGTTTCTCTCCTAACTTCCCGCGGGTCTGGTTTTGAGCATTTTCTTCAGTTTTTGGATGCTTCTCTGCTTAAAATCTGCAGAAAATCTCAGAGCAGCATGCAGCTGCAAGGTCCTGTCGCTCAGCAGGGGACTGTTTCTCTTTTCCCCTTCCTTGTTTGCCTGTTGGGATATTCCTTTTTTGTAGTAGGAAAAGTCTTTAAATATTTAGAGTTTGATTGGAGTGGGTCTCTTGAGGTAAAGTGTGTGCTGTGACCCTAGATCTTAGTTTGGCCAAAGACATGTAGTAGGACTACTTGTGAGAGCATTGCCATCTTGAATCCCGCTGCCCCGCCCCCCCCCACACCCTTTCTGCTGTTCTTTCAACAATGCATGCCCTAACCAAACTGAGCCATCAACTTCCTTTGTTTTATTCCCCAGCTTCCTGCCAGCAAAAATTTGGCAGGAAATTTAAACTTTAAAGTTCAAATTTCTTGTAGCAATAATTGTCTAAAACCAACACCTAACTTCTCCTTTCCCTGCCCCATCCCAAAATGCTTAAAAGACAAAGTTGATTGGCACTTGGGGCCATTTCTGAGGATCCTGACTCCAGATATAGTCCTGGCACCAGTACTTTTTGCTCAATAAAATCTTTTACATTTTCACTGCAGACTGAGTGGTCTCACTGCCCATCCACCCTAGAACACTTTGAGGGGAAACAGAATGGCCAAGGGTAGAGACAGATAGCATAGTTAAGCCACCGAATAGGAAATACATGTCCTAGTTAATGGCTTGTAGAGCTTCAAGTATCTCCTACAAAGGGCACCAGGAGACAATACCACAAAGAAAAAGACTTGAACACACTTCATGATGGATATAGATGGCTCATGGTAATTATGGAATGCCTAAAGCAGGCAGATCACAGTTCAGAAAGAAGGGAAGATCTATTCTAAAAATGTCAGTGACAAAAAGGGCTATATGTATGGCTCCCATCACCCTAAGAAGTATGAGGCCCTGGGTTCAAATGCTAGTATCTCCAAATAAAAAAAAAATGTGTCTATTTGCTGATAGCAAACATATTAGTAATGTTAAACAACATTGGCTTAGAGACCAAAATTTAAAAATTTTATATCCATTACAACACTTGATTTGTATATCTTTGTAGTATTATTGCTCCTCTGTTACTGATATTATGCACTGAAGAAGACAATTGTGAAAGTGTGAAATATTACATAATACAAAAGTGAATGAAGCTGGGAGACGGTTGTTCACACCTGTGATCTTAGCTACTCAGCAGGCTGAGATGTGAGGATCGCAATTCAAAGCCAGCCCAGGCAGGAAAGTCCGTGAAACTCTTATCTCCAATAAATCACCAGAAAACCAGAAGTGGTGCTGTAGCTTAAGTGGTAGAGCGCTAGCCTGGAGCTGAAGAGCTGAGGGACAGCTCCCAGGTCCAGAGTTCAAGCCCCATGATGGACAAAAAACAAAAAAACAATGAGAGAGCAGGAGCCATACTCAAGATCTTCAAAGTATAATTTCTAAAGCTTTGGTCCTGTACTAGACTGGTTCCCCCTGTATATATTTCACTTTGTTTTAGACTCTGAATATTTATTTAGCAGTTTTTACAGGAAATAAGCCATATCACATTATCATAATAGTATTTCTTTACCTGACATTTACAAAATATTACATTCAGGCAGAATGTTTTTTGTTCTTACTTTTTTGTTATTGAAAGCAATTGGAAGTAAACACTTGGCTTAAAACCTGGAAGAGAAACATTTTGGTTTCAAATATCATGGTCATGCAGCTTCTAAGTGGGTCAGACACAAATAATTATGTCCAGTATCTTCAGTGGCCTAAATCCAGGACTCCCACAGGTACCAAAATCCACAGAGACTCATTTCTTATATAAAACTGTGCAGTGCTTGTGGTAAAATAAGCCTATCCTGCCATATTCTGTACATCATCTCTAGTTTACTGAAGATTATCTAATACAATGTAAATTCTGTGTATAGATTCACATCTATTCAGTATAGATGCATCTTCTTTGGAATGTTTTCAATCCTCTGTTGATTGAATACATGGTGGTGGAACCCATGGATGTACAGACCTTGCTGTGCCACTGTGGGGCCATGAAACTCAAGTAAGAAGGCTGAGCCTAAATAAATTATTTGCAGCCATCCTGGTGCCTAGGCATGAAATGGGACTATCCACCCAGGTAGGTGGCCTAGAGGTGAGAAAAGCCATCCTTTGAAATGCAGATGCCTAACTCAAGGTGAGCTAGGAGGGCTCTGCTTCAGAGATATACAGATGTTATCTTATTTTCATGATGGGGGAGGGTGAGGGCCCCAATCCCTTCAGGTGATAGGCATATCTGGTTCCCTGGGGATAGAGGTGGTCACTTGGCTGATAGGTTGCTGGTTGTTCAACCTGTCAGTCCAGTATCTGTGGCTAGGAGTGTCCTGTGACCCTGCCCCCTGCCTAGACCCTATTTAGGTCTAGGACCCCATGCCATGTCACATCACATATGTCTCTGTGATTGTGTTATGTCTCTGGTCATTATGGCATCCCAATTCAGCTCTCCATGGGAGCTGAATTGGTTTGTTGGTATTGTTTTTGTTTTTTTCTTTCCTCTCAGACCTGTTTCCTAACTATGTTACGTGTATTTGGTGGTTGCAGATCTTTGTAACAACCGGCTGCTTGCAGACTGCTGTGTAATAAAGACTCCAAAATTCCATCTACCAAAATGTGACTTCTTGGATAATTCACCTTACAACACATTGATCTAAAAATGACTTCTATTCCACACCAATTTTTTGGTCAGAACTCATCTCACCCATAGTGGGACAATAGCACTTCTATTCTGGGTGAATGATTGTAAACCAGAGTCATCACCAGTTTGCTGCCTAGCACACAGGTTCTGTTCTCATTATTTCTCTAAGGTTGTTTTCAAGCATGGAAGACAAACCATTTTCCCCAATGGAAGCAATTCCATAAACACCCACATTAACACCTGACTTTGTACAGGGACAAGGTGACAAGGGAACAGTCCATAGGGGGCGCTGAGGTCTTGCAGGTGTTCATTATCTTGTAAATCCATTCAGGAGAGCAAATTTTCTTGAAATACTCAGGCAGCCAAGGAAAGCTGTCAGCTCCCCTTTGACAAAGCTGTATGTTCCACCTTTGAGATGTTACACCTCTCTCTGCTATTTAATGATGACATTTGCAGTTTAAGTGCTTTCACCAGAGCCTTGTCTGTCACATTTATGTTTCACTTTCAAATCCTTGAAAAGGTAACTGATGCATTTATGGTATTTGAAACTTATGGGGAACTATAGGAATTTGAGTTTTTCAGTCCTCCTCTTATCATAGAGGACCACATTAAAACTTTAATTATGGAGCATTTTTGATATCATGTATGTGGAGGATTAACAGTATTCCCACCACAACCAACAACAAAACACTTCACTCACATTTATAATCTCCCCTGTCCCTATCTGATTAATTTGTTTTTGTCTATACCAAAACAGGGTCTAAAAAGACAGTTGATGCCAGGAATTAACTTAATGATTTGATTTCTCAGGAAACAGAAATGAAAACTTACTAAAATGGAAGATGATGGTTTGACTTACCAACATCTGAGATCATGTATTTCAGGATTTCACCATCACATCTATGACTGTGATACAAATATCCATCTTTAGAACCCTCAGTGTGCTCCCACATCTAGTGGTCCTGAGCAACTTCAATGAAGAACTCATGCTATTTGCCAGTAGCTCACACTACTATCTTAGCTATTCAGAAGGCTAAGATCTGAGGATCAAGGTACAAAGCCAGCTCAGGTAGGAAAGACTGTGTGACTCATCTCCAGTTAACCAATAAAAAGTCAGAAGGGGAGGTATGGCTAATGTGGTAGAGCACCAACGGTAAAGGAAAGAAAGCTAAGGAAGAGCACAGGACCTGAGCTCAAGCCCCAGTATTGCCACGCCACAAAAAAAAATCATATCAGAAAGGATATTGTGTACAACTTTCAACATGCTTGGCTATTCATCCAAACAGTCTTGGAGATATCTTCCAGAGAAAAGCTCCTAGCAAAAATATTTAGAACACAAGTGGAATAAGAAATCAACATTCTACAGATTTGATTACTATAAATAAAAGATACTTCCTTCAATTGGAGGCACTGATACATATTTATTTATACATTAGTATTGTGTCATCTAAATATGTAGTCTTTTTCTTGCATAAAATTCCTACAGGAATGTGAAAAATCTTTTCAATTTCTATAATTGATATTACCATATTATTTTTAAGTTGCTATGTGAATATCACAATAATTCTCTTTGCCTAGACAACAAAGAAATAATTTTACATTCAACAACTACTAATTAGCGAATAATTTAATGCCAGAAGTAAGATTTTTTGATTTCAGATATTTTAGAATAATGTTTGCCTATACATATACTCTAAGATATCCTGGGAATGGGACCCAAGTACAAATGCAGCATTCATTTATGTTTCATTCACATATATCTTATTACATCCCTATCCTGAAGGTAAATTTGACAGAGTATTTATATTAAGCATGTGTTTGAACTGTAATCCATCACACTAGATCTAGAATTTCCCACTTGTGGCATCATCCCATTTCCTGATACATTTTAGAGTTTGGAGCATTTCAGAATTTAGATTTTCTAATTAGGGATATTCCATCTGTATCTGACCTAGTTAATTGCAAGTCAGTGAATTATGACTCGTAGCAATGAATGCCAGCAGCAAATAGTTTTCTGGAGTAAAGTGCATAGATGAGGTTTGCTTCTACTGAGTGGCTCACATACGTTGGGGTAACCACTTTTACCTAAATTACAGAACTTAGTTACACAGACCCAGGCACTGGTGATTCATGCCTATAACCCTAACTATTCCAAAGGCTGAAATCTGAGGACTGAAGTTTGAAGCCAAACTGGACAGGAAAATCTGTGAGACTCTTACCTACAACAAACCACCAAGAAGCTAGAAATAGAGGTGTGGTTCAAATGGTAGAACACCATCGTTAGTGCCTAGGACCTGAGGTCAAACCCAAGTACCAGCACACACACACACACACACACACACACACACACACACACACACACACACACACACTACCACCACCACCACCACAACCACCACCAACAACAACAACAATAACAAACATTAATAATAATAATAATAAGCTGGGCACTAGTGTCTTATGCCTGTCATCTTAGCTACTCAGAAGCTGAGATCTGTGGATGGCAATTCTAAGCCAGTCCAGGCAAGAAAGTCCATGAGACTCTTATCTCCAATAAACTACCCCCAACAAGGCAGAAAGCGGAGTTCTAGCCCAACTGGTAGAGCATTAGCTAAGAACAAAAGAAGCTCAGGGACAGTGGCCAGACTCTGAGTGCAAGCCCCAGAACCAATACACACACAAAGAATAATAACTACACAAAGCAAATTTGAATTCCATTACTTGGTTTGAATGGAATGACAATAATTTTCCATTATGTATTAAAATAATTTTAAATGTTGGTTGTTGTGTAATCAAGGGAAAGGAAGAAGAATGCCTGGCAGAGTCAGGTGCTGGATATCACTGAATATTCTTGTAGAAAATTTAAGATATCAAGTGAAGTGCTGATGAGTTAGAACATTCAGGTACCTTTTAGACCCCAAACCCCAACAAACCTAATCTCCATGTTGAGTGTAGAATTCCTTCTGATTACCTCTGCCATGATTAGAAATCCTGTGTTGACCTCACTCAATATGTGCATTGAAAAGAATATCCTTGTGAAATGAAATGCTCAAAGTCATCAACCTTCAATCTATATCAAATTGCAGTGTCTCTTAAGGAGCTGATTTCAATGTAAAATTAGAAAAAGTATATAAATTAAGTCAGATGTAGTAGTCCATGCCAATAAACCCAGTATTGGAAGTGAGAAGGGCATGAGTTTGAGGTCAGTTTGATCTATTAGCAGGCCAGATTGGGGTGCATAATGAGTCCTGTCTCAAAACAAAAAAAACCAAACCCCCTAAAAGGCACAGAAATCGAACAAATGGTATTTTGATGGTTGATATTAACAACAGAAACATTAGTGGGAATAGATAATTTGATCAGTTTGTTAATGGAAGTGAAAATAATATTTATTTTGAAAAGAATATGCTCGTCCCAGTAACTAAGGACTATAATCTTTCTTACTCAGGAGGATGACATCTGAAGAATCAAATTTCTAAACTAGCCCATGCAGAAAGTTCCATGAGATTTCATCTTCAAAATAAAAAAGTTAAAAATTATATTAAGTGAAGTAAGCCAGGCCCAAAGAAACATAGGTCCCATGGTTTCCCTTATTTGTAATATCTAGTATATGTATGAGTCAAGCGGAAAAGGTCAGATAATGTGATGTCAGGAAAATGAACCCTTAGATGTGTACTTTAATGTTTTTTTCTTTCATGCATGTGTTTCTAACGCATTTATAAGATTATCTCTTTGTTGATTTGTATGTCCCTCCCCCACAGTATAACCCCTGCTTTCACTATATTTGATGTCAGTATAACTTGTGGAGGAGATGGGGAAAAACCAGTTGTTTAAGGATACAGGTGGACCTGTTGCAACAATGAGAAGTACAAGTTGTCATGTCGAAAACGAGCTTTACAATGTCGGTGGGGGGGGGGAGGGGGAGAAGGAATAGGATTGGGATGGGGAGAAGGGGGGAGGCTGGGAAGGGATGTGAAGGGTAAACAAAGGAGGAGGCTGCAATGCTTGGTAAGAAATGTATGCATTATCCTGCCCATGTAATTGTAACTCCTCTGTACAGTATGTTCACAAATAAAATAAAATTAAATTAAAAAAAAATAAAAAAGTTAGGCTGGAGGAATGGCTTAAGTGGTAGAGCACCAGCCACAAATAGGAGGCTCTTAATTGAAATTCAGTACCACCAAAATAAACAAATAAATACACCCTCAGTAAACTGAAATCAGTCATCTCTTAGGGTGAAAATGATTTGAAATATATATTGATAGTACTAAAATAAAGACAAAAGATACTTGTAATTTGGGTCAGAATTATTAAAAAATAGAAAAACGTTTTCACTTCAATATATAAAATAAAAAGATAACCTTGTCAATGATAACAACAATATAAGCTGTACAAAAAAGGTCCCACTTGATAAAAGACATCTACCAACAAAACAAAATGTGAGAGGAGTTTTGCACCTTTGTCCATCAATAACATTTCCTTTAAATTCCTTTGGTGGGTGTGTCCTTATCTAGTTTTAATTTTAGAGTAATGTTATCCTCCAACAGTTTGGAAAAACTTTACTTTTATTCTTTTTTTGTTTTAGTTTTTTAAAGATGTTTTTGTTGTAAAAATACTGTACAGAGGAGGTACAGTTACATGAGCAAGGTAATAAGTACATTTCCTATCAAGCATTGTTACCTCCTCCTTTTTCTCCTACCATCCGTTCCCTCCCACCTCCACAACTACACTCCCTCCCCCACTCCCTGACCCCCTCCTCACTAAATTTTAAAGTTTGTTTTTCAACAAAGTGTCTTGTACTTCTTATTGTTACAATGGTCAACCTGTATCCCTATTTAAGCATTTTGTTTTTTCCCTACCCCTCTCAAAGTTAGAGAAGTGTATATATAAGATGCAGGGCACCGACATCAAATATGGTGAAAACAGGGGTTATACCGTGGGAGAGGAACATACAAAGAAACAAAAAAAATCACATGGTACATTATAAATATGTTGGAACAATAGCAAGAAAGAAAAAAAAACTTGTGTCCCTATCTTGGGGTTCATTTCACTTGACATCATCTTATATGGTAATATGTACATAACTTTTGATCTTTTCTGCTTGTTCCAGACATATATTAGTCATTGCAAATAAGGGAAACCACAGGACCTAGGTTCCTTTGGGCCTGCCTTACTTCACTTAATACAATTTTTTTCAAGTCTTTCCAATTCCTAACAAATAGGGCTGTGTCATTCTTTCTTATAAAGGCATAGAATTCTATTGTACATATATACCACATTTTCTTGATCCATTCATCTACTGAAGAGCATCTGGGTTGGTTCCATATCTTAGCTATGGTAAATAATGCTGCAATAAACATAGTTGTGCTGGTAGTTTTAGTATGGTCTTGTTTGAGATCATTTGGGTAAATGCCTCAAAGTGGGATTGCTGGGTCATAGGGAACTTTATGTGGAGTTTTGAGGAAACTCCATACTGCTTTCTAGAGTGGTTGAACAAGTTTACACTCCCACAAACAATGCAGTAGGGTTCCCTTCTGGCCACATCCTCTCCAGCATGTGCTGTTATTAATTTTCTTGATTATAGGCATTCTAACTGGGGTGAAGTGGAATCTGAATATTGTTTTGATTTGTACTTCTTTTAGAAGTACAAAAAAGTACTTCTTTTAGAGAGGTTGAGCATTTCTTCATATGTCTATTAGCCATTCTTATTTATTCTTCAGAGAAGTTTCTCTTTAAGTCTCTAGCCTACTTATTTATAGGGCAGTTGTTTCTTAAAGTATTTGTTGTTGAGGGATTTGATTTTTTTGAGTCGCAAGTATATTTTCAATATGATCTTTTGTATGCCCAGTGAAGATCTTCTCCCAATCCGTGGGCTTTCAATTGATCTTGCTAGCTATGTCCTTTGCCATGCAGAACCTCTGCAGCTTCATGCAATCTCATTTGTCCAACCATTCTTTGTTTTGTTGTGATTCTAGGTCTCTATTGAGAAAATTTCAGCCCGTGCTTAAGAGATTTAGGGTTTCCCCTCTTCCTTCCTGTTATGTTTCCAGGGTGTCTGCTTTTACTTTGAGGTCTTTGATCCATTTAAAGTTGATTCTGGTGCAGCGTGATATATAAGGATATAACTTTAGTTTTCTACAGGTATTTCAACAATTTTGCCAACACCATTTACTGCAGAGCCCTGGCAAAAGAACAGGCTGCCTTTCTTCCATTCTATTTTTTTAGCTCCTTTATCAAATATTAAGTGGCTATAGGTCTGTGAGTTCATTTCTGGGTTTTCAATTCTATTCCCCTGGTCATCAGGTCTGTTCTTTTGCCAGTTCCAAGATGTTTTGATTACTATGGCTTTGTAGTAGAGTTTGAAATTTGGTATTGATATTCCTCCAACAATATTCTTTCTGTTAAGGATTGTTTTAGCTATTCGGGGTCTTTTATTGTTCCATATGAATTTTCGGACTGCTTCTCCTATTTCATATTAATAGGTGTCACATTGAATTTGTAGATAGCCTTGGGAAGTATTGCCATTTTCAAGATATTGATCCTTCCGATCCAGGAGCATGGGAAGTTTTTCTACTTCCTAAGTTCTGCTTTGATTTCCTTTTTCAGGTTTTTAAGGTTTTCATCATAGAGGTCTTTCACTTCCTTAGTTAATTCTTAGGTATTTTATTTCTTGTCGTTTATTACAAAGGGAATTGCTTTCCTGATTTCAGCCACGCTTTTCTCATGGTTGACATACAGAAAATCCATTGATTTTTGAGGGTTTATTTTATACCCTGCTACTTTGGCAAAATTTTGAATCAGCTGAAATATTTTTGGAGTGGAGTCCATGGGATTCTTTGAATGCAAGATCATGTCGTCTGCAAACAGGGAGAGTTTTACTTCATCTTTCCCTATTTGGATCCCTTGTATGTTTGCATAGTGTCTTATTGCTCTTGCTAGGCATTCTAATGCTAAACTGAAGAGAAGCAGAGAGTGGACATCTTTACCTTGTTCCTGAGTTTAGAGGAAATAGCTTTAGTTTTTGACCATTAAGTGTAATGTTGTTTGAAGGTTTGTCATATACAGCCTTTATTGTATTGAGAAATGATCCATGGATTCCTAGTTTTTCCAGCGCCTTCATCATAAAGGGGTATTGTACCTTGTCAAATGCTTTTTCTGCATTTATTGAGATAACCATGTGGTTCTTATCCTTGCTCCTGTTGATGTGATGAATTGTATTAATTGATTTGCGCATGTTAAACTAGCTTTGAATCCCTGAAATGAATCCTGTTTGATCATAGTGTATGATTTTTTTTATGAATTATTGAAGTTGATTGGCCAAAATTTTGTTGAGAAATTTTGCATTGATGTTTATCAAAGAAATGGGCCTATATTTCTCTTTCTTTGATGAGTCACTGACTGGATTGGGGATGAGGGTTATGATGGCTCATAGAGTTCAGTAGTGAACTTTCTCTTTCAATTTCATTGAAGATTTGGAGAAGTATTGGTGTGAGCTTTGCTTTGAAGGTCTTGTAGAATTCTGCTGTCAATCTATCCAGTCCTGAGCTTTTCTTAGATGGGAGGACTGTTATTGCTGCTTGTATTTCTATGCTTGATATGGGTCTGTTAATTTGGTTTAACTCATCCTGTTTCAGTTTCTTCATGTAGATATGTGCTAGGAAATCGTCCTTTTCTTCCAAATTCTCAAACTTATTAGCATAAAGGTTTGAGAAGTATTCCCTTATAATGTGCTGAATATTGGTTATTTCTGTGGTGATGTTTCCATCATCTCTGAGTTTGTTTACTTGGGTGTGTTCTCTTCTTTTTCTGAAAAGATTTGCTAAGGGTCTATCAATTTTGTTTTTTTTTTTTTAAGAAAAAAACTTTGTTTTGTTGATTATGTCTATTTTTTAATTCTAATACATTTAATTCTTATTTAATTTTAATTATTTGTTTCCATCTGCCAGATTGTGGTTTAGCTTGCTGCTCTTTTTCAAGGACCTTCATATGTCTCATTAAATTATTTGTTTCAGATCTCTCCAATTTGTTGATTTAAGACATCAGCATTATGTATTGCCTTTGCTGTGTCCCAGAGGGGCTTTTCATTTGTGTGTTCATTTTTGTTGAATATCATGAACATTTGAATTTCCTTTCTAATCTTTTCCAAGACCAATTGGTGGTTCAACATTGTGTTGTTCAGACTAAATAGGTTACAGGACATTCATTGGTGGCTTTTGGTCTAACTTTATTCACTTGTAGTCTGAGAGAATGCATGGCATAACTTCAATGTTTCTGAATCTGGACGTTTGCTTTGTGACTTAATTATGTTCTATTTACTGTTGAAAAGAACGTATATCCTGATGCTACTGGGTGAAATATTTGATAGATGTCTGTTAAATCTAGTTAATCTATTCAGTTGTTTAGATCTGTGGTATCTCTGTTGAGTTTTTACCAGGTTGACTATCAGTGGGGATAGTGGTATGTTAAAGTCCCAAACAATTAATGTCTTTGGATCTATATGCAATTTGAGGGAAAGTAGTGTTTCTTGGTAAATTTGAGTGCTCCGTTGTTTGGTGAATAGATATTTAGACTTGTAATATCCCTCTGAAGGAGAGATACCTTAATTAATATGTAGCAACCTTCTTTGTCTCTTCTCACTAATTTTAATTTGAAGTCTATTTTATCTGCTATTAGGATTGTACTTCCCACCTGTTTATGGGAGCTGTTTGCTTGGTAGATTTTATTCCAGCCTTTCTATTTCAGAATATGTTTGTTTTTAGGGGCAAGGTGTGAATCTTGATAGCAGCAGATAGAAGGATCTTGCTTTTTAATCCAACTAGACAGTCTATGCCAGTTAATTGTGGAGTTAAGTCCATCAATGTTGAGGGTTAGGACTGAGAGGTGTTTGGTAGCTCCTGTCATGTTATTCACCTTCTTGGGAGATGTGACAATTGGGTTCTTCCTATGGTTCTTGGATTCTCAGTTTGGGTGCAGTTTCTTGGCCTTTATGTGGTCTTTTTGGTTTTCTATGTGTAGGACATCTTTAAGTATCTTTTGTAGGGCTGGTTTGGTGGAGATATATTGTTTCAGTTTTTCTTTGTTATGGAAGTTTTTATTTGGCTTTCTGTTATGAAGAAAAGTTTAGCTGATACAGTATTCTTGGTTAATAGTTGTTTGTCTTTAAGACATAGCATGCATCATTCCAGGCTCTTCTCGCTTTAATTGTCTCTGTTGAGAAATCTGAAATTATTCTAATTGGTTTCCCATTATAGATGATTGATCTTTTCTCCTTGACAGCTTTAAGGATCCTTTCCTTGGTCTGAATTGATCCTGTGTGGATTATAATGTGACAGTGGGATGCCCTGTTCTGGTCTGGTCTATTTGGGGTTCTAAAAGCTTCTTGTATCTGAATAGGCCTATCTTTTTGCATGTTTGGGAAGTTCTCTGCTAGGATCCTGTTAAATAAATTTTCTAGAACATTAACTTCTGTCTCTAGGTGGTCCTCTATACCTATTATCCTCAGATTAAGCCTTCTGATGATGTATTCTAAATGTTAAATAAATCTATCGTATTTCCTGGATTTGTCTAGGATAGTTGTGTGTTTTTTCTCTACAATATCTGGGCTGTCTTCAATCCCAGAGATTCAATCTTCTGCATGGCCTAACATACTGTCATGACTTCCTTTCTCTTTTGTTTCCTTTCCTTCTAATTGGTCAGCTTTGATGGCTTCAAATTCTTTGTTGGAGTTTTGTTTTAGATCTTGTATGGACTTCTTTAATTCCTTAATTTGGTGTTCAGTGTTTATACTTAAATCCCTTAGTTGATTGGTTATGGCTTCCTTGGACTCCCTTTCCTTCTGTCTGGCTCTATTCAGCATTCCCTTTGTGGTCTCCCTTGATTTTTTCAGCAGGCATTTCACGAATGCCTCTACTGATCTTTGTGTATTCTCATCCTACTCATACAATACCTGTATTACTCTTTGATTAGCTTCCTCATGCTCATAAGATTCCTGTATTTCTCTTTGACTGTTCTCAGCCTGCTCACACAATTCCTGTACTAATCTTTGATTAGTTTCTTCATGCCCATGAGATTCCTGTATTAATTTTTGGTTAGCCTCATCAGGCTTGCAAAGTTCCTGTATTAATCTTTGCTTAGTCTTGTCTGGCTCCCTATCATGCTCACACTGAGTCCTTTGCAGGTTTTCAATCTTTTCATTTATCATATTTACCAGTAGTGTTTTTAGAACTTTTTGGGAACTCCCCTCTGGATTATTAATTAACTGTTCTGTCACCTGATTATCATGAGTGGTAGTTGAGATACCTGGACTTGACATTTTTCTTGTGTTTTTCTGGCTTGTTCTGCGGATTTGGTATGAAAGTAGCACCAGTTTCACACTAGAACACTATTTTAAGGCAAGTATCCACCAGAGTCCGGTAGTTGCACAGTCAAAATGGATGCAGATCCTATCTAGTTCAACAGATACAATCTATTCAACATGAAACAACTATGTATTAATTGGCTAAGAACATCAAAGAGCAGCAGACCATAAATTCATAGGTTTAGGGAGAATTGTGGGGTAAAATAGGATTAGAGGGATGTGGAGATGTAAGGAAAGAGTGAATTTAACCAAGTCCTAATCTCAGAGAGGAAATGGATAGAACAGAATGAAAGGAAAGAGATAAAGAAATCACAAAAGAGGGAGATGGCTGTTTCCTCTATCTTGGGGTTGCTGTGATGAGGCTAGGTTCTGGGTAGGGTTGACGCCTATTAGCAATCAGTAGCTTTTCCCTGAAGGGCTAGCTCCTGTGACACTCACAGAGTCCAGCCTGGAGCCATTCTCAGGATTTATACTTACTGAGTTTCAATTGTTTGTCTCTTACCCCTCCTGTTGCTGGGTGGGAAGCTGCCTAGACTGTAATGGAGAAGGTCAGCCTCTGCCTCTGTTTACCCAGTGAAGAATGTCAGTCCTCTGGCAGCAGAGCCACTTCTGCCTGGGAAGGGCCATTTTCCCCTGAGTGGAGCTGAGCCACGCAGGCCAGGTCAGGTTCCTGTGACCTGCTGAATGGCTCCTATTGTTCCCTTCCAAGGCCTGAGTTTGAGCTAGCTGCTCGGCCGGGTCTTTGTCAGTATCAAAGATGTAGTTCTTCTCTGGTGGTGGGTGAGAGGCACCTTCCCACCGTTGCTCCATGAGATGGGTTGAGAGGGTCTTGAGGGTACTCATGCAAGCCTCTTGGTTTCTGGGCAGTCCCTGGTCTGCGATCAGAAAGATGAATATTTCTGTTCCTTGTTAGTTCTTGCTGGTGGTGAGTAAAATCCGCTGTCACACCATGTCTGGCAACTTTGTCCCGGACTCTCTCTATTGATATGGTGGCCACTGTTGCAGCTGCCACCACAGACACCCGCAAGTGCTCAGATATGTCTCCTTGACCAAGCTTCTTGGATTTTTCCTCTCTGGCCAAACTCTCTGTACTGTGATGGCACACCTGGTGTGATTCCCTAGCCTAGGACTGTTCACTGGAACACTGAAACTGCTTTCTATGCAAGAGCTTGTGTAGCCTCCAGCTTCTCCTTTGCTATCTTCTTCTGGACTCTTTTACCTTTATTCTTTATGCAACAATTAGGAAAATACAGTATTAATTCTTCTTTACATGTTTGGTAGAATTCAGCAGTGAACTTTAGCTTAAATATTAGTGTAGTAGAAAGACCCCTACTCTGGCAGGCAAGCCCACCTAGTGGTCTGAAGTGACAGAGCCCACCACAACAAAGTTGTTAACAAAGAAGCAACTACACAAAGAAGGTTCCTGCACTGACAGGTCAGGGCCACAGCACAGGCTCGGGAGCTGATACTGCAACCCCGAGCAGCCCACATACTTTGGTTTTTAAAGGCAAAATCCATGTGGTGGAGCCTGGTCATGGGATCATAACACACAAAGGATTTTACATTCATACCAGACCACAAAAATCTGGCCAATAGGCAGATTGCACCGCAAGTGTATGCAAAAGGCAGGGTTTACCGTAAGTATGTGTTGTTGCCAGTTGGAGCCAAATTACAGTCTATCTGTTTCATGGGTCAGTCTTTAACTCAACAACCAAGGGTGGGTTAGGTTGTTAAGGGGAGGGAGACCAGATGCATTTTTTCATTCCAGGAACTAGGCCCATCAAGTCTAAAATACCTAAAACAAAGGCAAAGCTCAAAATGGAATCATACCAGCTGGGGCCCCATCTCAAGGTCCACTTCAATTAGAGGCTTCCTTCATTAGTGAAATGAGACTCACTTGGTCTTATAGAAAAAATTATGGGGGAGGGAAAGTGGGAGAAAAATGAGGGAGGGGGTAACAACTTCGACAAGAAATGTACTCCTTATCTTACATATGTAATTATAATTCCTCTGTACATCACCTTGACAATGTGTTTTTAAGGGTATAAGAACAATATAGGAAAAAAAGAAAAATTGCTTGGCCTAAAGTTGGAAGATCTTTGTTCTGATCCTTGATTATTGTTCAAATGTCCACAATACTCAGAGCACTCTACAGATTCAATGCAATCCTTATCAACATACAAGTGGGGATATAACAAGGAACTAGAGGAACCATTCCAAATGTATGAGACAAAAAAAAAAAAACATTTAAATAGCCCAGTAAGTCTTGAGTGAAAAGAAAGTATAAAAGTAGTACTGGGCCTGGCTTTAAAACATACTATAACATGTGGAAATTAAGCATCATGATACCAATAAAAATAGGAACATAATAAAACATAGAATTTAGACCTTGGAAAGAAACCCATATATCATAAAGGTGTTAAATAAAGCAATGAAAAAAAGTCTTGCCAATAAGTAGTATGGGGAAATTTAGCATCTACCTGCAAAAGTTTGAAGCTAGCCTCCCATGTCTCACTATATACAGAAATTTAAACAGATAACAGTTCTAAAAGTGAGACATGAAACTGAAAATCTTAAGAGAAAACATTTCAGAACATGGCACTGGAATTTCTTCTAAGATATGGTCCCTAAAACTTAGGAAACAAAAACAAATACAACAAAATAGGATTTTATTAAAGAATAGTACAAATTTCACAAACTACATATCTGACAAGGGAGATTTAGCCAATGCAAAATGATTTAACTACAGCTGTGCAACAGATGTAACACATATTTTTCAGGAAAGATAGACAAATGACCAACAGCTTGTATAAGAAAGACTCAACATCACCAGCCATGAGAAAAATTCAAATCAAAATAAAGTGAAATATCACCTTACACCAATTAGAATGACAGATAAAAAAGGCAAAAAGTAAAATGTACTGGTGCAGATGCTGATAAGAAGGAGGTCTTGCACATACTTGCTTTGAAATGTAAATTAGTACAGCCATTGTAGAAAACAATATGGAGAATTCTGAACAATAAAAATAGAATTACCATATGATCTAGTAATCTCACGGTTGGGCACATATCCAAAGGACATTTTAACTCAGCAAATATGGAAACAATATAAAAGTCCATACATTGATGAGTCGATAAAGAAAACTGTGTTAAATACTTGCAATAGAATACTATTCCACATAGAAAGGATTCACTCTTGTCACTTACAATAACATGGATAAAACATGACGTCATTTTGTGATATTTAATAATTTAGGCAAGTACAAGTATAGAAATACAAATACCACATGATTTCACTCATATGTAGATCTTATGGAAGTTAAGAGAAGAATGGTAGTTTCTGGAAGGTGAAAAGTGTAGCAAGGGGAGAGGGATGGACATAGTATGATTAACAGGAGCTAAGTTGTAGTTAGGAGAAAGTGAAGGTAGCCTAGGAGTTTTGATAGATTATTTTTTAAGAGGAAGAAGCTATTTGAATGTTTTCACCACAGAATAATGATAAATATTTGAAAAGATAGTCTCTGTCCTAATGTGGACAATGCATGTATTGAATATCACATGTGTGATTTTATGTATCAAATTGAATAAACAACAACTCAATTATAGTTATTTATAATATCTTATCTGGTCCAGGCAGGTCAGTGTAAATGTTAAAAGTTCTTGCTGGTGGCGCTATTGGAGGTGAGGGTACAGAGGGCTCCTGTGGGATCCTGCCATTCATTATTGTCCATTCCTAGTTTATGTATCTATTTGATGGCATCACACCTATATATCTAAGGCCTTGGTTTGTCTACAGTACTAGGTATTTTCTTTACTATAGGCTTGGAGAAAATAAGGAGCAAATAATGCAGAAAGTTCTATAGGGAAAATATAAAATATAATCTATCTGGGAATATAAGTCAAAGTATATTTATTTGATACGTAGTATTTCAATAGTGTTTCCTTGGTTGCAGTACTGAAGACTGGAGTTAGGGTGTCTGCTGCTTGGTAAGAATTCTTCCACTTGAACTGTCTTCAGCTTTCATTTTAATATTTCGTATTCTTTAAAAAAAATAGAAAACCCAGTATAGTAGTGCATGCCTGGAACCCTTAAACAAGAGGTTGAGTTAGGAGAATACTGAGACCAAGATCAGCCTGACTTACTGCTGAGACCCTACTGCTGTCTTAGAACCAAGCAAAAATAGAAAAAAATCCACAAGTATTGCTCAACCCTTGCAATTATCTGGTTGCCCAAATACATGCAATATTGTATAAGATTTAAAAAAAGTGCAAATGACTGAGAGGCATCCACATAAACCTGTGATTTGGTATAAATTTATGATGTACATAAATACCTTTGCCAATAATTATGATAGAAATATAAATGACTTAAATCTGCTAGTCTCTTACCTGACAGGCACATCATTAGTCCGTTGTGAGTAATACACCATATCTGTCAACTACCCTTGTGAGAGATGCTGATATCACCATGACCTACTCACATATGATAGATACAGAGGACAAATAATTTAACCAAGCTTACACAGAGGAATTTGTGTTCAGACAGCCTGATTCCAGAGTAACGTTTCTAAACAATTACCAATGGCACAAACATAAAGGAAAAACTTAAAAAAATGAAGCAATAAGAGCCCAAAACAGGTTTATGTCTTGATTTCTGTCTATAAGCTCTACTCTTTCTTTTTTTGATCGGTTGTGGCATTTGAACTCAGGGCCTGAGCTCTGTCCCTCAGCTCTTCAGCTCAAGGCTAGCGCTCTACCACTTGAGCTACAGCGCCACTTCCTGCTTCCTGGTGGTTTATTGGAGATAAGAGTTTCACAGACTTTCCTGCCTGCCTGGCTTTGAACCAAGATCTTCAGATCTCAGCCTCCTGAGTAGCTAGGATTACAGGTGTGAGCCACCAGCATCCGGCTAATAGGCTCTACTTTTATACCAAGACCCAGATTCCTGATTATTATCAAATATTGCTCTGGAAAGGGTAACCCAGTTTAAGTTTATCAGGTCAGTTTCTTTTTGATTTGTTTGTTCTTAGTACAATATCTACAATTCACTTCATAGACTTAGTTTAATTTTCTAGTCAAATGTTTTGTTTTTCTTGAGGAACATAGAAATGATGAGGACCTAACATTTAAAATGTTATTATAATACATGGGAGCAGTTATACAAATCTTTACAAAATAGACCTAAGGCAAACTTGATCCCAGCAAATGGGCATCATTTGAACCTTGAATCATTAAAAAAAGAAATGGATTTTTGCATATCTCCCTCTTATAATTGGAAATATTTAAAACAAAGGGAACTGAGATTAATTCAGTAGGTTCTGTATAACAGTTGCATTTTTCTAGATGAATCTGAGTAGGAAGGAACATCAGAGATGGGGTAGGGAGAAGGACAAAAGCACTGATTGCAGGCTTAATCTGTACAAAGTAGTTATATATACATTACTTCCAATGAAAGTACTAGAAGTCATATTCAAGTCAGACAATACATAAAATTTATTATATTGTCATTCCTCATGATTTGTATGTATGAAAACTGAAATTTGATGGATATGTTGAACTAAAAATCTTTTTACTCTTGTTTTTCTGTCCCTTTTTGTCATTTTATCTTTGTCTCTGTCTGTTTACCCACTGTCCTGAGTTAGCTTACTTAAGACTGAGTTACCTGGGCACTGGTAGCTCATGCCTGTAAACATTGGTACTCAGGAGGTTAAGATCTAAGGATTGTGGTTCAAAGTCAACCTAGGCAGGAAAGGCCATGAGACTCTTATCTCCAATAAACCACTCAGAAATCCAGAAGTGGTGCTGTGGCTCAAGTAGTAGAGCACTAGACTTGAGATGAAGAGCTGAGGGACAGGATCCAGGCCCAGTCAAGCCCCACAACTGACCAAAAAAAAAAAAAAAGACTGAGTTAGCTAGCTATAAGTAATTTCTTGGGAAGTATCATTACGATATGTTTGTAAGTATAATGATTTTTGACATGAAGTAGAAAACATCTGCTAAAATTATTTTTTGAATAAGACATGAAAATCAAGGAAACCCATAATCCTGAAAAGAAAATGAAGTCGCTGATTTCTTTTCTTTGTATATATTTTTATTATAAAAATACTGTAGAGAGGGGTTACAGTTACATGAGTAAGGTAATGAGTACATTTCTTATCTAGCATTGTTACCTCCTCCTTTGCTATTCCCTAACATCCCTTTCCTCCCCACCTCCTCAACTCCTCCCTCCCCTCCCCCATGAAGTTGTAAAGTTCATTTTCAACATAGTGTTTTGTACATCTCATTATCACAATGGGTCAACTTGTATTCTTATGTCACCATTTTGTTATTTCCTTTCCCCTCCTCAAATTAGAAAAATGTATATACAAGATGCAGGGCACAGGAAGCAAATACAGTGTAAACAGGGGTTATGCCATGGAGGAAGAACATAAAAAAGAAACAAAAAAAATCACATGGTACATTATAAATACATTAAAAACAACAGCAAGAAAGATAAAGCAAGAAAGATAAAACCCCTATCTTGGGGTTCATTTTGCTTAGCATCATTTAATATGGTCATATGTACATATCTTTTGACCTTTTCTGCTTCTCCTAAACATATACTAGTTACTGTAAATAAAGAAAAACAATGGGACCTATGTTTCTTAGGGTCTGGCTTACTTCACTTAATATAATTTTTTCTGAGTCTTTCCATTTCCTAACAAATGGGGCAGTGTCTTTCTTTCTTATAAAGTTATAGAATTCACCTATGTGTGTGTGTGTGTGTGTGTGTGTGTGTGTGTGTGTGTGTGTGTACATATATATATATATTATCACATTTTCTTGATCCATTCATCTACTGAGGGGCATCTGGGTTGGTTCCATATCTTAGCTATGGTAAATAATGCTGCAATAAACATAGTTGTGCTGGTAGTTTTAGTATAGCCTTGTTTGTGATCATTTGGGTAAATGCCCCAAAGTGGGATTTCTGAGTCATAGGGGAGCTCAATGAGTAGTCTTTTGAGGAACCTCCATACTGCTTTCCAGAGTGGTTGAACAAATTTACACTCCCACCAATATAAGAAGATTCCCTTCTGGCCATATTCCCTCGAGCATCTGTTGTTATTAGATTTCTTGATTACAGCCATTCTAACTGGGGTGAGGTGGAATCTAAATGCATGCCAAGTCTTAAAGACAAACAACTATCAACCAAGAATATTGTACCCAGCTAAAATCTTCTTCATAACAGAAAGACAAATACAAACCTTCCATTATGTACTCGTTATCTTGCCCATGTAAATTTAACTCCTCTGTACAGTATTCTCACAATAAAAAAGAAGAAAAAGAAAACCTTCCACAGCAAAGACAATTGTAACAATATATCTTCACCAAACCAGCCCTACAAAAGATACTAAAGATGTCCTACACATAGAAAACCAACAAGATCATGATGAAGGCAAAGATATAGCCCCCAAACAGAGAACCCAAGAATCCTAAGAAGAACCCAGTTGGCACAGCTCCCAAGAAAGTGGATAACATGGCAGGAACTACCAAACATCTCTCAGTCCTAACCCTCAATATCATTGATTTCTTGAGGTAGCATATGTTAGCCTACTTATTATTTCTATTGTAACATTGATTGACATCATATAAATTTTATCACTTAGAGAGGGGTGTGCCTGGCTTCCGTAGTACAATATTTTTATATTTCTTTCATCAGTAAAACATGAAGTAAACAAGTTCCCAGAGTTTTGGTCTAGCCCTTTATAATACGTAGCAAAGAAGTGATAAAGTTGTTTTGTGTTGGATTTGGTACTAGTTCATGCCTTTCAAGTCAAATTAATTTCTTTTCTCTTTTTTCTGTGTTGGTCATGGAGCTTGAACTCTGGGCCTGGGTGCTGTCCCTCAGTTCTTCAGCTCAAGGCTAGCACTCTACCATTTGAGCCACAGTGCCACTTCCAGTTTTCTGGTGGATTATTGGAGATAAGAATTTCTCAGATTTTCCTGCCCAGGCTGGCTTTGAACCACAATTCTCAGATCTCACCCTCCTAAGAAGCTAGGATTACAGTGCCTGGCTTCAAATTAATTTCATATTATAAAATAGTACTCACAGTTTCCAATGCTGTGCATAGACACATGTTAAAATTCCAAGTTAAAATACTCTTGTCTCCAATCCTTGGGATTCTCAAAGCAGTATTCACACAGCATACCTCCCACAACTCTTCCCACTTTCTAAGGAGATATGCCCAACCTTTACAACACAAACAACTTTCTACCTACATAAAGTGTCAGAAGGACTGGGAAGGTGGCTCAGTGATAGAGCACTTGCCTTGCATGCCAGAGGCCCTGGGTTCGATTCCTCAGCACCACATAAGCAAAAAAAAAAAAAAAAAAAAGCCAGAAGTGGCACTATGCCTCAAGTGGTAGAGTGCTAGCCTTTAGCCGAAGAGCTGAGGGACAGCGCCCAGGCCCGGAGTTCAGGCCCCATGACCAGACCCAAAAATAAAATAAAATAAAATAAAATAAAGTGTCAGAAGACTTTTGAAAAGCTATCTCTATCTAGATTTACCCATAAAACAATGTGTCAATAGATAGATAAAAGAAGACAAAGAAGCACACAGAGATAAATGATAGATGCTATAGGTAGGTTAAAGAGAATTGTGTATTCTACACAATTAACAAGAGAGAAAGGGCGGGTAGGAGTGGTATGGGTGATAATGTTGAAATAGGTAACATCAATAAAGATATATCCATAAATTGCTTTTTTAAATTGCGACTCCTTTTTACAACTATACTTAATAATGAAAGGATAAAAGAGATCTACCGAATATTTCACCCAGCAGCATCAGAATACACGTTTTTCTCAGCAGCACAGAACATTTTCTAAAATAGACCACATTTTAGGCCACAAAGCAAACTTGTCTAAATTCAGAAACATTGAAGTTATACCTTGCATTCTCTCTAACCACAAGGGAATAAAATTAGAACTCAACACCAAAAGCCACCAAAGAAAGTCCGGTAACACATGGAGGCTGAACAACACACTGCTGAATCATGAGTGGGTCATGGAAGAGATTAGAAAGGAAATTCAAATGTTCATGCTATTCAACAAAAATGAGCACACAAATTACCAGCTCCTCTGGGACACAGCAAAGGCAGTACTCAGAGGCAAGTTTATAGCTCTGAGCTCCTACATCAACAAATTGGAGGGATCTGAAATCAACAATTTAATGACACATCTAAATCTCCTTGAAAAAGAGCAGCAAGATAAACCCCAATCCAGTAGACGGAAAGAAATAATCAAAAGTAAATCAGAATTAAATGAATTAGAATCCAAAAAAACTATAGAAAGAATCAACAAAACAAAGAGTTGGTTCTTCGAAAAAATGAACAAAATTGACAGACCCTTAGCAAATCTTATCAGAAAAAGAAGAGAACACACCCAAATAAATGAACTCAGAGATGAGAATGGAAACATCACCACAGAAACAACCAAGATTCAGAATATTGTAAGGAAATACTTCACAAAACTTTATGCTAATAAGTTTGAGAACTTGGCAGAAATGGACCTTTTCCTAGCAAATATTGACATGCCAAAACTAAACCAACGTGAGTTAAACCATCTTAACAGGCCCATATCAAGCATTGAAATAGAAACAGCAATAAGAGACCTCCCAGCTAAGAAAAGTCCAGGACCAGATGGTTTTACAGTGGAATTCTACAAGGCCTTCACAGCAGAGCTCACGCCAATACTCCTCCAACTCAATTAAATTGAAAGAGAAACTTCACCACCGAACACATTCTATGAAGCCATCATAACTGTCATCCCCAAATCAGGCAGGGATTCATCAAAGAAAGAGAACTATAGACCCATTTCTTTGATGAACATTGATGCAAAACTTCTCAACAAAATTTTGGCCAATCGACTTCAACAATTCATCCAAAAAATCATACATCACGATCAAACAGGATTCATTTCAGGGATGCAAAGCTGGTTCAATATATGCAAATCAATTAATATTATTCATCACATCAACAGGAGCAAGGATAAGAACCACATGGTTATCTCAATAGATGCAGAAAAAGCATTCGACAAGATCCAACACCCCTTTATGATGAAGGTTTTGGAAAAATTAGGAATCCATGGAACATTCCTCAATACAATAAAGGCTGTATATGACAAACCTACAGCCAGCATTATACTTAATGGTGAAAAACTAAAGCCATTTCTTCTTAATTGAGGCACAAGACAAGGATGTCCACTCTCTCCACTTCTCTTCAATTTAGTACTAGAATGCCTAGCTACAGCAATAAGACAAGATGCAAACATAAAGGGGATCCAAATAGGGAAAGATGAAGTAAAACTCTCCCTCTTTGCAAATGACATGATCTTGTATTGAAAGAATCCCATAGACTCCACTCCCAAATTACTCAAGCTGATTCAAAACTTTGGCAAAATAGCAGGGTATAATAATTCTGAATGGAGTTATTGACTTTTCTATGCTAGACCATTGTAGCTAATAGTGAGAATATCATTACAAAGATGATATTATAGCTGACAGTCTATAAGTTTATTGAATAGATTGTAAGTTAAAATGTATACTCTTTTAATCAAATACATTTAAAGGTTCAAATAGTTTTAATTCTACCATTAGAATAATACTAAAATGTGGGCTTCTTTCCCATCATGCCCACAGTTCACTGGCACTCCTTGGCCCTCCACCCTCTTTTTGTTTGTCTCCAGTCTTGTTCTTTCTTTCTTTTTCTAAATTCAGGTGGTTCAACCTGACTCTCTAATAGACCTGTGGCCTTCAGGTAAAATGAATCTCTTTCCCTTCTTCCATTTCAGAACATTAAATAATATGCACTGCTAAGGCTCCTGAAGCTCCTATCATGCTGGTATCTTAGCATGCTGGTGCTACTGTTCAGAGTCTAGAAATCCCAGCACCCTTATGATCTTACCCTTTGTGAAGAGTGACAGGTAAGTCTTCCTCGATGATCAATTGCCATGTTTTGAGGAGCCCATAACAAGAAAATACTCCCTTTACCAAAATTATAATTATACCATGTCTAGTGCTAAATATCCACATGGTTGCTAGAGTTGAGCTGTTGTTTTTTATTTTTCAAAACATAAAAATACTCTATGATTGTTTAGTTTTTAATATGTTTATTGTGAAGATACTGTACAGAGGGGTTACAGTTACATGAGTAAGGTAATGACTACATTTCCTATTGAGCATTGTTACCTTCTCCCTGTTTTTCCCCTACTATCCCTTCCCTTTCTCCTCTACTCCCTCCCCACCACCCCACACGGAAGTTGTCAAGTTTGTTTCCAACATAGTGTCTTGAACATCTCATTGTTACAATGGGTCAACCTGTATTCTTTTTTTCTTTTTTCTTTTTTCTTTTTGTCGATCACAGGGCTTGAACTCTGGGCTTGGGCACTGTCCCTGAGCTCTTCAGTTTGAGGCGATTGCTCTACCGCTTGAGCCACAGCACCAATTCCGGTTTTCTAGTGGTTTATTGGAGATAAGAGTCTCACGGACTTTCCTGCCTGGGCTGGCTTTGAACTGCGATCCTCAGATCTCAGCCTCCTGAGTAGCTAGGATTACAGGTATGAGCCACCAGCTCTAGCTCAACCTGTATTCTTATTTCATCATTTTATTATTTCCTTTCCCCTCCCCAAATCAGAAAAATGTATATACAAGATGCAGGGCACTGGAATCAAATACAGTGACAATAGGGGTTATACCATGGGGGACAAACATACAAAAGAAACAAAAAAAAATCACATAGTACATTATAAACAACAGTGACAAAGAGAAAACCTCTTGTGTCCCTATCTTAGGGTTCATTTCGCTCAGTGTTGATATTTTTTATTCAGTACTGGGGCTTCAACTCAGGGCTAGGGACTGTGCCTTAGCTTTTTCACTCAAGGCTGGCATACCACTTGAGCCACAGTCCCACATCCAGCTTGTTGCTGGATAATTGGAGATAAGAGTCTCAAGGACTTTCCTGATTGGACTGGCTTCAAATAGCAATCCTCAGATCTCTGTTTTGTAAATAGCTAGGATTATAGGCATGAGTGGTCAATGCATAGTTCTCATAAAGACTTTTTATCTCTACTATTAGAGTCAGAAAAGAATTTCAAATGATAAACCCTGTGAGGTTTCTATGAATTTGCTTTGAGATCAACTAATATGCAGAACACACTCTTCAGGGCAATTTCTTATCCAGGGATCTGTTTACCCCTTTAGCAAGTGATTTTGCCCACAAGTTACCAGAAACATTTTTTATTATTCCATTTTTAAAAATATGAAAGGTAGTGTATTGTTATTTTTTAAAACAAAATAAGTGTTCGTTTATAGGCTGCTAAAGTGCCTTTGTACGCTCAGATTATATTGTAAGAGACTTCTGTGTTTTGCTTTGAATCATTAAGATACTGACTTTGAAAAAAAATTGAATCATGAATGTATTTACATTTGAAAATCTAATTTCTCATTTATCTTATATTTAAAAGAAGTATACAGGGCTTAGAGGCAATAACCGTGTGCATCACATTCTATCCCACCTCTCCAAATTGCTGAGCATGGGAACAGGGGCCCCATAGAGGTTAGGGAAACCCTATCCTAGCATTCCAGCATTATTGTCCTCATTTAGAAGTATGCAGTTATTCAATACTGAGCTTCACATCATAGCTCAGGAGCCTGAACCCACCAGTGCCAGGTCTTCCTGACAGCAAAGGCTTGTATAGCTATCACCTGAAAAGGATAGAAATTGCTATTAGTTGGCATCAGTGAAATTCCTCCTCAAGTAGGACACTAGCCTAGTCACAAGCTGATTTTGAATAAGGAGTTTTCACTATGTTGATGCAACCTGAATGATTATCACCTATAATATCCCACCACACAAGGTCACTTAACACTAATCAAAATGCACCCAGTCACCAAGGCTCACAGTGCTACATATGAGAGACAGATATAGAGACAGACACACACACACACACACACACACACACACAAAGAGAGAGAGAGAGAGAGAGAGAGAGAGAGAGAGAGAGAGAGAGAGAGAGAGAGAGAGAGAGAGAGAGATCTACATCCTCTGTTGGAGGTCTGAATGTAGAAAAATATCTCAACTTATTTTAAAAAGTTATAACAGGATTCATATGATTCATACACAGAAACTCCCCAAAATAGTCATCACATGAAATACTGAACTTCAATTCAATTCTACTTAATGGCATCTCTAAAATTTTCCAGGCTGCTAGTAATATTCATCAATATCTTTGTGTTTTGTGACAATCCCTCTTTAAGCAATACTGGATAAACAACACATTTTTACAACACAATGAAACATTGAGGTATCAGCCAGCTGAAAATTAATATTTATTTATATGTCTTTTCCATTCTCCTGTTGATTGCAAATTTGTTTTACAAAACTGGGATATTTGATTAGGCTAGACTCACAGATGTAGTTGTCGCTTTTAGGTCACTAGACAATTCTATTCTTTTCCTCCATGATGGAATGAAGAGCAGAATTGTTCATTTGTAGGGTACTAAAGTGCCTTTGTACTCTCAGATCATATTGTAAAAGTCTTCTGTGTTATGCTTTGAATCATTAAGATATTGACTTTGAAAGTCCACCAGGCACACTAAGTGTTTACAGGTTTGTACCAAGGGGTCCCTTAACACCACATCATGCCACAGAATAAGCAAATTGAACCTGAGCCAGACTTGATGTAATTAGTTTTGCCTATTGGAAATCACAGGAGCCATACAAAGAGCTTCTTTGCTCCTCCAGAGTTTATTACTTGGCCTTGCTCAACATACATTTTCTGCATCAGGTTATTAAAAAAAACCTAGTGTAACTACTTAGGATCATGCTGTCAGTCAGGGCCATCCAAGTGGCATTTTGGAGTTAGGATAATTACTCTCAGCAAGAAAAAAATGTCTTCTAATTTTCATCTTTGCTATGATGATGGGAAAGATGACAATGGTAATGTTTCCTCTCTGAAAGACTCCTGTCACATTTTTAAATCTTGATCTTTCCTGATATCCTACAAAATGGATTTTTATGTCTATTTGGTACAAGACAGATTTTGAGCATGTTTTACCTACAAGGTATACCTTGCATAATCCACATAGGGTTACAAGTCTGTTTCTTTCCTTCTCATTAAAAATCAGTCTGATTCCCTGATATGATTTTTTCAGTTTCTCATGTTTCCTTCCAGAAAATGAAGGAACGGATTTCTTGCATAAAAGCTGATACTTCCTGATTAAAAGTCAACTACAGGCAAGTTGTAAATCTGAAGGTGAGAGACATACAAAGCCTCTGTAATGAATATAGGGGCAATGTATAAGCCAGAATAATGCAGATAAGAAGAACCAGGAGAGAATGTTGTAAAGAGGCTTCCACAGTGAAATGGCTCAGGTGATTGTGAAAGGTGGTGTGAGTGAGTTTTGCATAATTCAAAAATCACTAGTGTCTGGGTCCCAATTTGGGACCCAAGACAATAAAAGAAGGTATTCCAGGCTCAAGTCTTCACTTGAGAGAATTCTCTCTTATTTTTAGAGATTAGCCACTTTCTAAGTTCTGTTTTGATTTCCTTTTTCAAGTTTTTAAAGTTTTCATCATAGAGATCTTTTGCTTCTTTGGTTAAGTTAATTTCTAGGTATTTTATTTTTTGTGGAGCTATTACAAATGGAGTTGCTTTCCTAATTTCAGCCCCACATTTCTCATTGTTGGCATACAGAAAAGCCATTGATTTTTGAGGGTTAATTTTATACCCTGCTACTTTGCCATAGTTTTGAATCAGCTTGAGTAATTTGGGAGTGGAGTCTATGGGATTCTTTCAATACAAGATCATGTCATTTGCAAAGAGGGAGAGTTTTATTTCATCTTTCCCTATTTGGATCCCCTTTATGTTTGCATCTTGTCTTATTGCTGTAGCTAGGCATTTTAATACTAGATTGAAGAGAAGTGGAGAGAGTGGACATCCTTGTCTTGTGCCTGAGTTAAGAGGAAATGGCTTTAGTTTTTCACCATTAAGTATAATGCTGGCTGTAGGTTTGTCATATACAGCCTTTATTGTATTGAGGAATGTTCCATGGATTCCTAATTTTTCCAAAACCTTCATCATAAGGGGTGTTGGATCTTGTTGAATGTTTTTTCTGCATCTATTGAGATAACCATGTGGTTCTTATCCTTGCTCCTGTTGATGTGATGAATTATATTAATTGATTTGCATATATTGGACTAGTTTTGCATCCCTGAAACGGATGTCTGAGTCAAGCAGAAAAGGTCAGATAGGGTGATGTTAGGGAAATGAACCCTAAGATATGTATTCAAATGTTTTTTTTCTTTCATGCAATTGTTTCTAACACATTTAAAAGATTATTTCTTTGTTGCTTTGTATGTCCCTCCCCACAGTATAACCCCTGATTTCACTGTATTTCATGTCGGTATAATTTGTGGAGGGGAAGGGGAAAAACAAATCGTTTAAATAGGGATACAGGTGTACCCATTGCAACAATGAGATGTACAAGTTGTTATGTTGAAAACGAACTTTACAACTTTGGTGCGGGGCGGGGGGGGGAGTAGAGGGGGAAGATTGGATGGGGGAAGGGGGGAGAATGGGAAGGGATGGGAAGGGGAAACAAAGGAGGAAGCTACAATGCTTGATAAGAAATGTACTCATTATCTTGCCCATGTAATTGTAACCCCTCTGTACAGTATTTTCACAATAAAAAAATTAAAGTATGGATATTCAAAAAAAATAAATAAATTTTTAGAGATTAGCTTTTTGTTTGATTCAAGCCTTCAACTAATTGCTTTGGGCTCACCATATTTTGATGGCACCCTATTTTGCTGAGACTATTGATTTAAATGTTAAACACATCCAAACGCATTCTTCTCGACATACTTACAATGACGTTATGCCTTGTTTTACCTTGCTGTTTAGGTTTAAATTTGGAGCCCCTTGCTGGCTGGCAGGAACCATGTTTCCAGCTCTTTTTTGCAACCATTCATTTTAAGCGTCCCTCTTCCCGCTCCAGTGTTGACTTGTATGAAAATCCTCCTACTTTTTACTTTCTGCTGCAGCTAGCATGGCACATACACACCAGAGAACCCACATATTAGACAGAGGAGGTCTTGTATGTATGTATGCCAGGGTTGGACTCTAATCTCAGCTCTCTTAATATTATTATTCTCTTAAGAAACTAGATTACAGGTGTGAGCAAATATCTGGTCATGTCATGATCTAGTAAAGTTGACACATAAAATTTACCACCACAGATAGTATGGTACATAAATATGGTTAAGTAATGTATATCTTGTCTGTCTCTGATCGCAACTGTAATATTAGCTACTATGGAGGATGAGAGCTGATGACTGCAGTTTGAAGCCAACCCCACAGACAAATCCCAGAGATTCTTACTTTCAGTTAATTAGCAAAAAGCTAGAAGTTGAGGTATGGCTCACATGATAATAAGGCGAGATAGATTTGGGAACATGAGGCATGGAAAACAGCAGCCAGGAATTCAAAACAAACATTGTATTTAGAAACCCAAAAGCACTACCTTTTTTGTTTGAGCTGTTTTTTTTGTACGATTTTTATTGGAAATAATGCTGTACAGAAGGGTTGCAGTTACATGAGCAAGGTAATGAGTACATTTCCTATTGAGCATTGTTGCCTCCTCCTTTGTTTTCCCCCTACCATCCCTTCCCTCTCACCTCCACAACTACCCCCCCCTCCACCGAAGTTGTAAAGTTTGTTTTCAACATAGTGTTTTGCACATCTCATTGTTACAATGGGTCAACCTGTATCCTCATTTAAGGATTTTGTTTTTTCCCTTCCCCTCCCCAAATTAGAGAAGTGTATATACAAGATGCAGGGTACTTTATACTCCTTCATAAGCTGCAGTATTAGTACAAGGAAAAAGGGAGGAACAAGAGCAGCTTTCTCCCTCTGACCTTGCCTGCTGACCCAAAATATTTCGTGTACTCTGAAAACTGAGCAAAGAAATCATAAAAAAAATTATATCCTGGAAAAGAAAATACTTGGGAAAAACATGATTCCTGACACAAAGTGCTTATTTCAAAGATGAACATCTAGCTTAAAAATGTATGGCAGAATGCATCCTTTCCTTGAAAGGATGCTCAAACATAATGAGCAAAATTTAATGAGCAGATCAGTCTTAGAGACCCTGAACTCTAATGACAAAAGTATACCACAAAGAGTTGCTAAATATTCCAGATGTGAGAACAAAGAAAAGCACTGAACCTATGACTCTGCCTTTTACTATCTATGCCTCTGATGTCAAAGAGCTCACTGTATCTCCCTTTGAGCACCCACACTCTGTTAGCATTTGCCTCTGTCTTTATGCTTGTCTGTTTGCCTACTTCCTTACTTGATAAAGCTCCACCAAGTTTTCTTACCAATGTGACTTATCTGGAAATGATTATTCTACAGTCGAAGTCAAGGGCCTGCAACAAAATAACTAAGTGTAGGGCCTATATTTCTTGAGGAAAACTTCATAAACTACTACTTAGAATTGGTGACAGTAACACACGAGCTATGAGAAAAGAATCTGAGTGAGAGGAAGAAGTTCTGAGTTGAAGCCCCAGTACCAGCACCAAAAAGAAAAAGGAAATGTGTATCTCTCATTTTTAATATTTGTAAATGTTATTTTTGTATTCAATTGAGATATAACTGAAAAATACAAATTGTTTTAAGTTGTATAACTTTGCATATACACACACACACATATATACACATACAAAACATGTATAGATATGTACTGAAAACATTAGGGTGTATGTGTGTGTGTGTTAAAAGCTTATTACTAATTGTTTACACATTGTCTTTATCAGATGTGGTATGACATACTCTTTGAAAAGAGGCCATCCCTCACATTTTCCACAAGAAGATATACTGTACCATGTAGGCTGCAGGAGAAAGAGCAGGGTCATGAGGAGGCAGAAAAACACTAATATTGGAATACCAATACCACTATTGGTATTGGGAGGGTGCGGCAAGGTAGGGTAAGCATAATGGCATTACTGACTACATTTTATAGTTTTGGCTGTAAGTATGGTCACTAATAATCAAGTGCCTGGTCCTGAGAGTATTCAATAAGAAAAAAAAATTGGCTTGGTATAGGTATATAAGAGTTAGATTAAGGAGGAAATGGGGACATATTGGATTTGTTGCTTTATATATACAAAGTGTTTGCTCAGTCAGTTCCGTGGGAATTAGCTAACCCTGGGAGGGGACAGTTTTTCAGGAGTAAGAGTCTAAGTATCAAAACATTGCAATATAGATAAAATAAGGAACATGAGTAATGCAAGCACCAACATAAATTATTTGTGTTTCTTCTGTGTAGGGTACTGTGTATTTTCTTCTTTATTCACTTGCTATTTATTACTTCAATCATTTATATTACTAAGGGCCAGTATTAACATGAATTGTCACATCATTGAAGCAAAAATGTCTAACAAACTGTTATCAAAGTCTCTAATGAGACATGATAACTACATATAGTCTGGCGCATAGAAGTAACATTGGGATGAAATTAAGGAAATCAGGGTTAAATAAGGATTTTGCTTGGTTTCTTTGGTTATAAAACTGTGATGTATTGATGTGGCATATTGGAGGTAAATACAGTTGGGTATGAAATATATAGAATCTCATGGTCTTTAGCACTCTGATAATCTGAAATTATTTAATAAAAAAGGTTAATTTTAATTTTTGTTGCATTTCCATATAATTACAATGAATATATGGGAATCAAAACTGAGGAGAAACTACCATTTATAGTTGTTCACAAAATTACAATAGGCATAAATTTAACAAACATGTACACAATCTGTATACTGAATTTACAAAGTTCAGATGAAAGAAATTTAAAAAGACTAAAAGATATGGAGAAAACCTATGTCCATGCATAGTATTTTTCAATTAAGTAAAAAGTATCAACAATTTGCACATTGACCTAGAGTTTTAATACCGGCATAATTAGACAAATTTATTTAAAAACATATGAGAAGAGTTCCGGGAAGATGGCGGAGGAGAAGCTGGAATCTGAACAAGCTCTCGCATAGAAAGCAGTTTTAGAGTTCCAGTGAACAGTCCTAAGCCAGAGAATCACACCAAGTGTGCCATCACAGGACAGAGAGTTAGTCAAGAGAGGGGAAGCCAAGGCAAAAAGACACATCTGAGCGCCTGCCAGCAGCTGCTGCTGCGGCGGCAGGGTCGCGGCGGCAACCACCGCCGCGGGGTCATACCTGAGACACAGAGAGTCCGGGACGAAGGAGCCAGACACAGCGGACGAGCGGATTCTACTCAACACCAACAAGAACCGACAAGGAGCAAACATCTTCATCCTGCTGTTTGCAGACCAGAGACGACCGAGGACCAAGACTTGGCATGAGTACAAGCCCGACATCCTCACTCCTTCTCAGGGAGCAGAGGAGGGAAGGCTACCCCTCCCCCCCCAGCACCGGTGATCTCCATCTTGGATACCAACAAAGCTCGGAGGAGCTGCTAGCTCCAACTCAGGCCTTGGAATAAAACGAGTCATTTAGCAGGACACAAGAACTTAACGGCGAAGTGACCTGCCAGACTCAGCACCATCCAGGGAAAAGTCACCCAGCTCAGGCGCCAGCCATTGGAGTGGCTGGCCTCACTGGGTAACCAGAGCCAGAGGCTGCCCCTCCCTCTAGCAGCCACCACAATCAATTGAAAAACAGAAACCCTGAGATTCGCTCCAGGCTGGGCGCTGTGAGCTTTATCACAAAATAGCCCCAGGGAAAAGCTACTGTTTGTTGAAAGGCCTCAACTCTACCCAGAACCTAGCCTCATCACCACAACCCCCTCTTTTGTGATTCTCAAAGCAGATCACCCTCCCAGAAAACTAACCTGGGAGGGGGATCTCAAAATCTTGGGTAAAGCTGAGCATTTTTCTGCCTCTTCCAACAAACCGACTTAAGAAACCAATCAAGCCACAGGACCTCAAGCTGACCAGAGACTCTAACAAGAGACTGGTTACAGACAAAAGGGAGATACAGGATTCTTCCGACCCCTACCCCCCCCCCAAAAAAATCAAAAGACTTTTTTTCTTTTTTTTCTTTCTTTTTTCTTCTTCTTCTTTTCTTTTTTTGTTTGTTTTTTTGTTTTTTGTTACCTTATATATATATATATATATATAAATTTTTTCCCTTCTAAAACTTTTATTAATCTTTAATTTTTGCCTCTTCTGAAAAAATAATTGTTTTCCAGTAACTTTTTTTTCTCATCTTATAATTTTTATTTTAAGAATATGTGAATGAGCGTTTTCCTTTCTTTTCTTGTCTTATTTCTCTTTTTCTTTCTTTCTTAATTATCTTTTTGTTTTTTGTCTAGCTCTACTGAACTTCTGATCTTTTCTTCTCCCTTTCCCATCCTTAAAGTTTTTCACATCTCCTCTATGTCCCTCCCCTTCTCTCAACATATTCACATTCCTCTCTAAATACATTAATTTTTATGTTTCTATTTTTTTTCTGGTCTCTTTTCATTCCCCTTTCCGTCTCTTCTTTTTCTCTCTCTCTCTCTACTTGCATCCTACCCAACCCATTTCCTGCATTGTGATTAGGACATAGTTAACTCTCCCTGTGCCTCCCCACACCAATCTATTCCTATTTTTTACCCACATCTCTCCCTAATCCTAATAATTTCTGGTTTTCCAAATTCTTTTCTGCTGTTCGAAGTCCTTTAACATATAGTTGTTTGATGTTGAATACATGTATCTGTTGAACTAGATTGTATCTGGAGACTATTGACTGTACAAACGCAAACTTTGGTTGATGGTTGCCTTAAGATAGTGTTCTAGCACAAAACTGGTGAAATCTTCATCTCAAATGGGCAGAGTAAGCCGGGAAAACAAGAAAAATGGCAAATTCGGGTTTCTCAATTCCCAATCTTGATAATCAGGGATTAGAACAGATAAAGAATAATCCAGAAGAGAGTTACCAAATAGCTCTACAAACACTACTAGCAAACATGATAAATGAGAAGTTTGACAATGTACAAAGGACTCTGTATGAGCATGATAGGGAGAGAGAGGAGGCATACCAGAAGATTATACAGGAATATCATAAGTGTGAGGAAGCTACTCAAAAACTGATACAGGATTTGCATGAACAACTTGAGAATACTCAAAGAGAAAGGGAGGAATGGCGTGAGCAGGCAGAGAACACTCAAAGAGAACTGCAGGAATCCCACGAACGGGAAGAAAGAGAACTGCAGGAATCCCACAGACGGGAGGAAGCTAATCAAAGAGTAATTCAGGAATTGAGAGACCAGGTAGAGAATACACAAAGATCACTAAAGGCATTCATGGAATCCATTAACAAAGAGCTGAAGGAAGTCAGGGAGACCACAAAGGGAATGCTGAATGGAACCCAACAGAAGGAATGGGAGTCCAAAGAAACCATAACCAATCAACTAAGTGATTTGAGAACAAACACTGAACACCAAATTAAGGAAGAAAAGAAATTCATACAAGACCTAAAACAGAGCTTCAACAAAGAACTTGAAGCCATCAAAGCTGACCAATTAGAAGGAAAAGAGATAAAAACCAAAGTAGAGAGTCTTGACAGCAGGTTAGACCATGGAGAAGATCGAATCTCAGGGATTGAAGACAGCCTAGATTTTACAGAGAAAGAACATACAATCATCCAAGACAAGTCCAAGAAATATGATAGGTCTATCCAACACCTGGAAGACACCATCAGAAGGCCCAATCTAAGGATAATGGGTGTAGAGGAGCACCTAGAAACAGAAGTTAATGGGCTAGGAAATTTGTTTAACAGGATCCTAGCAGAGAACTTCCCAAACATACAAAAAGATAGGCCTATTCAGATACAAGAAGCTTTTAGAACCCCAAATAGACCAGACCAGAATAGGACATCCCACAGTCACATTATAATCCACACAGGATCAACCCAGACCAAGGAAAAGATCCTTAAAGCTGTCAAGGAGAAAAGGGTAATCACCTATAAAGGGAAACCAATTAGAATCACCTCAGATTTCTCAGCAGAGACAATCAAAGCAAGAAGAGCCTGGAATGACGTATGCCATGCCCTAAAAACAAACAACTATCAACCAAGAATACTGTACCCAGCTAAACTCTCCTTCATAACTGAAGGCCAAATAAAAACCTTCCATAGCAAAGAAAAATTGAAACAATACATCTCCACCAAACCAGCCCTACAAAAGATTCTTAAAGATGTCCTACACAGAGAAAACCAACAAGACCGCAACAAAGGCCAAGAAACTGCACCCAAACTGAGAATCCAAGAACCTTAGGAAGAACCCAGTTTTCACAGCCCCCAAGAAGGTGGATAACATGGCAGGAACTCCCAAATACCTCTCAGTCCTATCTCTTAACGTTAACGGATTGAACTCTCCAATTAAGCGACATAGACTGTCTAGTTGGATTAAAACACAAGACCCTTCTATCTGCTGCCTGCAGGAGTCACATCTTGCCCGTAAAAACAAACACATTTTCAAGGTTAAAGGCTGGAACAAAATCTACCAAGCAAACGGCCCTCATAAACAGGCGGGAGTTGCAATCCTAATATCAGATAAAATAGACTTCAAATTAAAATTCATGAGAAGAGATAAAGAAGGTCGCTACATACTAATTAAAGGATCTCTCCTTCAGGAGGATATTACAATTCTAAATATCTATGCACCAAACAATGGAGCACACAAATTTATCAAAGAAACACTACTTTCCCTCAAATCCCATATAGATCCAAAGACATTAATTGTTGGGGATTTTAACACACCACTCTCCCCACTAGATAGATCAACTCGGCAAAAACTCAACAGAGAAACCGCAGATCTAAACAGCTGCATAGATCAACTAGGCTTAACAGACATTTACCGAACATTTCACCCAGCAGCATCAGAATACAGGTTCTTATCAGCAGCACATGGAACGTTTTCTAAAATAGACCACATTTTAGGCCACAAAGCAAACTTGTCTAAATTCAGAAACATTGAAGTTATACCTTGCATTCTCTCTGACCACAAGGGAATAAAATTAGAACTCAACACCAAAAGCCACCAAAGAAAGTCCGGTATCACATGGAGGCTGAACAACACACTACTGAATCAGGAGTGGGTCATGGAAGAGATTAGAAAGGAAATTCAAATGTTCATGCTATTCAACAAAAATGAGCACACAAATTACCAGCTCCTCTGGGACACAGCAAAGGCAGTACTCAGAGGCAAGTTTATAGCTCTGAGCTCCTACATCAACAAATTGGAGAGATCGCAAACTAACAATTTAATGACACATCTAAACCTCCTTGAAAAAGAGCAGCAAGATAAATCCCAATCCAGTAGACATAAAGAAATAATCAAAAGTAAATTAGAATTAAATGAATTAGAATCCAAAAAACTATAGAAAGAATCAACAAAACAAAGAGTTGGATCTTCGAAAAACTTAACAAAATTGACTGACCCTTAGCAAACCTTATCAGAAAAAGGAGAGAACACACCCAAATTAATAAACTCAGAGATGAGAATGGAAACATCACCACGGAAACAACCAAGATTCAGAACATTATAAGGGAATACTTCTCAAAACTTTATGCTAATAAGTTTGAGAACTTGACAGAAATGGACCTTTTCCTAGCAAATATTGACATGCCAAAACTAAACCAAGATGAGTTAAACCATCTTAACAGGCCCATATCAAGCATTGAAATAGAAACAGCAATAAGAGACCTCCCAGCTAAGAAAAGTCCAGGACCAGATGGTTTTACAGCAGAATTTTACAAGGCCTTCAAAGCAGAGCTCACACCAATACTCCTCCAACTCTTCAATGAAATTGAAAGAGAAAGCTCACTACCGAACACATTCTATGAAGCCATCATAACCCTCATCCCAAAACCAGGCAGGGACTCATCAAAGAAAGAGAACTATAGACCCATTTCTTTGATGAACATTGATGCAAAACTTCTCAACAAAATTTTGGCCAATCGACTTCAACAATTCATCCAAAAAATCATACACCATGATCAAACAGGATTCATTTCAGGGATGCAAAGCTGGTTCAATATACGCAAATCAATTAATATTATTCATCACATCAACAGGAGCAAGAATAAGAACCACATGGTTATCTCAATTGATGCAGAAAAAGCATTTGACAAGATCCAACACCCCTTTATGATGAAGGTTTTGGAAAAATTAGGAATCCATGGAACATTCCTCAATATAATAAAGGCTGTATATGACAAACCTACAGCCAGCATTATACTTAATGGTGAAAAACTAAAGCCATTTCCTCTTAACTCAGGAACAAGACAAGGATGCCCACTCTCTCCACTTCTCTTCCATCTAGTATTAGAATGCCTAGCTAGAGCAATAAGACAAGATGCAGACATAAAGGGGATCCAAATAGGGAAAGATGAAATAAAACTCTCCCTCTTTGCAGATGACATGATCTTGTATTTAAAGAATCTCATAGACTCCACTCCCAAATTACTCAAGCTGATTCAAAACTTTGGCAAAGTAGCAGGTTATAAAATTAACCCCCCAAAATCAATGGCTTTTCTGTATGCCAACAATGAGAAAAGTGTGGCTGAAATTAGGAAAGCAACTCCATTTGTAATAGCCCCACAAAAAATAAAATACCTAGGAATTAACTTAACCAAAGAAGTGAAGGACCTCTATGATGAAAACTTTAAAATCTTGAAAAAGGAAATCAACACAGAACTTAAAAAATGGCAAAACCTCCCATGCTCCTGGATTGGCAAGATTAACATCGTGAAAATGGCAATACTTCCCAAGGCTATCTACAAATTCAACGCAATACCTATCAAAATTCCACCCTCATTCTTCAAGGAAATAGAAGAGGCAATCAAAAAATTCATATGGAACAATAAAAGACCCCGAATAGCAAAAACGCTCCTCAACGGAAAGAACACTGCTGGAGGAATATCAATACCAAATTTCAAACTCTACTATAAAGCCATAGTAATCAAAACAGCTTGGTATTGGCATAAGAACAGACCTCAGGACCAATGGAATAGAATTGAAAACCCAGAAATGAACCTACAGACCTATAGCCATCTAATCTTCGATAAGGAAGCTAAAACAATAGAATGGAAGAAAGACAGCCTCTTCAGTAAATGGTGCTGGCAAAATTGGTTAACTACATGTAGAAAACTAAAGCTAGATCCTTATATATCACCCTGCACCAGAATCAACTCCAAATGGAACAAAGACCTTGAACTCAAAGCAGACACTCTGAAAACATTACAGGATGGAATAGGAGAAACCCTAGGTCTCCTTGGCTCAGGCCAAAATTTTCTGAATAGAGACCCGGAAGCACAACAAATCAAAGAAAGGTTGGACAAATGGGATTGCATAAGGTTGCAGAGCTTCTGCAGGGCAAATGACATAGCTAGCAAGATCAATAGAAAGCCCACCGATTGGGAGAAGATCTTTACTAGCCATACAACGGACAAGGGTCTCATATCTAAAATATACTTGGAACTCAAAAAATTAAACCACCCAACAACAAATCCTCAAAGAAACAAATGCCCAATAAATAAGTGGGCGAAAGACTTAAAGAGAAGCTTCTCTGAAGAAGAAAGAAGGATGGCCAATAGACACATGAAGAAATGTTCAACATCCCTAGCCATAAAAGAAATGCAAATCAAAACAACATTGAGATATCACCTCACTCCAGTTAGAACAGCAAAAATTAAGAACTCTAACAACAACAGATGCTGGAGGGGATGTGGACAGAAAGGAACCTCACTTCATTGTTGGTGGGAATGTAAACTTGTTCAACCACTTTGGAAAGCAGTATGGAGCTTCCTCAAAAGACTTCACATAGATCTCCCCTATGATCCAGCAATCCCCCTTTTGGGCATTTACCCAAATGTTTACAAACAAGACCACACTAAAGCTACCAGCACAACTATGTTTATTGCAGCATTATTTACCATAGCTAAGATATGGAACCAACCCAGATGCCCCTCAGTAGATGAATGGATCAAGAAAATGTGGTATATATACACAATGGAATTCTATGCCTCCATCAGAAAGAATGACATTTCCCCATTTGTTAGGAAATGGAAAGGCTTGGAAAAAATTATTTTAAGTGAAGTAAGCCAGGCCCAAAGAAGCATAGGTCCCATGGTTTCCCTTATTTGCAATATCTAGTATAGGTATGAGTCAAGCGGAAAAGGTCAGATAATGTGATGTTAGGAAAATGAACCCTTAAATATGTATTTTAATGTTTTCGTTTCTTTCATGCATGTGTTTCTAACGCATTTATAAGATTATTTCTTTGTTGCTTTGTATGTCCCTCCCCCACAGTGTAACCCCCGCTTTCACTATATTTGATGTCAGTATAACATGTGGAGGAGATGGGGACAAACAAGTCGTTTAAGGATTCAGGGGGACCTGTTGCAACAATGATAAGTACAAAATGTCATGTCAAAACCAGCTTTACAATGTCGGTGTGGGGGGGGGAGGGGGGTATAATTGGGTGGGGGGAGGGGGGAGGCTGGGAAGGGAGGTGAAGGGTAAACAAAGGAGGAGGCTGCAATGCTTGGTAAGAAATGTATGCATTATCCTGCCCATGTAATTGTAGCCCCTCTGTACCATATGTTCTCAAATAAAATAAAATAAAATTTAAAAAAAAAAAACATATGAGAAAACATGGAATATTGACCTGGTATAATTAAAGCAATTTGACAAAGAATAATATGGGAACAATCTCTGTGCCAGCTCCTTAACAAGTGATCAAGACCCTTGCATTGACAAAGAGGTAGACACTTTGACAGGTGGAATTAAATAGAGAATAGAGAAATAAACCTATAGAAGTATTACTGAGTTTTGACAAATCTGCACAATTGGGTGTAAAACTTATAGCCTTTCAAGAAAATGATGCTGGAGCAGGCATAAGGAAAATGAAAAACACTCATTTTTAAGCAGGTTATTATAGAAAGTATAGGAGAAGAAAGCTATTTTGATGATCACACATATATAATGGCTATTAAAACATTTAAACACATTTTTTTGCCTGTTTTTCAGGTTCCAGGCTATAGAGACATGCTACAAACATTACGTTCACTCGATTTCTTTTTCTACCACCCTTTAAAGGTTTTAAGTAGCTCACAAACATCAGTGTTTCCCAAGCAATAGCATGTGAGACCCTCAAATATGGTAATACCTGAGGTGTCAATAAGAAGATTGCTTCTGGGAGTCTCAGACTTAATGGCTCCCAAAATACAAGATTCCATGCAGGAATATGATCGTAGCCAATTACTAAGACATTCTGTTGAATGGAATGGTAAAACTATAGAATAAGACCCTGTTAATCAATGGCTATATTCAAAGAAATGCCTACATAGTATATAAACATAACACATCTTTCCGGTCCACACTCTTCTTGAATGTATTGTATCCTGTGCTTGGCTTGCTTGGTAATAAAGTTTGTGATCCTCCTATTCTTTTTTCTTTTTTTCTTTTTCTCGGTTGTGGGTCTTGAACTCTGGGCCTGGGCGCTGTCCCTTAGCTCTTCAGTTCAAGGCTAGCACTCTACTATTTGAGCCACAGTACCACTTCCGGTTTTCTGGTGGTTAATTAGAGATAAGAGTTTTATGGACTTTCTTGCCTGGGGTTGCTTTGAACCATAATCCTCAGATCTCAGCCCCATGAGTAGCTAGGATTACAGGTATGAGCTACTGGTGCCCAGCTGTCTTCCTCCCTTCCCCCCAATCCTCTTATTCTTGACTCATCCTGAAATTCTTTTCTGCAATGAAGTCAAGAACCTAGGGATTAGTTTTAGTTTTACCTCTCCCAGAAACATCTTTATACACCTAAGGAGTCCTGGTGGAGATTTGTGAATTTAACCCAAAAAATGACAGAGATCAATATAAGACACAAACACATGACAAAAAAAATTAAGTAATGTGACGTAGAGGTTGGTGATAAGTTCTCAGACTTGATTTCCAAAGCACAATCCTAAAAGAAAAACATATTGAATTATATTATAATAATTAGTCTCTTTTCTATAAAAGTTTCTCCTAAAAGAATGAAAAGACAAGCTATGGATAGTCAGAAAACATTTGCAACTCCCATGTTTTCAACAAAATATGTGTGTCTAGAATACATGAAGAATTCTCAACAGTAGAATAATTACAAAATGGAAAAATGGCTTAAAGAGATAGTTCTCTAGCACTTGAGCATATGAAAAATATGGTCAGCATCATTAACATTTGGAAAATGCAAATCAAACATTACCATATATCTGATTATTAAAATAAAAAACAAAATCTGATAATACTCAAAGTTAAAGTTTTATGTGAAACATAAAACTGTAGCATTCACATCATTGACAGGCAGGGAGGTGAGACAATATATTCATTCTCAAAATAGTTTGATAGTTTCTTACAAAGTAACTATGCAGTTATCCTATGAGTCAGCAATTTCCCTCTGGCTATCCCAGAGAAATAGAAATGTATGGACACATTTTATTTTATGTATAAGAATATATGAATATTTTCAACAATTTTACTTGCTAAACCACACAAACTACCCAGATGTCCTAAAACAAAGAAATAACTAAAGAAATACTAGTGTACTGAAACTATAAAATACCATGCAGCAGTGAAAAGGAGGAAATCACAGTAGGACACCCTGTGGATAACAAAATCTGGGGTGCTCAAATACTATATAAATTAACACAATAGGGGCTGGGAAGGTGGCTCAGTGGTAGAGTGCTTGCTTTGCATGCCTGAGACCCTGGGTTTGATTCCTCAGCACCATATAAGCAAAAAGCAAAAAGCCGGAAGTGGCGCTGTGGCTCAAGTGGTAGAGCACTAGCCTTGAGCTGAAGAGCTGAGGGACAGCGCCCAGGCCCAGAGTTCAGGCCCCACAACCGGACCCCCCCAAAAATAAAATAAAATAAAATAAAATAACACAATATCTATTCAAAACTTCTTATCACCCTCCCATATTTTTTGTTCTCGATGACTTATAGTAATAATACAATGTGTAAATGCTGTATAAATATCTGTGCTGTCCTTTTTAGGGAATAATAATAAGATACATTTTTCTGGGATTTTTTTTCCACAGTGGGTTAGACCTCAGGGTACTGTGCCCAAGGAAATGAAGGGCCAACTCAATTATGAGAACAAAACTGGATAGGTCTCAAGGAGCTTTGTTAAGTAAAAAGAAGTCAATCCCAAAAGGTTACATACTTCAAGATTCTACCTAACTAACATGTAAAAATGATGATAAGCTTGATGAAGGGATGAGGGATGATAGATGGGAGGAGGCTAAGGCCTATGCACAGCAGCACAAGGGATCCTTGTCATGGAATTGGGTGATGGGTGGGTTCACCAATCAACATGTGATAAAATTGTAAAAATGGCATGTGCACACACAAAAATATATATAGATGCATGTGAAACTGATGAGATTTGAACAAGGTCAATGGATAATGTTAATATCAAGGTCCTATGGTAGTAGCATATGTAAGTTAAGTAAGATATCACCAGTGGGTAACTCTGGTTGAAAAGCATGTGAGCTTTCCTTATATGATTGCCCTCAACTGAACATATACAAACAATTATGTCACCAAAGCAAATGAATCCTTGAATCATTAAAGTCACACTGTATTTTAGGCATATATTTAAATCTAAAGTTCTTATGAAGTTCTTAAAATTATCAGATATGATTATTGTTCATCATTTACACTGAGACATGTTTCCTTCCTCTCCCCTCCCTAAAAGGTGAAATCATTCCTCAGAGTGTGGATTCCTTCTAATGGGTTATAAACTCATGTGTCTTCTCAGAAATCAGAGAGAATGGATTGACAATGAACTTCACCCTTATTTGAAACTGTGTTTCACTCAAGCTCCACCTTTGTAACTATCTACACAGAAGAAGCCTATTTGTGATTCATCAAGAATTATTTCTTCCACAAGAGCCACATTAATAATTTATATTGTCATCCATGTGTTTCATTTCTGTCATAACATTACTAATTAGGTACACATTTCTATATTTTCTTCAAACCTGCCAAGTGTTTTAACCAAGTGTTTTTTGTTGTTGTTGTTGTTGTTGTTTTTGGGGGGTCCGGTCGTGGGGCCTGAACTCTGGACCTGGGTGCTGTCCCTCAGCTCTTCAGCTCAAGGCTAGCGCTCTACCACTTGAGCCACAGCACCACTTCCAGCTTTTTTTCTTTTTGCTTATGTGGTGCTGAAGAATCGAACCCAGGGCCTCATGTATGCAAGGCAAGCGCTCTACCACTGAGCCACCTTCCCAGCCCCAAACAGCGTCTTTTAAGATTTGAGTTGTTCAAAACCTCTCCCTCAAGTTCATGGATATGTTTCTATGAAAAACCAAAATCCACCCTTATAGTATAGTTATTTTATCTGCCTGCAGATAGTGAGTCCGAGTTTTTGTTTCCCAATCATCAGTCACGTAAGTAGTAAAGTTTTGAAATTTAATCATTAAAAGAAGAGCCAGAGATTTATCCAGCTAAATCTTTCTCACTGACTTTCCAGAATACTGTGGATTTTTTTAAGAAATCAATTTAAAAAAAAGAATCAATGATTCTTTTATCTTTTTTGTCCCCCAGGGGCTAATATGTCTTTGAAATAGACCAACTTATCATTATGACTGCTAGCTAAAAACAGATTTAAAGTCAATTCCTTTCCCAAATGTTAACCATACAGAGTATGTTAATGTCTTTATATTTTTTTCTTCAGTTGACTTGGTTCTTGTTCTTGAGATCTATTTTTAAGGTGATCATTGTTGTTTGTGTAATTTTATATTTCAATACCCAAACCACTATTGCAGACCTTTCATGTTTAATGGGTCTCACGTTTAAAACTTTTAAGTGAAGTTGGGTGGGGATTAGAGTGGGTGGATCCATCTTGGTGATTCTTACCCCATGATCTTGTTTCAGTAAAGCAGGCAAGCACTTTAGCTCTTATTAAAATGTAGGGAATGATGAAAAGAGAACCTCATGTTTTTTTCTACTATGGGAGTTTTATGCCATGTTGTATTTCCTTTCATCTTTTCCTGGCATACTAACCACATTTCATACATAATCTCTCCATTGATTTCATTGGCTTAGCCATCATAAACATTTCATATGATATGGAAAGAATTTTTGTCTTTGATATAGGAAGCATAAAGCTTAAATTTGAAGTGCATGATTTATTACTAATTTTTTAACATGCTGAAACATATTTTGACAAAAGTTATATACCACAAACCAGAATATATACGAGTTTAAAATTACAGAGATAAAGTCATTATCACCATTAAACTCATATTGTTTTGCCATGAGCACATGCAAGTAAAAGAGAAGAGGAGAGAGGAATAGGGGAGAGAGATGAAGGCAGAAGATTGATCCAGGTATGCATGCATGGAAGTCTCAAAATAAAATATCCTTTGCACAACTAATGTATCTTTAAAAATATCCTTAAAATAATACAACTATATCATTTAATTTTCTAATTTACATGATTATGTGTGATAATGGAAATGAAATAGTCTACTTATATTATGATGGCATTTGAATAATGTAATTTTAGAAATAATTATCTCTACAAATGGAAGAAAAATAGAGTGCAGAGAATTCCTTATTAAGTTTAATGACCACAGCTTCTGTGTGGACACAGCTTTGCAGTTAATGAAGAGATTGCATAAACACTATTATCATAACAAATCACACTCATGTATCTTTCCAATTATACAATATGAGCATGAAATAGGTCAGTTTGGCTCAATAGATTTTCTTTGAGTGCAATATCCATGTAACTCCCAAGTTCCCATTAAGTGATTTTCAATTCATCTGGCAGTTTCATAAGAAAAGGCAGAAGCAATCTGACTTATCACCATTACTCAGTGTGCAGGTATGTCCTGTGATGAGCTCTAGCTGGAGATTTAATGACATCTGTCAGTGACTTACATGCCCATATTGCATCCCCAGCAAGAACTTCACAGGTCAATATTTTGTTTATAATGCAGTTTTCCATTTTTATTTTTAAAACATTTCATTATTTATCTGCATTACTGAGTCTATTGGGTGCACACTTAATTTTTCATCTAACAGTAACAATAAGCATGCCTAGTAAGTGAATCGATCCATGCAGACTTAATTTAGCTTAGTGTCATTTCTCTTCCATAATCTACTTTCACATTCACACATCACTGAACAATACTAGAATATGTTTCATGGTACTACCAATTCATTAACCTCAGTCTAAGGCTCAAAAGGATTAAACACAACTAGAAGCAAAAAGATATGATAACATTTGCAGCAATAAATAAACAAAAGCTGGGAATCGTAAGTGTGAATGGAAAGCATGACTCATGGGATGCAATTTGGACTATGCATGAAAGTAAGGTAAATACTGCAAGGTTATGACTAAACACTAATAACAGATTACTTGTTTCAAAAACTTGAGGACTTGCGTTCAAACCCTGGAACCACACACAAAAGGTACAGATTTTGCACAATACCAGTTGTTTATGGCTGTAACTCTACCCCTCTGGAAGCTGAGATCTGGAAGATTACATTTAAAGCCAGTCCCAGAATAAAAGTACTTGATATTCTGTCTCTGACTAACTAGAGCATATTGGGCTGAATTCATAGCATGAATGATAGAGCACCAGCTGAGCAAGCAAGCATAGTGGGTGCTAAGGTATTTGTCAGGTTGAGATTCAAGGATTGAGCTTCAAATCCAGTCTGGGCAAGAAAGTCTGTGAGACTCTTATCTCTAATTAGCCACCAAAAAAATTTAGAAGTGGAACTGTCATTCGAGTGGTAGATAGAGCCATCAGCTTTAACCAAAAATTCTGAGGTATAACACTGGATCCTGAGTTCAATTGCCAGTGACCACACCAATTTAAAAAAAAATAAGGAGGTGGAAATAAGTGGTGAAGCCATATGCAAACACATAGTAGTTCACACACATATACTAATTGTTTAAAGGGAAAATGCTCACTCAGTACTTTTCCCTATGTGAGAAAAGCATATATTTATTGACCAATATTTTTGTGAGATATGACTGAAATTTGAATGAGGCTGCAATTCTAACACAGCAAAAGTACTTCAATGCCAATCAGACAATAAGTGATGATGGATCACAAGTTGGATGGTCCAAGGCCCACTTGACAGCAGAAGAAGCAAGTGATTCTAGCCACCAAGAATAGTCAGTTCACCCTGTGGCAGAAGAATCAATGAGCATTAGATCAAATGTGATACTGACTTTTGGGACTTGAGGCACTTAACTTACCCAAGTGAGTAATAAGATTTTTAAAATCCTTCAGATAGTCATGCCTGTCATTTCAGTGCTAAGATGATGTTTTGTTTTGTTTTCTAGTATTGAGAAAATGCTATCATCATTTCTTAGGAAAATGAAGATGATTGAGACATGAAGAGATATAACAATGAAATAGTTCATTGAGTTCAATGCAATTACAAAGCCCATTTTAAAGCCATGTTTAAGGCTTTCTGGTGTAGCTTTCTGGGTATAATTCCTGTTTACCATGCACAGGCCTTAGATTTCATCCCCAGTGCCAGAGTATAAATAAAATGAAACTGGGCTCAAATTTACAACAAACATGAAGAAATGTTTTTCAGATCTGGGTGCAACCAAAGTCACAACTGGAAATCCAGGCCTTGTTTTCCTCCAGGTGGAAGTATTTATTTTCTCATCTACTGTGGAAATTATCTCCAAAACTTCCTTCTTTTTCCTAAGAGTATGATTATGAATTTGAAACATCTGCCTTCAATTAAGACTAATTAGAGAACTAACAGCATGTTAGACATCGCCAATCACATCTGTAATCCTAGCTATTAAATGGTGGAAATCTGAGGATTTCAGTTCAAAGCCATTCCAAGCAGGAATGTCCTTGAGTCTCTTATCTCCAATTAACCACCACAAACCTGAAAGTAGAGTTGTATCTCAAGTGATAGAATGCTAGTCTGGAGCAAAATAGCCAAGAGACAGTACCCAGGCCAAGTTCAAGCCTTATTACTGGAAGAAAAAAATAAAGGAAGAAAACAATAGAACTTTCTGAGAGTGCACAACAACATAAGCACACACACACACACACACACACACACACACACACACACACACACACACACACATGCACATATATTGCATACCACAACTTAGTGTTTCTTTCCTAAAATTTGTTATTTTTTATGTACAGAAAACTTGATGAAAGAGTAAAGAGAAGGAAGAGAATGTAGTCAAGAATCTTCTGTATATTCCTATAAAATTAAGACAGAGGGAGGGATAGGTAAGAATGTTGAAAGGACTGACATTGATCAACATATATTGTATTCATAAACTGCTTTGATAAATGGCAATTCCATTTTATAACTACTTCAAAATAATAATAATAATAATAATAAAGAATTTGTCACAGTCAAATATTTGAGAAATAGTACTCCAAATTTGGTATACTTTTCTTTTTACTTCAACATAATATAATGCAGTTGGTAACTGATTGAATATTGTCATTAATTGATCAAATATTAACAAGATATTTGACTTTTGGATGGGCAATTCAAGCAAGTGAAGACCATTTTATTCTATTTTAGGAATGTTATTCACTGCATGCATAAACAGAGAAGTAGCTCCAGATATTCTCATCACTGTTCCATGTACTGTCCTTAATTTCTAAGACAAAAACAGTGAATTGAGTTCATCCTGGATGTCATTCAGGACTTGCAACTCAAAATTGTAAGTTCAGATTTATCCTAAGGCAAGAAAGCTTATAGGTAAAATTAAGTACAAATCTTTTCACAATTATAAGTTCAGATTTATCCTAAGGCAAGAAAGCTTATAGGTAAAATTAAGAACAAATCTTTTCACAATTATAAGTTCAGATTTATCCTAAGGCAAGAACGCTTATAGGTAAAATTAAGTACAAATCTTTTCTTTTTTTCTTTTTCTGTTTGTCAGTCATGGGGCCTGAGTGCTGTCCCTGAGCTCTTTTGCTCAAGGCTAGCACTATCTCTTTGAGCCACAGTGCCACTTTCAGTTTTCTGGTGGTTAACTGGAGCTAACAGTCTTAAGGACTTTGCTACCTGGTCTGGCTTTGAACCATGATCCTCAGATCTCAGCCTCCTGAGTAGCTATTACAGATATGAGCTACCAGTACCCCACTAACTTTTTAAATTATGTGTTTAGAAGATAATATTGTAGAAACAAGGAAGGGGGAAGACTGGAACAAGTGATGAGAAAATAGTGACCTCAGTGTGAATTTGTTAGGTTTAATAATTTTAAATACAGCTGTATGTGTCTACCAAGTATGAATGGTGTGTATTTATTATTAATATTATTGTTGTTGTTTATTTGTTTGTAATGGAGCTATATAGAGGGGTCGCAGTTACATAAGTAAGGTAATGAGTATATTTCTTGTTGAACATCGTTACCCACTCTGCTTTTCTCCCACTATCCCTTTCCTCTTCCACTCCCCTCACTTCGACATTGTAAAGTTAATTTCCAACATAGTGTCTTGTGAGTATCATTATTGCATTGGGTCACCCTTTGTCCTTGTTTCATCATTTTGTTATTCCCTTCTGTCCCAAAGCAGGTAAAAGTATATGTAAGACACAGGGTAAATGTGTGTATTTCTATAGTTTTAGTATAAAAATATGTATTTCTGAGTTTGTACAGGGGTACCTAGGATTCTTAAGAGGCCAAGAAACAAATATATCCCAGTTATCATGAGCCTCTGGAGGCCCTTTCCTGGGTTTCCCATCCCTGGGTGAAGTAAAGGATTGGGAATTCCTTGGGGAAACAGCAGCTATTCCTAGGGCTGAGGTAAAGATGACAGCAGATGAGACAAGGCTATTTTGTAGTGCCAGAAAGGAAGGGAATGCTAATAAGCAAATTAATAAGAAAAGGTAAAATGGACACAGGAGATGTGATTACACATGCCTATAGTTACACTCCCTGGCAAGTCAAGATGGGGAAGATCGCATTTCTAAACCAGCCTATGCAAAAGATGAGATATTGAGATCTTAGTGATAGATCTTCCAGTGGCCAAAAGTGAAAACACTTGAGTGACAAAACAAATATAGTAGTATGGAGTGACCATCCAAAGTATGAAATAACATATCTGGGTGCTTATCAGTGTAAATAAATAAATGAAAGACAACTTCCCAAATTTCTATTTCTGTTTCAAATAATTGAGGTGGGTGCTTCCCTTCAAAAAGCTAACACATCCTTTAGGACACTTAGTGATTTGCTCCCAAAAAATACAGTCCAACATTGGAGAAATAATTTCCCAGGGAAAAAGCCCACCAGCTTTACCTTCATCAGGGGAGCAAAGTTACCATTGATGTTAATGTGGAGACTTGGATGTGATATGTTGAGAATTGTACTTTCTTCTGTCATCTTCCTAGCCCAAACACAAGACTCCAAACAAGTCCAAGTGCAAGAACATTTTGGGACTGCCACATCAGTACTCCCCACATCTTCCAAGGCCATCAAAAGGAAAAGTGTAAGAACTGGCAAGTCTCAGGGAAGCCTGAAAAGGCAGAATAACTTAGTGAAAGACTATATTCCAGAAAGGAGTAGTGGAGCAGAAGGGAACAATGAGAAAAAGTAATAAACCAGAATAAATTATCAAGGGTAATTAAGATCACAAAGAAAAAGGTCATTCTTGTTACTATAGAAAGAATGATAATAAGGAATATGCTTGTCTCCATAGTAACTACTCTCTTCAAAATTAACTTAGTTAAAAATCCTATATTTCTCAACCTTCCTTGTGTGAACATGTTGTCTCTATTTACTAGCTAATAAAATGTAAGTTGTATTATATAGGACTTTGGGGAAATCTGTACAGAAGATGTTTCAACTAGGTGTAGCAGGACTTACCCATCAAGTTTTTCTGCAGCCTGAAGAACAGATGTGAGAAAAGGAGCTCTAGAAGCCAGCTTGGGACAAATAGTGACATTGAAGATATACCTGTACTTTGAGGCTGCTTAATCAGGATGAAGGAGCCCAAATCCCTGATAATTATGGTACAATCACACCAATCTTTTATACTCTATCTCTGAATCCTTATTTTGTATGAAAAAGTGAGGCTTTACATATCAAACTCATGAGTTTTCTGCAATAAACAGCTTCATGTTACCACAAATAACATGGATAGTTCAATTGTGAGCCACATGATGACATTTTGTTCAAGGACAGACTATATATACAGCAGTGATCCAATAATACTATAAAGAAGCTGCCTGGTATGGAGGAACATGCCTGTAATCACAGCTACATGGAAAGTAGGTGTGAGATGATCGTAATTCTAGGTAAACCTATACAAAATAAGATTCTGTGATTTTTATCTGAAAAAATGAGCTGGATGTAGTGCTGTCCATCTTGAATACTCATGAGGTGGAAGTAGGAGAATCGCACAAGGTCAGCCCTGTGCTGGAGTGGGTTTCAGGTGGCAGAGCCCTTGCCAAGCAAATACAGGGCCCTCAATTCAAACTTTAGTACTGCCAAAAAGTATCCTAATGTATGGTGACATCATGGCCATGACAACATTCTGACATGATGCACTGCTTACCTGCTGTGGTGATGCGTGTTTGTCATTCAACTGTAACTCATGCAATTATGCATGGTCCATAGTACTTGCTGATGATCAAAATAATATACTGGTTTAAGCAGTTACTATCTCATCATTTTATTATTTATTGCTTACTCTTACTTTCTTTGTTACACTGGCAAGAGTCGCAGGACTCCTATTCACTGTTAATCTTGATTGCATAGAAAGTTAGTTCACACAAGTGACCCAGCTATATCATGTAGGTTTGAGTAAATACACTCTGTAGATCTCACAAATACTGAGCAGTCTAACAATAGGTTTCCCAGAATGCACCCTGACTTTAGGCAGCACACGATTCTAGGGGATCTGAGACTGCTATGTAGAGTACTAAAGTGTATTTTGAATCATTTGAAACTACTTTTGTATAGCTACAATAGTCAAATGTTATTTGATTCATCCTAAATCATGTTGGTATAAGCAAAAAGTATTAATCTGGCTTTTTCCAAATTGTGTTGGTCTAAGTAAAAGTATGAATTTCTAAGGTGTGGAAAGAGATAAACACAAAAATGAGCTGACATGTTTTGCTGAGGGATTCAATAGACTGGGTGTCTCCCTGAGAAATGGAGCATGGCCTCTGACTTCTGTGTTAGCAACTGAATGAATGCTGAGCTTTTCCAAGGACCATCTTCCAGGGCAGGATGTCTGTGAAGAAGAGGGAGCTGAAGTATGTGTTCAGTCAGGCTGGCAGTGAGTGCTGTGGCCCACAGCCTCCTCAAGCTGGGCTGGGTCTCAGGACTGCATCTTTGCACCACAATCTCCCATGTGTTTTACTGTTACTTCTCACATCTTGTTCTAAAGGAAAAAAACCCATAAATTTGTTGTGTCATGCTGTTATTCACTAATGCATAGAGACTACAAAACTGAGTGTTAGACCAGGAGTCAAAGTCTCTATCTAGCCATGTGCCTATTCTAAGACAAAAGTGTCCTAAATCTAAAAAAGAAAACCCTACCCTAAAGGTACTGGGAACACTTGCATTAGAAATACAATTGGGCAAATAATCTACTCCAAAAGCTATTTAGAGTTAAGTAGTGAATGACTTTTATAAATTATTGAGGTTTTTAGTAGGTACTAAAGAAAATGGAAAAGATAGAGTAACATGGGTACACTTTTACAATAGATCAAAGTCAAAGAATCTTAAACTGAACTATTAGAGGTTGAGGACCATCTACATGCATTCTAATCTCTAACAACCTTTGCCAAACCCTGTATTCCTTCTTTCCTATACAATCTCTCATTACCAATTAATCTACATGCACCCAGCTTTAGTTATACCTCTGATAGCTAGCTAGCTAGCTATCTGTTGTTGATGGTTTTGGGGTTTAAACTCAGGACTTAGTGCTTTCCAGACAAACTCTTTAGTTCAGTGTCAGGCCTCCAGCCCTCTCTGCTTTAATTATTTTTCAGATGCTGATTATGTGTCCTTCCAAGTCCTGCCTCACTCTTATACTCCTATGTGTGTTTCCTCCACATAGCTGAGATTATAAATGAAAAACACTACAGCCTGCTTTATTTATTGAAATGAGATCTCTAATTTTTTTGCCCAGATTGGGGTCTAACTGAAATCCTCTCACCTCTTCCTCCAAGTGGCTGAGATTATAAGTGTGATCAACTCCTTTTGGCTCTAGCATACATACTCTGATGCTTCTCCAAATGTTTCTACTCCCACTTGCTTTTATTAATATATAAATACCACCTATTTTACCTGCACATACCGCCTCATCATTTAATTTCAAAAGGCCTTCATTTTGGTCCTGCTTAGCACTGAATTATTGCAATATGCCACAGAAAGGTCAAAATAGTATGAGAGTTGAGCTCATAATTCTGCTGTCTGTAAGTATTATGACAAGCTGGTTTACTTCTTGGTAGAAAGAATCTGGCCTAAGATTTAGTGTTTTCTAGTTAGTGTTCAGTTTGGTAGTTATCATAGTTCTGCAAGCATAGCTTAAGCTTAAAAATAATTGCTGCCACTCCTTAGAGTGGTTTGCCAAATAAAGGCACTCCCTGGAGTAGACATAATTACTCATTGCTAGTAATTTGAACCATGTTAAAATAAGGCAAACATTACATGTATTAATTTATTGCTGTTTTGATAAAATATAAATACAGGTTAGCAACCCCTCTTTTGAAATGCTAAGACTTGAAATGCTTTGAATTTCAAGGACATTTTTACAATTTTTAAATATTTTCACATATGTAATGAAATATTATGGGGTTGGGGACCCATATCTAAACATGAAATTTATGTTTTATAACTACCTTTTCATGCAGCATGAAGCCAAAATCACAATATTTTTATTATGCCTATTGTTTTTCAGTTCCAGAGATCTAATATGACTATATTAGATGACTATAATATGACTATATTATGAGCTGACTTCAAACTGCAATTCTTCTGATCATCCACTGAGTAGCTAGGAAAACAGTCACTGGAACATACCCTATGCCATTGTTTTGATTGTAACCTGTCACTCAGTCAAGTGTGAAATTTTTTACACATGGTAACATGTCAGTAACACCAAACTTTTGTATTTTGGAGCATTTTGAACTTCAGATTTTTGACTGATGGATAATGAATCTGCTTTCCCATATAGCACACCAATACCTGACATAATTTAACTTAACTTGTGGAAAGTCTGATGAAAGTAAATAAATACATATATATATGCACATATCAATAATTTAAACCTAAAAATGTCAACAGAAATCTTCTTGCATTGATTTTATATCCTATCTTATACATTTGAGAATGGCTAGACCTCAGAGGAAGATGTCTTTAAAGGATTCTTGAGCTGAATGTTGTGTAAATGCCAGAATGGAATAATTGTGTCATCTTTTTGATATGGAAGATGACTCTGTTGGCCATGGGGCTGTGCTACACATTAGTGTCCTTTCCACATGGAACACATGTGCTATATAACTATCTGCTCAAGACCTCACTTACCATCCTCAAGAATGATCTCTTCTTATTTGGAAGCCTAGCTCTTCCAGTTACAGGAATTTGTGGCATGTGATCAAATCAATCGGTTTCCACAGAGGTAGTATAGCTTTTTTCACTGACAAAAATATATCACTTGAAGAAGTCAATTCTCATATTGAACATTAGATTTGTTTATTTTTATTGTGTGAACATTAGATTTTTTTACAGAAAAAATGCCTGTTTTTAAGTCAGCGTCTCGTCAGTAGTTAAATGCAGTATACACACTGTCTTACCAGGCTTGTTTTTCCTTAGGGTATCTGTTTTGTGTACTTTTTGCATTCTTGCTTACAACTGGTCTACTTTGCTTTGCTTTGATACAGCTGTGTTGGGTTTTGTTATCCTTGCTGCTCTGTTTAAATTGGTAAAAAAATATAGTCATATTAGATCTCTGAAAGATTATTACTCTACTGTCTTCTCTATGACAGTGACAAAGTTATCAATATTTTACATATAGAAAAGCTATGACTAAGCAAAAAACAAGTATCTATGGTTTATATATATATATATATATATATATATATATATATGACACACACTAAAGTCCAGCTCAGACATATTTGTACATCATTTTAGAATGAACTAATTTATTCTGCATTGCATATTTGCATGTCCAATTCTTCTTTACCTGTGAAAAAAGATTCTGCTCCAAACAATGAGTTATTATGCATGTAATTTACTTAAAATGAATAGATAATAGAAGGATAAGAACTAGTAAAAATAATACTTGGGATATGCCTAATGCTTGTAACATAGTCATGTCTAACTATAGGTCCCATTTAGCATTTTGCAATAATCTGAATATCAGTGGCAATCAGAATAACATGGCAGGATGTGTGATTTATATAATTCAATCTTCCCTAGCAATCATATTCAGAATGCATAACTTCTTGTCTTTAAAATCAAAGGTAATAAATAGGGTTTGACGTAGGAGTTAGGGAGGGTGCTAGGAAAACTGATGGCTGAGAGTGATGGCTTAAATGTTGATCAAAAGAGGAAATACATGCTGGCCCAGTGACATTAGGGAAAGACTCATGATATATAAGGTCTCGCTGAACCACAGCTCTCCTAGCCATCAGAAAATGGCTAGAATGGCCCTTGTCTAACCTCACCTCCCCCATCTGATGTATTGAAGGAGTTAATGACACATAACTCAGTGTCCTGTAGTTAATGATGAAAAACCCAGTTTTCCAGAAATGGACACTTTCATGTTTGTAGATCCAGCCAAAGCTTGAGGCCTTGGGACAACAGTACAGCCACTTTCCTTGGTTTTGGGTTAATAAAACCGCACCTACTGTTATCTCCTTTGTGTACATCCTTGAGTCTTTTCTCCAACTAGACCAATAACCTTCTGGCCCAAAACCCAGTGACACAGATCTGGTAACAGTCTAACATAAATAGTTCTATTTGATGTATATGTGTTCCTTTTAATGACCTATCCAATAATTAATGATTTCTACTTTACAGGAATAAAACCTTAACTACACTATGAAAAGCAATCAATGAAATTCAATATGAAGTTCACAATCAATGAAATTTAATAGTGAAGGACACAGACAATGTCCCTGAGGTTTTTCTATAAGGTGACTTTTGGCAAACAGAATAGTCCAGTAATGCTAACTGTGTGTACTTGATTAGGCCTATTGTCTAGCTTTCTATCAATGATGAAAGTGACAGTTCTAAAGCCTTTCTTTAACTTTATTGATTTACCTAATGTGAATTAAATACGTACTGTAGCAAGCATTATATGGAAACAGAACTTTTCAAGAAACTTCACAAAGCTCATCATAAAATATATGTGCTATCACTTAATACCACTAAGCCAACTTATCTTTTTATTTTGACTTTATCCACACAAGTTGCTGTTCATGACAAATATTTGTCAACTGAGCATACTTGTCCTTGATTAGGCACAAGCTCCTTAAACATGGACCAAAGGCTGAATAAGTATTGTTGATGTCAGGCATCTTTGGTTTCAATGTAGATTTAAATGGCAGAAGGCAAATTTAATGAGTTACATTCTTATTTTTATAAGTGTGAAATCATCCTGTGTGTAGCATTTATTTGTTCTTTTCTCTTGTAGAGACTCACTCATCATAAATTAACTTTACTGTTACAAGAAAACTAGTCAAAATTTAAAGGAATTAAAAGCATTGTTTTCTATTGGTACTGACGGATACTGAAAAAAATAAAATTCTATTGTTACTAATTTAGTTTCTATTCTTAATTTTCCACATGATATGACTCTCATAGCTAATATCTAACCAGAAATGTTTGAGTGTCTATGCATACTGCTATTCTCCTGGGAACAGCCTCTACTTACATGTATTTAAAAGAAATCACAAAACACACTATAAATTTTGTAATATTTTACAGAGATTTTGCTACAATAGCAAAACAAAAAAATCTGTATGGATAAGTTTTATAGAAGCTAAGATTTAAAATAAACTCTGTTTAATGGAAAGGTATTAGCAGGGGCAGGTGTAGGGAATAATGAATGAGAATCACACATATATGTGTATACACACTTTATATGCCTATAAATAGCATAGTATGTATATATTACATATATAGGTCAAAGTAGATTATTTTCATGTTTAAAAACAGAACAGTAAGATATTTGGAATTTATTTTTAAGAAATGGAATAGAATAAGAAGCAGTGGTAGAAGGGTTGAGTTGATGGTGTGTAAAATTTCACAATGAAAGCCTTCTTTTTTAAAAATTCGTTTTCCTCTCAATTTTATTGTTTTTTAAATTGTGAAAATACCATACAGAGGGGTTACAATTACACGAGCAAGGTAATGAGTACATTTCTTATCAAGCATTGTTGTCTCTTCCTTTGTTTCCCCTTACCATCCTTTCCCACCTCTCCTTCTGCCCCCCTTCCACGCCAAAGTTGTAAAGTTCGTTTTTCAACATAACATCTTGTATATCTCATTGTTGCAATGGGTCCACCTGTATCCCTACTTAAACAATTGGTTTTTTTCCCTTCCCCTCAACAAATTATACCAACATCAATTACAGTGAAAACAGGGGTTATACCATGAGGGAGGGACCTACAAAGCAACAAAGAAATATCATATAAATATGTTAGAAATAATAGCAAGAAAGAAAAACCATTTGAGTCCTTATCTTGGGGTTCATTTTGCCTAAGATCAATTTATCTGACCATTTCTGCTTGTCTCAGATATATACTAATTATTACAAATAAGGGAAACCATGGGACCTATGTTTTCCTTTGGGCCTGGCTTACTTCACTTAATTCAATTTTTTCCAAGTCTTTCCATTTCCTAACAAATGGGGCAATGTCATTCTTTCTTATGGAGGCATAGAATTCCATTGTGTATATATACCACATTTTCTTGATCCATTCATCTACTGAGGGGCATCTGGGTTGATCAAATGAAAGCCTTCTTAGCCAACTATTTAAAACAAAGACATAAAATTTTTGTGATATCTACTAAGCTTAAAATTTAGGTCTTTTCTTATTCATTTCTGATAAAAGTAAAATTAATAATTTAGATTTTTAAATGCTATTGATGAGCCAATACATTAATGCATTTTGTCTACTTACCTGAAAAAATTATTTTTTCAGAGAATATATAAAATCCTTTTTTAGGAGTGTAAATGTTTATTTTTGATCCAATATAAATTTTATGAGAGATAAATGAACTAAACTGTCTCAGTATTATCTGACTGATTTAATTCCTAAACTAAAAGTAATATTTATTTTTAATCTATCAAATATTTATTTTTGTACCCATTTAATGAAAAATACTCTTTCAGGTAGCTACATTGGATGAAAATCAACAGTACTATGTAGACAGTATTTACACAGAAGACCCATAGTGATTCAAAATTTAATACAAAGACTTGATTTCTGTATGCTTATATGTGATCCTTTTATCCCTGTTTGGTTTCACTAGGCCAATATTCACATATAAAGGATATAGCCAAGAACTTATTGTTACCCGTCAGTGGGACTTGAGTGACATCTGAGTCATCAGAGCACCAGCCATAAGTGTCCTTATTGCTGAAAATTAAAGCTTAAAAACTTTATTGCATTCATATATTGATGCAAAAATATCATTATAAAATAAGGCAGGAAATTCACTTCCTTTTTCTTTCATAAAGTTAAACCAAATGGGATATTTAGCTTTCTCTTCTTTTTTGCCAGTACTAGGGCTTGAACTCTGGGACTGGGTGCTGTCCCTGAGCTCCTTTTACTCAAGGCTAGTGCTCTACCACTTGAGCAAGAGGTCCACCTTTTCTGAGATTAAAACCGGATAATCTCACAGATGTCTCTGCCTGGGCTGTCTTCAAACCACCATGCTCAGATCTCAGCCTCTTGAGTAGCTAGGATTATAGGCATGAATCACCAAAGCTTGGCTATTTATCTCCTTTTAAAATAATTATCTTTTTGGTATTTTATTAGAAGTTTTAGAATAAAAAAACTGTCCAGAAGAAAAAAATAAACTTTTTAATAACATGGCTTATTTCAGTCTTCTGACTTTCCTTGTGGTAAAACATTATGATTAATTAAATTTAGATAAAATCATGATAAATCTGAAAATGTGTACAGTCTCCAAAAACTAAAGAACTTGGTTAAAAGCTTGGATTTTAGAATCAGGCTCGGGTCTAATTTGAGTGTCGTGTCCTTTTATTTAAACTTCCAGTGTGAACTTTTACTTCCTGAAAATGTGTGCCAGTTTGTTGAGATAACATATGAGAAGCTATTGGTACAAGGCTTGGCACACAGCAAATGACAATTAACTGATAGAAAGAAGTTCTGTTCCAGTAGATTAAGGGCAGAGTTTTCATTGCAGGTCAGTATGAAACAAATGACCCCTGAATTAACCTTGAAATACATGGAGAAATGAAAGCACACTGCAAAAAAGGGGGGTGAGGGGTTAATGAAAGACGTCGGTCTGGCCAAACACAGCAACTGAGAGACTCAGGCCATAAGTACTAAGAATAGACAGAATTTTTAAAACCTGGAATATTTTTCTAATTATAATTAATGGATATGGTAAAGTTTTAAATGGAAAAATGATTATAGAATATTGATGCTTCTTTAATAGTCAGTATGGCTGCTGAGAACCACAGGATATCATCAATTGAATGAGAACAGTATGAAATCGAAATTTGAAGTATTAATTCACATGGTAAGTGAGGGAAAATATACTTAACTTAAAACTGTACTAGTATATTGGAGTGTCAGATAAAAAAAAACAACAACAACAATACTTAAAATTGAGATGTGTAGACTTTTAAGAATAGTACTTTCAGGGAGAAGAGTAATGACCCTTGTTTAACTCTGAATACCCCCTCTCATAAAAAGAAAAATAGAAGTCACTAAGTCAGTTCACCCATGACTGTAATTTCAGGAAACACAGCACATCCAAAATTTTAAAATAAGTAAATGCCAAATTAAAAAAAAAACTGACAGCGGTCCAGTCCACCCCATGTATTGCTGTTGACTTAGGAAGGCAGAGATGGAGACTCAGGAAACACAAGAATATGATATCAGATGTACACCTGAAAATCACATCACAGAGAAACCATTAGGCTAGTTTGCAAAAATAAAGCATGTACAGAGGTGAGGTAAATTCAATAACATTCAAAAGACTAGAACATCTGCAGAAACATTAGAGATTTGAAGAAATTACATCAGCTGTGACATCTGGCAGCAGGAAACTGGTGATTGGCTAGGGGGAAAGTCAGAATGTTGCATAGGAACTTGATATGAAAAACAGAGAAGTTACATTTTGAGAGATCGAATTGGGAGTCCTCATTAGAAAGCCAGTGATTGCAGAGGGACTTTACTCTCAAAGACCTACAGCCAAGAATTACATATAACATTTAACTTTTTAAAACTTCACAAATTTCTCCTTGGGTTTCAGTAGTGTAACCTATTTAGCACTCTGGTTTGCAAAAGCAATATACTGTCTGACTGGAGTACCTGATTGTTAGTGTCCCTCACAATGTCTAAATTACCTCTGTGAGCTTTTAGATATCCCTCAATAGGGACATGATCTCAGGTTCATGCTCTATAAGGTACAAACCTCTTTTCCTGAACAGATGACTTTATGTGGCTAGTGCTAGATCAAAATTCACTGCCAATTTAGGATTTTGAACAGATACTGGGGGCTGGAATTTTTGTTAACTTTAAGTTATCCTCCATTTGACATCCCTAGCATTTTACTACCCACTGTAACACATGCCTGACAGGCAAGGGTGTAATTTCCTATCCAGTCACAAAGTAGACAGACATGGGCATTAGATAAGCATGCTTATGAACTGTTTCTTATGACCTCCTGGTTCTGATTAATTTTGAAGGGCCAAACAGATGTGACTCCATTTAGATGTGACACTATTCTTCTTATCTGAATACTGTCTTCTGACTGCCACTGGGTGTCCCCTTGCTGCCAGAACAAACTTTGTCCCAGGAGTGACTTCTCCTTGCTAGGATAATGCCTCACTTAGCATTTCCTTACCAACAGCCCCTTATTCCCAATTGTAGCACCAAGAAGATCAATAGAAACAGTTTTTAAGCAGGGCTTACCTAGATCTTATTAAAAATCAGATGTCTCATTAAATTGTTGGTTTCAGATCTCTCCAATTTGTTGATGTAGGAACTCAGAGCTATAAACTTGCCTCTGAGTACTGACTTTCCTGTGTCCCAGAGGAGCTGGTAATTTGTGTGCTCATTTTTGTTGAATAGCATGAACATTTGAATTTCCTTTCTAATCTCTTCCTTGACCCACTCGTGATTCAGCAATGTGTTGTTCAGCCTCCATGTGTTGCCGGACTTTCAAGCAGAAAAGGTCAGATAAGGAGATGTTAGGAAAATGAACCCTAAGATATGTATTTTAAGTGTTTTTTTTCTTTCATGCATTTGTTTCTAACACAATTATAAGATTATTTCTTTGTTGCTTTGTATGTCCCTCCCCCACAGTATAACCCCTGCCTTCACTGTATTTGATGTCGGTATAATTTGTGGAGGGGAAGGGGAAAAACAAGTCGTTTAAATAAGGATACAGGTGGACCTGTTGCAACAATGAGAAGTACAAGTTGTCATGTTGAAAACGAACTTTACAACTTGGGGGGGGAGGATTGAGTGGGGGAGAGGGAGGATGGGAAGGGATGGGAAGGGTAAACAAAGGAGGAGGCTACAATGCTTGATAAGAAATGTACTCACTATCTTGCCCATGTAATTGTAACCCCCTCTGTACAGTATTTTCACAATAAAAAAATAAAAAAATAAAAAATAAAAATCAGTTGCACCTTACAAACTTGTAAGAGTTATATATGTCCCTCTGTGGGCCAGCCTGTAATTGCTATAGAAGATCTGAAATGGCATAACTGAAACAGCAACTGAACAATCATATTCTCTAAATTAAATCTATTTTAATTTAATTTAAATAAATTAAATTATTTATTAATTTAATCAATTAAATCAAATTAATTAATTAAAAGTTTAAATAAATTAAAATTAAAATTAAAAGTTTAAATAAATTAAATTTAAATAAGTATATTTTAATTAAAATATATGTAATAATATATTAAATAATATATGTAAAATATATTATTACATATACTTTAATTTAATTAAAACATATTTTTAATTAAATATAGCACTTTAGGACACTGATTGAAACCTTTTCTACTGTCGATCTTTGTGACTACAATGAAGAATGCAGAAAAATGGCTCTGTATCCAAGGCAGCTCATACTTGGGAAACATATTAGAGAGCAAAGAGACCTTGACATAAATATGTAAATGAACTTTGGTAGTTCTAATTTCCTCTTTTCCACTTTGAAACAAACATTTGGGACAATGTTTACTTGCAGATTCCCTTTATCCAGGAGTCTAATTTTAATCCTCTTTTCAAAGCCTTTATTTAACTAATTTCTCCTTTAGCACTTCACATTCCCATTGTTAATTTGCATTTAAATTAACCCTTAGAAATCCTGAAACAATTGGTAATGCCCATTTACCTGTTTGTAGCCTGAATTTAAATCTGTACCCCATTTTTTATTCTGCAGTCTGAATGAACTCTTAGAAAACTTTGAACTCAAATGACATCGTTTTTCTACATCCAAGAATTATATGTAGTCCAGACTTAAGAAACTTAAAGAATCTCAGACCATCTTTTGCTTTTTCCAAAATGTATCTAATTGCAAAATAATGTTGAAATTTAAAGTTCCACTTTTAGGCCATGGTACTGTACATGCTAACTTATATTGAGAACAATTATATTACACAGATTAACCTTTTTCCTTTTTAATCCTCATTTTTAAACTTTTTCCAGTTTTTTAATACATCCCTAGAGCCAGTTTATAGGAATACTAATCACATTACTGTCAGGTTTTCAGTGTCTCTCTGTATGGAAAAGAAAGAGAAGTACCTTTATGAAATGGACATAGACAGCCATTCAACTAAATGGACAATGCCTTACATAATGCTAGTCCCCTGGGGCTGGATGAACTGCATCTTTTCACCAGCTCATCCCTACCCTTTTAGGGCTGGATAAACTTCACCTTTGTGCTAGCTCATCTCTCACACCTTGAAGATAAGTAACACCAGCCCATCCTATGGCTGGTCACTAGGGCTGGATGAACTGTACCTGTGTCTGTCAGCCCATCCTTTTCCAAGATAGGCAACACTAGCCCATCCTGTATTGCAAGACCAAAACAGTTAAGGAAGTCAGTATAATGTCTTTCACAGTGATAAACAAACCTTAATATTCAAATTCTTGATACTTAGCTCCAAATCTTAACAATGGAGAGAAATGAATCTTAAATCCTCAAAAATTTACATTTTTTCTAAGTCAGATAACCCTTGATTGCAGTGCTAACAGCTTTTATCTTGAACATGTCTACACATTCACAAATACACACACACACACATACACATACATACACATATTTGTGTACAAAGGTCTTTAAGTGAGTAAAAATGATTATTGGCTATATATTTTCTGGAATTCCAGTGGCAAGATATACTTTTGCCAACAACCAAATAAAATATCTTGTTTTTATAAATTACCAAAATTTGAAACAAATTTTGCTAACAAAGCATATTAGTATCTCCCAGCCTCATTTTTCCAAGGCTTACATTTGCAAGCAAGGCATATTAGCATATGAATGGACCTTTGAATACCTTTAAATGGAATTAGGGTAGAGTTCACCTGAAGCAAAACTCTTAGCCTACCAGTTAGCTTCACTCTGACTTTTACCTATTTTACCCTAGAGCACTTTCCCAATTCCAATTTGCCAAGGTTAGCTAGATGTATGAACCAGTCACATACCACCCTCACCATACCTTCAACAGCCAATGAACATAGGTGGCATAGCAGGCCTATGATCCCAGAAGACACCAGAACTTTGATTCCCCCCATAGAGATGTATAACTGAAGAACAATGAAACAGAAAACAAGGATCCACATTACAAACTGTGACCATTTTTAAGAAAACAGAATGAGACAATACCAAGACAAAAAAACAAACATGGGTGGGCTTCTCCCACCTCAGCACCCTAAAATCTTCTGTTGTCATCATTAACCTTGATGCCTGATTGGTGGAACAGGGGCATCTCAAATGCATCTGCGCCCCTTCCCCAGCATTTCTAAATGGATCAATTGCTAGATTGATAGAAAAATAGGCAAACAGAAAACAGGTTAAAGAAAAACAGAGACTTAATTCTGAAAGATTCCTGAGTGACTCCAAAAACTTTAGTGGCCTGTCAGGCATCCACAAGCTGGTTGTCGGGGAAGTGGAAAGATTATGGGGCCCTGGAACATCTCAGATAAGACCTCCCCTGTGGGGTTCACATCCCTTGGCAGCAAGCTCATCAAGGCCATTTACCAATGGTTTCAAGGAGCCCAAATGCTTCCGTTTGCACTGGGATCTCGCTGAGGCCTCCTAATATTATACTGGAACTTAATCATGAGAAACAGAGAAGTCACATCTTGAGAGGATGAGTTCGGAGTCCTCATTAGAAAACCAGTGACTGCAGGTGGACCCCAGTCTCAAAAACCTGCAGCCCAGAATATAGCTAGGACCAAGCTTTTAAAGACAAAATCCAAGTGCCAGTGAAGCATTCTCTGGATAAACAGCATAACCTCTGCATATTCTCTGAAGTGGAGCTCTTCTAGCTCTCCTGAAGGTAAGCATCTATAATTCAAAGAAGGGCTGTCTCACCTCTAGGCTTTTCAGAGCAGGCTGAAAAGCCCCTTGACTTAGCTTGGTGCCAGAATGGCTGTGAGGACAAGAGACATTATTTAGATCCAGTATCCAAATTTTCAAGAAGTATATTTTTAAGTTATGTGCTATGGTTGTGTGTGTGTGTGTGTGTGTGTGTGTGTGTGTGTGTGTGTGTGTGTGTGTGTGTGTGTGTGTATAAGCTTGGAAACTAATTTCTCTCAAGATGTTTTGCATTGTGCATTTTTTTTTGCCAATGGGAAACTTCATGATAAATACTCCAAGACATCAAACACTTAAAAGAATTGTATTTGAAGAAAAGGAAGTTAAAATTGAAACATTTACAAAGAAGAGAAAGATGACTAGAATAAGCAAGGTATTTTCATTTATTCATACTCTTTTCCATCCAAATGGATTTAAAAGGACTTTCAAAATAGATTAAAAATCAATAAACTGGAAGTAGAGGAAAAAATGATTGATACAGTTCTCATCAACAAGGAAGAGCTAAATGGGGGGTCCTACCTTCTTCACCTCCAGGAATGTATCTTCTATTAAAACCAGTCGTATCTCCTGATTGGTCCAGGCTGAGCTACTGCCTTTATAATTGTATTTCCTATCAAATGACTTTGTGGCTAAATATACGATTTAATCAATCTTCTTCAGATCATCAGAAACAATCTTAATTCTTTTTTTCCTCAGAGAAATAATAATTTTTGATATTTTCTTATAAGATATTTTGATTTTAGTAAAGTTTTAGATTTGTAGAAATTACTGATAAGGTAGAGCAGAGTTCCCATATAAACTAAACTAGAGTTTTCTCTCTAGGAACTATTTTCCCAAACCTAATCCCTAGTTTCCTCAATTGTGAATATCTTACACTGGAATGATTCACTTGTTAAAATTATTTTTAAATGTTGCCAAATATTATCTAAAATCAGTACATTACTCAAATGTCTTCAGGTTTTCTTCTAATGCTCTTGTTCTAATGATATAGTACACTGTAGTTAAGTGTTCTTTGGCCTTCCTGTCTCTTGGCTTGGACATTTCTCATATCTTTTTAATTTTGAGTTCCACAACAGGTAAGAATTACTGTTCAGATATTTTGTCATATGTCAATCAGTTTGAATCTGCCTGGTATACTTCTCATAATTAGATTTGGATTACAGATTTTAGGTAAAGAATTCAGAGGAGTCGGGAACCGGTGGTTCACACCTGTAATCCTAGCTACTCAGGAGGCTGAGATCTGAGGATCACGGTTCAAAGCCAGCCTGGGCAGGAAAGTCTGTGAGACTCTTATCTCCAATAAACCACTACCGGAAGTGACACTGTAGCTCAAGTGGTAGAGCGCTCGCCTCAAGCTGAAGAGCACAGGGACAGCGCCCAAGCCCAGAGTTCAAGCCCCACAACTGACAAAAAAAAAAAAAAAGAATTCAGAGGAAAAGGTGACATTCTCATCAGGTCACATCTAGGGTAGATGTCCTTGTCACGTCCAAGTTATCCTTGATCTGGTGTTTAGTGGAGGAAGTTTTGATCAGTATTCACCACTGAAAAATTATTCTCTTTTTTCTCTCTTCCCATACATAGTGTGCACTTTAAAAGAAAGTCACCATGTGTAGTGAACTTGAGAAACGGAAATTATGCTTTATTTCCTTATGAACATAAATATCTGTATAACTTGGAATTCTGAGGTGAAATCAATTCTCCCCTATTTATTTAATAATCCAAGTATATATTTATAGCAGTATGAAAGTTTCAGTATTTATTTTACTACAAAATGTTTCTTTTGTTTTCAAATTTTCTCCCCTTGGCTACTGATAGCATTCAGGTGACTCCTACAAGTAACCCAGAGTTCTCTTTAATACTTTCATATTTTCCAACTATTTCATATGTTTCCTGCCCCAGCTCTAGAGTCATTTAGTCCTTCTATTCTTGACAAAGCTTCGGCTTTGGGTTTTGCTGACAGAACAAGCAGACGTAGATGTGTGCACGCACACCTAAACATGCTTCCATGTATAACTCTCTATATGCATTTCAAGATAGACATGAACTGGTACTGACGTCTTAGACTTGTATTCATCACAAGGAAAACTCTATCCTTTTCTTATGTTGTTGTATAACTTTCTTTGCTAACATTGAGAAATATAGCTCTACCATCACTTACTCAACTGTGCATTTCCAGTATTGGTGCACATTTGTTTCAGAACCATTAATCCATTTTCTCTAGGGAGCATCCCTAACAACCAGAGTATAATTCTTTAACAATATTTTAATACCATTCCTTGTGCACAGACTCCATTTTCATTTTCATAGTAATTTTAAATCCATCAGATGGTTGTTTCTTACATTTTTCTACACTAGAAAATTATTTTGTTGTATTGTATAGTCCATGAATATGTCCTCCAACCTCCTAAAATGGCTTTAAAATTTGTATACATAAATGTACACTCTGTGCTAGAAGTTTCTAATAGTTCTCATGAATACATGATATTTATCTACTGCTAATATAAAATGTAATAGCATTACTGTTCGGTAAATTGCCCTGAATTCTCCCTATTTAATTTTCTCCCAGATATGGTGCATGAGCTCCACCTGTTCACTCCCCCCACCACCAGTTCACACTCCCCACACACACACCAAGACCCCCCACAATCATTGTTCTTTCTTATTGTGGATGCTTTTTCTTCTGCTAATGGCACAAACTGAAAGACATATAATATGTAACTTTTTATGGCTTGGTCTCTTTCACATATGAATATGCATTTAAGATTTTTCATGTTTTTATTGGTTGTATAGCTCATTGCTCTTTATCACATTGTATAGATAGCCCACAGCTTGTTTATGGATTCATCTCTTAAAAAAACATCTGGGTTGTTTCTAGCTTTGAGAAATTTTAAATACATCTGATAAAATGCTAGACTGAAGGGTTTTTACATACCTAAGCTTTCAGGTGAACTGAGTGAATGTCTAGAAGTGACCTAAAACCATATAATGGTTAGTAACATTATGCATTCACATTGTCTGAGTGAAAACTTCTTGGTCCTCCACCATCATTTAGTATTGTCAATGCTTTGAATTTTAACCATTTCAATAGCTGCATAGACAAATCTTACTATACCACTACCCATGGAATGGGACTTGAACTCAGGGTCTGCCATTTTTGCTCAAAAAGTTGGCCTTCTACCACCTGAGCCTTACTTCCTGGTCCCTTTCTAAGATGGCGGCAAAGTTTATTGATTAAAAAAGTTTATTGATTCAGGAAGTGGCGCTGTAGCTCAAGTGGTAGAGTGCTCGCCTTAAGCTGAAGAGCTGAGGGACAGCGCCCAGGCCCAGAGTTCAAGCCCCACGACCGACCAAAAAAAAAAAAAAAAAAGTTTATTGATTCAAAACCTTTGTTTATTTTCCTAAATGAATTAGAAAGTTATACATTTTCCAAAAATCATTGTTTGGCTTGCTCCAACACATTTTGATTAAATATATTTTTTTTTTCATAAATTTCTCTTAAATTTTCTTCTTTTTCTTTCTTTGTTATTTTTATTTTTGCTTTTTAAATATATTTTTATTTTCTTTAGGTAGTTGTGCAAAATAGTTGCCATTCAACAGTGCCTCTTGATCAATGTCACTCCTTCAACCTTCTGACCCTCTACTCCCACCCCATCCTTTCTCTCACTTTTCTTTTTCTTTTTTTTTGGGGGGGAGTCTGGTCCTTGGGCCTGAACTCTGGGCCTGGGCGCTGTCCCTCAGCTCTTCAGCTCGAGGCTAGCGCTCTACCACTTGAGCCACAGTGCCACTTCCGGCTTTTTTCTTTTTGCTTATGTGATGCTGAGGAATCAAACCCAGGGCCTCGAGCATGCAAGGCAAGTGCTCTACCACTGAGCCACCTTCCCAGCCCTCACTTTTCTTAATTTTTAGGTTATATATTGAATTTTCTGCCAGTTAACAAAACAACTTATGTATATAATGCATCTTGATCTGTGTCATCCCTGCAACATCTTCACTCTCCTCCACCCAACCCTTCTATGGCATATACAATGAGTAGAATTAAGTTGTATTCTCTAACCCACATGTTATTTAAAAGCAAATTGTTTAATTTCTAAATTCTATAGGACTTCTGGTGCCTTTCCATTAATTTTTACTAGCTGTAGAAATTTTTGTCTTGCACAATACTTCTTTTGTGATTATAAATACTTTGTTCTATTCTGTACATTGATTTTCATATATTGAACGTTCCTAGCATTCTAGAAACACACCAAAATGGTCATGGTGTAGTATCTTTTTGGTGTGGTTGGATTATGTTTGCTTTTAGTTTTTGAAGATTTCTGCATACATATTCATTAGTGACATTGATTTATACTTTTCTCCTGCAGTTCTTTGTCTGGCTTTGGTATCAGGGCAATCCTGACCTCACAGAGTGAATCTGCCTATCTTCTGTCCTCTTCTTTTTTTCATTGGAAGAATTTAAGGCAGATTGGTTTTAGTTAAATTCTTCAAAAATGTTTAAGGTATTCTTTATGGTCTAGATTGTGGTTTATATTGATAAATGTCCAAACATTGAGTTGAATGTATATTTTTCAGATGTTACATTTAGAGGTCTATAAATGTTAATTAGAGCAAGTTAAATGGTAATACTATCTGGCTAAATTTTATCCTTTTTCCTGAATGTTTTGACACTAGAGTACAAATGTTGTATTTTGACATATTCAACCAAAAAATTAGATTGGTCTATTTCTCCATTCAACTCCATCATCTCCTGTCACCCATATTTTGAAGCCCTATAGTTTTATGCATACATAATTTCAATTCATACATTTTCTTAGAAAATTGGACTCTTTACAATTGCATGGCACTTTGTCATCTCATATTGTATTTGTCTTGCTCTAAAATTTCTTTGGTGTGTGAAATTAGGGTAACTGATCCAATTTTATTTTGATTACTGTTAGTATTATATATTATGTTAACATGGCATTTCTTTCTCAATCCTTTTCCTTTTAACTGAAGGGTTCATTTTAGAGGTATATTGATTGTACACAAGTCATAGTCAAGTCTGTTTATTCACACATACTAGCAGTATCTTTGGATCAATATTAATCGTGTTTGGAATTCTTTTCTATTACTAAAAAAGGCTTCCTTTTTTGTGTATTATAGTGTCATGTCTGATTTGTATGTCAAATGTCTTCCAAGATCTGATGTGTGGGAAGCTTCGTAACCAGGGTTGGTGTTATTGGAAACTGGGGTGATTTTGCTGGCATGGCCTAGTTAGAGGAAGTAGGGCACTTTTCACCAGTGACATGGTTTTGAAGTATATGTTAGGACAAAACCCCTTCCTCTCTGGTCACCAGCAGATGGATAATTTCTTGTCATAGGCTCTCTTACCGGATGCTCTGCCTTAACACGGCCCAAATAGCCAGAAGGCTTAGTAATCATGGACTAAAACCTCTGAAACCATGAACCAAATTATTCTGTCCTATTTAAGTTGATTCACACAGGTATTTGTTTTAGCACAGAAAGCTGAATAACACATATGATTTTACATAATCAGTTTTATGTGACTCTACTACTTCTCTCTCACACTATCAAATACACTTAAAATGTTATAGCTTGGGGCCTAAGGATTGGAAATATGATGCCAGTATGGACTACAAATTCATGATCCTGTTTCAAAAATGGTCTTTATCTTATTCTTTATAGTTTACAACATATATTTTTAATTATTTAAAATTTGCCTTAAGAAAATATTCTTCCTATTACAGGTAATTTATGGTAAAAAAAAAAAAAAGCAAATCCTTTCCTTTCCCCTATTATACATTCTTAATGTTCCTTTAACATCTATAGGTTGTAATCACCCAATGTTTGTTATCATCACTACACAAAGTAAACAATTATCTTTTAGATAAATTAAGAATTATAAAAACAAAATAACTTAATTAGCAATCACTATTTATCAGGCATTCTGTCTTCATGAGGACCTTGGGTTTTTGACCTAATGAGAATTTTACCATTGTTTGATTTCCTACCTTTGTTACCCTTCAAGAAAATGATATATGTTACAGAGGAACACTGTTTGTGGCTAAAAATGACTTCATACATAGATTGTTTCTGTTCAATGACAATTATAAGTTGCCTTGGGGTCTTTCTATCCTATGGCTTTCTTCAGTGAGGTTACATGTGATTTAACAGGTCCTTAATGAGAATGTGGGACTGTGCTTAAAGACTTAAAGGTTATTTATTTATTTTTTGAGAATGAGGAGAGAGTGGTAGCTTCTAGGTCAAGGGAGCTACAAAACAGTGCCATTTAAAAAATAACAGTCCATATTTATAGTTTTGTATCCTCATTGTCTTTTGGATGTATCTCTTATTACAGAAGAGAATCAATTCTTTTCAGTAGGTCTGCTTTCTCTTTTCTAAAAATCTTGATGCATATTATAATGTAATCATAGACTTCTTTCTCCAGTATTAGTGACTATTATTTTTCTTAGACAAGTATTCTATAGATTTAAATGTAGGCTATATTAACCATCATATCATGTATTTTCTTGATAGTGAATTAAAATATTACATCTTAGTGGACAACACTAAGTAGATTATTGAAGGATTGTTTTTAAAATTTAGGCACTCTTAATCAACTTTCAAGTAAGTGCTGTTTACATAGTAGGTTATAGTATTATAGTGAGCTTACATTGTTTTATGTAATTAGTTGTTTTAGCTTCATTCTCTTAAATTAAGTTTACTCTCTTGAATAAAAACATGAATATATTTATACAGCTAAGGTGAAGCTAACCTTGTGTGCATAATTGGAGAGTACCTTCCCTGATGAGGAAATAGAAATTACTATGTAACATTTTCTGCATAGATTATTGTCTAAGAGAAGAACACTAAAATCTCTATATGGTGAGCACTGATTGGCTGGTAGCTTTAAAGGTCAAGACTTCGAAGGTTACAGAAATTCAGTGAGATCCAAAATAGAAACAATGTTCTCTGTTAGACATATTTTTATCTCTAAGTCTCTATAACATTAGCTGAATGTAAACCATGCTTCAATAATTTATTCTGTAGTTAGAAAACTGATTAAAAATTTGATCTTTGAAATTTTTGTGATACTTTGATATTGAAAGCTCCAGCCCAGAGGACCATGCCAACACCAAATAGAGGGACAACAAAGTTTATTGCTGACAAATAAACAATGCTGTGCTTTTCAGGCTTAGCACAACACAGTCATGCAAAGGGCAAAGCTTCATAGGTACAGGGGCTAGGGATGGAAGAGTGCAGTTTACAGCTGTGGTTAGGTCTGAGCTGAAGGCATTCCACTACTGTACCTGAAGGCTATCAGAAACAGGGGTGGGGTTAACAATTGTGGTCAGGTCTGTCTCACCTGATTTCAGGAAAGGACCGAGGACCTAAGATGGAGGTTTTTAAGTCAAAATGGAAGAGGATATGCTAACAGACGTATTGACACTAAAGTCTAATATCTATATCTTGCAAGGAAATATGGAAGATCATATCACTATAATATTTATGAAAACTAGACACACTCTCGAGTCTTACAGAAGTGTCTCTGTATGAAGCTGTTCTCAATAAAACAAAGAAAAAGCACTGCTATTAAAATTAAGAAAGTGTATTATAGAAAATGATATGGATAAGATACCTCACTCTCCTCAAGTCTGTTCTTTCCACACTCTCTGAAACCTGATGCATTAGAGATTATGTGAGGGTTGTTAGACACACCTGCTGCTATTTATGACTTGCTAGTATGTATATTCGCTAGGATTTTGCAGTAATAAGTCATCTCTTGTTGATTGAATTTCATTTATTCTCCACTTTTTCATTCTTTACTAATAGAAAAATAAAATATGGGGCACCAATGGCTATATGAGGCTATATGAGATCTGAAGATCATGGTTGAAAGTAGCCAGAACAGGCAGGAAAGTCCATAAGACTTTTAACTTCAATTAAAAACAAAAAATATCCAGAAGTAAAGCTGTGTTTCAAGAGATAGAGTGCTAGCTTTGTGCAAAATCACTCAGAAACAACACCTATGCTCTGAGTTCAAGCCCCAGGACTAGCTTACACACACACACACACACACACACACACACACACACACACACACACACACACACACACACACACACACACACACAATAAAAATGGAAAAATTAAGAATAAGAAAAAGAAAGATTTTCATAAATTGTTATTTACAATGATTTTTTGAAAATCCTTTAGGAATCTCTACAACTATACTAGTATGCTTTCAAAACTTAATTACAGAAGAAAGAAGGTAGGAAGGAAGGAAGGAAGGAAGGAAGGAGGGAGGGAGGGAGGGAGGGAGGGAGGGAGGGAGGGAAGGAGGAAGGAAGGGAGGAAGAAAGGGAGGAAGGAAGGGAAGAAGGAGGGAAGAAAGGAAGGAGGGGAGGTAGGAAGGAAGGAGAAAGGAAGTTTAAAGTGAAGGAAGGAGGGAAAAGAAGACAGAAGAAGGAATGAAAGATGGAAGAACATTAATGTTTTTTTACCTCCATTGTTGATTATGACTCTTTCCAGCTGCAGCCTGGACACAAGAAAGAGCTTCTCCGGACCCATCTGCATCATCTTTTCTGGCAATTTTCTTTCTGCTGACCCTGTGAAATCAGTCTCTCGTCCCTCAGCTGGTCTACTTTCCAGGACACTAGGTCTGGGATCAAAATTGGAAATGGCTCCAAAAGAATCAGAAATCAAGAGATGAATCTGAGTCATTCACACAATGCAGCAAGGCTGTGTCTGATGCCACCAAACCCATCTCAGTTAACTAGAAACATCTTACAAGCTACAGCCCATCTTCTCTTGGAGAATCTGAGAAACCATTCTTTGAGCCATTAAGAGGGAAAATGAAGACTTTGTGCTGTTTTTCAAGAAATTCATCCTGAAAAGTCAGGTCCTGGGGGCTCACCCTTGTAATCCCAGCTATTCAGGAAGCTGAGATCCAAGGTTCACAGTTCAAATCAGCCCAGGGTATATGAAAGTCCACGAGACTCTTGTCTACAATTAACCACCAAAAAGCTGGATGTGGAATTGTGACTCAAGTGGTAGAACACCAGCCTAGAGCAAAAACAACAAGCAGGAGAAAGAAGCTGTGAGTTCAAACCCTAGTACCAGCACAAAAGACGGGGGTAGGATGAAGATATTCATCTTGTTAGCAGTGTGAAGGGCTTCACTCAGGGCATGTCTAGTATTCAGTCCTTGAAGAATGTTTGGCATTCCTGTGCCCTTCTACATGTTCAGCCAGTTCTCACCACCTCTACCATTTCAGTTTTGTCATTTTTCAGTTTTTATTTTTGGTTGGTCTTGGGGCTTGAGCTCATAGCCTTGGTGCTGTTCCTGACCTTTTTAGCTCAGAGCAAGCACTGTACCACTTGAACCACAGCACCACTTCCTCATTTCCATTTTTGAAATGCATATTTTTGAAAAATTTTTCACTACTGAAATGTTTTATAGCTCTTGAAATTCCCTATATATTTAAAATATTTCCTTAGAATTTAATCTTATTTCTAAGAATGCTGAACAAACCTAGTTCTAAAATCCTTTGGAGAAAAATGAACATTTGCAAATTGAAATGAGCTATTTGTTTCTGGATATGTTTGTTTACCTATGTAAATGTCTTTAGGTAAAACTTGTGGAATCTTAGAAATAACTTCTTTTGCAAAGAAGGGTGATGTAGATTAGTAAAATACTTTATAACTTCATGAATCCTAATTCTGGAAGAACTTAAGAATACATAAAGTATTTTATTAACTTTCAGCACTTTGCCTAGCAAATTCAATCTTGAGCCCTTGGCAAATGACTGATCATCTAGGATGCTTTATGATCCAGAAGGTATAAACTCAAGGGTTGTTGGAACTATACATAAATTTCTGGTATTCCTACTTTGATGTAATGATTGACAAACAGTTGTCAGGAGTGAGAAGCTGAATCAGTTAGAAAATTTTATGCCAGTAAAATAGAGTGATGTAGCCATAAATAAGTGATGTATAGAAATTGTGACCACCTTCTTATCTTGAGAGCAGGATGGATTCATTTCCAGCCTACTAATGAGAGTGCAGTAAAGTTTCCATCACCTCACATCTAATAAGATTAGATATTTTCTTCAAGTTACCTTTTTGGTGTGGTTGGATAACATCAAACTCCTTCCTTATTATAATAAACTTGTAAGAAATCATCTGTGCTAGGCAAGCACACCAAATGAACACAATTATTTGTAATGGTTCCAAGTGTTGCAGGCACCAGTGTCTCATGCATGTATTCCTAGCTACTCAGAAAAATTAGATCCAGAGGATGACAGTTTGAAGAGGAATAATACACAAGACTATTTCCCCAAACCAACAAACCAGACTAGAGGCATAACTCAAGAGGTAGAGCACCAAACAAGCAGGCCAAGCAAGTGCAAGGTCCTGAGTTCAAACCCCAATGTTTACTGTCAAAAACTGCGTTGTTTAACATTTGGTTTGTTTGATTCCAGTGAAAACTCCAAAAAACATTACTTATATATGAAAAGGAAAAATTTTCAATAGGATGATGTGTGTGTGTGGAGGGGGGAAATCTACAAGTAAATGAGTGCCCTCTAAGATATTGTTCCTTTAAAACATTACAATTAGCTAACTAACCTCTAAAGAATTTCCAGTTGTAGCTAGACACAGATCTAAGATCTGAGAATCAGAGCTCAAAGCCAGACCAGAAAGGAGTGCTAGCCTTGAGCATAAAAGCTCAGGCCCTTAGTCCAAGCCTTAGCACTGGCACATACAAAGAAAAATGAGAAGAGGGAGAGGGATAGAAAGAGGAAGAAGAAGAGGAAGAAAGAGGAGGAGGAGGAGGGGGGGAAGGAGGAGGAGGAGGGGGAGGAGGAGAGGGAGGGAGAAGATGATGGAGAAGGTGGAGGAGGAAGAAAGAAAGAGAAAGAGTAGAGGAAAGACAGAGAGGGAGAGGGAGAAGACGAATGAGGAGGAGAAAGAGGAGGAGGAGAAGGAGGAGGAGAATTTTCAGCTGTTGAAATGAGTTCACATATTTCCAGAGAAATGTCTGACATGATGAGTTCTACAAAGAGCCATAGAAAAGCTATAACCTGTTCAAAGCATCTGAGTCATAGGAATGTCAGTGCCATAGATACTTTTTCTTAGGTGGAAATGAACAGGAGGGTAAAATGATATGCACCAGGGACAGGAAGCCTGATTTTTTTTGTAGCACAATTCCATGTATTGTCTTCATTTTTGTCTACAGCTACAAGACTCCTTATTCTAATTGCACCAAACTTTAACCTTCAATTTTTCATTTCTGTCTGTAGACTCTCCAAGTATTCCTAAAGTAATTATTTACACTAAAGCAAGGAATATTTCTAATTTTCATTACAATCTCAATTGGATCAATTTTGCATTTACAGGTGTATTTCCTAAATTTCTTGCTTCAGGCACATTTGCTGATAAAACCAACCGATTTCCAGCTTTCTTTCCATTGACCACTTCAACTAGCAAATATTTCTTTTAAATATCTACAGGTAACTATGATTTTGTAACTAGCAGCAACCCTAGAGATAGGGAGGAGAAACACTTCTCATTACGGTTAGACTGAATCTTGAATTTATAGCCCAAGGAAGACTGTACTTGAAAGCTATACCAATGACTCATCTACTGACATAGAAAGTTCATCTTGTTTTCAAATTATGTTCTATACTAAGTATTGTCAGAGTGCAATTTTTAATGAATCATTTTGTTTTGAAAGTACCATGGTTTAAATTCAAGTTCTGGTACTTGCTCTGTTGGCTCACTTAGCTGACAGTCTATTATTTGAACTACACCTCCAGTTCTGTCCTTTTTTGGTTATTTTGAAGATAGGGTCTTGTGGATTTTTCTTCCCAAGCTGGCTTCGAACCTCACAATATTCATCTCCTGAGCACCTAGGCTTAATGGTGTGAGCAACTAGAACCCAGATATGTATTACATTTATATTATTACATTTTGGTAGTATTACTTTGGTTTTCTGTTAAAATTGAGATGATTTTTGTATATTTATATATCTTACAGTCATTTTCAGGGAAAATATCATTTTTATAGTTTTGATATTAAAACAAAACTTTTTTGTTTATATTGCTTGTATTGTCAGTGGGGAGAACTTTATGAGATGTCTTAAGTTCATCTGACATAATGACTCAAAGAAGATTGTGGGGCCTTTGTTTCTTCCTTTACTCTCTTCCTTCCTGGTCTTGAGGTGAGCAGTTTCTTCTACCACCTCTAGCTAGTATTCCATTAGAGGCCACAGCCACAGGTCTGATGGACCCTGGACTGGAACCTCCAAAAGTATGAGACAAAATAAACTTTTCCTCCCCGTAAGTTAATTTTCTCAGGCATCTCATCAGAGGGACAGAACATTAACACAATTATTACACAATTTTTCATGTATCTTTTTTATATTTTTAGATAGTCTTAGTATATATCCTAGGCTGATCTCAAATGTGTGATCCTCCTGCCTCAGTCTCCTGAGTGCTAGGTTTACAATAATTTTCTTTGTATATTGCAAAGTTATCATTTGGGAGATCTTCATTCACCGTACAGCATGTCTATTTTTGTTTTATAAAGTTCCTTTTAAATTCTCAATCTGTTTTAATGAAAGTTACGTTTTTTTTCTTTAAAACTATTGTATATTTTATACAACTATCATTTTATTTTCAGATGTGGGTGTGCATAAACCTAAGTACTTTTGTTAGTTTTAGGTCAATGTAAAGGACAATTGGCTCCCTGTCCTATCATTTATGAGATAGTTCATTATTCTTCATAGATTCACCTATACATTTATTACATTTCTGCTTTAACCTATCTCTACCATGCTCTGTCTACATTTTTACCTGTTTCCATTACTTTAGTAACATTCTGGTTTGTTTTTTGTTTGTTTATTTGTTGTGCTTGATCTCAAGACCTTGAGCTCTTCCTTGGCATTCTTCTGCTCAAGGTTGGAACTGTAACATAAGAGCCACAGTTTCACTTTTGTCTGCTTTCTGGTTTATTGGAGATAAAAGAGCTACTCTGATTTGTTTCACCAGCTGACTTCAAACACTGATTCCCGTCCTCAGTAGTTAGGACTTACTAAAAATTTTGTTTTATACCAGTTAGCTTCCCATGACCAATGTAACACTGAACACCAAGTTAGGTATCATCATCACCTCCATTTTCCTCCTGATCATATATGATCAATATTGCATTTGAACTTCAAAAGTAAATATTGTCCACTATTTTAGTTTTGCCTTTGGGTTTCCAATAAATCATCATTGTTATTGTCAACAATATTCACATTTCATATAGCCAATGATTAATTAACTTTTCATTGATTGAGACTTAAATTGTAATCCATTTTACTAAAATTTTCTCCATTGGTCATGTTACATTTATATTTTAAAATGTTTATTTAAAGCAGGATTCTAATGGCTCATGCCTATATTCCTAGCTACTCAGGAGGCTGAGATCTGAGGATTGTGGTTTAAAGCCAGCCCAGGCAGGAAAGTCCATCAGACTCATCTCCAGTTAACTACCAAAAACCTCCAAGTGGAGCTGTGGCTCTAAGTGGTAGACTGCTAGCTTTGAGCAAAAAGAGCTCAGGGACAGTGCTGAGGCCCTGAGTTCAAGCCCCATGACTGACACAAAAACGTCTATTTAAAAATAGAGTATGACTATTATCTATCACTTAATAGAAATAATTGAATATTTTGGACTATTTTTTCTTGAACTCAAGGCCTCAGGCTTGCTTACCTGACTGGCAATTTTCCTTTTGAGCTACATCTCTAGTTTGATGTTTTTGCTACTTATTTTGGAGATGGAATTTTGTGGAATTTTCTGCCCAGGCTGGACTCAAACTGAGATCTTCTGCATTTCTGCCACATGAGTAGCTAAGACTATAGACCTAAGCCACAAGTGTCCTGCTGAGATTTAATTTTTTTCATTTTCTTTTTTTTGTTAGAGTTCCAATTCTGGGGTCTGTTGTTCTTGTGTGTGTGAGTGTGGGGATTGCATGTGAATTTACATGGGCATGATTGTGTGCACATGTGAGCATGTGTTTGTGAGTCTATGTCACTAAGTTGTTATGTGTACATATACTTGTTTGTGTTGATGTGCATGTATGCATGTGTGTATATATGTATCCACTGTATGTAGTTCTTGACAGATACAAGTGTCTTAGTTTACCTGTTTCAAACACTGTTTTTCCTGCTGTGAGGATTTTCTTTTACTTTTTGGGTTTTTTTTTTGCTACATTGGGGTTCGAACTTACAAGTGTGGGTACTGCCCCTGAGCTTTTTTATTCCTGCCTTGGGTGGCTTCTAATCTCAGTACTCATGTCTTTGCCTCTTGAACAGCTGGGATTATTGGGGTGAGCCACCATTTCACAGATTGTTTTTGGTTTGGAAATTTTTGGGTTTTTTGTGTGTGTGTGTGTGTGTGTGTGTGTGTGTGTGTGTGTGTGTGTGTGTGTGTTAACAGAGTAAGTTTATTTGAAAGTCACAGGGAAGAAAAGAAAGTAGCAACACAGACTCTAAGAAGAGAGGGGAGCCCCAGAGTTGGGTATCCCTTGTTTTTGTTTTTTGATTTCTTTTTAACTTTTTTGAGGAGAAGGGGATTGAACTCTGTAGGTTTGAATTCAGTGCCTGGCACTAACTCAACTTCATTTGTTTGTTTAGCTGGCTAATTGTCACTTGAGCTGCCCCTCCAGCCTTTCTGTTAGTTATTTTGGGGATGAAGTCTGAGAGATTTTTGTGTACACACACACACACACACACACACACACACACACACACACACACGTCACATATGTACACACATATATGGTTATTATATATTATACTATATATGTAATTCAATGAAACCCACTAAAACTGGATAAAGTGAGAGAGGATGAAAAATAGAAATTAAAAAATTCATTTGATAAAAATACTTTATATGCATATGTGAAAATATCACATTTAAATCTCTTTGTACAATAACTTTATGCTAAAAAAATAGAAAACTCATGGGTGCTGAGGATTGTGCCTATAATTCTAGCTACTTGGAGATGCATATCAGAAACATTGAAGTTCAAAGCAAGCCCAGGGGAAAAGTTAGCAACATAGCATTTCCACAAACAATTTCAGCATAGTTGTGTAACTGTTATCCTAGCTTCAGGGGGCAATAGATAGTAGGATGGTGGTCTGAAAGTAGCAATGGCAAAAGAAAAATATAAGATTCTATCTAAAAATTAACCTAAAGCAAAAAGAGCTAAAAGATCATTCAAGGGTAATAGTACTTGACTAGGAAACTCATGTCCCTGAGCTTAAACATGACTTCTGTAAACAAATAACTACATAAATAATTAATATGAAAATTTAAATTAATATTAAAATAAATGTATTTGATTATTTCAAATCATAACAATATTTTTCTATGGTGACTCTCCTTCCATCTGTTTTTGTTTCTTTTTAAATGCCTTTAAGCTCTTTATGCACAGTTAATATATATTTAATTTTTTAATGTTATTATAGAGGTGATATACAGAAGGGTTACAACTCTTTTTGGACAAGGTCACCTCTTCCCTTGCTCGCTTCCAGTTTTTCCCTCCCATCTCCACCCACAAATTATATAGTTCATTTTCAAAATAGTGTCCAGTGACAGTCCCTTGCTGCATTGTTCACATTTTGTTCCTCCATTTTTGTAACACCCCTTACCTTCCCAAAGACATATAAACAAACAGAACAAAAAGGGACAAAAACAGCAAAAAGAAAAGGAAAAAACATCTTGTTTTCATTTCCTGTAGTTCATTTTGAATATCATTTGTATGACAGATGCACATAGGCATTGTGCCTTTCTGTTCCTCTCTTAAGAGTATCCTCCTTTGGTCTCACTGTGCGTAAATGCCTACATAATTTATTATGTCACAGTATTTTAGATCAAGCTTCTACATATGAGAGAAAATATGAGCCATTTGTTTCTGACCTTGGTCACTTCACTTAATATGATTTATTCTAGATCCATCAATTTACGTGAAAATTACATATTGTTATTCTTTCTAATAACAATTTAGAGTTCATATCACATACGTAATGTAAACTTTTTCATTTGAGGCTAAATCTTCTGTATCTGGTGTTCTGTGATTGCTCCAATGTTGCCTCATGTGAGATGTTCCAGTGAGAGTACTTGTTATGAAAATCCTAGTGGCTTGTTTACTCATGCTGACTTCAGTGATTATCTTTAGACTTATTTTATAAGTGCATTACCGTCCTGGAATGGCCTTTTCCCTGTGTGCATCAAAATAGTAATAAAGTTGATATAAACTTGACCTCAAGTGATTGATGACACTGGTCACAGTCTGATTTTCCCCTTAGGGCTAAGTTGAAGGGCATAGTTTTCAGGTGTGCTCATTTCCTGTGGAGAAAACTTGGTATCTATCCATTCCTGAATATACCTCCAAGTACCAGTAGTCTCTCATCAATATGGTCAAACTAGCCCATGTCACCCAAAATTCAGCTCACTTTTTAGCATAACTTTTGGCTAAATTTAAAATTATAGCATTTACCCTCACAGTAATATATGTATATATATACATACACACACACACACACACACACACACACACACACACACACATAATCTCAGGTCACACTGATGTAAAATGGAAAAGTATCAGCTAACTTCAAAGGTAGATGTTCTTAATTACCTTTAAAAAATATCCCAGCTAGAAGCCTGAAATTAATCAAAGCTAGGCAGTATTGTTTAGTATGCATCATCAACATCTCTTAAGGTATTTCATATATTAGATCTCCATAATTGTACCTTTACTGAATTACAAAATACCATGGTCTGATTAACCTTTAACATGGTCTGACCACCATGGTCCTAAACTTTATTGTAGCATTATATCATTGCTTCCTAAGCTTTGTTATTCTTTATAAGCATGTCACATGCAAGCATGAATATAACATAAACCAAATGACTATAATTTCTGCCTAAACAAAAAAAGATATTTATGGATGTAGAATATACTACAATTAAAACTCATTTATTTATCTATCTATATTTATCTTTGTATCAATCTATCAAAAAATCAAATGAGTGGAATATGAATGCACTTTCATTGTAACCACAGTCGCCACAGATGCTGTTAAGTTAAAGTTCCTGAAAAGAATCCTGATCTCTTTTGAACAAGGTGGGAGTAAATTGCTATTTCTTATAATGTCTTTTGAGTGTATTTATCTTTGTCAGACAGCTGACTCTGTACATTTTTTCACAACTATTCTTTCAGAAAGAGAGGAATTTTTTATTTCTGCCTTTTCTTCTATTGTTTGACCTCATTCATACATTTTCTTCAAAACGCTGCAGTTGGAATTTGGGGGAGGCTGTATCACAAAGAATCACCTATCTATCTATTACATAGATATTTTACTTGGAAATTTTCTTCTCTCTGCTATCTTAGTTGAAAGAATCATAACCTAATTTATAACTTTTCTAGACTTGATTTTAACTCTACTTTTCCTTTTATTAGTGCTTATTTGAGAACTTTACTTTCTTTCTCTTTAAAATAGCTTTACTTTTATCACAAAGTAAACCAATTGTTTTGATTTACTGGCTGAAAGATAAGAAAAAACTTACAAAGTTACAGCTTTAGAGTGACATGTGAGGAAAATTTCTTTTATACTAGATATTGAGCCAAAGCCTTGACCTTTTGAGATACTAACCAATTATTACTGAGGAATTTGACTACAATTGGAAAAGAAACAGAATTTCATGAAGAGTTTTCAGGAATATGGCTTGATGCAGGAGACAAGCATATGGTCCTGGGATTGGGCATTGATGAGGGAAAATGCTTGGTGCCATGGGAAACTTTTCTGTGAAATACATTGTGCTTCTTAGTACCTTTGTCCAGATACTTTTAAAACTGACTTCTAGATGGGTGACAGAGGCTCATGCCTGTAACCATTGCTACTTAGGTGACTGAGAGCTGAGGATAGTGGTTCAAAGACAGTCCTGACAGGAAAGTCCATGAGACTCTTATCTCCAATTAATCACCAAAAACAGATCTAAAGAGAGTAGAGTGGCTTAAGTGGTAGAGTGATATCCTTGAACAAAAATTAAGCTCAGTGACATTGCTGAGGCCCTGAGTGCAAGCTCTAGAACCAGCACCAAACACACACACACACACACACACACACACACACACACACACACACACACACACACACACACACACACACACCTGATTTCTTATTTGGAAAGAAGATACTTCTAATGTGTTTGGTTAGGTTGACTATTAACTTCATCCCCATACAAGTACTTGATATAAAAAACCAAAAATAAGTATCCAAACATTAAAAGTGTCTCTCCTTCTGCGTCTGTCTGTCTTTCTGCCTATCTCTTGGTTTTTCTCTCTTTCTCTCTCTCTGTCTCAATTTCTCTCTCTCTTTTAGTCAATGTATTACATTAGTAGTCCCTGTTGAAAGAGGATTGGCATAATCCCTTGCATCCTATCTAATCCAGTGGAATTGAACTAGTTCTCAATAGCAAAGTATACTGCAGAAGTTACTCAAATACATGGAAACTGAACAACACACTACTGATTAACTGCTGGTTCACAGAAAAAAATTAAGGAAGAAATTAGAAAGTTCTTAAAAGTCAATGAAAATGAAAACACATCACAACAGAACCTCAGGGATATAGCAAAGGCAGTGCTAAGGGGAAAGTTCATAGCCCTAAGCACACACATGATAAAAGCACAAAAACAGAAACACCTCAAGTAAACAACCACATAATGCAATTAAAACTGGTAGAAAGACAAGAAAAAAAAATCAAATCTAAAACTACAAAACAAAGAGAGATTGCAAAGTAGAAACAAAAAAAATCTACACATAAAGTCAAGGACACAAAAAGGTGGTTTCTGAAAACATTAATAAAATTTCAGACCATTTGCAAGATTAGTGAAAAAAAGAGAGGAAATTCAAATTAACAAGATCAGAGATGCCACAGGAAACATTACAACAAGCATCTAAAAAACCCAATAGATTATAAAGGACTACTTTCAAAACCTATACTCACTAAAGAAGAAAAATCTAGCAGATGGATTTCTAGAAACATACAAGCTTTCTAAACTGAACCAAAAATATATAAACCAGCTACAAGCCAATAACAAGCAAAGAGATCGAAGAAGTAATCAGGCCTCCCAACAAGGAAAAGCCCAGACCCAGCTGGTTCCATCACTGAATTATGTAAGACTTTTAAAAATGAACTAGTATCAATACTCCTCAAGTTTTTCCATGAAATAAAAGGAAAGGGAGCAATATTGAACTCATTCTATGAAGCCAAATTCATACTCATCCCAAATTCAGGTAAGAAACCAAGAAAAAAGGAGAACTACAGACAAGTTTCTCTGATGATCACAGATGCAAAGCTCCTCAAAAAATATTAGCCAACAGAATCCAGAAACAAATTTTTAAAATCTTACATTATGACAAAGTAGGCTGCATTCAGCACATGTAATTCACCACATCAACAGAGCCAAGGTTAAAAACCACATGATCATCTCAATAAATGCAGAAAACATCTTCAACAAAATACAATATCCATTCATGTTAAAGGCTTTGGAGAATGTAGGAATAGACGGAACGTCCCTTAAAACACTAAAGCCATATACGACAGACCAACAGCTAATATCATTTTAAATGGGGAAAAACTAAAATCATTTCTCCAAAAATCAAGAACAAGGCAAGGAATTCACTCTTTGACTTTTCTTCAATATAGGGCAGTAAGGCAGGAAAAGGATATTAAAGGGATTCACATAGGGAATGAAGAAAATAAACTGTCCTTATTTGCATATGACATGATCTTATAATTAAAGCACTTACAAAAACTCTACCCCCAAACTTGTAGAGCTAATCAACCACTTTGGCAAAGTAGAAGGATACAAAATCAACCCACAGCAAGTAGTGCTGTGGCTCAACTGGAAGAGTGCTTACCTTGAGCTGAAGAGCTGAGGACAGTGCCAGGCCCTTGCCCCATGACTGACAAAAAAAAATATAACCCACAAAAATCAGTAGCCATTTTACATGCCAACAATGTACGACAAAAATGAAAAGCATGAAAATAACCCCATTTTCAATAGCCTGAAATAAAATAATAAAATACCTAGGAATTAACCTAACCAAAGATGTAAAAGATCTTTATAATGAAAACTATAAAAATATAAAGAAAGAAATCAAAGAGGACATCAGGAAATGGAAAGACTGTCCATGTAGAATCAATATTGTGAAAATGGCCAAAAATGATATACAGTCTCAATGTAATTCCCAATGATGTTTTTTACTGAGATAGAGAAACAATCCAAAAATGTATATGAATAACAAAAGACCTATATTAGCCAAAGCAATTTTAGGCAAAAAAAATGCAATGCAAGTGGTATCATAATACCAGATTTCAAACTCATACAGAACCGTAATAACAAAATCAACATGGTATTGGCACAAAAATAGACCTAGAGATCCATGGAACAGATTAGCAGACTCAGAAATAAATCTACCTACTTACAGTCATCTGATATTTGACAAAGGAGCTAAAGGCATACAGCGGAAAAAACATATCCTCTTCAACAATTGGTGTTGGGAAAACTGAGCAGCCATATGCAGAAAACTAAAAGTGGATCCCTGCTAGTCACCAGACACAAACATCAATACAACATGGATCAAAGACTGCATTGTCAGACCCCAAACTCTGAAACTACTGCAAGAGAGAGTAGGAGAGACATTAGAACTTATAGTTACGGGCAGAAACTTCCTGAATAGAGTCCCAGGGGCACAATAGATAGGAGAGAGAGTTGACAAGTGGGACTACATTAAAATAAGTTTCTGCACAGCTAAGGACATAGTTACTAAACTAGGAAGACAGCCAACCAATTGGGAAAAGACCTTTACCAGCAAGATATTAGACAAAGCCTAATGTCCAATATATACAATGAATTCAAGAAACTAACCCCTTCCTAAGTCAATACAATTACTAAATGGGAAAGGGAGCTAAAAAAAAAGATTTCTCAGAAGAGATAAGAATGACAAAGAAACATGAGGAAATGCTCATCATCCCTGGCCATATAGGAAATGCAAATCAAAATAACCATTAGATACCATCTTACCTGGAGGTTCCTCAAAAAACTAAATATATACCTTCCCTATCACCCACCCATACCACTCCAAGGCATCTACCTTGAGCATCATGAACCAGAGTATAATAACAACACCTGCACATCCATGTTCATTGCTGTACTATTCACAATAGCCAATACAATAGCCCTATGATGTCCATGAGAGATGAGTGGATCCAAAAACAATGATACATATATACAATGGAATTGTACACATCCATTAGAAAGAATAAAGTTATATCATTTGTGGGAAATGGATGGAACTAGAAAAACATGTTACATGAGGTAAGCCAATATCAGAGTGACAAATGGCACATATTTTCCCTGATATGCACAAGTTAGATCTAAAATGCAATGGGACATAACAAATTACACAATATTCTATATACTCACATACAGCGAGACCAAAAGAGGATAGTTTTAGGAGAAAATTACAAATGTATACAACCCAAGCCCATATTCATATTCATATAAAATACTTCATATTCATATAAAATACTTCATATTCAAATAAAATACATACTGAAATGACCTTAAAGATATGGAAACAAAGGGAAAATTGTTTTCTTCTTTTTTTGATGGCTCTGTATTCTTTACCTTGTACATGGTATATTCATGTGCACATCTGTGGGAAGGTGGGCAGGGGAGGGCACAGAATCATAGGGAAAAGGGTGAAAGAGTGCAGTAGTGGAATACATTGGTCATTGATGAAAGTGAACTATGAAATTTTGGAGGAGATGGGAAGGAGGGAATTGGAGAGAATGAGGGAAGAGATGATACTATGCAAAAGAAAACACACTTATTACCTGATGTATGTAAAGGTAACCACACTGTATATCACTTCTAAAAGAACAATAAAGTAAATTAGAAAAAAAATACCTGTTGATTTTCTAAAAATGTACATATCAATAACAGTAGAAGTTAAAACTTTGTTTAGATAACATAGGAGAGATACTTTATAAAATTTGAAGACTGAGGTAATCTGTAATACATTATTGTATTTCTTTGCCATTATTTAATCTCTAATTATTTAGTTTTTTGATAGTTAACACTGTGATACCCTGAACTGTATATATTAAAATTTGAATCACTGAAGTGATATATTTACTATATGATGTGAGTATATACAATATGCAAATGCATAGAATCAAGCCTTGTTTATAAGATATGTGTATTCATCCATAAATTTCTACATGTCAAAAATGATTATGCATTTAAAAACCAAGTGATAAGTTTCCTATGCTTTGCTCTTAGAATTAACACTGTCTCGGTGAGTTTAGAAGCATGAGATTTTGCAATAACCTAGTATTACTGCAGCTCTCTCCTACAACTAGAAAAGCCTCATTCAAAGGTGCCAAGAAAATTGTAAGGTTCATGCAGATAGGAAGGGACAGAAATGGAACTCCATCTAGATGGTTGTTTTACTCAAAAGTAGCTATACTCAACCTCCACTTTGCTAGTCACTTCATTACTTCTACTACAAAGAAAATGTCATTTTCATATAAAACACAGTGGCAAATATCTTTATCTTGCTACTATCTCATTATTTCCTTAGAATATATTTCTGTAGAAAGTCAGCAACTCAGCTGGGCGCCGGTGGCTCATGCCTGTAATCCTAGCTACTCAGGAGGCTGAGATCTGAGGATCGCCATTCAAAGCCAGCCTGAGCAGGAAAGACCGTGAGAGGGTTACATTAGAAAGCAGGGTAACTGTTGGGTAACAATGGCCTTGAGCCCCAGGCCTGGCACAAACACACAGACACACACACAGACACAGACAGATAGACACACACACACACACACACACACACACACACACACACACACACACGAACACAAACAAACAAAATCAGAATAACTAAATTTATATGTTCACTCTTATTTTGAGCCACACATCCACTTCTGGCTTTTTGGTCGTTCATTGGAGGTAAGAGTTTCACAGACATTTCTGTCCAGGCTGGTTTTGAACTGTGGTCCTCAAATCTCTGCCTTACAAGTAGCTAGAATTAGATATGAGCCACCACCACTTAGCTTTAATGCCATTCTTTTAGTGGTGAATTTAGCTATTCACATGTTGAGTAAATGTTTCAGAAATCATTACAGGCCACTCACCCCATCAAATATTTCACAATAATCGTTCTCTAAGGTTAAGGCCTTAGAATGTCCTTCTTAAAGAGATGTGGAGTTAGTGGCTCTGGGTGGGTGATAGATGATGAAGCAAAGGATACAATGTGATTCCACATTTTCAAAGTTTTCATAAAGAACTTAAAAGGTTTTATGAGAAATTTTCATTCAAATAATTTGGAACTTAGTTCCACGTTTGTTTATTTGTTCCAAAAATAATCATTTGCTTCTATAGGGTAGGAACTGTCCTTGATATAATGATCAGCTTTGGATGCTAAGAGAGTTACCACTTCTCCAACCCATGGGAAAAGGATCTTTGTATTTTCTAAACCTCTGAACAGTCTTTTTACCTGGCTGTCACTAAGCTTACATTATGTATTCTCTGTCATTCACCTGTTCCATTGGTATAGTATCAACAACTTCAGGGGGTGATTTTACTCCATAGATGGTACAGTTCAAGTCTGTGAGTACCCTGGGGATGTTTATGCATTGCTGAGGATGCTGGGTATTGAGTAGCATGCCTAGAATTTGAAAGCATATTTTATATATATATTTTTTTCACCTCTGTGAAAGAATGCAGTTTTGTCTGGCTGTATTTCCCAGTGGCCTTTGTGGACTGAAGTACATGTTTCTCACTGACAATCAATTGAAAATCTTCAAGAGAATTTTTTGACTTATTTAAGCATAAAATACATGATGATATTTTAATATCTCACTTTTTAATTACACTCATTTATAACTATTTATATGATTATTTATTTTAAGAAATTTTAAATATATGCAATAATTTGAGAAGTTAGGTGGCAGTTGGTCATGTTTGTAGTCTTTGCTATTCAGGAGAATGAGACCTGGAATGTCATAGTTCAAAACCAACTTGGGAAGAAAAATCTGGGAGAGTTCATCTCCAAGTAACCACCAAATGACTGGACAAGAAGGCATGGCACAAATGGTAGAACACCAACCAAATTCAAGGAAGTTGAGCAAAAGAAGAAAGCCCTGTGTTGAATCCACATTACAAACACAAAATAAATAAAAATAAGTAAATATATAAGAAAAATTTAAGTACAAGGATTGACGTAAGAGGAGAAAGATGAATCTGGAAAGCTTAAAGACTACAGTAAACTGTAATTAGCTTGTGCCTAACTGCCCAGTTTTATACATGCAGCAAGGCTTATTTGGTACCTACTACATGCTAACAAGCTATTCAAGACACTGAGCCAATAATTGTGAAAAAATAGGGCCTTATTCAGGCACAAGCTAGAGATCAAAACATCAGGATAAGCAATTATAAAAAGGTGGTAAGAAATACTACTATTGGATGTATACAGACAGGTAAGGGAACAAATAGAATTAACTTTTTTTCTCTCTTTTCAGGGCATAAGGGATGTATTCTTGCAGTAACATGAGTATCAATCAGAATTAAGAAGATACAGATTAGATATGGTCTGAAGTAAAGGAAACATGGGTATTAGGATCTAGAGATAATAAGAAAGTGAAGTTTCTCCATGAAGCTAGTGCAAACTTCTGAATTCTATCCTAAAATAGGAATTTAATATTTGTTATAGCCACCTCACAGAAACTTATAGAAAAAGGTCACATGACAGTGCTGTTACACAGTCAAATATTGGATAATATGTATTTGAGTTGTATATTTCTACTTATAAGTATTGAATATTTATTATAACAGAAAATTCACAAAGGACCTGCATAGCACACAACTCTATAAAAAAACTATATTATGCGTACATGAAAAATATACTTGACTTACTTGATCATTTGCCAAATTTCTATGTATAGAAATTTTCTGTAAACTGGTATCTCACACCTGTAATCCTAGCTGCTTAGGAGGCTGAGATCTAAAGACTGTAGTTTGAAGCCAGACAGGAAAGTATGTGAGACTCTTGTATCGAATTAACTACCAAAAATAAAAGAAGAAAGAAAAAAAAACAGAAATAGAGCTCTGGCTTAAGTTGTAGAGCACCCAGGCCCTAATTTCAAGCCCCAGAACTGGCACACAATATGTCTGTGTTTATCTCAGCTTAATATATGTATTTATATATGATTTTATATATCATATATTATATATTTTATATAGAATTATATACTATATAACATATCATAAATATTTGTATTTCTAGAAAAGTCTATTATAGAAAATGAGTGTGCAATCTCTTATAGAAAATTGAGATTTAGCCCAGTGCTAAAGGCTCACACTTGCCATCCTAACCTACTCAGAAGACAGATCTTTAGAATACTGATTAATGGTCAGCCCAAGCAGAAATATTCACTAGACTCCATCTCCAAATTAACCACAAAAAACAGGAATGGAGGCATGGCTCAAGTGATAGAACATCATCCATACTGACACAAACAAAATTGAAATGTACATCACAAACATAGATCGCATATGGTTCCATTATCTATGGAAAGAAATGAAAAAATATATTAAATATCAAATGTGTAATATTAGCTAGCATTCATGTAATGATTTTGTAATCATATCCTGTAAAGCAAAGTGCTGAGAGAATCTAAGAAAAAGAGATGTGACATTCATGGTGGCCACACAAGCAGTTTCCTTCTCCAGGATATTGTCTATTGCAGTGATTACCTTTCTTACAAGATGCTCAGTTTTTCATCTTATTAGTATGTATAGAATACAGAGTTTTATCCAACCTTTTTGCAATCAGCATGGTAAACAGAAGGCTATTAATCAAATCTGGAAGGAGTCAAAAGTCCTACAAGGAATTTCTGAACTGCACAGGGAACTGTGTCTCCTAATCTTCATAGTGTTCAAGAGCGCAATGCATATGCAACTGTGGGTATTTCTAGTTCACTAAGTGGCTTTTATCCATGAAAATAGGCTCTCTTACAAGTATTACTAGTTATAGATATTTTGAATTAAATTCACTTCGTGCATAGCAGTGCTGACAAATATTATTATATTTCATTGATTCATTTACAACGTTTTATATATTATGGAGTTAATATTAGAGATATTGTAATTATAACTAATCTAACACCTAATTTCTGAAGTCCCCCAACATCTAACCAAGTTAAACTTTCACAATTAAGTAATTGTTTTAATCTAATTATTTTAGAACATAATGTTCTTCATATTTCAATTAGTTTACTTATTGCAAAACTTGCAATCTTTGTGAAAATCTCATCATACATTTCAATGAAGAATATAAACATAATAAGTTCTTTACACATTTCAAACGGAAAAATAAGGTATATGTGTCACCTACCTAATCTCTCAAATACTTCTGAGCATAATAAATAATACAAGAGTTGAAGTCTCAATTGACAGAGCACTAGCCAATGAGCTCAAGTACTGAGTCTGAGTTCCAATCTCAAACCAATAAATAAATAAATAGTACAATACTAAATATACAAATATCTTAAGTATAAAAAATATTCAAATAATGAGATTCTTTTTCTTCAAAATTTAAACATTTGTTTCAAGTTATTTGCATTCAATATCACTTACTAGCAATTATATCCTTCGAAACAAATCAAGACATTATTAGTAATAGTATTTTGGTTGGTTGTGTGTGTGTATGCCTATGGATGTGTGTGTATGTGTGTGTGTGTGTGTGTGTGTGTGTGTGTGTGTGTGTGTGTGCTAACAGGGCTTGAACTCTGGACTTGGGCTCTCATTTGCCCTGCCATTTGAGCCACACCTTTTTGCTAACTGATTGAAGATAAGAGTCTCATGGTCTTGCCTACTTCAACAGGCTTCAAATTAAGAACCTTAAAACTCACCCTCCTGTGTAGCTAGGATTCTAGGCATGAGACAATGATGTCTGACTTTTGGTATTTATAACTCTATTATACCTGTAAGTCTCCAGACATTCCTGAAACATAAACTAAGTATATAAAACCTTATACTCAGCAAAGCTCCAGATTTTCCTAAACACTAAAGGACCTGCAAATTCATTTGATTATATTTAAATGTCTATCACCTGAATTCCCTAATCTGTTGATTGAGTCAAACAAACATACTAATACATTTTATGTGAAATGTTTCCTTCCATTTCCCTTCTTATAGAACCAGAGATATCTAGATACTTGTATTTAATGCTTTCTATCCCTCATTATCTTGCCAACTCATGTACTTACAAGAAATGTTCTGCCAGAAGCCTCATGCTGTTAACAGAACTACTGATGGGCCAGTGAATTAAATAAAAATTTGAAGTAAAAACTGAGTGGTATCTGTCAATGTTGTCTTTCAGTAACTTTGGGTCAAAAAACTAAAAAGGAGCAATAAGTTCCGGAAAGACAAAGGAGGAGATATATCTGAATGGAATAAACAACCAGTGAGTTAGGCCTGAACAAAATGTACTTAAATGTCTGAAAGGCAGTAAGTCATGCCAGGACATAGTAAATTAAGAAGAAAAAGGTCAGAGAAAGAACCACTGACTAGATCCTGAAGACATTTTCAGGCATGGATAAATGTTGCGAATTAAAAATCATTGCACAGAATTAAGCCAAAAATGCGTCATGGTCACATTTAAAAATATATCTTCACTGATTGCCATGAAAACCTAGTTTTAAGGAGCAAACATAAAAGTGGTGAAAGTGAAATAAAGGCTGTAATTAATCAGGTTACTCTACTAAGGAAATAAATGTGGGTTGGTGAGGAATGGTCAGACAGTGGAGACATTAGAAACTTAGAATATATAAGACTTGCTGAGGGATTCAGAAGGAAAAATCAATGTCTAATGCTTTGTTGTTCCAAACTCTAGTGTTTGAGAAATGTGGTTATGAGAATTTTATCTTGGGCATGTTCAATTTGAAATTCTTGTTAGCACCCAAAAGATGATATCAAAGGCACAGTGTGCTTCATGCCTCATATCATGGAAAAATGTGTGAGCTATAAAATACACCTGAGAATAATGAAAGTAGGTGTAATTAATCAAGATGCATTGTTCTCACAAACTGACATGTTTGGCTGCTTAAAACTTTGTATATATATATGTAATATATTTTATATATGCATGACTATAATTTTCATGCACACATATTTACACACATATACACATATCCACATATATGCATATGCATGTATATTTATATGTATATTCTCACACTCATATACACATCTACAGGTGTATACATACACAAATACATACATATAGGAAATATACCTGAGAGTCAGTAACAAAGTTTTGGGTTAAACCATGCACAAGTAAAGATATTTGGACCAGAGTAAGTCAGACAGGCACAAAAGACTCAGCAACGAGGAGTGTGACATTTTGAAAGAAGAGAAAGAAGAAACCTGAAAAAGAAAGAAAAAAAAGATTGAAAAGAAAAAAAATAAAAGGAACAGAATGGTAGACTATTTTATAGAAGAAGAAACTGAATACTTGTTTGCAGAGAAGGTCAGAAAAGAAAGATTTCAAGAAGGCATTATCAACTGTGCTACATCATGAGAATCCACTACAGAAGACATAGCAGCTTGAACCCTAGGCTTTCCATGACTGAAGTGAAAAGGTCACAATTGAACCAGAGATGACTTAGAAATTACATCACGTCAGAAAATGGAGTTTATGTCCATAGAAAACTCTTCCAATAAGTATATGATTTGCCTGCCCAGTGGCTCAAATCTGTAACTTGGGAAGTAAAGATCAGGGATTTCAGTTCAAGACTAGTCTGGAAAAAAGAAACAAACAAATAAATGCAGTATTCCATCTCCACCAATCATAAGGTAGGGTGATACATACCTTTCATCCCAAGCTATGGAGGAAGTGTAAAGGCTGGATGAGGTGGCATATATTTGTCATCCAAACCTTGCAGGAAAGTAAAAGTAAAGGATCCAAGCCCCAAATGGCTTAAGCATAAAGAAAGATGCCATATCAAAAACACCACAAAAAGTACTCGTAGAGTGGTTCAAGTGTAGAACACCAAACTAGCAAATGTGAGGCCCTGAGCCCAAACCCAGTATTAAAAAACAACCTGGGCCTGGGAAGGTGGCTCAGTGGTAGAGTGCTTGCCTTGCATGCATGAGGCCCTAGGTTCAATTCCTCAACACCACATAAGCAGAAAAAAAGCTGGAAGTGGTACTGTGGCTCAAGTGGTAGAGTGCTAGCCTTGGGCTGAAGAGCTGAGGAACAATACCCAGGCTCAGATTTGAAAATTGGAGGCGTGGTTCAGTTGTTAGAGAAAGACCTGAGTAACAGCATGAAGACCTGAATTCATGAGCCAGTACTAACAATAAATAGATAGCTAGCTAGCTAGCTAGATAGATAGATAGATAGATAGATAGATAGATAGATAGCTAGATAGATAGATAGATAGATAGATAGATAGATAGATAGATAGATACATAGATACATAGATACATAGATAGATAGATAGATGAAAAACACAAAAAACGCACACATAACAAAACAAAATAGAAAAATAAAACATTATTTCATTTCTCAGTTAAGTGCAATAGAGAGATGAAGCAGTGCTGGAAAAATAAGTGATTTCAAAAGGTCCAATGACATTTCTTGTTAAAGGAAAATATAATTTTATGCTCTTTGAATTAAACACTAAAATAGAGATATGTGGGCAAGAACTCAATATCTGAGAAACAGGAAAAGGTAACACCTAGGACTTGTAAACATGGGAAATGACATGAGATCTGACACAGTCTATTCACTTTAATGAAAGTGAAGGCCTGTTCATTTGGTGGTAAGAAAGAAAGGAAAATGTACTGAATAATTTCTATTATTTTCTAGGATATATGAAATAAAGACATTAGCTGATAATGAAAGCAGACATGATTTTAAAAGGTATGAGGAAGAAGTTAACATTCCATTTTAGAAAGAGGGACAATAGGCTAAAAAGGCATTTTAGAAGTTGGGTGCCTATGGTTCAACACCTGTAATCCTAGCTACTCAGGAGGCTGAGGTCTGAGGGACCACTGTATGAAGCTAGCCAGGACAAGAAAGTCTGTGAGACTCTATCCCCAATAAACTACTCAAAAACGCTGGAAGTAGCACTGTGGCCCAAGTGGTACAGTACGAGTCATAAGCAAAAGCAGCTCAAGGATATTTCCCAGGCCCAGAGTTCAAGCCCCAGAACTGGCAAAAAACAAAAAAGGTATTGTAGAAGGTCAGGCACTGGTGGCTCTTGCCTAAAATCTTAGCTATTCAGGAGGATCAAGGACCAATGCCAATTTTGGCAGACAAATCTGAGAGACTCTTACCTTAAATTAACCAGCAAGAAGCCAGAAGTGGAAGTGGAAGTGTAGGATGTCACTCTTTTAACTGAAAAGTCAAGCAAGAGTATGAAGCTCTGAAGTCAAGTCCAAGTTATGATGCTCACACACATACACATACACACACATGTGCACAAACACACATATGTGCAAAGGCTTATAAAAAGCACAATGAAGTCACTAGGCTATCACCTGAACTTTGTGATTTTGAATTTGAATGAGACTCGTGCCTTCATTGCAATGTTCTTGGGCAGCACAGGAGATAGACAAAATATTCAAGCATTGACTTACTGCCCTAGGAAGTCAACAGAAAAAGAGCTGAGGAATTAAGAATGTCTAAAAAGTGCCAATGTGCCTGAAATCTGTCAAAATAGGGTAAAAGACAATGCATAAAGGGGATGATGACATAGTTATTGCTGGTGATAAAGCTAAGGGTGTGATTATGGAGGTGAAGATGTTTGAGGAAACAGATGGCAGGGTAGGAGACAGAGCAACTGACAGCAGAGTCTATAATCATTTTTTACATCAGAGAGTAAAGATAGAAAATGAAACAGAAGGGAAAATGCTAAAGCCAGAAGGTAAAATCACCAGTTAAGAGGAGAGACTCAGTGATAATCAAATAATAGTAACAAAGAGAGGAAATAGGTGAGATGATTTGAAATTCTCCATGAACATCTAATAATGTAGAATATAAACTCTTAAAGTGTTTCATTTTGTGTCTAGAATCTATATTTTAAAACATTCCAGTGAGCCATATAAATATCAAACTTCCACCCATTTAAGTTACCATCTTACAGATACACAAATGTAGATGAACTGCAACCAATACACATTTAGTTAAAGAAGACTTGGAAGCCAAAGTAAACTCACCACTGTACAATATGATTCAGCTTTTAGCTCCTCTCTGACATAAGCTGGGACTCTTTGTTCTATAAGGGTTGGATGAGCATCTTTTGGGAACATATAGGCAATGTGGCCAACACATAGTTAAATTACTATGATAGGCAAGCATCCATAGATGCTTGTATAAACACAACTCACCGGCTGCAAGTTGTATCTAATAAATCTTTGTTTATAAAAACAAGCAATGTACTAGATTAGACATACTGGTCTTGGTTTGCTTAGTTTGTCTTAAAGTTCAACAACCAAGTTAATTAGATCTTAATTCTAAGATCTAGTGCATCCTAAAAATCAATTATAGCAATGACTATTGGCTATAACTCTAAATAGATTTTTAAATAAGTAGCACTTGAAATTGAGTTTTTTTGGTTAAGTTAATTCCTAGGTATTTTATTTTTTGTGGGGCTATTACAAATGGAGTTGCTTTCCTAATTTCAGCCACACTTTTCTCATTGTTGGCATATAGAAAAGCCATTGATTTTTGGGGGTTAATTTTATAACCTGCTACTTTGCCAAAGTTTTGAATCAGCTTGAGTAATTTGGGAGTGGAGTCTATGGGATTCTTTAAATACAAGATCATGTCATCTGCAAAGAGGGAGAGTTTTATTTCTTCTTTCCCTATTTGGATCCCCTTTATGTCTGCATCTTGTCTTATTGCTGTAGCTAGGCATTCTAATACTAGATTGAAGAGAAGTGGAGAGAGTGGGCATCCTTGTCTTGTTCCTGAGTTAAGAGGAAATGGCTTTAGTTTTTCACCATTGAGTATAATGCTGGCTGTAGGTTTGTCATATACAGCCTTTATTATATTGAGGAATGTTCCATGGATTCCTAATTTTTCCAGAACCTTCATCATAAAGGGGTGTTGGATCTTGTCAAATGCTTTTTCTGCATCTATTGAGATAACCATGTGGTTCTTATTCTTGCTCCTGTTGATGTGATGAATAATATTAATTGATTTGCGTATATTGAACCAGCTTTGCATCCCTGAAATGAATCCTGTTTGATCATGGTGTATGATTTTTTGGATGAATTGTTGAAGTCGATTGGCCAAAATTTTGTTGAGAAGTTTTGCATCAATGTTCATCAAAGAAATGGGTCTATAGTTCTCTTTCTTTGATGAGTCCCTGCCTGGTTTTGGGATGAGGGTTATGATGGCTTCATAGAATGTGTTCGGTAGTGAGCTTTCTCTTTCAATTTCATTGAAGAGTTGGAGGAGTATTGGTGTGAGCTCTGCTTTGAAGGCCTTGTAAAATTCCGCTGTAAAACCATCTGGTCCTGGACTTTTCTTAGCTGAAGGACCTCTATGATGAAAACTTTAAAATCTTGAAAAAGGAAATCAACACAGAACTTAAAAAATGGCAAAACCTCCCATGCTCCTGGATTGGCAAGATTAACATCGTGAAAATGGCAATACTTCCCAAGGCTATCTACAAATTCAACGCGATACCTATCAAAATTCCACCCTCATTCTTCAAGGAAATAGAGGAGGCAATCCAAAAATTCATATGGAACAATAAAAGACCCCGAATAGCAAAAACGCTCCTCAACGGAAAGAACACTGCTGGAGGAATATCAATACCAAATTTCAAACTCTACTATAAAGCCATAGTAATCAAAACAGCTTGGTATTGGCATAAGAACAGACCTCAGGACCAATGGAATAGAATTGAAAACCCAGAAATGAACCTACAAACCTATAGCCACCTAATCTTCGATAAGGAAGCTAAAACAATAGAATGGAAGAAAGACAGCCTCTTCAGTAAATGGTGCTGGCAAAATTGGTTAACTACATGTAGAAAACTAAAGCTAGATCCTTATATATCACCCTGCACCAGAATCAACTCCAAATGGATCAAAGACCTTGAACTCAAAGCAGACACTCTGAAAACATTACAGGATGGAATAGGAGAAACCCTAGGTCTCCTTGGCTCAGGTCGAAATTTTCTGAATAGAGACCCGGAAGCACAACAAATCAAAGAAAGGTTGGACAAATGGGATTGCATAAGATTGCAGAGCTTCTGCAGGGCAAATGACATAGCTGGCAAGATCAATAGAAAACCCACCGATTGGGAGAAGATCTTTACTAGCCATACAACGGACAAGGGTCTCATATCTAAAATATACTTGGAACTCAAAAAATTAAACCACCCAACAACAAATCCTCAAAGAAACAACTGCCCAATAAATAAGTGGGCGAAAGACTTAAAGAGAAGCTTCTCTGAAGAAGAAAGAAGGATGGCCAATAGACACATGAAGAAATGTTCAACATCCCTAGCCATAAAAGAAATGCAAATCAAAACAACATTGAGATATCACCTCACTCCAGTTAGAACAGCAAAAATCAAGAACTCCAATAACAACAGATGCTGGAGGGGATGTGGACAGAAAGGAACCCTACTTCATTGTTGGTGGGAATGTAAACTTGTTCAACCACTTTGGAAAGCAGTATGGAGGTTCCTCAAAAGACTTCACATAGATCTCCCCTATGATCCAGCAATCCCACTTTTGGGCATTTACCCAAATGTTTACAAACAAGACCACACTAAAGCTACCAGCACAACTATGTTTATTGCAGCATTATTTACCATAGCTAAGATATGGAACCAACCCAGATGCCCCTCAGTAGATGAATGGATCAAGAAAATGTGGTATATATACACAATGGAATTCTATGCCTCCATCAGAAAGAATGACATTTCCCCATTTGTTAGGAAATGGAAAGGTTTGGAAAAAATTATATTAAGTGAAGTAAGCCAGGCCCAAAGAAGCATAGGTCCCATGGTTTCCCTTATTTGCAATATCTAGTATAGGTATGAGTCAAGCCGAAAAGGTCAGATAATGTGATGCTAGGAAAATGAACCCTTAAATATGTATTTTAATGTTTTCGTTTCTTTCATGCATGTATTTCTAATGCATTTATAAGATTATTTCTTTGTTGCTTTGTATGTCCCTCCCCCACAGTGTAACCCCCGCTTTCACTATGTTTGATGTCAGTATAACATGTGGAGTAGATGGGGACAAACAAGTCGTTTAAGGATTCAGGTGGACCTGTTGCAACTATGAGAAGTACAAAATGTCATGTCAAAACCAGCTTTACAATGCCGGTGTGGGGGGGGGGAGGGGGGTATAATTGGGTGGGGGGAGGGGGGTAAAATTGGGTGGGGGGAGGGGGGAGGCGGGGAAGGGAAGTGAAGGGTAAACAAAGGAGGAGGCTGCAATGCTTGGTAAGAAATGTATCCATTATCCTGCCCATGTAATTGTAGCCCCTTTGTACAGTATGTTCTCAAATAAAATAAAATACAATTTAAAAAAAAAAAAAAAAAAGAAATTGAGTTTTTTTTACTTATAAATGCTTTACCTTACAAATATGTGAAATTTTGGCAATGAAAGAATTCTCCATAACCCCTTTGCACAACTATTTACCAGTAACAATTAAAAATGCAAAAGAAAAAAGTCTCTGTATTTGCATTTGCTTGTTATTCTAAACACACAGTACATGGACATATTTCATTTTAATATAGTTATAATCCATGTTACTAACAAGCATTTCTCCAAAAGGTTATTCATACCTATAATCCTAGCTACTTGTGAAGCTGAGAATGAGAAGATTGCAGTTTGAGGCCAACTAAGTAGACAAGGTTGTGAGATGCCCTTCTTAACCTATGTTTGGGCACAATGATTTATGCCTATCATCCTAGCAATCTGGAAAGCAGGGATCAGAAAAATCAAGATTGAAGGCTATCCTGGGAAGAAAAGTCTAAAAGTCTCTATCTTAATAAAAGAAGCCGAGTGCCATGGCTTATTCCTCTCATGCTAGCTATGACAGAAAGCCTAAAATAGGCAGATCAAAGTCCAGGAGAATTCCTGACCAGGAAGCAAGACTCAAAATAATCTCAAAATAATCAGCACAAGAAGGGTTGGATCCTTATATATCACCTTGCACCAGAATCAACTCCAAATGGATCAAAGACCTTGAACTCAAAGCAGACACTCTGAAAACATTACAGGATGGAATAGGAGAAACCCTAGGTCTCCTTGGCTCAGGCCGAAATTTTCTGAATAGAGACCCGGAAACAGAACAAATCAAAGAAAGGTTGGACAAATGGGATTGCATAAAGTTGCAGAGCTTCTGCATGGCAAAGGACATAGCTCACAAGATCAATAGAAAGCCCACGGATTGGGAGAAGATCTTCACTAGCCATACAACAGACAAGGGTCTCATATCTAAAATATACCTGGAACTTAAAAAATTAAATCCCCCAACAACAAATCTTCAAAGAAACAACTGCCCAAAAAATAAGGGGGCTAAAGACTTAATGAGAACCTTCTCTGAAGAGGAAAGAAGGATGGCCAATAGACACATGAAGAAATGCTCAACTTCTCTAGCCATAAAAGAAACGCAAATCAAAACAACATTGAGATTCCACCTCACCCCAGTCAGAATGGCTATAATCAAGAACTCTAATAACAACAGATGCTGGAGGGGATGTGGACAGAAGGGAACCTTACTTCATTGTTGGTGGGAGTGTAAACTTGTTCAACCACTTTGGAAAGCAGTACGGAGGCTTCTCAGAAGACTCCATATATAGCTCCCATAGGACCCAGCAATCCCACTTTTGGGCATTTACCGGAATGATCACAAACAAAACCACAATAAAGTTACCAGAACAACTATGTTTATTGCAGCATTATTTACCATAGCTAAGATATGGAATCAACCCAGATGCCCCTCAGTAGATGATGGATCAAGAAAATGTGGTATATATACACAATGGAATTCTATGCCTCCATCAGAAAGAATGGCATTGACCCATTTGTTAGGAAATGGAAAGGTTTGGAAAAATTATACTAAGTAAAGTAAGCTAGGCCCAAAGAAACATAGGTCCCATGGTTTCCTTTATTTGTAATAACTAGTATATGTCTGAGTCAAGCAGAAAAGGTCAGCTAAGTTGATGTTAGGGGAATGAACCCCAAGATAAGTATTCAAATGTGTTTTTTGATTTTTTTCCTTTCATGCAATCATTTCTACCATATTTATGTATGTCCCTTCTCCACAGTATAACCCATACTTTCATTGTTTTTGATGTTGGTATAATTTGTGGAGGGGAAGGAAAAAAAAACAAATCGTTTAACTAGGGATACGGGTGGACCCATTGCAACAATGAGATGTACAAGTCCTTATGTCGAAAAACGAACTTAACAACTTTGGTGGGGGGTGGGGGAAGGATCGGGTGGAGGGAGGGGAATAGTATGGGAAGGGATGGGAAGGGGAATCAATGAGGAGGCAACAATGCTTGATAAGAAATGTATTCGTTATCTTATCCATGTAATTGTAACTCCTCTGTACGGTATTCTCACAATAAAAAAGGAGGGGGGGCTGGAGGTGTGGCTCAGCTTCAGGGTTCCTAAACTGTAGCACCAGTGTTGGAGTAGGAAAACTTAACTGTAGTAGACAAAAATGCTGGAGGTTCAGACAAGTTAAAATTTATAACTAATTGTATCAGATTTGAACTACAGAGAATCTAAGGCAGAGAGAAAGGAGCGAAGGTGGGGGGGGGGTTATCATCTTGCTTACATTACTTACATAAGAGCAACAATAAGCTACATTCTGACTTCTCTTCAAAACCATGCAAGTAAGAAAAGAATAGAACAAAACATTTAAAGAATAGAGAGAAGAAAACAACTTATGTGTATATATGTATCCCATAAGATTATTTTGCAAAGGAAGAGAAACATTTTTTGACAAAAGTTGAAGAAACATGTTGTTAATCAACTGTTTGGCAATAAGTACTAAATATATTGGCCAAAAAAATATAACAAAGATTTAGGTAAAGGATTCAGATCTTCCTTGTTTTAGTCTGCTCAGGCTGCTCTCACAAAATACCAGAAGCTAGGTAATTTATTAATAATAGAAATTTCCTTTTCACAGTTCTGGAGACCAAAAGATCAAGAACAATGTGTGGGAAGATTCCTCAGTCTTATCTTCCAAAATAATTTTATGTTGCCATGACCTTCACATGGGAAAAACATTTGCCAGGACATTTTAGAAGAGGAAAAGGGGGCATTGCTCTCTGAAGACATTTTTAATAAGATTAGTAATTTCATTGATAAGGACACAGCATCATGACTTAATCACTTCATCCTAACATTATAAATTGGAATTTAAGTTCTAGCATATGAATTTTAGAAAGATGTATTACTGTCCAACCACAATATTCATAAATATTAGAAAAGGCAAAAAAATCTTCTTTTTCATATTTTAATTAATTGTTTAATGCTTAGCTATTTGCTTACAATGATGATAATAAAGCATAATATTTAAGCACATCACTTAAAATAATAGCCACAAAGATGACCATAGCTTATGGATACATGAAATGAAGGGCAACAATGTTACAATGAAAGAAAGGCATAATCATACACTGTTAAAAGATACCTGCAGTACTCACAAAATGATAGCATTTTTTCTGAAATTGAACTTGGCTTATTTGTAAATGTAAATTACTCAAGGATAATCACTTTAAAAAGAAGAAATTCTATTTAACACATTAATAAAGAAAAAGCAGAATCAGCTGAAATGATTAATTAAGACCAGTGAAAGCAGAAAAGATATAGAATATAAAAGATGAATCGCTTCTCAGCCTTTTGGCTAAGATCAAGTGTACTATCTATTCTTATCAGTTTAATATCTGATACATCCTCTATCCGAGGACAATACATTAAATGGATCTTTGGAGCTGGGAGCCAGAATAGGAGCTTGCTCTGTCCGCTCCATGCATCGACCTGGTATTGCAGTACCTCCAGGAATGGTGCACCATAAAAATTTTTTTTAAATAGAAAAAAAAGAAATATATATATAAAAGATGAAACAAAGAATAAAGGCAAGAAGAAAAGTAGCAATTTCAGTAGATATTAATCTCATGTCAACAATCACCAATATAGTCTGAATTTATATGTTCAAGTCTCAATAATGCTACTGTTGATGGGTAAAATCTTTCACACCTATGGTCAAGTCGAGTGCTGGTGCCTCAAGCCTGTAAGCCTAGCTAATCAGAAGGCTAAGATCTGATGGTAGGCAAGAAGCCATTCTGGGCAAGAAACTCCATGAGACTCTTATCTCCAATTAAAATCTAAAGACCAGAAGTGGAGCTGTATAGAATGGTAGAGTGCTAGCCTTGAGCACTTGAGCTCAGGGATAGCTCCCAAGCCCTGAGTTCAAGCCCTATCACCACCACCACCACCACCAACAACAACAAAAGTTACAGTTAAGTGAGATTGCTTTAGTGATAAGAGTTGTTCCATAAGGGGATATTGGAAACTTGGCTCTTCTTCTTCCTGTCTTGTTTCCAGGCCATGATGTTCAATGCCATATCCCTCTATCATTGCCATCTAGCCACTCCATGTGAGTCCTAAAAGCAAGGCATACACCTGGACATGAACTGGAACCTAAGCCTTGAGCTAAAATAGTTTGATTTATCAGTTATGTCAAGTATGTATAATAGTAGTGACAGAGATCTGACTAATGCAATCATTTTATATATTAAATTTCAATGGTCTAAATATATTAAGTCTGAAACTGTCAAAAAAAGTTTTAAATCACAAGTCCTAATTATATGTTATGCTGCACAAAATAATGACTTACACCACACTTTCACACTTTCAGTGTTGCTCTCTCTTACCATAGGCTTTTCATCCTGTTCTCATACACACAAGCTCAATCTGGACCAATGTCATTTGGGAAACTAGTATTTTAGGAAATCAAATTAAAATATCCGTGATTATGACTTGGCTTGATTATGGTTCATCTACCAAAAATCCATGTGTTTAAAACTTGTCCCTGATGTAGCAGTGCCAATCTAGAGTACAGTTTAAGAAGTACACTCCTTTTCATTAGGTTCTGGAGGCTCCATTCTCATGGATTATTGCTGGTCTCACAAGTGTTGGTTGATTCTCTTGGGACTGAACTAGTTTTCCCATAGGAGCAGATTCTATCAGAAATATGTTTTTTAGAAACATACTGTACAGCAAGTCCACCCTGCACTGGCCTTTTCCACTTGTAGCTGTTTCCTTATTCATTTCTCTTCCATATATGATACTGACAAGGGACCTGGAAGAAGGTGATATCATGCTAATGGGCTTTTCTAGCTACTACAATCATGAGCTCAATAAGCCACTTTCCTTGATACAATACTCAATGCCAAATACCCTATTACCACAACACAAAAGAGACCAAGACATATCTTCTCCATGTGTTTTCTGACTCTCATTTCCATCTTGTCTAGCTTCCTGGACAGGGGTACAATACCCTTCACCAAGTAAATCTTTTTCTCATGGCAAAGAGAGTTCTGGGTTTTTACCCAGCATGTGAAATCTGTATAAACGATTCATCCAACCATCACATTTATATAACTGAGCATTACATGGCTTGTGCAGTTTAAAAAAAATAATCTCTATAACAAAGTGGGCATTTTCCACAAGACTGTCAATTAGATGTATTTGACTCGAAATATTTCTCTTTAAGTATGCCACAAATCTTCTTGAAAATGTAGCTTGCATATTATATCATTAGTTTATAAACTGAGTGTTATTAGTGATATCAGACTAATAATGAATGTCCAAGTTCACCTGTTTAGATTGTTCATTTCCTGATTTCCTTAAGTGTATACTACTCAACTATGCATTGTAGTATTCAAACTAGCACATCAGTTCTAACATACCAAATAAACAAGCACAATTTGCTTCTTATTACATGCATTAAGATACCCTAGAAATGTACCATCTTGATTTGTAGCCACATAGAGTGAAGAAATTTCACTGCTTGGCTTTTTCTATCTTACATGTTGGTACTAGCTCTTGACATTACCTGGGAGAAAAGCAGAATTCTAACTATCCTCATAAGCAATGAACTGAATGGCAGACACTTGAAGAAATCATCTACTTGTAGAATCAATATGCAGGAACAATGCTTTTCTTCCTACTGATTATTTAGGAGAAGTGGATAATCAGAACTCAAAGAAGTCAGTAGCAGTTGCAGGTTCTTCTGGTGAGGGGGAGAGAGCGAGTGCAAGAGAGAGAGAGAGAGAGAGAGAGAGAGAGAGAGAGAGAGAGAGAGAGAGAGAGAGAGAGAGAGAGAGAGAGAGAGAGAGAGAGAGAGAGAGAGAGAGAGAGAGATTTTCCTAAAACTGGATTACTGGATTTTCCTAAAACTGCTTTTGGATCTGTAGCCCCTGTGGAACATACATTTTGTTTCCCATGCTCTTCCCATTCCTACTTATTGCCTGTGTTACCAATGATTATAGATCATGGTCAGGTTTTCCTTTTCTGACACAACCCTTAACCATACAGTCTGTGTTAACAGATTCAATCACTGTTTTTCTTAGTCCTATCTCTGAGATAAAATGTAGTTTGACACAATCCCAATCCTCATCACTTCTATTGGAGCATTCTTATAATTACCTGTAAATTGACACATGAGGTAAAGTTATTATCTATGCTACTGCACCTCTAGGAAGTTTAATGACAAATATGATGGCATGAATGTAGCCATTTGTGCTTCTGTGGACATTCACAAGTTTAGAAAAGAACGTTGAAATGGGAAAAATGAAGGAAGCATTCTGTGGTAGGAAAATGTAAATCTACAATTATGTAGATTATGCATTGTTCTCCACCTCTTCTTATTTATATTTTCAACTCAATGAAAGTAAAGCCCTTGCCTTACTTCCTCTCATGGGTATTGTATTTGTGATCATCTACATGATTAAGCCAATCCTTTTCATCTTTCTCCATCTGCTTAAGGAGCCAGTGTTTATATACCCATTGGGACAATAGAAATGTATTGTGTGCATATAATATTATGTTTATCGACTCAATTTTGTTTGTTGGTTTGTTCATCTATGCTTTACAAAAGAAATAAATTCAGGCTGAATAGGAAATTCACTCTTTCAAATTCTCTGTTTCCTTATTTTAAAAGCTATGAAAGCAGTGGTTAGAATCAGTGTTTTTTTCAGTTAGCATTCATTTATCATCAAAGAAGTTAAAGAGGGTGGCAGTGCTATCAAACCTCTTTCTGGGAAGTTATATTCACAGCCGTTTTGAAGTACTCCTTTTCTACTGGAGACAAACACCATTTCTTATCACATTAGTGCTTTTTTCCTATGCAACTATTTCTACACATTTCAGGACCTTGGCCAGCTCACTTAGGAAGCATCTTACTGAACCAACAAGTAAGCTTTGGGCTTCTTTTGTTTGTGAAGACGAAGGTGTACCATTACATGATTCAATTAAATTGTCATAAAAATGACAATATGAGATACATTCATTGAGTCAACTCAGTTTTGCCTTTGAATACTGTGTGCTTGATAACCAGATATTAGTAAAATCTTATCTATAAAACTTGGTGTTATCAGTGCCACAGATTAATGCAATATCTCTATAAATGTGCATCTTTAAGAGCTCATTTCCCATGAGAAAAAAATTAAATGTTGTTTTATTTCAAGGGCAACATTGTCTTAAGCCTTTAATTCTAGCTACTCAGGAGGCTCAGATCTAAGGATTGAGGTTCAAGGCCAGTCTGAGAAGGTAAATTTGTGAGACTCATATCTCCAATTAACCAAAGTGGAGACTGTGGCTCAAGTGGTAAGTACCAGACTTGAGTGAAAAAGCTAAGGGACAGTGCTCAGGCCCTGAGTTCAAGCCCCAGTACCTGCACACACACACACACACACACACACACACACACACACACACACACACACACACCATCAAAATATGACATTCAATCTTTGTATTTACAGAGAAAATCATTTTTAATTGTCAATAATGAAAAGTATAAGTATAAGTTGGTTGACTTGCCAACCAGCCTTTCTATTTTGAGATCATTGTTCAGCTTTGGTTGTTTATTTTTGTTTGCTCATTTTACAAAATATTACTTCATTTTCCTGCACACAAAACATCCCATAAAGTTAATTAAAAGTGTAACAAAATATGCCCATTAAATTACCCTAATGAAACTATTTTGAATACAATGTTATGAAAACATTCCAAAGAAATTAACAAAAAAGAAGGAAAAAGTGCTTCCTTTGCTGGAAAATTAAGTAAAATTGAAATATCAATGAAAAGTCAATATTATTGCAAAGAGAAAATTAATGAGGTAGCAGAAGACTCATGCAGAATACTAATGCCTTCTGACATCTCAGGCTTATATGCTGTTCTCACTGACAGGTTCAGTATCTGCTCTCTGAACTTGCTTAAGACAGCAATGACAAATCAGTCTGCCACGGCAAGCTGCAGGCAAAGCCACTGTGTGGGTGCAGCTAGTGTCTTCTGGAAAGCCCGAAGGAAGTATCTTTGTCTAAAGTGTGACAGGAAAAATTCCCCAGAATTTAATTAAGGACATCTATTAATGTCAACCTTTAAAAATAGTAGTGAAAAGATAATAAATTTGTGAAATAACAATCTCAAAAAGGCACTACTCTTTTTAGAGCAAGTGAAAATGTCACAATGGGTGCAGGTAAACTGCAGAAAGATTGTTTCTACATTTCTAACATTCTTAGCACTGAATAAAAATAAAATATTGATGGCTTTTTTTGTCTGTATAAAAACTAGTTAGGAAAGAGGCACTGTGGCTCAAGTGGTAAAGCATTAGCAAAAATGCTCAGGGACAGCATTCAGGTCCTTAGTTCAAGCCCTTTCACACACACACACACACACACACACACACACACACACACACGAAAACAATTTAGAAAAATATAGAAGAAACATCAGTAAAGATTAACTTGGACTCTTGAAAACAAAATAACCATGGCTTGAATAAAATAGCTATTTTCTTTCTGTCACAAAAGAATTTTTTAAATGGTCACATAATAATATATATTGGAACTCCACATTCCTTGGCAAGTCCTTAAGCAAGCTTTAAGGACTTCTACATCATCAGTATACAATAGCCATTCTCAGTTCACTCATGAACACACAGGGTCATTGGGGATCCAGTTATTATTTCAGCATTCCAGACAGTGGAAATGAAAAAGAAGATGAAGAACAAGGCAAAGTACTTTAAGAGATTACAATCACATCCCATGGAACTATTTTGTTAGAATACTATTTGCTATTAATAAAGCCACATAAGAAAGCAACTGTGAGTTAAAATTTAGTATAGTAGTATATGCCTGTAGTCGCAGATACCAAGACAAATGTAAGAGGTTTGCAGTCTGAAACCAACCTAGACAAAAGTGAAATACCCTATCTTGAAAATAAACTAAAAATTTCAGGTATAAGTTAGTGGCTTTCTCTCCTATAGTCCTAGCTACTTAGAAGGTTGAGATCTGAGAAGCACAGTTCAGACCCAGTGTGAGCAGACAAATCATAGAGATTCTTATCCCCAATTAGCTCTAGCAAAACAGCTGGAGCTACAGGTATGACTCAATTGGTAAATGCTAGCTGTGAGCAAAAATACTGAGCTAAAGTACAAAGCTCTGAGTTCAAACCATAATACTGCTGGAAAGAAATTACAAACCTTATAGTGGGACAGTGTTGTGTCAAGATTAGTGTTTGATAACTACAGGAGAGAGAAACATGTAAGCTGTTTTGGAAAGTGGTAGTCTTAGCCACAAAAAGGAAAATTTAAGTGTTTCATTATTATTGTAATGTTGTATGTATGTGTGTGTACGTGTGCTGGTACTAGGACTTAAAGTCTTGGCTTCGGCACTGTTCCTTAGCTTTTTCATTCGAGGCTAGTACTAAAATACTTGAGTCACCATTCTTCTGGTTTCTTGGTGATTAATTGGAAACAAAAATCTCACCAACTTTCCTGCCTGAGCTGGATTTGCATAGTAATCCTCAGATCTCAGCCTCCTCAGTAGTTGGGATTACAGGCATGAGCCTTTGATGCCCTGCATATTATTGTAATTGTTAAGAATATAGATGTTAGGGTTAAACAACCTTCATTCAAATCTATGTTCTGCTAATTCCAAACTCAAATGTATACTTTTTGCATCATTTTCCAACTACTAGATGAAAGTAATAATTAAACCTACAATAAGTTAAACTGTGGACTACTCAAACTAATGTACAAATAAATTGCTAGATGTTAGCTGTTAATCTAAGATTGAGTCTAATTGTGTTTAAATTCTTGGAAAATTCTGTTCTTTGATCTTCTCTTGTAGTCTTCCTCACTACCAAATGAGCACAGCTCATAAAATGACTTAGAAATGGTTTTCTATTTTGTGGAAGACATTTTATGAAATTGATGTTAATTCTTTGCAACTTCAGTCACAATTCTCCACTGAAACTATCTGTGCCTTAAAATTTACTTCTCAAGCTGTTAAATTACAAATCCAATTTCTTTAGTATTTTAAGAAATGTTCAACTTTTTTGTTCATCTTTGTTGAGTATTGATAGGTGAGTATTGTGGCCACTGAGGAATGGTCTCAATTTTGAACAAGTTGCATAGGTTATAAGAGGAAAGTACTTTGTTATATTTTTATTATATTTTTACTGGATCCTGGACATCTAGTGATATCCCTGTTTCCTTCTTAAGATTGATGAGTTTTCTCCTCTCTTTTTAACTTTAATTATTTACTAAAGTCAATTTCATTGATTTTCTTCCAGAAATTAGAACTTTCACTACTTTTGTGAATTGTTTTTAATTTTATTCATTTATAGTTTCAGTGATAATATTTTCTTCCTTCTGTTTATTCCAGATTTAATTTCTTATTCTACTTTAATAAGGTTAGAAATTAGAGTCCTTATTGAAAATATTTTCATCTCTCTAACACAACATTCAGTGACACAAATTTCCCACTCAGTACTGTGATAGCTGAATCTCACATTTTAGATACATGTATCAGTTTCCATTTGTTGCTGTGAAGCTTTTTTTTTCTTCCAGATTTCTCTTTGACTCATGGGCTAAATGGAAGACTAGTTTCTTTTTTATTGGAAATTTGCTCTTTATCTATCTTCTGACAAAGTTACCATTTTGATCAGAAAACAATACTCTGTGTGATTTAAGTACTTTTTTACATTGATTGAGGTTGTTTCATGAAATTCATGAACATTCCCTCGATGAAGCCTGAACAACTTTCCACCTGGTCCAGGCTTGAATTGAAATCATTCTGATCTCTTCCTCCAGAGTAGCTAGGATTATTGGTATGGACCATCGCACCCTGATCAATTAATCCTGTTAACTTAAGAAAATGGAACAATTCACATTGCCTGAAAAAACTACTGTGAAGGATGAGATAGAGATAATTTAATTCCAGTAAAATAATCAACATCCATCCTGACAATAAAAATGAACTAATAACTCAAACAGTATTGCTATAGAGAAGAAGACAAATGTAAGCAACCCTGTTTTTTAAAGAACACTAGGTTTTCTTGGCACAGGCTGAAATTTTCTTTAAAAAGACCCAGAAACACAACAAATAAAAGAAAGGTTGGACAAATGAGATTGCATGGAATTGCAGAGCTTCTGCATGGCAAAGGGCATAGCTAGCAAGATCAATAGAAAACCCATGGATTGGGTTTTCTAGCCATACAACAGACAAGGGTCTCATATCTAAAATATACCTGGAACTCAAAAAATTAAATCCCCCAACAACAAATCCTCAAAGAAACAACTGCCCAAAAATTAAGTGGGCTAAAGACTTAAAGAGAAACTTCTCTAAAGAGGAAAGAAGGATGGCCAATAGACACATGAAGAAATGCTCAACCTCCCTAGCCATAAAAGAAATGCAAATCAAAACAACATGGAGATACCACCTCACCCCAGTTAGAATGGCTATAATCAAGAATGCTAATAACAACAGATACTGGAGAGGATGTGGACAGAAGGGAACCTTACTTCATTGTTGGTGGGAGTGTAAACTTGTTCAACCACTTTGGAAAGTAGTATGGAGGTTCCTCAAAAGACTCCACATAGAGCTCCCCTATGACCAAGCAATCCCACTTTTAGGCGTTAACCCAAATGATCACAAACAAGGTCATACCAAAGCTTCCAGCATTATTCACCATAGCTAAGATATGGAACCAATCCAGATGCCCCTCAGTAGATGAATGGATCAAAAAAATGTGGGATTCTATACCTCCATCAGAAAGAATGGCACCACCCCATTTGTTAGAAAATGGAAAGACTTGGAAAAAATTATATTAAGTGAAGTAAGCAAGGTCAAAAGACACATAGGTGCCATGATTTCCCTTATTTTCAATAACTTGTACATGTTAGGACAAGCAGAAATGGTAAGAAACTATGTACATATGACCATATAAGATGATGTTAAGCGAAATGAACCCCAAGATAGGGAGAAAAGTGTATTTTTCTTTCTTGCTATTGTTTTTAATGTACTTATAATGTACTATGTGATTTTTTTTGTTTCTTTTGTATGCTCTCCCTCACGGTATAACTCTGTTTTCACTGTATTTGATTCTGGTGTCCTGCATCTTGTATATAAGTTTTTATACTTTGGGGAGGGGAAGGGACATAACAAAATGTTTAAATAAGGATACAGGTTGACCCATTGTAACAATGAGATGTACAAGACACTATGTTGAAAACGAACTTTACAGTTTCCAGGGCGGGGAGGGAGGAGTTGGGGAGATGGGGAGGGAAAAGATGTTAGGGGGAAACAGAGGAGGAGGTAACAATGCTCGACAGGAAAAGTACTCATTTCCCTACTCATGTAACATAACCCCTCTGTACAGTATTTTTACAATAAAAAATATATAATAAATATATAAAAAATAAAATAAGGTTTGACTCTAATTCATTTAATAATAGAGTATTCTTTTTAAGTCAAATCAGATAGACAAAACTAGGTTCTGCCAATTAGTAAGAATAGGTTCATGAATATTTAAAATAATCAAATTTGTATTAACTAATAAAGAAAATAATAATTTCTAAATAATTGTCTACAGTACTGGAGAAAGTAAGCTTATAGTCAAATGTAGAGAGATCATATTAACTATCATATATTTGGCATTTTGTTATTCATGGACAAAAAAACATAAATCATTCTGTAATACAGAATTCTCACTGAATTCCATCTATATCTGCTGAAATTTTAACAAGTTTTCATACTATGAACATAGCTATTTTTTTCTCCAGCTGAGACAGCTGGTTTATTTTAATGGATCTGGTCCTTAAATTTGACATGTGACTCATGCCTCAGGGAGAGAACAAAATATACCAACAAAGCCATACTAGGTGAAGAATATTCAGAAGGGATGTGTATGTGTATGTATATCTGTGTGTGTGTTTGTGTGTCTGTGTGTGTGTATTTTGTAATAGGCAAAAATTAGAGCGCAGAAAATTTTACTGGCAAATAGCAATAACTCCTTACATTAGAAAACATAGATGGAAATGGCTGTTCACATTTAAAAGACATACTAATGCTGATTTTAAAACACTACCTGGGAAAAAAGAAAACCTCACTGAGATAATTTAAGTCATTTAAGATAAACTGTCTCCTTGCCCTGCTCTGGTCTAAGGAAATGTACCATTTTTAGCTTAGTAGTAGGGCACCTGAGTAGCATGGGTATCCATCTCCCGATCCAACAGAAGCCAAAATGCAATCAAAAATCCAAAATCACAATCAAAAAACAAAAAGTGTCTGTAAAAGCAAGTAAAGTAATAATAGGGAGTGGATTCAAAAAGTTGGCTTTGGTTAAAATTTTGTATAATTTGTAGTTTGCTTTGACACTAATATGAGGGAGTTTGTACAACACCAGATGTAAGAACACATAATTTTTCACATGCTTCCATTTCGCAAGTGAGTAGACCACCAAATTCACATGGAGAAAGATAGAGAAGAAAAGTTTATTCTAGCACTCAAACTTTCTCTCCTGTTTAATACCATTTATCTCATGCAGATCATCTTCTGACATCTCCATAGGGCTCTGCAGACTTACACACACATGTGTTTTCTTAGACTGAACATCATCAGGATTCTGTCATGGCAATTCCTTTAAAATAGTATTTCCTGGTCCTGCTTTCTACTAAAATTCACTCTAAATTCAATAAGGTCTAGTTCATTATTCGTGATCATTTTCTCTTTTTATAATCATTGAAGTTATTAACTATATATGTACTGAGAGTGTTAACAGTATTCTAATTCCATATCCTTATGATTAATTAATTAATTAAATTGACATTTTTTTTCCTGTGTCAAAGCAAACTACCAATAATCTATTAATTCAATTAAGGTCAAGTTCTGGAATTAGCTGCTTATTTCACTTTACTAAAGCTTTATGAGCATTCATTTGTGGTTTTTTTTTCATTTTTTATTGTTAACATAAAGTGATGTACAGAAGGGTTACAGTATCATAAGTTATGTTATGCATACATTTCTTTTAAGACAATATCACCCCTTCCTTTGCTCTCTCCCAGTTTTTCCCTCCCATCACCACCCTCAAATTGTATAGTTCATTTTAAACAGTATGTTATGAATACCAGTGCTGCATTCGGCATTAGCATTTTGTTTTCTCATTGGGATTAACTTTTGTTGTGTTTTAGACTTTTTGCAAGGAACCCCATGCTTTTTATGCACGCTAGGCAAGGTCATTACTCCTTAGCTACAGCCCAGCCATAATGTATGATTCACTTTTGACCTGCATCTCAGTAGCATGCTAATTCAAACAGCACAATTATTAGATCAGATTAGAATACACACCACAATTTTCACAAAAGCCTGTCCACTATTGAATTGAGAACACTAGATTTTGCTTAGTGTAGATGAAGGTGCTCACCTGCTTTCCTCTTAACTCACTAGGTGTTATTTCTCAGTCTCATTTGTCATCTCTTACTTTCCCATATCTAAATGTTGAATTGGCTAAGACCTAAGTCTTTGATCTCCTTCCTTTTTTCTACCTCCACTCTTATTGGTGATTTCATGCTGTACCATGGTTGTAAATATTTTGATTCAGACTGACTGTACTTCTAACTCTGGTTTTATCCCTAGAGTTCGACAATACTTTTTCAATTTGCCATTACCACAACAAGTCATGTTGAAATTTACACGACCAGGGGTAGAAATGGGGCTCAGTTGGAGAACAATTGTTTATCAATTATGAGACCCTAAATTCCAGCACTACAAATAATAATGATTATAATAATTATAAAACAATGATTATGATGATAGATGAGTAAGTCTACCATGAGAATTTACAATAACAAAATAAAATGTCACTCCCCAAACTGAGTATGGTGGCAGGAGGTAGAGACAGGAGAATAGTAAGTTCAGATACCCAGGGCCACACTGTAAGTTGTACACTAGCCTGCACTACAAAGGGAGATCTGGAATTTATAAAATGTCAACATACTCTAAAGCCTTTCTAATGTTTCTTTTTCTAGTCCTTTCCAACATGGTACTTGACTGATTACTTGATAGAATAGACTAAAACATACATGCCATGTTATACTCTATACTTTTCCATATACTATATTTATCAATTATAAAAATATGATTGCAGAATATGCCTGGGTTATATCAACTCTTCTCCATCTCTCATTACTACTAAGAGTTAAACAGGTTATCCTGGGGACATTCTTGCAGTTCAAGCAGTTGTCTATGTAGCATCAAGTTATCACAAATGTGTAAGAGACTCTCTTACTCAAATTTTCAGTCGATACCCCAACTCCTCACTGTGATCTGTTGCATCATTATCCGCCTCTGTCTACCTCCTCAATCTCAGCTTCTCCACTCCTGCACTTCTTAATTCTTTTATTAATTTAACATTTGTTAAATTTTACATACACTTCTACTCTTGCAAGTTGACCTCTAGCAATGATCAAAAACAGGTAATAATGCAAGATTTATTAGGATATTTTCTAGGGTTCTTTTAATAATTGGAATATAAAATGTTTAAATAGTATGTATTGTGTTTATTAAGGTATCATTTATAAAGTGAATGGAATGATGAATTCAAGACAATTTATTATCTGTATACATCTCTATTATTGATATGTGATATTATACATTATGAATTATTAAGGGGAAATCACTCATTAGATAATCTATAGAGTATCAAAACAACTTATTAAAAATTTAACTATTCATAGAAAATAGAAAATATACAAGAATATATTAATGATAATGACTGTGATATAGGCCAAAACAAGATTTATTCTCTTATTTGTGCTTATTCATTTAACTAAATTCATTCCATAATAATTTGTACAGCTTGGAAAATAAAGACAACATATCATTGTAAAACATTAAGAATTACAATTATATGGGGGTTTTGATATTGAGGCCCTTATTTTCTCATACTGTGAAATGTGTGCCATTTGGTTCTGCTGATGACCACAGGGACCTATGAATACTGGAGTTTGGTGCTTTGTGTTCTGTCAGGTTTGCAGTAAGGAGCACTGGTATGGGGAACTATTATGTGATCCTAACAACAAGAACTGGAAACAACTTGATCCTAAGGAGTTCTATGATCTGAGACCTGGGGAGTCCATAATAGAAAGTAAATTTTGACTCTTCTGGATCCCCAAAGCCCCATAAGCCAATAATAATCAAAAGGGTAGTGCTGCCCATTGGGACTCCCCAAAGACAAGAGTAGGGAGAGAGCTAAACAGTGACTTTCCTCAGAAACCTGTACAGAAGTGTAGTTTGCCCTTTAGACCTCAGGTACTAACAGGAATGAGGAACCGTTTGTATGTATTCCCAAATCCTGCTGGTGCACATTGCAGTCACATTATTTGAATGTCTTAGACCTAACAATACAGGAGCACAGTGGCTCTCAAAGGTCATCCACAAGGACTTATCATCAATCAGAACAATTGACAGAACAACAGGATGCAGAATAATGAAAAAGAATAAAATCGAATGAAAAGAAAGTACTTAAAAATGAAACTACTAGAAGAAAAGAAAGGAAATGTTCTAGTACACTGGGAGAGACAAGGATTATTTTTTGACAGAAAGTACAGAAAACAAAAGAAAATCAAGTGTTTCCTCTATCCCTTTCTGTAATATTTTAAGGGTATCTAGTCTTAGGAATAAACACTCTAACCATTCACACAGTGAAACCAGAGGAGGATATTCTTAGGAGAGGATTACAAGAGCTCAATAAATATGTGCATATGACTATATAAAATGTGCATCTCAAAATGAACTCCAAGAAATGTAAGCAAGCAGTTTATTATTGTACTGTTTGCAATTCTTTTTGTTTCCTTCCCTGTTTTCTTTGGTTTATTCTCTTTTGTCACTGTACTTGATTTCTGTACACTTTTTCTTGTGTATAAGTCTATCTGATTTGTAGAGGGGAAGAGAAAGCACAAAAATGGTGGGACAAAGGGAAAAACAATTCAGCAGTGATACTATGTTGGAAATAAACTGTACAAATAGGGGGCCAGGAACAACAGACCCAAGCAGACATTTAGCAAAATTTGCCAGCAGGTAGATGAATAATGCTTAGCATCACAATAATCAGGTTAATGCAAATTAAAGCCACAATGAGATATCACTTCCCTCTAGCAGAGTGGCTATTACTAAGACAAGAGAAAAATGCCATGAGGATGGGGAAAATGATGAATCACTGTTGGTATGAATGGATAAACATTGTTTGTTATGAAACACAGTGGGGAGGATTCCTGAAAACCTACAATTGAACTATAACATGACTTATCTTTCACATTGCTGGATATGTGTGCCAAGAGAATGGACATATTGAAGGGATGTTTGTTTCCCATGCTTACTTGAGCACTATTTGCAATTGTCACATTCTCGTGACAACTTCTAAATTCATAGCTGAGCACACTGGTACACAACTGTCATCCTAAACTATGTAGGGATCTGATATTGGGAGGATTGTGCTTCCACAATATCCCTGACAGGATCCACAGAGTCCACTTCCAAGGAAAGAAGCTGGACTTGGTGACAGTTGCCTGTTAGCCTAGCAACTACAACAAGCCTAAAGCAAGCATATTGCAGCTCAGGTTTTTGGGTAAGAATGGTGACCTTACACTAAATATAGGGTGACAAACAGTAAAAAAAAAAAAAAACAGTGCTGGAGGCATGTTCATCAATAGAGGACAAGTCTAGAAAGTGTGAAGAAAAGCACCATGTAATTTTGCTCATGTGAAAATCTGAAAATGGTGCTCTACTTAAAGTCAAAAGTGTACTAGCTGTTATCAGAGCAAAAGAAGAATAAGAAAGAGAGTGGAGTAGGAAAAGTTCAGTCATCAGGTACTAAGACACAGGTAGATAGGAATGACATGTTATTGGTGTGTTATTAGGGGAGGTATCTGTAAAAATGATAAACTGAAACTGTATTGATGAAAGAGTTAGATTAAAGGAGTTTGGCTATTTTCTCCACAAAGACATGATAAATGTTTGAGTAATTAGGTTAACCTTGATTTGAACACTACACTAAATGTGAATCTGTACAAACATCACATCTGCCATCTTTATGTAACTAAAAAGTAATAATATAAGAGATACAACACTAAATTGAGGAAGTTCTACAAACTGTACCATTGGCATTTTATGGCTTTTCAACAGTGGATATACTACAGTTTAACCAGCCAATGTCAACTTTCCCTGTTTTCTGGGAAAAGAGTCCAGGGACCATGGAACTGAGTCCTGTTTGCAGGGCTACAGGGCTGCAGTAAAGATGCTGACAGGGCTGCTCTCTCACCTGGAGACCTAACCCTTTCCAAGCTCATTCTGGCTGTCAACAAAATTTATTTCCTCATAAGTGGAGGCCCCGTGGACCTCAGCTTTGTGTTCCTAGCTGGGGTTTCTTTCAGGGTCATGTCACAAGACCAAGTGACCCATTTGGAATTTTGCTTCCTTAGGGCTTGGAGAAGCAAAATCCATCACCATTAGAAATGGTGTTTGGGATGAAGCCCAGCTTCTTCAAATTCTAGAGTTAGGAGTATGCAGGAGATGCAGACAACAGATAAGGGGGCTTATGAGAATTCTCCTTTGGATATGCTTTCCACAACTACTAAACTGTAACACACTAAATAGATTAGTCTGGGAATTGTAGTCTATAACCTTAGCACGTGGGAGGCCGAGGCAGGAGAATTACAAGTTCAAGGTCAGGTAGGGCTACATGTACAGACCTTGTCTCCAAGTTTAAACTGAAAAAAAAGTAAATACATTTTTAAATGGCTCACTTTTTGAAATGCATGGAGCCAAAAAAAATGAATTTTTAAAAAGATAAAATTCATAAGGAAAGAGATAAGAGATTGAGTAATAAACCCAAAATCTAACTGCATAACAGCCCAACAACCTGAGGTCACAGGATTTCTCATTGGTCTTTCTCTGTCTCTCTGTATCCCAATCTCTATGTCTCTTAACCTCTCTCTCAATCCCTCTCTGTGTGTTTATTTATCTCTGTATCTCTCACACAAAACACATGAACACAGACATATCCACACACATACTGCTCGGGCATACACATGTGGAAAGAAATTATGTGCACATGACAGAAACAATGTAAAAAAGAATACTGCAGTATGAAAATCAGATGTTTTTTAGAAATCTAATCTGTATTGAGAACAAAAGTCCAAAAGTCTACTGTGGGATTCTTCCTGAGTATGTAACAGTTACCTTCATTTGGTCTTTCTTTGCCATTCTAAATAAATTTAAGTAGTAAATTCTAAGAGGAGATAGTCTCTTCCTGTTTTCCTTTTTACATCTGGGGTACAGGAATGGAAACGAATTTCCAGAATAATTTTGAAAAGCAGTTTGGAGACAGCAGAAGCTTCCATGAATGTACTGAGCTGGAGAGAAAGACAGCCTTGCTGTCTCCCTCACCTGCCATTCTGGAAACAAATTTAATTCCTATAGAAATAAAAAGGCAAATCTTTAATTGACCACTTAAATTACACTTATATATAAAGGTGAGACTAGCACATCTAGAAAGAAAGGTTAGCATAGCAAAAGCTTCAAACTAATTGAAATCTCCCCATTTGAAGATTTAATAAAGATACAGCAATACCAAGGCATGTAATCAGCCAGTGAACAGAATGAATTAAAATTATGATTTCCAAGGGTCTTAGCCTAACATTAAGAAAAACAAAATGCAGAGATGTGTTTTAACCTTGTTTAGAATTCAAGCCTCTACTCCAGACTTTTGCTAGTGAGTTCAGGGTGGTATCTCTTAGAGGGCTGGGCTTTGAACCTTGATTTTCTAGATATCAGCCTCCTGACTAGCAAGGTGTGCACATGAGTCACCAGTGTGTCCCATTCTAAGATTTATTCTTATGGCCCAATTCCTTTAGAACAGTTTGAATTTTATAACAAACTATAATTCTCTGTCAGATTTTATTATTGCCTCAATATCCCCAACATGTTAGGAAATCTCTTATAATTGATGAGCTTCACTGAAATTATTATCACTCAAAGTCCATAGTTTACATGCTTTTTGCCCAGGGCTGTGATGAAATTTTGTTTGTTTTCTTGATGATTGCCATTCTAACCAACTGACATGGAATCTCAGTGAATTTTTTACTTACATTGCCTTTATGGCTAAATGGCTTTCAGTTTTTCAAGGAGCCTTTGCTCTTGGGCTGTCACCTTCACAATGTGTCTCTCTTTGGTTTTCCTTTCTTGCCCTTGATTTCACATGGAAGGCAAGCAGGGCTGGTGTTGGGTATTTTCATTACTCTTGGTCAGCTGTGGTCCTGTTGCTAAGTTGTGCTTTGACAAATATCCCAACAGGTGAGACTTTGGGCATCTAGTTTCTCCTGTGGGTAGAACTTGGTAAAAACATGGTATCTGGGCACATTTCAAGTATTTCCTTTACCTTTGTCAGAGGAGAAGTTCCTCTTGTAGTGTGAGACATTTCTCAAGCTCCTGGAGATTAAACTCACCAAAGAATGGGGACAAAACAGAGTTTTGACGTACATGCAAGTTCTCATATCTACAGCCAGATCCTCTTAGGTACTTAATTTAAAAAATGAATAAATAACTTTTCTGCAACAGCATCAACAATAGAAAAACAAAGTCCTTAAATGATTCAGGAAAATGAATATTTAATACATTTTCCTAGTTCTTACACAGAAAACAACAGTTGTACAAGCCGATTTTATAGGCATCTCACCTTCCAACAATTCATTCAGTACAGTGTAATAGAATGTTTTATACTTTAAAGCCATTACTTCCTTTTTCTTCCTTGTCCTTATCTTATTTTTATTCTATTCTCTTTCTGCTTCCACCTCCCTTTTCTTCTTCTTTCCTTCCTTCCTTTTGACAGTAGCTCACTATGCAGCCCAGGCTGCCCTTGAACTAATTATTCTTTTGTCTTACCCTTCCAAGTGCTGAGATTATGTTTGTGCCACTACCTCCAGCTTTGTTTCTTTTTGCTTTGTTTGTTTTTGTGTTGGCTCTGGAGCTTGAACTCAGGGGCCTGGGCATTGTCCTTGACAATGCACTCTACCACTTGAGCCACATCTCTACTTTGAATTTTCTGAATGGTTCATTGGAGCTAAAAGTTTCATGGACTTTCCTGTCCAGGCTGGCTTCGAACCACAATCCTCAGATCTCATTGTCCTGAGTAGCTAGATTTATAGGTGTGAACCACCAGTGCCTGAATTGAGCTTTTCTTCTGCTTTAAACTTTTTTAATTTAGTAAGCTCATAACTTAATCAACATGTACTTTTTTAGTGAGTGTTTTCCAAGGAAATGTATAATGTATTGGGCTAAAAATGAATAAAGATGAAAGGTGTTATTATCATAAAGATTCCAGTCTATTATGGAAGATAAGAGAAGTGCAAAATAATTATATGAGGATTAATTGGTCATATTTGATATCCACATAAGGTAAAAAAGGATTAAGAACTGATTTTTCCATATCAACTGAGTATTTTAACAGAATTGAGATAAGAAGAATGTGTGGTTTTCTAGAATGGACTCCAACTGCGTTTTTTGGATGTTATAATACCTAATGAATGATTAAACATCCTTTACCATACAAGGCAGAAACAGAGGGATATCCATTAATCCATAAGTATTCAAAATATCTTTTTGCCTTTTCTCTCTACTTATTAAAGTGGCAATGGTGCCAAAAGATGAAACTTTACTGTAACTAATGAAGTAAAGTTATATCACTCTGGCATTCATATGACACATCTCACATTTGCAGCCAAGTGAACATAAAGCATGCCAGAGTGTTCAGCTTTGTAAGGAAATTAAGGTGTAGAGGAAAAAACACAATTTCTAACAGAAGGACAGCAAGGAAAGATATCAGCACCTGCCAGAGCAGAAATGGTATTAGGAAAAGCTTGGCAGTTGATAGAAGCTGGAAACTAACCAAAGCTCACTTAGAATGAAGATAAATAAGGTCTTTAGAGTTAAACATCTACCCAATTTAACTGTCCTAATTCTATCCTTATAGGAAAGTTTAAGATTCAATATTAGAGCAAATATTACATATATTTTTAAAGAAAATCTCTTGGAAAATGAGTAATGACTATTTTTATTACATAAATGTCAAATTATTACATTCTAAATACTATACTCATTTTTTTATATCCTGTTCTTTTATTACCTCCTTAGCAAAGTCATTACTGGATTGTATTCATTTCTCCCTTAGAAAATACCCTACTTTCTTACACTTACATCAATTTTTATAGGACATTTTTCTTTCCTTTATTTTTATATCATGCAAGTATTCTCTATATTTGTCTGCTTTGCATTATTATAATGAAATATATGAGGATCGGTATTTTTATAAATAGCAGGGCTTTGTTTTTGCCCATAGTTCTGGAGGCTCATGTACTCATGTCTGCCTTCTTGTTGGCAGAGTGTTCAGGCAGCGCACTCAGGCAGCCCACATCATCATGTGACAAGTGACAAGGAGAGTGAATGTTGAGGTTCTACTCTTTTTCTGTATTCTTATTAAGCCCACAGGATTCAGTCCTGGGAGTTCCAGGCTGTACTCTATCATATCTAATCCTAATCGATTTTCAATGGTTCTATCTCTAAATAACATAGTTAGATTTACTTCTAGCTTCTTTACACCTCACAGTGCGGATTCAATTTTAAAACAGTAACCCTAGGAAGACACACTCTATCCATATCCAAACCACAGAATTCTTTATCAGAAAAAAAATGACCTAGTTTATTTGGACAAGAATTAAATGAGTGTAGACTCTTAAAATGTATATTGGTAATTAAATTTCTTGATTAAATAAACCAATTATTTCTAAGCCAATTTCTACCAAGTAATTACTTATTGGAAATCGTATGTTCAATTATATTGCTTGAAACTTCACAATAAGACATTATTTCTAATTTATTTGCAGTTCTTACTGGATACTTATAAACATTTTAAATCAATTCCTGTGCCAAGTCATGTGGAATATACCATTAATGATCACTGTTTAAAAATAAAAATTAACAAATTTATTTACTTATTTATTTATTATTGTCAGTCATGGGGTTTCAACGCAGGGCCTGGGTGCTGTTCCTGAGTTTTTTCACTCAAGGCTAGCACTCTACCACTTTGAGTCAAAGCTCCATTTCCAGATTTCTGGTGGTTAATTGGTGATAAAAGTCTTCCAGACTTTCCTGCCTGGGCTGATTTCAAATCTCAGCTTCCTGAGTAGCTAGGATTACAGACATGAGCCACTAGTGCCCAGTTGACAAATTTATTAATATTTCTTAATGACAGATATTTAGATTTTAAATACAGATACACCTAGTATATGCCATTGTTTACAAAATATTTTAAATCTAAAAAAGAAAAGAAGTTCTACAGATTATATGTCCCTTGGAGGAAATTTTTAAAAATCTATCATCTACTTGCAAGCAGAAATAGACAAAAACCAAAAGAGATTAGAAATTGTATACTTCTTGGAAGAGCCATGTGCCTCTGAAACATGTCTCTACCTATCACCCTAGTCCAAATGCATTCAGATGACTTAATTTATTCATTACTCAATTGATTTAAACAAAGAAGAAAAGAAATCAAGCATAGAAGAACTAATTCCAGAAAAGTACTTTGGCTTGGCCTAACTGGCACATGAAATTAATTGGAGGTAATAGATCAATCTACCATGGATTTTTCTAGAACCTGGAGTTTGAGGCCAAGATGAAAATGCTGATACTTTCTTCGAAAAGACCCATTGTAACAATGAGACGTACAAGTCGTTAGGTCGAAAAACGAACTTTTCAACTTTGGTGGGGTGGGAGTGGATTGGTGGGAGGAGGGGGGGAGTATGGGAAGGGATGGGAAGGGGAAACAAAGAGGAGGCAACAATGCTTGATAAGAAATGTACTCATTATCTTGCCTATGTAATTGTAACTCCTCTGTACAGTATTCTCACAATAAAAAAAAAGAAAAATGCAAGTTGAGTGTTGTGTGATGAAAAAGAATAGGGCTAAAGAAAGGAAGCTCACCTGACTGGCTTCCTCCCATGCCCTGTTTTCTACTAGTCAAGACATTCTCATGATAGGCTGTATCCTCCATCTCCTACTGCCACAAAAGGAGCATATCCTATATCCTAAAGAGAATTCTCATCCAAACCATAAATTGGGGTGGAAGGGGGAGAAAGTAGGACATAAGGGACATGAGGGTCATGAAAGGCTGGATCTTATCTTGTGCTTCAGCCAGCCCTGGAAGCTAGGCAAAGGTGAAGGCAGCATGGCCTGGGTGCTTGATGACATCACTCTGAGAGGAGCATTAACAGAATCTGAACACCTTCAAAGCATTTCATATGAAAATGTAAGCCAGGACTGAAAGTTCCTGATCTTTCAACTCTTAGGCTGATCTTTATATTTTCAAACTTGCCCAGTTAATTAGTTTCTTATAGCACAAACCAAAAGGCTTGAAAACAATAGAAATTCATTGCTTCATGTTTTGGAGATCCTGAGTCCAAAAATCAACTTGTTGGCAGTGAGGTGATAGCTCTGAAAGTTCTGGGAGTGAATTATTCACATCTTTTTGACTTTTGGTAGCTCCAAGAATTCTTTGGCTGCTGGCTCTATTCTAATTTCCTCTTCTAACTTCACATCTTCTCTTCTGGATCTGTGCCTATGCCTTTTCCTTTTCTATGACAAGGAAACTTTTTGTTACATTTGAGGTTTGCTTGGATAATTCAGGGTGACATCTCCTTGAGTCCTTAACTTAATTATAGAAGAAAAATTTTATCTTCTGAATAAGGTTCATGGACAAAAGTTCCAGGAATTAGAGTACAGATAGTTTTGGTGGATCATTTTCCTGGTCACTACACCCAGAAAAAATGTTAAAAATGTATAGCATTCAAAAGATCAATGTCTCCGATCTCTACTGAAGATGTGGCAAGAAATAGGAATACCAATAAAGAGTCCCCCAAGGTCTCAGTTAGAATCCCTGGGAAGTGAAATAAAGTAGTTCATAAGGAAAGTACAGATAGGTTAATTCTGAACAGAATGTCATTATGACGCCAGACACTTGCATAATTCTTAACAGGATGGAAGAGCATCTATGAAAGAATGATATCCTGTTATGTTTGTGTTTTCATGCTCTAGATGTTATATCTTGAATGATTGGGGTCTGTTTCACTACTGGACATAAGCTCTGTGTGTGGGAGAATGCAAGGAAAGGATATAAGTTGTCATTAATTAATTACCTTAGCAAAAGGAGCTATTGTGCTTCTGTCTGATAGAAGGAACTACACCTTATATACCTATATTGACTTGTCTTGTTTTACTAAAGGATGGAAGCAATCTACAATGTGAAAGGACAACATAGACCAACTATCAAAAAATGAGTAGTTGTTCACAAACATGTTCTACTTCCTTCCCATAAGCAGAACTGTAGCTTGTAGTTGGGTTACAGATTCTAAGACTATGCTTCCCAGAAGTAAGATAAGGCCACACATATTTTCAAAACCAATGGAGCACAAATGAACATGTCATATACCATGCCAGCTGTGTCCTTTGAAATCTTCAGGGTGTACGTTAAGGTACAGATAGAATAGTAATTGTGAGCTGATATCTGTGGATACCTTTATGACATAAAGACATTCCTCAGCTCCTTGGTGATATAAGACTAACCACCAATCTTACCTACAGAAGAAATAAAAAACCTACCATTAAACCTTAGAATCTTTTAAGCCTTAATCAATTAATTGGTTAAAGATTAAAAGCTTTAAAGATCAAGATCTAAAATCTTGACCTATCTTATTATAATACTTAAACCTTTTGTCACAATTGACATTCTGTCAAGAAATTGGATAGCTTGCTTCAATTAGAATATTTTTCAGCAATTATTATGAAAGATAATATTCTGAAGATTGTGGGTAAAAAGAAAATCAGATTAGTAGACAGAACGGGTACTATTAAGAAGTTTCTGGAGAGAAAATAAGTTAAAAATACCATAAATTCTAAGTACAAGTGGCCTTTTACCTATAAACTTATCTACTCAGGATGCTGAGAGATGGGAAAGTGCTGCCCAAAGTCAGCCGAGGCAGAAAGGTCCACAAGATTCCATCTCCAATTAACCCGCGAAATTCCAGACTGAGAGCATGGATCAAGCAGTAGAGCACCAGCCATGAGCAAACAAGCCAAGCTTGCACAAGGTTCTGAATTCAAATCTTAGTACACCCTTCCCCCCAAGTAGCATATCCATAACAAAAGTAGCATATCAATAAGTAAAATATGAGCTTGCAAATAATAATATTCCAGAAAAGACATGAGTTGGGAAATCAAAGGAGACTACACAGAAAATGCCACATTTGGAGGGAGATGTGACATGGATAAGATGCAGTCAAATAGAAACTGTAGAAACTGCAGTGATATATTGCTGAGGATAAATTCCTCTTCACTTACAATGTGGTTAAACATTGATGAACCAAACATAAAATGAAAATGCTGCAAGTCAAATGTGCAGTTAAGATAAAAACCAAGAGGGTGCCAGGTAATGATGGCTCATGCCTGTATTTCTAGCTACTTGGGGGTGGGGGAAAGTCTAACTGAGATCTGTGGATCTCAGTTCAAAGCCAGTTGTGCTATAAAGTCTGTGAGGTAAGACTCTATCTGCAATTAACCACACACACACACACACACACACACACACACACACACACACATACACACACACACACACACACACATACACACACACACTCACTCACTCTAAAGAAGCCACAAGTAGAGCCATGGCTCAAGGAGGGTAGAGGTCTAACCTTGTGCACAAAAGCTCAGAGAAGGGCTCAAGCCCTGAGTTCAAGCCCCAGGACTGGCACACACACACACACACACACACACACACACACACACACACACACACACACACACACACACACAAAGACAGTAACCAAGGGGGCATCATAGTTCAGCCACACAGTCCATCCAGTGGTGATTGCTCCCTCCATCATATCATGGCTGCCTGGAAACTCTCACTGCCCAGCATCAGAAGAGAATTTATGCTTTATTATTGCTGTTCTTGTTGTTGTTGTTAAGCGAGCTAAGAATTGTGAAACGTTTATCAGAGTATTCAGACATAGGAGTGTACTGGTGATGAGATTGTTGTTGGTTTCAATTTATTGGTGAAGTTAGAGTTGGGTCCAAGAAGTGGTATGGAGATTCAATAATCAGATTTCAGGTCAAATTGGGCAGAATGAAAAGCTTGCACATACTGTAATTCAGGCTATCCAGAGGCTGATCAGAAAGAAGGGAATGGTGTGACTTTATTGGGACATAATGTGCTTGGGAAGAAGTAAGCATCATCCCTTGACAAATACATTGAGGGGTTTGGCCGTCACTTGTCTGGGGTCAACTAGCCTACAAACCACATTCAGTCCCACAGGGGAGCTACAAGCTAACGTCATTGAAAGTGTTTTGGACAGATTAAAATTCACAGAATCTGGAGGCAGAGTGACCTAGATAGGAGGATATTTTAGAGTCTATAGATGTAGGTAGTAATAGTTGTGGGGACGAAAAGAGTTTGAAAAGCATTACTATGACAGGATTTATAGAATTTAGCAGCTGGTTACATATGAGAATGGAAAGTGAAGTGAGTAAGGAAGAAAAAAAAGAAAGAAAAAAGCTCTCGATTTTTTGAGTGACCAAGAAGATGGAAATGGTAAGGGTTTAAAGAAATAAGCAGGGTTTCAGTTACTCACATCTGTAATCATAGCAACTTGAGAGGTGGAGATACAGAAGATAGTGGCTTGAAACTAGTTCAGGCAGAAATGTCCAAGAAATTTCATCTTCAAATAACCAGCAGAAAATAGAGGGCAAGAGGGATGGTTCAAGTTGTAGAAAGCCAACTGAGCAAGTACAAGGCTCTGAGTTTAAGCCCTGGAACTGCAAAATTACAGTGATTACTTTTATTATTATGCAGATTTATAGAATTTCATAATAACTTATATAATAATTTTAATTTACATTAATATACTATCTATAACTATAATTCATAATATGATTTACATATAATTTATATAATAATATGTTAGATACATAATTTATATCATAGTTATTTTATATAGCAATTTCTTTTTTATATAAGTATGATATAAATTCTGTGTAATCAATGCCTATTAACAATTATTGTTTAAAAAAATGAAAATTGCTGCTGGTGAATACTCTTTTGAACAGGTACTCTTCAAACATGATGGAGGGAGGTCTTAGAATTTCACTTAGCTGGTTGACATTTCCAATTGTGCAGACTGAGTTGTTCCTTTAGGGAAAGAATTGAGCAAAGATTACAATTAAGGCTATGTGTGACTATAGCCTGCTCTTTATTGTGAAGATGATATCCAAGAAAATGTATGTCTACAGCGTCACATAATTTGGCATTGCCTCTGCTTCCTTAGTCAGACATCAACCATGTGTAGATCTCATTACAGCCCTGCTGATTCCTCAGTGGTAACTTCATCACACAAGCTGTGAATGTGCAGTTCCCTAAAAGACAAGTGCACATGTTAGCTTGGCCTTTATTCCCTTAATAATGTCCTATTTGTCATACTGCAGAAAAAAATTAGGATTGAGAATAAACCAACAAAACTCTATCTTACTGTCACTAATAAAGAATCTGCTACTGACTGGGATCCTCCTATATTTTAATTCTTGGCATAGCTGAAATGACAGGCACATTCTACCATGTCCAACTTCGTCCACTGAGATGGAGTTTCAAGAACTTTTTGTCTGGGCTGGCTTTTTCCTGTGATTCTCCTAATATCAATTTTCCATGTAGCTGTGATTCCAGGCCTGAGCCACCAGTGCCTGGTTTTGTAAATGAAGTTTTATTACAATGCAGTTACACCTTTTTGTTTATATGGTGTGGACCCTGTACAAATAGAGCTACCTTCTTAGGGCAGTGTGGAATGGTTAAGATCAGGACTCTGTGATGTCCAAAGCTTAGACCATTTGTTTTTGGCTATTTATATGCAAAAATCTTTACCAACCCCTGCTTTACATGATCACAAAAGTGTTCAGCCCAAAAACCAAAACATGCTTATTCCCTCCTGGTTATGTATTTCAAATAATGTGTGAGCAGGTTAATTATTTATATGCACAGCACTTCTCCCTTGGTGACTGATTTCTTCTAAGTACCATAGGAATACATGCTGTATCAGGATTAATTTACTTTTAGTGTACCACAAAACAAAACAACAAAGAATTTTTGCCAACCTACACTTTAGAAAAGCAACTTTCTCAAAGTAGAATGTAAGTAAATATGATAGTGTATAGCTGTAACCCAGGACTATGGAGTGGGGCTGCGGCTGAAATATCATAAACTCAATGCCAGTTGGGCTCCCTGGTAAACTCCTGTCTCATAAAGAAAGAAAAAAAAGAAACAAAACTGGACTGACTTTCCTTACCTTCTACTATTTGATGTTTCTTCAGATCAAATGATTGAATTTAATTTATGTACAGTAACTCACAATTCATTTGAGTATAGTTGTTTTATATAAAAATTATTTTAATACAAATCACTCTGTAAGTCATTTAATAGCAAATTAAAGCATGATGATGTAAATGTGTATAGTGCCATAAGCATGTGTGAATTGTAAACTTGTCATATTAAACACTAACTTCATGAGTCATAGCATCAACCAGGTCCAACAAAAATATATGCCAAATTAAATTCTGTTTAAGTAGAAACCCCTAAAGATAGGTTGGAGTGTATTGGATTGTGAAAATATTACAGATTACTTCTTGGCTGTAAGCACAAATTCACAGTATGCTTCTTCTGTCTTTCAGGAAATGGATAATAACACCTAACTTTGCAAATAATTTGCATGAGAAGCAAAACCAAATTGCTGTTAAAGGTCTTAACGATCCATGTGTTGCAGCTGCCACATTTTAAAATTTCTAATTAATAACTACACATAAAGATAAAAATAATGAGCAAAATAAATTAAGAATGAAGATTACATATGGCTTATAACCTTTTTAATGAAGAATCTGCAAAATTCAATAGGTACAGAATTCTGTAATTGAGAGGATTTTTTTTATTAATGTAACACAGACTGACTGGATGGATATGCAGAAACAGCAGGTTAAGAAAGCTTTCTTATAGAAGTATTTTTTAAAATTACATTTGAGTTGGGCATCAGTGGTTCCTATCTATAATCCTAGCTATTCAGGAGGCTGAGATACAAGGATCGCAGTTCAAAGCCAGCCCAGATAGGAAAGTCTATGAGATTCTGAACTTCAATTAACCATCAAAAAGCTGAAAGTGGAACTGTGGTTCCAGCAGTAGAATGCTAGCAATAAAATTTGGGGACATGAGCACGCAGGCCCTGAGTTCAAGCCCCAGTACACACACACACACACGCACACACACACACACACACACACACACACACACACACACAAATTATGTTTGACATGAAGCTAACATTTCAACCAAAATCATTTTTGAAATTAAAAGTATTGCTTCTTCCTTACAATATATGAATAATTTTTAAGTGAATATAATAGTTTGGTATTTTCCTACTCATATATCGTCTAGTGTAAATGAATTATCAATTTTCTTTATCTAAATGCCTAGAAGCCTCACTTTTCTTTTATTCTATTCTCATATTACACTATTTTTGATAAAGGTATCTTAATTTCTGGTATCATAAAGATTTTAAGAATTTTAAGTGATCAAAACTTACTTGACTTCTATTGATATATCTCTCCCTGGAAAAAGGAGCAAAATTGTTTTTGGTTGTAATGCAAATCGTTTTTGCTTTTGAACTTGAAAGACATCTTAAGAAGCAAAGTAGATGAAGTTTTTGAATAAGATATTTAGTGACAACAACTCAGCAGCAGAGAATAATGAGCTATTAGACTTAAGGAGAGGTATATTCTTAAAGTTACAGAAATCTTCTGATCAATTTGCCTCTCCTTCTTTGAAGACAGTGAAACATCAAGCAGAATAATTACTACTTAAAATAGTATTGGAATAAGTTGCCAGCGGCCCATGCTTGCAATTATCTACTCAGAAAGTGAGATCTGAGGATCAAGATTCAAAGCCACACAGGGCAGAAAACTTTCTGAGACTGTTCCGTCCAATTCACCACCAAAAAACCAGAAGTGAACCTGTGGCTCAAGTGGTAAAGCAGTAGCTTTGAACAAAAAGCTAAAGGACAGCATACAACCTCTGAGTTAAAGACACAATGCTCCCACAAAAATAAGACAATATTTGGAACTTGAATCTCCTAAGCAAATGCTTCAAGAAATTTCTTCTTACTCAACAAAGCAGGTGGAGCAGGTCTTTCTCAGTAATAACCATGCTGGTAATCCAGAAAGTAAAGACTGAGCAGGTGCCAACTATGTTAGGCAACCATGTGAAGCCAGCCCTACTGTTCCAAGCCACCATTTACTCCAGGCTATGGAAAAGAAGGTCCAGAATTCAGAAGGAAGTTGAAAATGAAAGAAGAAGAGGACTTCTACAATAAGAAAGAATGCTGAGTGTAGTTTGCACAACCCCAGAGGATTCCTGAAGGGATGGAGCCCCAAGAATCTCTTCATGAAATTCAAGGACAAAGCCACATCTGAAGCATGAAAGGACAACTCCTAAAGTGAAAATCTTTGAAACTACATGAAATACTCCATTAAGAAAAAAATATTATTTGGGTAAACAATGGTTCAACATTAAATCCAGTAAGGAACAGAAACCTAAATTAACACTTGTTATTACTTGAAATGGAAATAAAATACTTTGCCAAATAACCTAAAAAGTAATGAATAACTTAGGAGGAATTTGACAAAATTTTGTGTCAAGTAAGAATTGCCTGTGTGGTAATTTAAATAGTTGTGCTCTTGCTTCTATGGATATTTTCAAATGGGCCATTTAATTGATTTTGCTGCTTCTCTCGTTCTCTCTCACACATACAAGATTTATAATTAACAAATAAGATCAGCTAATAAATTCTAATTGAGAAGAGATTGTATTAAAAAAAAGTTATTTCTGAGTTTTTATTCAAAGTAGGAGAGCCAGTATCACTGGCTCTACTTACGATAAAAATAACAGCACCTGAGTCAGGTTTTTTGTCTCTATGGTCTACAAGCATGAGTCATGGACACAGAAGTGACACAGCAAAGATTTATTAAAGAAAAAGATTAACTGGAGCTCCCACTAGACCAGAGGGATTCTGAGGGAAGGCACCACCAGGGGTGTGAGTTTATAAGGTGCCTCTAGGAGAGAGCTATGTGACTCCCAAGATCACTGGATAGGGCTGGGAATGTGGCTTAGTGGCAGAGTGCTTGCCTAGCATGCATGAAATCCTAGGTTTGAAGCCAGAAGTGGTGGTGTGGCTCTAGTGTAGCTCTAGTGCTAGCCTTGAACAAAAGAAGCTCAGGGACAGTGCCTAAGCCCTGAGTTCAAGCCCCAGGACTGGCAAAAAGAAATCAATGGACAGCCTGTGGGCTATGTCAGTCCACCAACTCAGTCAGAGGTTCCACACAGGTTGTATGAGCTTTCTAAGTATCCACTAGCCCCTCTGACAGGTCACACATTCTGTTGCAGACCTGTGGGGTCCAATCACCTTATTGTTCACATGAAAATCTTCCAGAGACAATGGGTCATGATATGACCATGGACCTTCATGTGCTCAAAGCCATGGCCAGAAACCGAAAACCTCTATGAGGGGGGACCTTTTACCCTGATTGCCTGTCCTGGCTCCTTATCTACCCTCACTAGTTTCAAGAATACAAAAAACAAGACATATACAGTCTTCTATATTCCAGTTGGTTCTTAACATTCAAATTTCAATTCCCACAGCAGCCCATGGAATCAGCAATTACAAGATATAAAGTAAAAATATAAAGTGAGAAACATGCCAAGGCCCGACAGCCGGGAGCCAGGCCCAGCAGAATGTTGAGAACCACCTAAGCCTCCAGCAGCCATATCTAATGCAAAGCCTTTTGGATCCCTGAGTAAACAAGGCTTCATGGAGCCAAATAATTGGTAGGAAAAACTCAGAAGTCACAGTGAAAACAAGTGTATTTCAAAAGCACAGTATGTGTCTTAAATGTACATTCATTGGACCTAACTAAAGGATGTTATTATACATGGTCTTTGAGCTACCACTGAAAACAAGTGCACTGAGAAGCTAATGTGCTTCTATTATGTGTCATTCATTGTATCATCTCTTAAAATACCTGATATAAGGCCTGGGGACATATCTCCCTGGCAGATCACTTTTTACTATGCTTAAAGCCCAGCAATGCAAAATTAAAAATTTGCTATTTTCAAAGCTTTTTCATTTTTTAAAGTTAATGCTAATTTATATTAGCATTTTATATGTCTTTACTAATCTAAAAAAATTAATTTGCACATCTGTCAATCTGAATTTCTTGTAGAACTACTGAGATCCATGCAACCACCTGACAGGACCCATGCCAGTGCTTGGAGCCTCCAGAGACTCCATACCAAGGCAACAAAAGATACCCAGGGAACCATATTTAATTCCATTCATGAGTTGCCTTTTTGCTTATTAAACTTATAAATATTAATTTATATCTGTTACATAAACATTTCTGTTATCTATTCCATCTAGGATTATGTAATAAAAATGTAAACAGGCTTTATTTTCATAGAAAATATTGATTTATTGTGTGATTTACTCAACTTCATATTGGCAATAAGATTCCAGAAGCACAGATTGTCATTTGAACCCTGTTTATATCTATTTACATTGTTCAATTTTCACTTTTTTAGCAATCATCGTATTCTAATGCTCTTCTGTAAGGTAAGGTGTGCTTTGTTTTGCATGTTGTGGAAAGGAATAAAGGTGACATCTCTCTGATTTCTTGATACTGTTGAACATTCTGTTTCTGATTTTTTGGGGTTTCTTTTTTCATTATTTGTTTGGTCTAGAAATAGAAAGATACACCTTGCAAATGTCAAGTTGTAGAACAGTGGATATGTGTCACATCACATACAATGCTTCTGAAAGAGAATGTAAAAATAGGCAGAGTAAATGATTTCTATGCTATCCCTATACACAAGAGCTCACAGTCTGAGCAAAGATAGAAAAGGTGGATGATAGAAAGCTGGGAAGACAGAGATGAGGCAGATGTATACATTTGTACATGCATACAGATGTATACAGATATACAAATATCTATAGTACCAAACAACTGAATTTAGAAATCATTAAAAACTTAGAAATCAAAAAAATCAATAGTTAACAACACAAATAAACAATGACATTTATTCAAAGGAGTAAGAATCTCCTCTTTTTCAGACTTTTAAAAAGATCCTAAGGGTTGGGGGGGGGGGGGCGGCGCAGGGAGCTGGGCGAGGTGGGGGAAATGGGAAGGGATGGGAAGGGGAAACAAAGGAGGAGGCAACAACAATGCTTGATAAGAAATACACTCATTACCTTGTCCATGTAATTGTAACCCCTCTGTACAGTATTTTCACAATAAAAAATAAAATAAAATAAAATAAAAAGATTCTAATTAGACACTAGGCCACTGGTGACTCACACCTATAATCCCAGAACTCAGAGGCCAGGATCAGAGGATCAAGGTTTAAAGCCAATTCCAGGTAGAAAAGTTCATGAGACTCCAACTCTAGTTAACTAGCAAAAAGTGGAGTTGGAGGTGTGACTCAAGTGGTAGAGTAGCAGCTGCATACAAATAAGTTGAACAAGAGCACAAAGTCCTGAATTAAGTCCAGTACACACATACATACATACACACACACACACACACACACACACACACACACACACACACATACACACACACACTAGTTAGAATTAACTGAGTTAGAACTACATATATATGTGTATAGCTTCAAGGAAAGAAGTAATTTTTAGAAGTTCTGCAGCAGATTTTAAATGAGACTACAAATGTATCATTAAGAACAATGAAGAGAGAATCCTTCACCCATGAACAGTGGTTTCTCATAAGAGAACTTGAAAATTCTGCCACACTTTCTCTCCAAATCTGAGGGAAATGGCTTACCTTGAAGCTAATGACACATGTGTCATTATGATAAAGGATGTTTAGTCTCAGAGCTTGTTGTGAGCAGCTAAGAATACTAGTTCACATCTTGGCTGAGCATTCCCTGCTGCATTGGTGCATAGATTGCACCCTACCCAAGCTAGCAGTTGTTCTGAGATCTTCTAGTGAAGTAGCACAGGGTACTGGAAAAGGCACAGGCCTGGGCCATTGATCCTGGATTATCTTCCTATCTGTGTTATTGTGGATGATCTTATGTACACCATCTAATACTGCTAAATTCAGTGTTGTTGGCTGCATAATTGACACACTTCCTGATAATGATATGGCATTTAGATGAGTTTTCATAGCAAATATCAAGCTTGCTGTGAAATACTGAAAGAATTCCACTTAAAGAATCTGGCATAGCACTGCTTCTATTCAAAATCAAGTAGAGAAGATTTATTATGGCTTGCATCTGAGTGCCTTCTAATGTTGTCTTGATCATCAAATGGTTGTTATTGAGAAGTGGTAGAAATTTGAAGAGATAAGGGCTAACAGAGAAGTTAAGACACTAGGGGTATACCCTTAAAAGGGATATTGGCAAAATACCTCTTTTGGACTTTCATTCATATCTTGACTATCACATAGTGACCAACATTGAGTCATTGATTACTTGAGACAATGATGTAACATCTCATAAAGGACCAGAAGCCATTGTGCCAGTGGACCAGGATAAGTCCTCTAAAACTCCAAGCTAACATAAAATGTTCCTCTTTATAACTTAGGTATTTGCTACTGTAATGGAAAACTGACTGATACAATACTAGTAAAAGAAAAAATACTATGAAAAAACTGTATCGAATGTATGGAATTTGAAAGGGAGAACAGAAATCCTCCATACTTGCAGAGGACATGAGGAAACCTAAAATTAACAAGAAAGATTAATCTATAAGGAATTTTCAAATCTATGATCAATATAAAGTTATATCACATTGCTACCTGCCCACAAAACAATGTGCAGAATATATGCTTACAAATGCACCAATTAAGACAATGTTTTTTCACACCTATATTCTCAGAAGACCGAGATCTGCAGATTGTTGTTTGAAGCCATCCTGACCAGAAACATCCTCAAGACTCCATGTTCAATTAATCAACAAAAAGGCTAGAACTAGAAGAGCGTGGATCAATTGGTACAGCATCAACCATAAGCTAAAAGGCCAAGAAAGAACTTCAAAGCCTTGAGTTCAAATCCCCAGTATTGGCTCACCAAAAACAGCACCAATTTCATAATAGCCATAGCAGTTTAATATTTCTAAGAACTAATGTAATAAAAGATTTGGAAGATATTTGTAAGGAAAATGCAGTTCTACTGAAAAATAACAGAAAAGATGTCAGTAAATGAAAGACATGTGTTTTGTGTAAAAAAAGATATCATGATATATTGGCCTAAGTCACACGCACACGCGCACACACACACACACACACACAAACACACACACTCATATAAAATCTAGGGTTGTTGCCAGGCACTGGTGCTTCATGCTAGCTACTCACCTAACTACTCAGGAGGCTGAAATCTGAGTTCTAAAGTTCAAAGCCAGCTTGATCAGAAAAAGTCTGAGAAATTCTTTTCTCCAATGACACACATAGAGAGCCAGAAGTGGAGTTGTGGTTCAAGTGGTAGAGCACCAGTGAGCAAAAGAGCCCAGTGACAGCACCCAGGCTGAGTTCAAGCCCCAGTACCAGCACAAAAGGAAGAAGAAAAATAGAGCTGGTTCAAATGACATTTTCCTAACAAGCATAGCCACTTAGTTCAAACACCAATATTGAAAAAGTACATATTATATATGTGTAATTAGATCGTCAGCTAAAAAGTAAATTTCATATGATTCAATACTAACAGGTAATAATTGAATGTTGCTTTATTTTAGTGCTTTTATTCACATCCATTTGTTGTACGAGGATTCATTGTAGCACGTCTGTTTAGGAATATGATACAATTAGATCAAGGTTACTTGTTGCATTATTCTTTATCCTGTCCCTCCCCCTTCACAGACAAGGCTCAGCAAACATTATTATTCTACATTCATCCATGCACATGAATCATTTTGATTATATTCACCTTCCTTAACCATCTCTGCATATCTTCATCTCCACTTCCCTCTCCCAAGAACCAACAACCCAGACAGGACAAGTTGCAACATCTTAATATTTAATTTTATTAAAATGCATATCAATTGTTGAAAAACATACGCAAATACTGTTTTTTAAGCAGGATGATATACATTTATGTGTATATATATATGTCTCATATATATAAACATATAAGCACATATATAAACATATATGGTTTACAGACATATATGTATATAAAATCCTGTACACCTTTGCATATATGTTTATTGTTAAGATCTAGTATCCACATATGAGAGATATCATGTGACTTTTTTATTGTGAGAATACCATACAGAGGAGTTACAATTACATGGGCAAGATAATGAGTACATTTTTATCAAGCATTGCTGCTTCCTCTTTATTTGGTGTGACTTTTATTTTATTTTATTTTATTTTATTGTGAACATACTGTACAGAGGGGTTACAATTACATGGGCAGGATAATGCATACATATCTTACCAAGCATTGCAGCCTCCTCCTTTCTTTACCCTTCACATCCATTCCCAGCATTCCCCCTCCAAATTCCAATCCCAATCCTAATCCTTCCCCCCCCCCCCCCCCCCCCCGGCACCGACATTGTAGAGCTCGTTTTTGGACATGACAACTTGTACTTCTCATTGTTGCAACAGATCCACCTGTATCCTTAAACGACTTGTTTTTCCCCATCTCCTCCACAAGTTATACTGACATCAAATATAATGAAAGCAGGGGTTATACTGTGGGGGAGGGACATACAAAGCAACAAAGAGGTAATCTTATAAATACGTTAGAAACACATGCATGAAAGACAAAAAACATTAAATACATATCTAAGGGTTCATTTTCTTAACATCACATTATCTGACCTTTTGCGCTTTACTCATACATATACTAGATATTGCAAATAAGGGAAACAATGGGACCTATGTTTCTTTAGGCCTGGCTTACTTCACTTAATACAATTTTTTTCCAAGTTTTACCATTTCCTAACAAATAGAGCAATGTCATTCTTTCTGATGGAGGCATTGAATTCCATTGTGTATATATACCACATTTTCTTGATCCATTCATCTGCTAAGGGGCATCAGGGTTGGTTCCATATCTTAGCTATGGTAAATAATGCTGCAATAAACATAGTTGTGCTGGTAGGTTAATGTGGTCTTGTTTATAAACATTTGGGTAAGTGCCCAAAAGTGGGATTGCTGGGTCATAGGGGAGCTCTATGTGAAGTCTTTTGAGGAACCTCCATATTGCTTTCCAAAGTGGTTGAACAAGTTTACATTCCCACCAACAATGAGGTAAGGTTCCCTTCTATCAACAACCCCTCCAGCATCTGTTGTTATTAGAGTTCTTGATTTTTGCCATTGTAAATGGAGTGAGGTGGTATCTCAATGTTGTTTTGATTTGCATTTCTTTTATGGCTAGGGATGTTGAACATTTCTTCATGTGTCTATTGGCCATCCTTCTTTCTTCTTCAGAGAAGTTTCTCTTTAAGTCTTTTGCCCACTTATTTATTGGGCAGTTGTTTCTTTGTGAGGATTTGTTGTTGGGGGATTTAATTTTTTGAGTTCCAAGTATATTTTAGATATGAGAACCTTGTCCGTTGTATGGCTAGTAAAGATCTTCTCCCAATCCGTGGGTTTTCTATTGATCTTGCTAGCTATGTCCTTTGCCATACAGAAGCTCTGCAACTTCATGCAATCCCATTTGTCCAACCTTTCTTTGATTTGTTGTGTTTCTGGGTCTCTATTCAGAAAATTTCGGCCTGAGCCAAGGAGACCCAGGGTTTCTCTTATTCCATCCTGTAATGTTTTCGGAGTGTCTGCTTTGAGTTCAAGGTCTTTGATCCATTTGGAGTTGATTCTGGTGCAGGGTGATATATAAGGATCTAGCTTTAATTTTCTACAAGTAGTTAACCAATTTTGCCAGCACCATTTACTGAAGAGGCTGTCTTTCTTCCATTCTATTGTTTTAGCTCCCTTATCGAAGATTAGATGGCTATAGGTCTGTAGGTTCATTTCTGGGTTTTCAATTCTATTCCATTGGTCCTGAGGTCTGTTCTTATGCCAATACCAAGCTGTTTTGATTACTATGGCTTTATAGTAGAGTTTGAAATTTGGTATTGATATTCCTCCAGCAGTGTTCTTTCCATTGAGGAGTGTTTTTGCTATTCGGGGTCTTTTATTGTTCCATATGAATTTTTGGATTGCCTCTTCTGTTTCCTTGAAGGATGGCCAATAGACACATGAAGAAATGCTCAACATCCCTAGCCATAAAAGAAATGCAAATCAAAACAACATTGAGATACTACCTCACTCCAGTTAGAATGGCAAAAATCAAGAACTCTAACAACAGATGCTGGAGGGGATGTGGACAGAAGAGAACCTTACTTCATTGTTGGTGGGAATGTAAACTTGTTCAACCACTTTGAAAAGCAGTATGGAGGTTCCTCAAAAGACTTCACATAGAGCTCCCCTATGACCCAGCAATCCCACTTTTGGGCATTTACCCAAATGTTTACAAACAAGACCACACTAAAGCTACCAGCACAACTATGTTTATTGCCATAAAATAAACTATGTTTATTTACCATAGCTAAGATATGGAACCAACCCAGATGCCCCATTTGTTAGGAAATGGAAAGACCTGGAAAAAATTATATTAAGTGAAGTAAGCCAGGCTCAAAGAAACATTCCTTGAAGAATGAGGTTGGAATTTTGATAGGTATCCCGTTGAATTTGTAGATGGCCTTGGGAAGTATTGCCATTTTCACGATGGTAATCTTTCCAATCCAGGAGCATGGGAGGTTTTGCCATTTTTTAAGTTCTGTGTTGATTTCCTTTTTCAAGATTTTAAAGTTTTCATCATAGAGGTCATTCACTTCTTAAGTTAATTCCTAGGTATTTTATTTTTTGTGGGGCTATTACAAATAGAGTTGCTTTCCTAATTTCAGCCACACTTTTCTCATTGTTGGCATACAAGAAAGCCATTGATTTTGGGGGGGGTAATTTTATACCCTGCTACTTTGCCAAAGTTTTGAATCAGCTTGAGTAATTTGGGAGTTGAATCCATGGGATTCTTTAAATACAAGATCCTGTGGTCTGCAAAGAGGGAGAGTTTTATTTCTTCTTTCTCTATTTGGATCCCCCCTATGTCTGCATCTTGTCTTATTGCTGTAGCTAGACACTCTAATACTAGATTGAAGAGAAGTAGAGAGAGTGGACATCCTTGTTTTGTGCCTGAGTTAAGAGGAAATGGCTTTAGTTTTTCACTATTAAGTATAATGCTGGCTATAGGTTTGTCATATACAGCCTTTATTGTATTGAGGAATGTTCCATGGATTCCTAATTTTTCCAAAACCTTCATCATAAAGGGGTGTTGGATCTTGTCGAATGCTTTTTCTGCATCTATTGAGATAACCATGTGGTTCTTACTCTTGCTCCTGTTGATGTGATGAATAATATTAATTGATTTGCATATATTGAACCAGCTTTGCATCCCTGAAATGAATCCTGTTTGATCGTGGTGTATGATTTTTTTGGATGAATTGTTGAAGTCGGTTGGCCAAAATTTTGTTGAGAAGTTTTGCATCAATGTTCATCAAAGAAATGGGTCTATAGTTCTCTTTCTTTGATGAGTACCTGACTGGTTTTGGGATGAGGGTTATGATGGCTTCATAGAATGTGTTCGGTAGTGAACTTTCTCTTTCAATTTCATTGAAGAGTTGGAGGAGTATTGGTGTGAGCTCTGCTTTGAAGGCCTTGTTGAATTCCGCTGTAAAACCATCTGGTCCTGGACTTTTTTTAGCTGCAAGGTCTCTTATTGCTGTTTCTATTTCAATGCTTGATATGGGCCTGTTAAGTTGGTTTAACTCATCTTGGTTTAGTTTTGGCATGTCAATATTTGCTAGGAAAAGGTCCATTTCTGCTAAGTTCTCAAACTTATTAGCATAAAGTTTTGAGAAGTATTCCCTTATAATGTTCTGAATCTTGGTTGTTTCCGTGGTGAAGTTTCCATTCTCATATCTGAGTTTATTTATTTGGGTGTGTTCTCTTCTTTTTTTGATAAGATTTACTAAGGATCTGTCAATTTTTTGTTAATTTTTTCGAAGAACCAACTCTTTGTTTTCTTGATTCTTTCTATAGTTTTTTTGGATTCAATTCATTTAATTCTGATTTAATTTTAATTATTTCCATCTACTGGATTGGAGTTTATCTTGCTGCTCTTTTTCAAGGAGGTTTAAATGTGTCACTAAATTATTGGTTTCAGATCTCTCCAATTTGTTGATGTAGGAGCTCAGAACTGTAAACTTGCCTCTGAGTACTGCCTTTGCTGTGTCCCAGAGGAGCTGGTAATTTGTGTGCTCATTTTTCTTGAATAGCATGAACATTTGAATTTCCTTTCTAATCTCTTCCATGACCCACTCGTGGTTCAGCAGTGTGTTGTTCAGTCTCCATGTTATAGCAGACTTTCTTTGGTGGCTTTTGGTGTTGAGGTCTTATTTTATTCCCTTCCTCATGCTTATGATATTCCTGTATAAGCTTTGGGGATGCCTCCTCTTTCTCCCTATCACGCTCATGCAGACTCCTTTGTATGCTTTCAAACTTTTCATTTATCATGTTTGCCAGCAGTGTTTGTAGGGCTATTTGGGAATTCTCCTCTGGATTATTCATTATCTGTTCTGTCCCCTGATTATCAAGATTGGGAATTGAGATACCCGGATTTGCCATTTTTTTGTGTGTTTTTCCGGCTTACTCTGCCCATTTGAGATGAAAATAGTGCCAGTTTGTGATAGAACACTATCTTAAGTCTGACTTTGCATAGTCAATAGTCTACAGATACAATCTAGTTCAACAGATACATCTATTCAACATCAAACAACTATACGTTAATGGGCTACGAACCACAAAGAAGAATTTGGAAGACCAGAAATTATTAGGGTTAGGGAGAGATGTGGGTAAAAAATAGGAATAGACTGATGTGGGGAGGCTCAGGGAGAGTTAACTAAGTCCTAATCTCAAAACAGAAAGTAGGTTGGGTAGGATGAAAGTAGAGAGAGACACAAATAGAAGAAAGGGAATGGGAAAAGAAAAGAGACCAGAAAAAATAGAAAGGTAAAAATTAATAAAATTATGTAGAATCGATAACAATCTATTTAGATAAGAACATGAATTTATTGAGAGAAGGGGAGGGATATAGAGGAGATGTGAAAAACTTAAAAATAAAAATGCTTAAAATACTATATAGGTATAAAGAGGTAGTACTGCTCTTAAGGAATTTAAGTCTTAGAGGTTTTGACTTGAGTAATAAATTTGTGGATTAAGTGTGCACACAATGGGGGATAGGGTCTAATAGTCAACTACGGGTTTATCTGAGGATGTGCAGGACAAGAATTAAGTCACATAAAGAAGAATGAAAGAGAGGAGAAGGTGAAAAGGATAAGAAAGGAAGAAGAAAAAGATGAGAAGTTCATTAGAGCTAAGCAAAAAACAAAAAGATAATTAAAAAAGAAAAAAAAAGAGAAAGAAAACCAAAAAAGAAAGAAAAACACACACTCACTTATCCCTATAATAAAAATTATAAGAGGAGAAAAAAAAAAGTTTCTGGAAAACATTTTTTTTAAAAAAGGCAAAGATTAGAGATTAAAAAAAAAGTTTTAGAAAAAAATATTTTTTATATAAGGTACCAAAAATAAAAAATGAAAAAAAAAGAAGAAGAAGAAGAAAGAAAGAAAAAAAGTTCTTTGATTTTTTTTTTGGGAGGAGTGGGAAAAGTCCTGTATCTCCCTTGTGTCAGTAACCAGCCTCTTGTTGGAGTCTCTTGCTTGTGGTCCTGTGGCTTGGTTTGTTTCTTAAATCAGTTTGTTCCAACAGGCAGAAAAATGCTCTGCTTTACCCAGGATTTGGTGATCCTCCTCCGAGGCTAGTTCATTGTGAGGCAAATCTGCTTTGAGTATCACAAAAGAGGGGGATGCAGTGATGAGGATAGGTTCTGGGTAGAGTTGAGGCCTTTCAACAGACAGTAGCTTTTCCGGGGCTAGTTTGTGAAAACCTCACAGAGCTCCGCCTGGAGCCATTCTCAGGTTTTATCCTTACTGATTTCCAATTGTCGAGGCTGCTAGAGGGAGGGGAAGCCTCTGGCTCTGGTTACCCAGTGAGGAAAGCCACTCCAAGGGCTGGCGCCCGAGCTGGGTGACTTTTCCCTGGGTGGAGCTGAGTCTGGTAGGTCTCGCCACTGTTAAGTTCTTGTGACCTGCTAAATGACTCATTTTATTCCAAGGCCTGAGTTGGAGCTAGCAGCTCCTCCGAGCTTTGTCGGTATCCAAGATGAAGAGCACCGGTGCTGGGGGTGGAGGGGTGGCCTTCCCTCCTCTGCTCCCTGAGAAGGAGTGAGGACTTCAGGCTTCTACTCACGCCAAGTCTTGGTTCCTGGGTCATCTCTGGTCTGCGAACTGCAGGATGAAGATGTCTGCTCCTTGTCGGTTCTTGCTGGTGTTGAGTAGAATCCACTTGCCCGCTGCATCTGGCTCCTTTGTCGCGGACTCTCTGTGGCTCAGGTAGGCTCCTGCACTTGCCCGCCGCCGCCACAGCTGCTGCCGCCGTGGCGGCGGCGGGCAAGTGCTCAGAAGTGTCTCCTTTCCTGGGTTTCCCTCTCTGGCCTATCTCTCTGTCCTGTGATGGCACACTTGGTGTGATTCTCTGGCTTAGGACTGTTCACTGGAACTCTGAAAGTGCTTTCTATGCGAGAGCTTACTTAGACTCCAGCTTCTCCTCCACCATCTTCCCGGAACCCTCTGGTGTGACTTTTTAAATACATTTTTTTATTGTAAAAATACTGTACAGAGGGGCTACAGTTACATGAGCAAGGTAATGAGTACATTTCCCATCAAGCATTGTAACCTCCTCCTTTGTTTTTCCCCTACCATCGCTACCCTCCCACCTCCACAACTACACTCCCTTGCCCCTGCCAAAATTGTAAAGTTCGATTTTTAAAATAGTGTCTTGTGCATCTCATTGTTACAATGGGTCAACCTGTATCCCTATTTAAGCATTTTGTTTTTTTCTCTACTGCTCCCCAAATTAGAGAAGTATATATACAAGATGCAGGGCATAGACATCAAGTACAGTGAAAACAAGGGTTATATCATCGGGGAGGAACATGCAAAGAAACAGAAAAGATCACATGGTACATTATAATATGTTAGAAACAATAGCAAGAAAGAAAAAACCATTTGTGTTCCTATCTTGGGGTTCATTAAGCTTAGCATCATCTTATCTGGTCTTATGTATGAAAGACCCCAGACTCCTGGGATACTTTCGTCAATGGGAGGGCGCCCCAGAAAACTCAGACTCCAGGCCGCTAGATGCAATAAGCAAGAGGAGTTTATTTGACGTTTGTGCAAACGGACTCTCTGTCCCGAACAGACAGGGAGCCCCGAGCAGCGGTTACAAGCCTTCTTTTAAAGGCAAAAACCACAAGATTAATGCATAACACAAAGCATCCCATGATTGGTCCATTTAAAGGTCATCATATACACCAAGAATCACTTTGCCACGCGGGAAATTTTGTAACACTCTTTGTAAAATGACTGGCCCATGGTTGGTTTAATGGGGGTTTACATGGTTACAGGCCTATGATTGGTTGACATTTGGCTTAGCTTGTGGTCTTGCCAGGTGGTCGTTATCTCAAGGTCCTGTCTGAGGAATTTCTAAATGGGAACTGAGGAACACGTACTGTCTGTTCTTTATCTACGACCACTGACCTTGTCCTGGGGCCAGCATCTGGTCCCTGAAACTTCTTAACTCATTTCTGGGAAGAGAAGGGTCAATGCTAGCGTAAGCAAGTTTACAGAAGCAGAATCTGCAGTTAGCAAGTTAGTAATGGTAATGGTCAATTTTTAATCTTTCAATGTACATAGCTTTTGAACTTTTCTGCTTGTCCCAGACATATACTAGTTATTGCAATTAAGGGAAACCATGGGACCTATGTTTCCTTGGGCCTGGCTTACTTCACTTAATATAACTTTTTCCAAGTCTTTCCATTTCCTAACAAATAGGGCAAGGTCATTCTTTCTGATGGAGGCGTAGAATTCCATTGCATATATGTACCATGTTTTCTTGATCCATTCATCTACTGAGGGGGCATCTGGGCTGATTCTAGGTCTTAGTTATTGTAAATGATGCTGTGATAAACATAGTTGTGCTGGTAGCTTTACAATTGCCTTGGTAATAATTTGGTAAATGCCCAAAAGTGGGATTGCTGGGTCATAAGGGAGCTCTATGTGGAGCCTTTTGAAGAACCTCAATACTGCTTTCCAAAGTGGTTAAACATGTTTACACTCCCACCAATAATGCAGTAGGTTTCCCTTCTGGCCACATCCCCTCTAGCATCTGTTGTTAGAGTTCTTGATTATAGCCATTCTATCTGGGGTGAGGTGGAATCTCAATGTTGTTTTGATTTGCATTTCTTTTATGGCTAGAGAAGTTGAGCATTTCTTCATGTGTCTATTGGCCATTCTTATTTCCTCTTCAGAGAAGTTTCTTTTTAAGTCTTTAGCCCACTTGTTTATTGAGCAGTTGTTTCTTTCAGGATTTGTTGTTGTCGGATTTAATTTTTTGAGTTTCAAGTAAATTTTAGATATGAGGCTCTTATCCATTGTATGGCTAGTGAAGATCTTCTCCCAATCCATGGGCTTTCTATTGATCTTGCGAGCTATGTCCTTTGCCATGCAGAAGCTCTGCAGCTTTATGCAATCCCATTTGTCCAACCTTTCTTTGATTTGTTGTGTTTCTGGGTCTCTATTAAAAAAATTTCAGCCTCTGCCAAGGAGACCTAGGGTTTCTCCTGTTCCTTCCTGTAATATTTTCAGGGTGTGTGCTTTGACAACGAGGTATTTGATCTATTTGGAGTTGATTCTGGTGCAGGGTGATATACAAGGATCTAGCTTTAGTTTTTTTTACAAGTGATTAACCAAGTTTGCCAGCACCATTTACTGAAGAGGCTGTCTTTCTTCCATTCTATTTTTTTAGCACCCTTATCAAAGATTAGGTGGCTATAGGTCTGTGGGCTCATTTCTGGGTTTTCAGTTCTATTCCATGGGTCTTGAGGTCTGTCCTTGTGCCAGTACCAAGCTGTTTTGATTACTATGGCTTTGTAGTATAGTTTCAAATTTGGTATTGATATTTTTCTGTTAGGGATCATTTTTGCTATTCAATATCTTTTATTGTTCCATATGAATTTTTGGATTGCTTTTTCTATTTCCTTGAAGAATGAGTTTGGAATATTGATAGGCATCACATTGAATTTGTAGATAGCCTCCAGAAGTATTGCTATTTTTAAGATGTTGATCCTTCTGATCCACGAGCATGGGAGGTTTTTCCACTTCCTAATTTCCTTTTTTAGGTTTTTAAATTTTTCATCATAGAAGTCCTTCACTTCTTTAGTTAAGTTAATACCTAGGTATTTTATTTTTTGGTGGGGCTATTACAAAAGGAGTTGCTTTCCTGATTTCAGCCCTGTGTTTTTCATTGTTGACATACAGAAAAGCCATCAATTTTTGAGGGTTAATTTTATACCCTGCTACTTTGCCAAAGTTTTGAATCAGCTTGAGTAATTTGGGAGTGGAATCCATGGGATTCTTTAAATACAAGATATCATCTGCAAGGAGGGAGAGTTTTACTTCATCTTTCCCTACTTGGGTCCCCTCTATGTTTGTATCTTTTCTTACTGCTGTAACTATGCATTCTAATACAAATTGAAGAGAAATGAAGAGAGTGGACATCCTTGTCTCATTCCTTACTTTAGAGGAGATGGCTTTAGTTTTTTTGCCATTAAGTATAATGCTGGCTTTAGGTTTGTCATATGCAGCCTTTATTGTATTGAAGAATGTTCCATGGATTCCTAGTTTTTCCAGAGCCTTCAACATAAAGGGCTATTGGATCTGGTCAAATGTTTTTTCTGCATCTCTTGAGATAACCATGTGGTTCCTATCCTTGCTCTTGTTGATGTGATGAATTATATTAATTGATTGGCGTATATTGAACCAGCTTTGCAGTCCTGAAATGAATCCTGTTTGATCGTGGTGTATGATTTTTTTTTGATGAATTGTTGAAGTCAATTGGCCAATATTTTGTTGAGAAGTTTTGCATCAATGTTCTTCAAAGAAATGGATTTATATTTCTTTCTTTAATGAGTTCCTGTCTCATTTTGGGATGAGGGTTAGGATGGCTTCATAGAAAGAGTTTGGTAGTGAACTTTCTCTTTCAGTTTCCTTGAGGAGTTGGAGGAGTATTGGTGTGCATTCTGCTTTGAAGGCCTTGTAGAATTCTGCTGTAATTCCACCCTGTCCTAGGCTTTTCATGAATGGGAGGTCTCTTATTGCTGTTTCTATTTCGATGCTTGATATGGGTCTGTTAGGTTGGTTTCACTCATCTTGGTTTAGTTTGGGCATGTCAATATTTGCTAGGAAATTATCCATTTCTTCCAGATTCTCAAAATTATTAGCCTAAAGGTTTCAGAAGTACTCCTTTATAATGTTCTGAATCTTTATTGTTTCTGTGGTGATGTTTCCATTCCCATTTCTGAGTTTATTTGATTGTGTTCTCTTCTTTTTCTGATAAGATTTGCTAAGGGTCTGTCAATTTTGTTAATTTTTTTCCAAGAACCACCTCTGTTTTGTTGATTCTTTCTATGGTTTCTTTGGATTATAATTCATCAAACTCTGATTTAATTTTAATTATATGTTTCTGTTTACTGGATTGGGGTTTAGCTTGCTTCTCTTTTCTTTTTTTAAATATACATATATATTGTAAAAATATTAGTAGTGCCTGCCATGTTATCCACCTTCTTGGGGCCTGTGCCCTCTGGGTTCTTCCTATGCTTCTCGGATTCTCTGTTTCAGGGCAGTTTCTTGGCCTTTATTGTGATCTTGTTGGTTTTCTATGTATAGGACAACTTTAAGTAACTTTGGTAGGGCTGGTTCAGTGGGAAGATATTGTTTCAGTATTTCTTTTCCATAGGTTTTTGCTTTTGTTTTTGTTTTTGTCAGTCATGGGGCTTGAACTCAGGGCCTAGGTACTGCCACTGAGCTTTTTTGCTCAACAGTAGCGCTCTACCACTTGAGTCATTGCTCCAATTCCATCTTTTCTATAGGTTTTTATTTGGCCTTCCATTATGTAGGAGAGTTTATCTGGGTACAGTATTCTTGGTTGATAATTGTTTGTCTTTAGGCATACACCATTCCAGGCTCTTCTTGCTTTAATTGTCTCTGCTGAGAAATCTGAGGTGATTCTAATTGATTTCCCCAAATAGGTGATTGATCTGTCCTTCTTGACAGCTTTAAGGATCCTTTCCTTGGTCTGAATTGATCCTGTGTGGATTACAAATGTAACAGTGTGATGTCCTGTTCTGATCTGGTCTTTTTGGGGTTCTAAAAGCTATCTGAATAGACCTTTATTTTTGCATGTTTGGGAAGTTCTCTGCTAGGATCTGTTAAATAAATTTCCTAGACCATTAACTTCTGTTTCTAGGAGCTCCTTTACACCCATTATCCTCAGATTAGGCCTTCTGATGGTGTCTTCTAAATGTTGAATAGATCTATCATATTTCTTGGGTTTGTCTTGGATTGTTGTGTGTTCTTTCTTTATAATATCTAGGCTGTCTTCAACCTGAGAGATTTGATCTTCTGCATAGTGTAACCTATTGTCAAGACTTTCTACTTTCTTTTTTATTTCCTTTCCTGGTAGTTGGTCATATTTGATGGCTTCAAATTCTTTGTTGGACCTTTGTTTTGCATCTTGTATGGACTTCTTTAGTTCCTTAATTTGGTGTTCATTGTTTATTCTCAAATCCCTTAGTTGATTGGTTATGGTTTCATTGGACTCCCTTTACTTCTGACGGGCTCCATTCATTAATTTCTTTGTGGTCTCCCTTGATTCCTTCAGCTGTCTGTTTATGGATTCCATGAATGCCTCTACTGATCTTTGTCTGTTCTCTTCCCACTCATGCAGTTCCTGTATTACTCTTTGTTTAGCTTCCTCAAGCTCACGCAATTCTTTAATTTATCTTTGACTGTTCTCTGCTTTGTCAGGCAATTCCTTTATTACTCTTTCACTGTTCTCAGCCTGCTCACACAATTCCTGTATTAATCTTTGATTAGCTTCCTCATGCTCATGAGATGCTTGTATTAATCTTTGTTTAGCCTCGTCTGGCTCCCTCTCATGCTCACACTGAGTCCTTAGAAGATTTTCAATCTTTTCATTCACCATGTTTACCAGTAGTGTTTGTAGAGCTCTTTGGGAACTCTCCTCTGGATTATTCATTAATTGTTCTGTGACCTGATTATCATGAGTGGGAGTTGAGATACTTGGACTTGCCGTTTTTCTTGTGTTTCTCTGGTTTGTTCTACCCATGTGGTATGAAAGTAAGACCAATTTTGTGCTAGAACACTATTTTAAGGCAAGAATCAACCAGAATCCTGTAGTTGTGCAGTCAAAGTGGCTGCAGAAACAAACTAGTTCAATAGATACAATCTATTCAATATCAGCAACTATGATTAATGGGCTAAGACCATCAAAGAGGGAGTCAGCAGACCAGAAATTAATAGTTTTAGGGAGAATAGGGAGAATTGGGGGGGGGGGAATAGGATGAGAGTGATGTGGAGAGGTAAAAGGAAAGATTGAATTTAACCAAGTCCTAATATCAGAGAGCAAATGGATAGAACAGAATGAGAGACATAAAGAAATAAGAAGAAATGAAAAAAACAAAAATTTAAATTAAAAAAAATGAAACACCTAAGAATTATGTAAGTATAAGGAAATAATGCTGATAGAAGAAAAGGATAGGATGAGAGGAGGAGAGAGATAAAAATAAAAATTTTAAATGGAATACTTAAAAATTATATAGGCATAAAGAAATAATACTACCATTAAAGGAGTTAAGCCTAAGTAGTTGTGAATTAAGTAATCAATTTCTGAATTAAGTATGTACACAATGAAGGACAAGGTCTAATAATTGACAATGGGTATATATCTGGGTATGAACAGAACAGCAATTAAGTCACACAGAAAAAATGAAAAGTACCAAAAGTTTAAAAGAGACATAAAAAACACAAACAAGTACACACAAACATACACACACATACACTCACACACACACACCTAAAGTAAAAATTATGAAAGAAAAAAATAGAAAACATTTTTAATTAAAAAAATAGGTAGAAAAACGAGTTATTTGATTTTTCTTTGGGGGGGGCGGAGATACTGTATCTCTCTTGTGTCTGTAACCAGTCTCTTGAGTCTCTTGATGGAGTCTCTCCTTTGCTTGTGGTGTTTGGTTTACTGTGGCTTGATTGGTTTCTTAAGTCAATTTGTTTGAGTAGGCAGAAAAATGTTTTGCCTTACCCAGGACTTTGTGATCCTCCTCCCAGGCTAGTTCAGTGGAAGGGAAATCTGCTTTGAAAATCACAAAAGAGGCTGTTTCCTCTAGTTTGCAGTTGCTGTGATGAGGCTAGGTTGTGTCTAGGGTTGAAACCTATCAGCAATTAATAGCTTTTCCCTGAGGGGCTAGCTCCTGAGAAACTCACAGAGCCCAGACTGCAACCATTCTCAGGGTTTATGTTTACTGAGTTTCAATTGTTTTTTTTTTACCCTCCTGCTCCTGAGTCTGCAGCCTAGGCTGCAGTGGTGAGGGGCAGCCTCTGGCTCTGTTTACCCAGAGAAGAAAGTCATTCCTTGGGGGGGGGAGGAACTTCCTCTGCCTGGGAAGGGGGACTTTTCCCTGGGTGGAGCTGAGCCTGGCAGGTCAGGTCAGGTTCCTGTGACTTGCTGAATGGCTCCTATTTTTTTCTTCCAAGGCCTGAGTTGGATGGAGCTACCTGCTTGGTTGATCCTTTCTTTGTCAGTATCAAAGATGCAATTCTTCTCCAGTGGTAGGTGAGGGGCTACCTTCCCACCCCTTCTCCATGAGAAGAAGTGAGGATGTCTTGAAAGTACTCGCTCTAGCTTCTTGGTTCCTGGGCTTCATTCTGCAATCAGCAGAATGAAGATTTCTGCTCCTTGTCAGTTCTTGCTGGTGGGGAGTAGAATCGGCTTGCACACTGCATCTGACACTTTGTGCCGGTTCTCTGTGTTGATATGGCAGCTACAGCAGTAGCCGCCGCTGCCACAAACACAAGCAAGTGATAGATCTGTCGTCTTGACCAAGCTGCCTGGACATTTCCTCTCTAGTCCAACTCTCTGTACTGTGATGACACACTTGCTGTGATTCTCTAGCCTACGAGTGTTCACTAGAACACTAAAACTGCTTTCTATGTAAGAGCTTGTTTAGCCTCCAGCTTCTTCTCCCCCATCTTCCTCAACATGTGACTTTTGAACTTGACTTCTATTACTATAATGGTCCCCAGATCCATCCATTTGAACATTGTCTTAGTAAAAAAAAAATATTGAAACTACCCTGTTGTATTCAAGACTAGGAACATTTTTTTGAAATTGTAATTACTATCATAGAGGCAAAAGTAAAACTATTTTCAATCCTGATGTTGCTATACAATGAGGTGCTGGAACAAACAGAAAGACAAGGTCAGACTTGAGAGTAAATGCTTGCTTGGAAGTAATTTAGGAAAGATTAGAATGTAGGTATCCAAAGAACTCCTTAAAATTAGTGTTTATGAATGAGCATCTAATTGAAAAGCAGAAAAACTATTTAGAAGGTAATTGAATAACAAAAAGGAAACATGAATCAACAATAAAGATACAAAAGTAACTCTCAATTTCACTTGTTTTTGTTTTCTTCATTGCTCAAGGTGAAACCGAGGGCTTCGTGTGTGTGCCAGACTATATATTACCAAGCCCTTAAGTTTCACTTTTTTTTTTTTTTTTTCAGAAAATGCCTCTAAATCATAATGAAGGCTGGGAATGTGGCTTAGTTGTAGTTTGCTTGTGTAGCATGCATGAAACCCTGGGTTTGATTCCTCACTACCACATTAACAGAAAAAGCCAGAAGTGGCACTTTAGCTCAAGTGGTAGAGTGCTAAGCTTGAATAAAAAGAAGCTCAGAGACAGTTCCCAGGCCCTGAGTTCAAGCCCTAGCACTGGCAAAAAATAAACATAAAAATAAAATCACACTGAGACAGCATATTAGATATTGCAAAAACATTTTACAAGTTTGAGAATCCTAACACTTTTTAAAAATCAATACAGGAGGAAGTGGCGCTGTAGCTCAAGTGGTAGAGTACTCGCCTTGAGCTGAAGAGCTGAGGGACAGCGCCCAGGCCCAGAGTTCAAGCCCCACGACCGACAAAAAAAAAAAAAATCAATACAGGAGAATAAGACCCCTTACATTATGATAGTAGAAGTTTAAATTTGTAACATTTTAAAGAGAAATATATAATAGTATTTGATGAAGATATGCTTACACAGCTAGGGATTGGTGGCTCACACTTTTAGTCCTAGCTAGTAAAGATTGATCTCAGGATCCCAGTTCAAACATAGCCTGGGCAGATAAGTCCATGAGACTCTCAAATTAATGAGCAAAAAGCCAGAAATGGAGCTGTGGCCAAATGTTGAGTACCAAATCTTGAGTGACAAAGCCAAGTGAGATTATGGCCCTGTATTAAAGCTCTAGTACTAGCACACATACACACACACACACATACACACACACACACACACACACACACACATGATGCATATAGTAAGAACTAGAAATTAAATTTCATACACATCTGTATGCATGCACACATACTTAAATGTTTCATTATAAAAATACTCTTTTCTTTTTTCAAAGATAAATGAGAGCTATATATATGTACATAAATACATATATATCCATCTGCTAAATCACTTAAAATCTTTAAAACTAATCTAAATCTCAATATTGTCTAGCTTCTAGAAAAAAAATTGTGTCTTAATTGTATCATTAATAACCCCTCTCTAATTGAGTGATTATTCTATGTTTTAATTTTTTCTTTTAAAAAAGGCATCTTTTATTTTTTCTGGAGATACTGGGATTTGAACTGAAGGTCCCACAGCTTGCTAACCAAGCTCTCTACTTGAGTACTTAAACCACTGAACTACACTCTTAGATCTTATTGAGTTAGATTTTTAAATTATTAGAAATTTATTTATTTTTTAGATAAGGTTTTGAAATTTTTCCTCAAGCCATCTTCTGATCACAGTCCTTCCACCCTACAAGCAACTGACATTACAGGCATATCCCACCATTTGCAGACTAGAAAATGAATTTTTGGTAAGTGGAAAAATATATTTATTTCTATATATCTTCTATCATCATCCCATAAGTTGCAGTTAATATGAGCTAAGAAATAGTTATAAATTATTTGAGGAGCCTGGATTCCAGGAACTCTGGTACAGTATGAAGTATGTCATATGCCAGGTGTCATTGTTTCATGCCTGCAATTCTAGCTACTCGGGAAGCTGAGATCTAAGGATTGTGTTATGAAGCTAGCCCATGTAAGGCAGACCTTAAAACTCTTATTGTAAAGTCCGCACCCAGATGGCAAGCAGACTCCACCCTCCTCGCAGCAAAGTCTCTGCCCAGTACCTGTCTTACCTAGGCAACTGGCACACCTGGAAGAGGTCACATCTGCATCTGCTGAGGTCACATCTGAATTCGATATGGCCACACCTTTCTCTAGATACCCTAGATAAGGCCTAGCCCAGGCCCAGATGCTCACTTTCCCAGGCCTTTCCCAGCTGTGCGGAGTGCCAACATGGCCTGGTACCAACTGGAATGATGAATAAACCTACCCCTTACCTGAATACCACATGTGTGGTGTGGTTCTTACTGGGGAACCTCTTTTTAAAAACCTAACACTTATCTCCAACTAGGTGGACGTGGAGCTGTAGCTCAATCGGTAGAGTGTTAGCCTAGAGTAACACAGTTCAAGGACAGACTCTCTGAGTTCAATTCCCAGGATGGTTTTAGAGATAAATATTCCCTACCCTTCTGTCCAAGAAAGAGTAGTGAAAAGTTGTTGTTTTGAAACTATTTATAAGTGCTTCCATTCTAGTAAATGGATTCTTCTAAATTTTTTTAGACTTTTAGCCTTTAAGGGACCATTTCTGTATATTTAATTTTTTTTTTCCTAAATCCTTGGTGTGAGTTATCCCTGATCCTTGATGTAGAAAGTTTCCCTGAGAATCAAAATCTGGATTTTACACCTATTGATGTCACTCATGGAAAAAAAAAAGAGTGCTTAGAAGTTAGTGCAAAAGGCATGGTAGCTCACTCCTATAATGTCAGCTACTCAGAAGACTGAGATCAGGTTAGGAGTTCAAATCAAGCTTGGTCAAAATGTTCTTGAGATTTCCTGCTCCACTGGTAAAGCTAGATATGGCAGTCCCCATCTATAATCTGAGCTACACTGAAAACATAAACAGAAAGATTGTGGTCCAGAATAGCCAGAGCTAATGAGAGACCCTGTTCATAACTATAACAAAAGCATAAAGGACTGAGGGCATGGCTCAAGTGGTAGAGCACCTTTCTAGAAAGCTTGAGTTTAAATCCTAGTACCACAAAAAAGAAGAAAAAGAAGTAGCACTATGTTTCTCTGGTTGCAAGGATTATTTATCTACAGAATATAGTACAGTAATTACAGCCAGCTCTCATTTTATTAGACTTACTTTAGTGTTTTGGCAGACACTTAGTGGTCTGTGGCCTCCTTCTTTCAGCAAGATTAATTGGCCCATAATTTCAAAAAAATCCCTGATAAGTTTTTAATAATAAAATATCCGTTTTTAGTAATGAAGTTTTTTCTACCATGTACAGGTGCCTCACATCTGAAATTTTAACTAATCCACAAGCTGAAACATGGAGGATCACAGTTCAAAGCAGACTAGGCAGAAAAGCATCCATCTCCAATTATCCAACAAAATATCTGACAAGAGGTAGGGTTGAAGTGGTAGAATTGAGCCAGAAATGTCAAGTAAGAGCTCAAGTTCCTGAGTACTAACCCCATTATGAGTATAAAAGAGGTAAGAAAATAATTTGCTCTCTAGATGCAATCCACATTTATTAGACTTTAATCTAGTGGAAATGAAATAAGGCTATAAAGTCTAAAGTAACATCACCTTGTCCTCACAGCTATCCTGGTGTCTGGCTTGGTCTACCCAGCTCTGAAAAGCCTAGAGGTGAGATAGATAGTTCATCTTTGAATTGCAGATGTCATGCTGTTTACTCCTTAGAAAGCTTTGCTACAGAGAATTCTTGTCCCTTACTACTTCCCTAAATGGTTTGATTTGCTTTCCACTAAGTATTCCCTTATATGGAAAGTTTTTGTATTTCCCTAGATGAAAAGTTTTGCTTATCACTGAGTTTCCCCCTATATTTGTTGGGTTGGGTCTTCCCTTCAAACATGTGTTTTTTTGTCTTTTGAAAAGCTTTGTGCAAGTCACATTCAGGGTTGCAGGGCTTTGAGACAGAGACTGAAATTGCCAGTTCTCCAATAGATTCCCAGTTTGACTTCTCAAAATGTGGCTTCTCTGTTTCTCACAATTGAATTTGTGTATAACAGAAAGATAATGTTTATATTGCCAGGAAACTAAAAATATTGTGTGTCTAGCTTCATTGTGAAATTTACTCTACTAGAATATTCTAGAGCCCAAACTGCAAAATATCTAAGATTTGCTATAATATCATTAGGAAAGTTCATAGCTCTCTACACTTTTTAATTACCCTTTTATCTTCACTCTGAATTAATCTGCCCTGTTTAATTTCACAAATATTAAATTGCCTCTCACTCAACCATTAAGAAAATGTGAAGCATCATCTCTTTCAGTTGCATCATAAACTATGAGTTTATGTCAAATCATACTTTTCAATGATTTTCCTAGCCAGTTTTTCATGATATATGGTATAAACCACTTCTAGACATGAATAATACATCAAAGAAAGTAGAGCTCAAAAGCAATAATCCACTTTTATATAAAATCAATTGCTTCTTTTTTGGTATTCAATTCAGTCTTTCTGCTTAATGACAGTGATGTCTGCTCATTTGACATTCTTGAGAAAAAATAGAAATAAGGCAGCTGACTGTATCATTCTTACTACAATAAAATTCTGACATACACAGATATCTGTCAAATGACACCTTCATAAAAGTGTTAACCCAAAGCTAGAATAACTGATTTAAGTATTACACTGTATTGATCCTTGGCTAAAAATGTATAATATAATACAATTATTTCACCAATTATTGTAATACTTCTAACACATAGAAACTAACATATTCCTGACAGACTCCCAAGGATCTTCTGACCAAAGCCATTGGCTAATTTTTCTCCTGGGATACAACTACTACAGACAATTGGATAGCCATGTGTTCCTAGCTGAAAGCTCCCTTGTACTAATGAGTTTGGGTAGCATGGTAAGGACCTGATATATGCAGAAATTAACTAGGAGGAAGGGATGATGTGCAAATTTTTGTTTTCAAATTAAAGAGACATAGAGTCTTCAAGCATAGATGCCTCCTGATGCTGATAGAAATATATCAAGGCCCCCACATCAGCAAACACGAAGGTAGGGCAAAAGTGTGTTAAAGAACTTTAAATCTTGATTACACTAATCCCAATAGATGCTGCATCCATGTTTTTATTTCCAAGGCAGAATATATAAGGCTAAATGCTTCTCACAGATGATATTTCTAATGGAAAGACCAAATAAATAATTCTTTCACCAATCTGGGTAATTGATTTATTTAAAAAATAGTTTCAAGCTGGGCACTGATGGCTCAAACCTATAATCCTAGCTACTCAGGAGGCTGAGATCTGAGGATCATGATTCAAAGCTGTCCTGGACAGGATTGCCAGTGAGGCTTTTATCTCCAATAAACCACAAGAAAACCAGATGTAGCACTGTGGCTCAAGTGGCAGAGCACTAGTCTTGAGCTAATGAGCTGAAGGACAGCACCCAGGCCCAGAGTTCAAGCCCCATGACCAACCAAAAAAAAAAGTAATTTCTATTATTTTATTATTTTCCTTTTAGTGCATCCAGCAATAGTCATTTTTTCATTTTTTGTTTTTGATTTTATTCAAGTATTTGTTTTCCTTTGCAAGAAATCTATGTAGACCTTCATTAGTCATTAAATTGTGTGTCTGGTACCCTTTGTCCTCTAGGTCTTACCTCTCTTTTCTTTACAAAAATAAGCCATGGGGATAATTACTGTACTATCAAGTAAAGAGATACATATCTGTAATCTCAGCTACTCGGCAGATAGATGGAGTACTGTAGTTTGCAGCAGGCCATGGCAATGATAGCTCAAGAATCTATTTGAAAAAACAAGCTAAATTCAAAAGGATTTGGGCATGAGTCAAATTATATGGATTTTTCTGGGCATGGACAACTCTTTGTTTTGTTGATTCTTTCTATGTTTTTTTTAGATTCTAATTCATTTAATTCTGATTTAATTTTAATTATTTCTTTCCATCTACTGGATTTGGGTTTAACTTGCTTCTCTTTTCAAGGAGGTTCAGATGTCTCATTAAATTGTTGGTTTCAGATCTCTCCAATTTGTTGATGTAGGAATTCAGAGCTATCACCTTGCCTCTGAGTACTGCTGTGTCCCAGAGGAGCTGGTAATTTGCTGGGAAGGTGGCTCAGTGGTAGAGCGCTTGCCTTGCATGCCTGAGGCCCTGGGTTCGATTCCTCAGCACCACATAAGCAAAAAGAAAAAAGCCGGAAGTGGCGCTGTGGCTCAAGTGGTAGAGTGCTAGCCTTGAGCTGAAGAGCTGAGGGACAGCGCCCAGGCCCCAGAGTTCAAGCCCCACGACCGGACCCCCCAAAAAAAAAAAAACTATCATGAACATTTGAATTTCCTTTCTAATCTCTTCCAATACCCACTGGTGATTCAACAGATTCCATGTGTTACAGGACTTTCTTTGGTGGCTTTTGGTGTTGAGTTCTAATTTTATTCTCTTGTGATCTGAGAGAATGCAGGGCATAACTTCAATGTTTCTGAATTTGGACAAGTTTGCTTTGTGACCTAAAATGTGGTCTATTTTGGAAAATGTTCTGTGTGCTGCTGAGAAGAACGTGTATTCTGATGCTGCTGGGTGAAATATTTGGTAGATGTCTGTTAAATCTTGTTGATCTATACAGTTGTTTAGGTCTGCGGTTTCTCTGTTGAGTTTTTGCCAAGATGATCTATCTAGTGGGGATAGTGGTGTGTTAAAGTCCCCAACAATTAATGACTTTTGATCTATGTGAGATTTGAGGGAAAGTAGTGTTTCTTGGATGAACTTGGGTGCTCCATTATTTCATGAATAGATATTTAGAATTGTAATATCCTCCTGAAGGAGAGATCCCTTAAATAGTATGTAACGACCTTCTTTATCTCTTCTCATTAATTTTAATTTGAAGTCTATTTTATCTGATATTAGGATTGCAACTCCTGCCTGTTTATGGGGGACATTTGCTTGGAAGATTTTATTCCAGCCTTTAACTTTCAAAATACATTTCTTTTTATGGGCAATGTGTGACTCTTGAAGGCTTTTTAATCCAACTAGAGTCTGTCTCTTAATTGGAGAGTTAAGTCCATTAATATTGAGAATTAGAACTGAGAGGTGTTTGGTAGTTCCTGCCATGTTATCCACCTTCTTGGGGGCTCCGACAACTGGGTTCTTCCTATGGTTCTTGGATTCTCAGTTTGGGTGCGGTTTCTTGGCCTTTATTGTGATCTTGTTGGTTTTCTATGTATAGGACATCTTTAAGTATCTTTTATAGGCTTTGTTTGGTGAAGACATATTGTTTTACTTTTTCTTTGTTATGGAAGGTTTTTATTTGACCTTCAGTTATGAAGGAGAGTTTAGCTGGGCACAGTATTCTTGGTTGATAGTGTTTTGTCTTTAGGGCATGGCATACATCATTCCAGGCTCTTCTTGCTTTGTCTCTGCTGAGAAATCTGAGGTGATTCTAATTGATTTCCCCAAATAGGTGATTGATCTGTTCTCCTTGACAGCTTTAAGGATCCTTTCCTTGGTCTGAATTGATCCTGTGTGGATTATAATGTGACAGTGGGATGTCCTGTTCTGATCTGGTCTTTTTGGGGTTCTAAAAGCTTCTTGTATCTGAATACACCTTTCTTTTTGCATGTTTGGGAACTTCTCTGCTAGGATCCTGTTAAATAAATTTCCTAGACCATTAGCTTCTGTTTCTAGGTGCTCCTCTACATCCATTATCCTCAGATTAGGCCTTCTGATGGTGTCTTCTAAATGTTGAATAGATCTATCATATTTCTTGGGTTTGTCTTGGATTATTGTGTGTTCTTTCTTTGTAATATCTAGGCTGTCTTCAATCCCAGAGATTTGATCTTCTGTATGGTGTAATCTACTGTCAAAACTTTCTACTTTCTTTTTTATTTCCTTTCCTGGTAGTTGGTCATATTCGATGGCTTCAAATTCTTTGTTGGACCTTTGTTTTACATATTGTATGGGCTTCTTTAGTTCCTTAATTTGGTGTTCAGTGTTTACTCTCAAATCACTTAGTTGTTTGGTTATGGTTTCCTTGAATTCCCTTTTCTTCTGTCAGGCTCCATTCAGCATTCCTTTTGTGGTCTCCCTAGATTCCTTCAGCTGTAACCTGAGTTCCACCTCAGAACTACAAAATAAAAAAATTAATAATTAAGCCCCTGAGACAGAACTTCCTTTATGTCACCCAGTTGTGCCATCTGATGAGGTACCCATCAAACACATTCAATTACTGAGCATTTGAAATACTGTTAACTAACAGCATTTAATTAACCTAAATTTACAAATCTACATGTGGCTAATGGCTAACATATTGGACAAAAAAACTTGCTGAGATCACAGTAGAAGTAAGTCTAAGTTCACTATGATCTCTGCTTCCAGATTTAATCACTTCTAATCTTTTGTCTAACTGCATTTGCACTCATCTTCCAGTCTTAAATTCCCCTAGCACTAGATAAATTCACCTGTTTGTTCAAAAGCCAGTACCAAAGTCTATGCCTTAGAGAATCTATTTCCAACTTCCGAAACTGACACTCAAGATCATTCTGATTATTCATTCTGATTTACTTTCTGGACATACCCTACATACATCCATACATTAAACTAAAATATTTTACAATCTTAACAATATTAATGGTTTAATTCATGAATATATTAGAAATATTTTCATATATTTGGTCCTTATAGTTTTTTAAAAATATTATGTCATTGTTTTTAGAGGGAATTCTTTTCAATTCCTTTGACAAATTTATTCATAAATATTTTTGCTAAATTCATCCAGAGTATTTTATTTGTTATATGGTGCTTGTGATTGAACACAGGACCTCAAGACTGCAGCTGAACTACCATTTAAACCATACTTCTAGCCCTTTTCTTTATTTTACAAGCAATCTCATGTTGTTATTCTGGGCCAGCATCACATCACCATTCTATGTGTAAAGGCTTCCCACATAGCTGCAATCACAGGCATGTACCACTGCATCTTTCTTATTGGTTGCAATAACCTTCAGGTTTCACTAACTTTTGCACCAGGTTGAGCCAAACTTCAGCCTCCCTATGTCTGCCTCCTGAGTAACTGCGAATACAGAAATGAACCACTTTGTCTGGTCTTCAATCATTTGATTCTTTTTGATGCTATATAAGTAGAAGCATTTCTTAATTCATTTTCATTTTGTTTTTTAGTAGAATTGGTTTTTGAATATTGATATAGTACTCCTAAAACTTTGCCAAATTAATAGTTATTAGTGTATTTCTAAGATTTTCTATATACCAAGTCTTCTTTGAGTAGAAATATACAGAAATAAATGCTTTGCATTTCTTTTTTTATTTTTTCGTTCTTTGATGTTGTTGTTGGTCATGGGCTTAAACTCTGGGTCTGGGTGCTATCCCTCAGCTCTTCAGCTCAAGGCGAAAGCTTTGCCACTTGAGCTACAACTCCATTTCCAGTTTTCTGGTGGTTTATTGGAGATGAGAGTCTCATGGACTTTCTTGCCCAGGCTGTCTTTGAACCATGATCCTCAGATCTCAGCCTCCTGAGTAGCTAGGATTACAGGTGGTGAGCCACCAGCATCCAGCATGCATTTCTTTTTCTTGATCTAGAACTTTCATTCAATAACTGAAGTGCTGTAGGTGCCAGTGGCTCATGTCTATATTCATAGCTACTCAGGAGGCTGAGACCCAAAGGACTGTGGTTTAATACTAGCCTGGGCTGAAGAGTTGGATATTGTGGCATGCACCTGTTATCCTAGCTACAGGAAGCTAGTACAAATGGATTGCACTCACACAACCACTTGAGCAAGAAGTGAGACTCTAATTTTTAAATTATCAGAAAGAAAATCAGGGTAAAATATATGACTAGGGAGTAAAAGTACCTGTTAGAAAATGCAAGGAAAACCTAAATATTACATGTGTATATGAATGATGGTTAATATAGGCATGGACATGAGAGGAGTTGAGGAGATGTTGTTAAAGAATAAAAGAAAATGAAATCAAAATGTGTCTGATTTCAGATATTTCAAATTTATTGTTGTTCATTTTCTGGCTGAACACATGCTGTGTCATGAAGAATATTCCATTAGTTCTTGAGATTAGTGTGATTATTCTGTCTTGTTGAAAGTGTTCCATTAATATCTATTAGGACTGATTGATTTGCAATGTTTTAAAATTTTTCCATAATACTGATATTATTACCTTGTTGTTTCATCCATTATTGAAAAGAAAGTATTGAAATCTCTGACTACTATTACTAAATGGTCTCTTTCTTCCTCCCTTATATCTGTTCTGCCTCCTTTATATTTTGGGACTCTGTGTTCAGGTGCACATGTGACATCTTCCTGAATGATTTTGTCAAATAAAACATTTCTTGTGTGCCTGTATGTGCCAGTACTGGCATATGCATTTTACATTTTGACATCAAGACTACATTTCATTTCTGATTTTGCAACTGCCATTTCATGGTTACTGCATTTAAATGACCATAACAAAGGAAATTTTTGTGTTGTTTTGGATTGGTTGGTTTTGTGGGTAGGGTTATTCTACTGATAAATAAAGTTTGAAGGTGGTGAAAGTTGCAGGAGATGTCCTGCAATCAGGGCTACTTTTGAAACTACTAGTGTGGCTGTGCCTTCCGTACCCTGTTACTTGGAAGACAGCCTCTGGCTCCAGTCAGCACGACTTCTTACTTAAAGGTCACCTCAAGCTTTTGGAAGTTGAGCCACTCCATCTCTGACTGCCATGGGCAATTGTGGTGCAGCCTGGTGTGATGCATCCTATAATTTCCTAGTGGTTAGTGTAATGACATACAGCTTCAAACTGTGCTTCAGTAAATTGCCTCTTCCTAACATCCTTTACCATCCCTGTATCTCGCAGTGCATATCTATTCCAGTTTTAACTAACAACAAAAATATCTATCTCATTGCTTGAAGCTAATTGTGTGAAGAAAGAAAACCCTCCCTCTTTGTGATCAAAAAATATACTAACTCCTGGTTTGAACCAATTTCTTCCCTATATTCACATCTCCACAAGTGACTAGAATACAGGATCAGATGAGAAAAAAAAAAGAAAAGAAAATATGTAGTGTTAATGGGAGAAAGTAGGAGAAAGACTAGAATATAGCAGCTCTCTCTTTCTCTTTCTGTCTCTCCCTCTTTCTTCCCATGGTATATATGGGGTATGCATACCATTTCAGTATATAAGGATTTATGATCAAGAATTAGTTTATATATTATACCCTTTAAAGAGCCATATTTTTGTCTATTATATATTTGCACCTAACAAACTCATGCATGATTTCAAAGATCAAAGTTCCCAATTGTGACTCTTGCCATTTAGTAACAGAAAATGAATAAAACAATAATCTATTAAAAAGATGTAGAATTAGGGTTAGGAGTAGGAGTAGTGTTACAATTAAGGTTAAGGCAAGTGTTACAATTAGTTTTGGGGTAGGATTAGGGTAGAAGTAGAGTTACTGTAAGTTTAAAAGGGAAGATTTAGGGTTTGGGTACAGTTAGTGATAAATATAAGTAGGGTTAGTGTTGTGGTTCGGAATAGGAATAGAGTTAGAGATAAGATTAAGGGTAGTGGATGGGCTTGAAGGAGGGATAATGATAAAGTTATGTTAAGCTTAGGGATAGGAATAGGATGAAGGTAGGAATGTGGTTAGGATTATGGGTAGGCTTACATTTAGGGGAAGGTTAGGGTTATTGATTGGATTACAGATAGTTTTAGGGTTAAAGTTAGGGGAAGAGGTAGGTTAGGGTTAAGTTTAGAGGTTGGGTTGGGAGTAGAGTTAACTTTAGAGTTAGATTTAGAGTTAGGGTACAGGTAGGAGTAGGATAGCATGGTTAGAATTTGGGTAAAATTAGGGTTATTGTTTGGGTGAGTGTTGCAAGTAGTGTTATGGTGATGATTAGGCATAGGTTTATGTTTAGAATTGGGTTTAGGGTTAGATTTAAAGTAACCACAAGAGTTAAACTTAGGTGTAGGATTAGTGTTCAGGTAAGTGGTAGCATTAGGGGTAGGAGTGAGTTTAAGTTTAGGGATAAATTTAGGGTTATGTTTGAAGATAAGGCGAGGGTTAGGTTAAGTGGAGGATGAGGATTGGGGTATAATTAGAGTATAGTAGTATATATAATTAGGGTATAGTAGTTAGAATTAGGGTTAAGGTTTTGAGTAGAGGTATAGGTAGAGTTAGGATGAGGGTTAGGGTTAAGGATTCAGGTAGGTGTAGGGATTACATTAGGGGAAGAGGTAGTTTAGAGTTAGATTTAATTTTAGGTTAGGTTTTGATTTGTTTTGTTGTTAGGAGTAGGTTTAGAGGTAGTGTCAGGTGAGATTTGGGGCTGGTTTATTTTTAGCATTCTGTTGAGATAGGGTTAGAATTTGGGATTGCTAGGATTTTGGTTAGATATAGGTATAAGTTGAAGGTTAGGCTTAGTGGTCTAGGTAGTGTTGAGGTAAAAGGCAAATTTAGGTAGATTTCAGATTAGAATTTGTATTAATTATGGTTAGAGTTTTGTGTAGCTTTAAGGTAGGGGTAGGGGTAGTGGTAAAATTAGGCTTTTGAGTAGCATTAAGGATAAAACTGAGTTAGGATTGGTTTGGGGGCATGATTAGAATTTCAGTTATGGTTAGTTTTATGATTCTCTTTAAGTTAGGAATAGGGCTAGATATAAGTATAGGTCTATCTAGGCTTTGTGTTGTGAGTAGTGGTAGTGAAGAATTAGAAAAATTAGGGCTGAGTCCATTTTACAATTTGCTAATTTGCTAACTGCTGATTCTGCTTCTGTAAACTTGCTTACGCTGGCACTGACCCTTCCCTTCCCAAAAATGAGTTAAGAAGTTTCAGGGACCAGATGCAGGCCCCAGGACAAGGTCAGTGGTAGTAGATAAAAAACAGACAGTACGTGTTCCTCAGTTCCCATTTAGAAATTCCCCAGACAGGACCTTGAGATAACGACCACCTGGCAAGACCACAAGCTAAGCCAAATGTCAACCAATCATAGGCCTGTAACCATGTAAACCCCCCCTTAAACCAACCATGGGCCAGTCATTTTACAAAGAGTGTTACAAAATTTCCCGCGTGGCAAAGTGATTGTTGGTGTATATGGTGACCTTTAAATGGACCAGTCATGGGATGCTTTGTGTTATGCATTAATCTTGTGGTTTTTGCCTTTAAAAAGGGCTTGTAACCGCTGCTAGGGGCTCCCTGTCTGCTCAGGACAGAGAGTCCGTTTGCGCAAACGTCAAATAAACTCCTCTTGCTTATTGCATCTCCCGGCCTGGAGTCTGAGTTTTCTGGGGTGCCCTCCTGTTGACGAAAGTATCCTAGGGGACTAGGGTCTTTCAGTAGGTTTAGAATTAAGAGTAGTGTGGGGTAAGGATTATGGATGAAGTAAGCATTGATATGCTCAGACTGGAGGCCCCCTGAAGACCACCAGAGACCAAGATCAATATAAACAGCAAAAAAGTCGGTTATTGCAAGCTCAAGCTTGGTCCTCTTTGCACCAGGTAACTGGTGACGCTAAGAGGCCCCGAGCCCAGGGTTACAGCACTTTTTATACACTTTTTAGGGAGGGCAGGGACTTTAACATATCACTACACATTGCAGGAAAGTCATAAAACAATTCTATAGTATAATTGGCACACTGAAAAGTGGGAAAGGACCAGAAACAGGTTGTTGGTTAGATCAAAGGGCTGACATACTTTAAACTGGTTGGCTTGTACCACAGGGGAGTCCCAAGGAGATACCTGCTCAACTGCAGGGTTCCTTTCTTAAACAAAAACCATCTGTGGTCTGACTACTGGGTCACCATACCCTCCAGCACCTGCCTGCCTGCGGTTTTCCCAAGGATTGTTTATGTTCCTAGTCACCTGGGAATTGCTTCTTCTGTCCATTCCCAGGTCAGCTGCATAACATGCCTCAGAAGATGATCGCTAGCTCAAGATGGAGTCACCCAGACTCAGGCTCCTCAAGCATTAGATGTGGAATTAGTATTTAATAAACCAACAATTCTTTCAAAGGTCTAATCTCATGGGTAGTCATCAGTAGCTATTGCTGTGTTAAGGGTTGGAGGAAAGGACTAAATTGGGGTTAGGGTTAGATTTAAAGTTAGGGTTAGAGTATGTTTAGCCTTAGGTATGTGGATAGGGCTATGTTTGGGTGAGGACTATTATTAGGTTTAGAATTAGGATAAGGTTTAGGGTTAGGCTTGGTGGTAAAGTTATAATTAAGTTCCTATTAGGGTTTGGTTGGGGGTTTATAGGGTAGTGTTAGTGTTAGCAATAGGGTTAATGTTAAAATTGGGTTGGGACTAGAGCTACAATTTGATATATGTTTATAATTAGGACTGGGATGAGTTAAAGTTAGATTTAGCTTTATGGGTAGGATTAATATTTTGCAAGTGGGTAGGATTAGGGGTTAAGCAGGTAAATAGGATTAGGATCAGATTTAGATTTAGGTTAAGGGTGGGTTTAGGAATTGGCTTTGAGGAAGGGTGGGTATGGGTTATGGTAAAATTAGAATTAGTAGTAAGAAGAGGATTAGGGTTAGGTTATTTTTAAAGATAATGTTAGGGTGTGTTCTATTATCCTTTGTTTTAAATAACTTTCAAATTGTTTGGGGTATAATTGCCATAAACTTGGCTCAATTTTTGTATCTCACAACTTTGTTTTTTTTTTGCAAGGTGGGGGGGGAGGGAAGTTGGTCATGGGGTCTGAACACTGAACACTGGGCCTGGGCGCCGTCCCTCAGCTCTTCAGCTCAAGGATGGCATTCTGCCACTTGAGCCACAGTGCTGCTTCTGTTTTCTTTTTTCTTTTTGCTTATGTGGTGCTAAGGAATCAAACCCAGGGCCTCATGCATGCAAGGCAAGTGCTCTACCACTGAGCCACCTTCCTAGCCCCGCACAACTTTTTATGTTGTTATTTTGTTTTGAATTTTTAAAATTTTCTTTCTGTATCTTGATGACTCAAAGTTTATTCTAAAGTGTATTGTTCAATCTCCATGCATTTTTGTAGTTTGTAATATATCCTTTGTTGCTAACTTCTAGATTTTTTCATTATCATATAAGCAGAAAAGATATAATATGATTTTAATATTTCCATGTTTCTTACGATTATTTGAAGCCTTGTACATAATCTATTCTAGAGAATGTTCTATGTGCTAATGGAAAGGAAAACTACAAATGTAGGACAGATTCTTCTGTAAATTGTAAGTACAATTGTTCTATAATATTGTTTATAGTGCATACCCTATTAGAGCTGGAGAGATTGACTTTCTCTGAAGATCATTAGGAGTGGGGATACTCTAACAGCTCATTCTGGTTTAGTATACCAATAATGTCAAGTACTCACTGTATAGCTACTTTTTCAAGAAATTGTTGGCCCCTATTAAGTGATGGAAATTTCTTCAATCACTTATGAATCTTGCTCCACTAATACCTAGGTCCTGTGGGTATGCTTATCTACCAATAGTAGGGGAATGAAGCACTAATTCTATGTTCAAGGTACGGACTTGGATACAGCATAGGTCAAGGTAGTATTGGTAATGACAGTGTGATGTGTCCACTAGGTCTACTGCTCAGTGTGGTCTGACAGTCTTCAGAAGTGGCTTGCAGAAGAACTGAAGATATTCAGTGTTCCTATTTGCTTCTTCCATAGTTACCAGTATGCACTGGGACCTCAGCTGAAGCCAAACCAAGTTGCCCTCAGTCTCTTCAAAAACCATGTTTGCTCAATGGGAGCTAACAGCCAGAGCCAGAGTTTCTCAAGGTCTCTAACAATGGTTACTAGAAAGGGAAGAATCTGGGAAAATAGATTACAATGGAGAGGGTAACAGGAACTGCCTGAGCCTCAGCCTTCAACCCTAGAAATAGCACAAATATATATATGTAGCTGACTATGCCCTTGGTGTCCTAGGGCAAATACTCTCACCTCTTTTTTCTCTGGGTGATGCCCTTCATTCTGTTCAGTGTTAATAACATTCATCCCCAGAAGTAGTTAGTCATTCAGTTTCTCATACAGATACACATCCTGAGTGAGGTGTTTCTTAGAGGAAACTCAAAGAGGAGTAAACCCAGGAATGCTTTTGCTGTATTTTTACGTGTTTGTCTGAAAGAAGAAAATATTTGACCTGTTAAAGCCTCTGTCCCAGGTCAAGAGTGTAGCATATATAAAAAACATAAATGTTATCTCAGAGAGATAAATTTCTTAGCATATGGAACATATCAAGATGTTAACAAAGAAATGAAGAAATTGTTGGCAATAATTTACAAATCTTTGGAAAATATTTACTTTTTAAAAGTCATGTTTAACATGATTTTCAAAAACGAAAACAACATTAAAAATGTATGTCGCTGGAAATATAACTCAATGGTAGATTATAAGGCCCTAGTACCACATGAAAATAGAGACAGAGACAGAGGAAGACAGAGTCAGAGAGAGAGAGACAGAGAGAGACAGAGAGAAAGAAATGTTCCACAGAAAAATATACAAAACAAAATGTAATCAATTTGATTAATTATAACTATATCTATAAAAGTGACTGAACTTTCAAATTACCCTATTGATTGACACATAATTTTAAATCATCACATGATCAGTTTACTTCCATTTTAGTTGATATTTATTTTTCTATCTGCAATAGTTATCTTTCTATTTGTCATGTCTAACTAAATACATTAACCAGTTGACATCCAAGTTCATGTGTAATCAGTGCATAAAAAGCAATATGAATGATTACCTAGAATTTCCATAAACTTCAAAAACATTTAATAACTTAAACTTTACAATATCCCCTGTATTTTTCGCTTGTACCTCATTTGCATTAAGTTAGTTGTAACTATTTCTGAGTAACACTATAGTTTCATAAAGCTCAGTTTCATTTCACATTGTTGATTTTTTTCTTTTTTATTAATATATTTTTATTGTAAAGATAATGTAGAGAGGGGTACAGTTACATGAATAAGGTAATAAGTATATTTCTTATTGATCACTGTTACCCTCTCCTTTGTTTTCCCCTACAATCCACTCCCTCCCCACCTCCCCAAATCCTCCTTGTCCCCACCCAAAGTTGTAAAGCTATTTTCAACATAGTGTCTTCTACATCTCATTGCTATAATGGGATAAAATGTATACTCATTTCAGCATTTTGTTATTTCCCTTCCCCTCCCCAAATTAGAAAAACGTATATACAAGATACAGGGCACTGGAATCAAATACAGTAAAAATGTGGGTAGAACATACAAAAGAAACAAAAAAAACCCCACATACTACATTATAAGTACATTAAAAACAACAGCAAGAAAGATAAAATCTCTGGTGTCCCTAATTTGGGGTTCATTTCACTTACCATCAACTTATATGGCATATGTATATAGCTTTTGACTGGTTCTGCTTGTCTCAGACATATACTAGTTATTGCAAATAAGGGAAACAATGAGACCTATGTTTCTTTGGACCTGGTTTACTTCACTTAATAGAATTTTTTCCAAGTCTATTTCCTAACAAATGGGGCCATGTCATTCTTTCTGATGGAGGCACAGAATTCCATTGTATATATATACCACATTTTCTTGATCCATTCATCTATTGAGGGTTGGTTCCATATCTTAGCTATGGTGAATAATGCTGCAATAAACATAGTTGTGCTAGTAGCTTGGGTTTGGCCTTGTTTGTGATTACTTCGGTAAATGCTCAAAAGTAGGATTGCTAGGTCATAGGGGAGCTCTATATGTAGTCTTTTGAGGAACTTCCATACTGCTTTCCAAAGTGGCTGAACAAGCTTACACTCCCACCAACAATGGACTAGGGTTGTCTTTTGGCCAGATCCCCCCAACCCCCCTAGCATCTGTTCTAATTAGATTTCTTGATTATAGCCATTATATCTGGGGTGACGTGGACTATCAATATTGTCTTGATTTGCATTTCTTTTATGGCTAGATAAGTTGAGCATTTCTTTATAGGTCTATTGGCCATTCTTATTTCCTCTTCAGAGAAGTCTCTCTTTAAGTCTTTAGACTACTTATTTATAGGGCAATTGTTTCTTTGAGGATTTGTTTTTGGGGGATTTAATTTTTGTAGTTCTAACTATATTTTAGATATGACACCCTTGTCCATTGTATGGCTAGTAAAGACCTTCTCCCAATTCGTGGGCTTCCTATTGATCTTGCAAGCTATGTTCTTTGCCATGCAGAAACTTTGGCATTTCCTGTGATCCCATTTGTTCAGCCTTTCTTTGATTTGTTGTGTTTCTGAGTCTTTAATAAGAAAATTTTGGCCCGTGCCAAGGAGCCCCAGGGTTTCTCCTATTCCTTACTGTAATGTTTTTAGAGTGTCTTCTTTGACTTTGAGGTTTTTGATCTATTTGGGGTTGATTCTAGTGCAAGCTGATATATAAGGATATAACTTTAGTTTTCTTCAAGTGTTTAACCAATTTTGCCAGCACCATTTACTAAAGAGGCTGTCTTTCTTCCATTCTATTTTTTTAGCACCCTTATCGAACATTAGATGGCTATAGGTCTATGGGTTCATTTCTGGGTTTTCAGTTCCATTCCATTGGTCCTCAGGTCTATTCTGTGCCAGTACCAAGCTATTTTGATTACTATGGCTTTGTAGTAGAGTTTGAAATTTGGCATTGATATTCCTCCAGCACTATTCTTTCTGCTAAGTATTGTTTTTGCTTTTCGATGTCTTTCATTGTTCCATGAATTTTTGAGTGGCCTCTTCTATTTCATTGAAGAATGATGTTGGGATATTGATAGGTATCACATTGAATTTGTAGATAGCCTTTGGCAGTATTCCCATTTTCACAATGTTAATCTTCCCAATCCAGGAGCATGAGAGGTTTTCTACTTCCTTAGTTCTGCTTTAACTTCCTTTTTCAGGTTGATACAATTTTCATCAAAGAAGTCTTTCACTTCTTTAGTTAACACCTAGACATTTTATTTTTTGTGGGGCTATTACAAAAGGAGCCGTGCTCTTCTCACTATTGGCCAGCAGAAAAACCATGGATTTTTAAGGGTTAATTTTATACCCTGCTACTTTGCCAATGTTTTGAATCAGCTCGAGTAGCATGGGAGTGGAGTCTATGAGGTTGTTTAAATACAAGAGCATGTCATCTGCAGAGAGGGAGAGTTTTAATTCATATTTCCCTGTTTGGATCCCCTTTATGTTTGCATCTTGTCTTATTGCTCTATTTAGGCATACTAATACTAAGTTGAAGAGAATTGGAGAGAATGGACATCCTTGTCTCATTCCTGAATTTAGACGTTATTACTTTAGCTTTTTGCCATTAAGTATAATGCTTGCTGTAGGTTTGTCATACACAGCCTTTATTATATTGAGGAATGTCCCATGAATTCCTAGTTTTTTTCCAGAGCTTTCATCATAAAAGGGTGTTGGATCATGTCAAATGCTTTTCCTGTATCTATTGAGATAATCATGTGGTTCTTATCCTTGATTTGGTTGATGTGATGAATTATACTAATATAATTGATTTGCATATATATATTGTTTGTTTGTTTGTCGGTTGTAGGACCTGAATTCTGGGCGTAGACATTCTCCTTCAGCTCTTCAGCTCAAGGTTAGCACTCTACCACTTGATCCATAGCACTACTTCTGCCTTTTTCTGCTTATGCGATGCTGAGGAATCAAACCCAAGGCCTCATGCATGCTAGGTAAGCACTCTACCACTGAGCCAACTTCCCAACCCATGATTTGCATATATTTAACCAGCTTTGCAACCCTGAAATGAATCCTGTTTGGTCATGGTGTATGATTTTTTGTTGTTGTTGTTGGTCATGGGCTTGAACTCTGGGCCCAGAAGCTGTCCTTCAGCTCTTCAGATGAAGGCTAGCACTCTACCACTTGAGGAACAGCACCACTTCCAGTTATCTGAGTGATATAGGAGATATAGGAGTGATATAGGCCTTTCATGCCAGGCTAGCATTGAACCATGATCCTCAGATCTCAGTCTCCTGAGTAGCTAGGATTACAGGCATGAGCCACCAGCTCCTAGCTGGTGTATGATCATTTTGTTGATGAGTTATTGAAGTTGATTGGCCAAACTTTTGTTGAAAATTTTGCATCAATGTTGATCAAAAAAATGGGTCTATAGTTCTCTCTCTATGATGAGTTCCTGCCTGGTTTTGGAATTAGAGTTATGATGACTTCATAGAAAAGTTTGATAGTGACCATTTACTTGCAATTTCATTGAAGAATTTAAGGAGTGTTGGTAAGAGTTCTGCTTTGATGGCCTTGTAGAATTCAGCTGTAAACCAATCCGGTAATGGGCTTTCATTGGATGTGAGGTCTCTTATTGCTGTTTCTATTTTGATGTTTGATATGGGTCTTTTAAGTTGGTTTAACTCATCTTGATTTAGTTTGGGCATGTCAGTATTTGCTAGAAATTTGTCCATTTCTTCCTGATTCTCAAATTTATTAGCATAAAGATTTGAGAAGTATTCCCTTATATTGTTCTGAGTCATGGTTGTTTTTGTGTTGATGTTCCATCTCATCTCTCAGTTTGTTTATTTGGGTGTGTTCTCTTCTTTTTCTGATAAGATGTGCTAGGGGTCTGTCACTTTTGTTAATTTTTTGAGGAACCAACTCTTTGTTTTGTTGATTCTTTCTTTTTTTGTGTGTTCTGATTCATTTCATTCTGATTTAATTTTAATTATATTTTTCCATCTACTGGATTGGGATTTAGCTTGCTGCTCTTCTTCAAGGAGCTTCAAGTGTTTCATTAATTTGTTGGTTTCAGATCTCTCCAATTTCTTGATGTAGGTACTTAGAGCTGTGTCCCAGAGGATCTAGTGATTTGTGTTTTCATTTTTGTTAAATATCATGAACATTTGCATTTCCCCTCTAATCTCTTCCATGACCCACTCGTAGTACAACAGTCTGTTGTTCAGCCTCCATGTGTTATAGAATTTTCTTTGGTGGCTTTTGGTGTTGAATTCTAATTTTATTCACTTGTGGTCCAAGAGAATGCAGGGTATCATTTCAATGTTTCTGAATTTGGACAAATTGGCTTTGTGATCTAAAATGTGGTCTATTTTGGAGAACATTCCATGCAATGCTGAGAATGTATATGCTGATGCTGCTGGGTGAAATATTCTGTAGATTTCTGTTAAGTCTAGTTGATCTATGCAGTTGTTTAGATCTGAGGTTTTCCTGTTGAGGTTTTGCCTGGTTGATCTATCCAATAAGAATAGTGATGTGTTAAAGTCCCCAACAATTAATGACTTTGGATCTACGTGAGATTTGAAGAAAAGTAGTCTTTCTTGGACAAATTTAGGTGCTCCATTATTTGGTAAATATTTTGTATTGTAATATCCTCCTGAAGGAGAGACCCCTTAATTAATATATAATGACCATTTTATCTCTTCTCAACTAATTTTAATTTGAAGTCTATTTTATCTCATATTAGATTTGCAATTCCTGCCTGTTTATAGGGGCCATTTGTTTGGTAGATTTTATTCCAGCCTTTTACTTTCAGAATACGTTTGTTTTGGGGGGCAAGGTGTGTCTCTTGAAGGCAGCAGATAAAAAGATCATGCTTTTTGATCCAACTAGACAATCTATGTTGCTTAATTGGAAAGTTACGTCCATTAATATTGAGAGTTAGGGTGGAGCGGTGTTTGGTAGTTCCTGTCATGTAATCCACCTTCTTGGGGACTGTGCCAACTGGGTTCTTCCTATTATTCTTGCATTATCTTTTTGGAGGCGAATTCTTGGCATTTTCTGTGTTCTTGTTTGTTTTCTATATGTAGGACACCTTTAAGTAATTTTTGTAGGGCTGGTTTGGTGGAGATATATTTTTTCACTTTTTCTTTGCTATGGAAGGTTTTTATTTTTTCCTTTGGTTATGAAGGAGAGTTCAGCTGGGTACAGTTTTCTTGGTTGATAGTTGTTCGTCTTTAGGGTGTAACATACATCATTCCAGGCTTTTTTTTTTGCTTTAATTGTCTCTGCTGAGAAATCTGAAGTTATTCTGGCTGGTTTCCCTTTATATGTGATTGATAGTTTGTCCTTGACCACTTTAAGGATCCTTTCCTTGTTCTAAATTGATCCTGTGTGGATTACAATGTGACGGTGGGATGTCCTGTTCTGGTCTGGTCTATTTGGAGTTCCAAAGGCTTCTTGTATCTAAATGGTCCTATCTTTTTGCATGTTTGGGAAGTTCTCTGCTAGGATCCTGTTAAATAAATTTCCTAGTCCATTAAGTCTGTCTCTACACCCTTCTCTACACTCGTTAGCCTTAAATTAGGCCTTCTGATGGTGTCTTCTAAATGATGAATAGATCTGCCATATTTCTTAGATTTGTCTTGAATACTTTGTTCTTTCTTTATAATATGGAGGCTGTCTTCCATCCCAGAGATTCGATCTTCTGCGTAGTCTAAACAACTGTCCAGACTTTCTACTTTTTATTTCCTTTCCTTCTAATTGGTCATATTTGATGGCTTCAAATTCTTTGTTGGAGTTTGTTTTAGATATTGTATGAACGTCTTTACCTATTTAATTGGTTTTCAGTGCTCATTCTCAAATCACTTCATGGAATGGGTATAGTTTCATTGGACTCCCTTTTCTTCCATTGGGCTTCATTCAGCATTCCCTTTGTAGCCTCTATGGATTCCTCCAGCTGTCTGTTTGTGGATTCCATGTATGCCACTATTAATCTTTTGTTTTTTCTCATCCCACTCATGTAAGTCCTAAATTAATCTTTGATTAGCCTCATCATACTCACAAATTTCCTATATTAGTCTCTGGTTAGCCTCATCACTCTCACATATTTCCCTATCATGCTCACACAGAGTCCTTTGGAGTCTTTCAATATTTTCATTAAGCATGTTTTCCAGTAGTGTTTGTAGAGAATTTTGGAAGTTTCACCCTTGATTATTTATTAACTGCTCTGTTGCCTGATTATCATGAGTGGGAGAAGAGATACCTGGACTTGCCATTTTTCTTGTGTTTCTCCAGCTTGTTCTGCCCATTTGAATGTGAAAGCAAAGCCAATAGAACACTATTTTAAGGCAGCATCAGCCAGAGCCCTGTATTTGTACAGGTTGTTTGACACAGTCAAAATGAGTCCAGAAAAGATCTAGTTCAACAGATACAATCTAGTTCAACAACAAACAACTAGAGATCAATGGACCAAGGAAATCAAAGAAGGAGTCAGCAGACCAGAAATTAATAGGTTTAGGGAGAATTGTGAGGAGAAAGTAAGATTAGAGGAATGTAGGGAGGGGAAAGGAGGGAGAGAATATAACCAAGACCTAAATGCAGAGAGCAGAAAAGGATAGAAGGAAAGGAGAAGAGAGATACAGAAAAAGGAAAAAGAAAGAAGAAAAAAATGAAGCACAATAAATTAAATAAGTATAAAGAAATAATATTACAATTAAAGGAGTTAAGGCTAAGTAATTGAGCAATCGATATCTGAATAAAGTATAAGGATAAAGTCTAATAACTGAAGATGATATATCTGAGATGAACAAAACAGCAATTAAGTAAAGCGAAAAAAAAGGACAAAAAGAGTAAAAAGAGAGTTAAAAAAACCTAAAATAAATATGATGAAAAACAGAAAACAAGTTTCTAATTTTTTTTTAAATTAGGTAGAAAAAAGTGTGTTTTGATTTTTTTTCGGGGGGAGGGGAGAATCTTGTGTCTTCCCTGTGTCCATCACCAGTCTCATTGCGGAGTCTCTGGTTTGCTTTTGGTGTTTGGTTTTCCTGTGGTTTGACTGTATCCTAAATCAGTTTGTTTGAGCAAGCAGAACAAGACTGCCTTACCAGGGACTTTATGACCCTCCTCCCAGGTTAGATCAGTGGGAAGGTGATCTGCTTTGAGTATCACAAAAGAGGGAGATGGCTGTTTCTTCTAGCTTGGAGTTGCTGTGATGGGCCTAGGTTGTGGGTAGAGTTGAGGCCTGTCAACAAACAGTAGCTCTTCCCTAATGGGCTAGCTCCTGAGACATACACAGAGAACAGGCTGTAGCCATTCTCAAGATTTATGTGTATTGAGTTTCCAACTGTTTTTCTTTTACCTTCCAAGTCTGCTGCCTGTGCTGCAGTGTGGTAGGGCAGCTCCATGGGTGCAGCTTCTTCTGCTTGGGAAGTGCAACTTTCCCCTGGGTGGAACTGAGCCTCGCAGGTCAGGTTCCTTTGACCTGTTGAGTGGCTCCTATTGTCTTCTTCCAAGGCCTGAGTTATGGGCTAGATGCTCTGGCCCAGTCTTTGTCAGTATCAAAGATGGAGTTCTTCACTGGTGGTGGGGAAGGGGCTACTTTCCAACTGCTTCTCCATGAGAAGGAGCTAGGATATCTTGGGGGTACTCATGCCTTGGTTTCTGGGCTGTCCAGGGTCTGCAGATATCTGTGGTCAGCAGGTAAAGATTGCTGCTCTTTGTCAGTTCTTGCTGGTGGTGAGTACAATCCTCTCATACACAGCCTCTGGTGCTTTTGTCCTGGGCTTTCTCTGTTGATATGGTGGTGGCAGCAGGTACCACCACCACAGACACCCAGCAAGTGCTAGAAACTGTCTCCTTAACTAAGCTGCCTGAATTTTTCCTCTCTGGCCAAACTGTACTATAATGGCACACTTGGTGTGACTCTCTAGCTTTGGAATTTTCACTGGAACACTAAAACTGGTTTCCTTGTGAGTGTTTGGTTAGCCCCCAGCTTCTCTGCCATCTTCTGTTGGTCTCTCTACATAGAATTCTAAAGTCATATTGTTGGTTTTCATAAGGCCAACCAAGTGTCAAGTTTATGGGATGTGTCAGGTTTTATTTGTCGAAGTTTACCATAATTTCATTTTTTTATTTTAAAAAGCAATGACACATGACACTTTTAAAAAATATTTAGTTACTCTTCAAAACATTTTGACTTAAAATCATATTAGATGTTAGGAGTCAGTAATATGTTTTACAATCAAGTCTTAAAAAATAACAACATAAACACTCATTATTTTCAGAGTCCAAAATCATCTTTCTTTTTCATGATACTAAAGCAATAAGAACATCTCACTTAAAACTAATCCAGTGTTTTATACAATAAGTAGACATGGAAATTTGTGCCTGATATTGCATTTCTTTTGAAATTGGGAATGGGCAGAGCTATTTTCCTCAGATACTATTGTGTAGGATAATACAGGAAATTTTGGCATTTGGGAACAAGATATTCTTTAATCTACCCACAAATACAAGCAATGGCCACATATGGTTGTACTTGGTGTGTGTGTGTGTGTGTGTGTGTGTGTGTGTGTGTGTGTGTGTGTGTGTGTGTGTGTGTGTGTGTATTCTGGTGCTTGAACTCAGGACTTGGGTGCTGGCCTGAGTTTTTCTGTTCAGGGCTAGAACTTTACCATTTGAGCCATAGCTCCACTTCTGGCTTTGTGTGTATGTGGTTAACTGGAGATAAGAATGTCATGAACATTCCTAACAGTAATCCTCAGATCTCAGGCCCTCAATTAGCTATGATTACAGGCATGAACCACCTATGCCTGGCATAGACTTTCAAGGCACTTTTCTAGTAGTAACTTTAAAAGTCACCTTATTTAATTCTAAGTATAGATAAACCCATTGGCTATGGTCCTGTGTTCGAAATGCCCTAAGAGAATGTGCCAGTTAGAAAAGTTCCATGGCAATATCTTTTGTAACTAAATTCAGGTTGCTTCTGATAGCAGACTTGGGTGCATTGCACTAATGACATATCAGGAATAGTTACAATGGCAAGTAAGGGAATAATAGATACTGAGCAGTTTTGCTTTAAAGCCTCTCACAAAATCTGCATTTTCTAGCTACATGAAAATCTAACAAGTTCCTTAAAATAATGACATTTTCTCACTGTTTTTTTCCCTAATGTCCCTAAAGTTAGAGACTAATGAAAGTTAAGACAAGCACATCCCCAGCAGAATCTGACAACTGCCAGCCTTGTAGATCTGAGAAAATAATCCAGTGAAGAAACAAAGCATCATATTGTCATATATTTGTCCCAGATCTTTCCAGATCTTTTCTCTATGTGCAAAACTCATTATCTCAGAATTCTTGTAGATGAAAAAAATCTTTTGAAATTTGTAATACTCAATTTTTAAAGTATTATATTTTTATTACCATGTAATACATAAAACCAATGCCTCATATCTAAATATTGATTAAGATAAAATGATCTAAAACAACCCATATGCACATTATAGCCTGTTTACTCTAGCATTATGCTAAGGTATATTAATAGAAATATAAAAGAATTTCAATAAGTTTGAGAGTTTAATATGCTAACCCACTTTTCTTTTTTTCTTTTTTAATGCCAGTACTGGGGATTAAATTCAGGCACTGTGTTTTTGCTTGACTTTTACTTTTTATTTTTATTTTATTTATTTATTTATTTTTGGTCGGTTGTGGGGCCTGAACTCTGGGCCTGGGCGCTGTCCCTTAGCTCTTCAGCTCAAGGCTAGTGCTCTACCACTTGAGCCACAGCACCACTTCTGGCTTTTTTCTTTTTGCTTATGTGGTGCTGAGGAATTGATCCCAGGGCCTCAGGTATGCAAGGCAAGTGCTCTACCACTGAGCCAACTTCCCAGCTCCTTGACTTTTTATTCAAGGCTTGTGCTCTACCATTTGAGCTACAGACCTGCTTCCAGCCTTTTACTAGCTAATTGGAGATAAGAGTCTCACAATCTGCTGATCTCCACCTACTGAATAGTTAGCATTATAGGTGAACCATCACTATCTTTCTTTAAGCTTACCTGCTCTTAAGTCAGTAGTCTTCATCCTAAGAAATGCTCAGGGTTAAACATGCTAGAATCTCTTCCTCAGGGTTTGAAAGCATGTATGTTCTAGAGTTTCTCTGGGGCATCACAATATTCCTTGTCTCTACAAACTGGAAAACAGGTTTCCTTCAACAATTTAGGACTGGGACATGATGCTAGATGGCAAATTGCCACCATTCACATGACTAAGCCACTCTGAAAGTCAATACTCAAATATAATTCCATTTTTTTCACAATAAAATAATTTTGTCACTTACAGTACATAACTGAACACACTTTCCCAGTATAGTAAAAATATCCCATAATAGGGGTTAGTGTTTGCATGTGGTTTCCATCCATTCATCCCTTCTGCATATTTGCAGTACAAAGGTTGAGACTCAAAGCACTACCCTACAGCTGTGACCTATGACATTACACAATATGTTATGCACAGAGAAATGCGTGCATTTCTAGAAGTCTGGGGAATCAACACTGTTCAGAAAATAAACTAAATTACTAATACTGGGCATATTAATGTTGTTGTTATTATTATTATATTTGAACAATGGATACCATGATAACACATTTTCTAGAAGCTGTGTTGTTTAACAAGTGCTGTGGGCACCATTTGTAATGATCCTAACTACCCTACCTGGAGAATAATGATATCACCTCAGTTTCTTTTCTACCTGTTTGCTTGTGTGACCTTGGGCAAGTGGCATTCCTTTATCTGTTAGTGAAAATGTAAAAAGATCACATTGGTGTCATAAATATTATTATCAGAATTCTTGTAATCACAAACAAGGACCTTGATCTTAAAAATATGCTTAGCATCTCCCTGTAAAAAGGAGATTTTCTTAGGCAAGCTTAGGAAGGTAAAATGGGAGGATGATGGGACACAGGGAGCATGTACCTCAAAGATACAGTTAATACAGCCCTCCTTGGTCCAGAGCTTGCCTTCCTTTCTCTGCATTCCTTTGTCATCTGTGTCCGGCCTGCCTCAGGGACACCCTCAACTTGTTTATCTGATGGAAGAGAAGGAATATGGGAATTGAAGTAGGCAGCTACAAAGAAATGCTATATTCTGTAAGCACACTCCTAGAAGGCAAAAGAATCTTCAAAGCCCATATCATTTCTCTTAACATTTGTGCCCAAATTTAGTGAATGTGAATCATCCAGGCTAAACTAGTAAATAGTTTCAGTTGGTGGAAAAACATTGAATGAGAAGCAAGCAGCTGATCTGGTAGTTTCTAAAACAAATGCAATTAAAAGCAAACGGGATAAATCAGCATTAATACTCAAGGTTCATATGTGATAAAGGAAGTGGAAAATGTGCAATGAGTCTAGGGAAAGGGAGTAGATGGGATGGGAGAGAATGCTAAGAAGGGGTAATGCTGATCAAGAAGCATTGAACATTTAGATGGACATGTTAAATTGTAACTCCCTATATAATCTTTTCAAGTTCCAAATTAAAAAGCACACATAAAGTCACATATTTGGAAAAAAATCTTCTCAGCAGGAACATTAATTCAACTAAAGAATATTTTCTTTCTTCTTGTCATTTAAATTTTAGAAGCATCTTTTTATTGTCAAAGTGATGTACAGAGGGGTTACAGTTACATAAATAAACTTGTTATCCCTTCCCTCATTTTTCTCCTACTTTCCCTCCCTCCAAACCCCACCCCCAACTGTACAAATCATTTCCAATAGATTGTCTTGCATATATCGCTGTTACATTGGTTTCCACCTTGTCCTTTGTCTCACCATTCTATTCCCTTCCCTAATTCAAATAAACATATATACAATACCAGGGTACTAAAATAAAATACAGTGACAACAGGGGATATAGCTTAGGGGAAAGTACATACAAAAGGAACAAAAAAATCACATTGCACATTAAAAACAACAACAAATACTAAGTTTCGATTAAGGAAACAAGAAAACCAAAACTTTAAGGAACTTACAATCTATAAGACCAATAAACCAATTAATTAATTGGTTTCTAGTTATAAGAGGAGCAGAGAGGAAACCATACTCCAGTTTATCTCAGAGACTTAGTGAATGCCTTGTATTACTAATTAAACTGTGTACCCCAAAACTCACAGATCAGAGACTTGATCCTCAACATGGTAATTTAGAGATAGGGTTTATAATGATCTAAGTAATGCTATATGAGGCTGATAGGTGAAATATTTATCCTGTCTCCCCAGAATTCTTACAAAATAAACAGAAATACCAGGAATAAGCACAGAGAGACCCTGTTGGGACACAGTAATGGGTAAACACTGGGAAGCAGAAGGAAAGCTTTCAGAGCAAACTATTGCATGTTCTTCTACCTCAGGTCTCCAGCCTCCAGAACTATAAGAAAACAAATAATGTCTTTTTAAACTCTTCAGCCTGTAGTATTTTGTTGCAGTGCCTGAAAAGATTGGTAGAGCTCCCAAGAGAAAATTTGTTTTAACTGTGAAAGATGACTAAGACCTTCAGGGAACCAATGGAGAATAAAAAATTCAGTTAAGCAAAAACAATTATGCTTCCAAGTACAAGACCATGAACATGTTAATATTTCAAGGATCAAAATGGACTGTGGGGTATGGGCACAGGACAATGCTAATGAGAGGTAAGGCTGGGTGAATGTGCAGCAGGGACAACTAAACCTTTGAAATTACACATGTCGAGTAGAGTCTTTATGCAAAGGACTGATATCATGATGTTCTCTACAGTGGCAATATGAAGGATCAACAGGTAAGATCTGGAATAAAGGAAGAGGCAGAGAAACCAAGATGGGCTCAAGTGATGAATGAAGTGAGAACCAAAGACCTAATTACACATAGGTATTAGTTGAATATGGGTGGAAAGAAAGTGAAGAAAGATACAATTTTCTTTATTTCCTTAATAAAATTTACTTTTTTCTGAACTTCAAAAGGTTGTACAAGGTGGTTGTAATTTAACATATCCCTCTAAGTGTCCAGTGCTTCTTGATCAGAGACACCTTCCACCATTCTCCTTTAGCCCATCTGTCCCCTCTTCTACAAACTTGTTTCACATGTCCTACTTCCTGTATTATGTATGCACATTGAAGATACTTATTGTACTTGTCTGTCTCCTGTTCTTTTTTCCATTCATCTCTCCCTCCCACTATCCCTCCTTTACAATCTTATTTCAGCAATGGTATTCATTTTGTTTAAATTATCTGTTAATTGCTCTAAAGGTTTACTAAATGGAGATTCATTCCTGCAGATCCTGTTTTTATCAGAATCATAAATGATGACAACTAGGAAGCATTACTTCAGAGCATACATTTCAAAGAGCAATAATATGGAGACATTGAAGAGATTTACCTTAAAGAGATTTTAGGAATGATGGAAATAAGGCAATTTTTACAAAGAAAGGAACTAACTCCAAGAGCACTGAAGAACTCTATAAGCATTGTAGCTTTGTCATCATGGTTCTCCAAAATGTAAAATCCTAACCTTCAGGACCTCAGACTGTTGGATAAATTGGGGAGGGATAATTCAATATTAATGTTTTTTTTAAAAAAAGAGGAAGGTTATAATATTAGTACATATATAGGGAAGCCCACATCTATATGCCAAGGACAGAGTCCTTGAAGGAGCAATTTGGTCAATTTGGCCAATACCTGGATCTCAGAATTTTAGTTGCACAACTGTGAGAATATAAATATTTGTTATTTAAGATAGCCAGTCTGGTTTTTTTGGGAGGTGGTGGTGGTGCAGGTACTGGGCATCATGAACTCAGAATCTGGGCACTAACCATGAACTTCAGTGCTCAAGACTAATGTTGTACCAGTGGAGCCACAGCTGCACTTCCAGACATTTTTTTGGCAGTTAATTGGAGATAAGAGTTTCAGGGACTTTCCTGCTCAAGCCGGCCTCAGACCTCCATCCTCAGACCTCAGCATCCTGAATAGCTAAGATTACAGGCATGAGCTACCAGCACATGGCTCCCAGTCCGTAATCTTTGTTATGTTACCTTAACAAGCTAATACAAGCTCCATTAATCACTGATGTCCTACTTTCATAAGATCATTCAGTGTATCACACTGTAACTATGAATCAGTGTCTGCTGTCTTTGAATGAATGCTCCTCCCAAATTCTTGTTTCATTGTTTGGTTGGAAATCACAGCATAATTATAGGTACTAATCAAATAATAACAAAATTATTGTGACCAAGGAAAGCATTTGAGATCACAGTTGGAGATCAGAAAAATGATAATACATTTAAAAGCAGTTACATATGAGAGACAGAGAATTGCCAAGAGGAAAGTAAAACGCCAAATAACCCAAGGTGTCTAGCCTTAAAGACTCTAGTTTTTCAAAAGAGGGTGAATTTATAAAAGAAAAATATGATACAATCTCAGATTCTGTGTGTCACAATAGTATGTAAGGAAAACATTATTTTTTAGAAAAAAATGGGGTGGGAAAGGAGTTATTGAGGAAAACAGGCAGGATGTGAGTTATACGTCAACCAGAGCTTCTATTTGGTGTTAGAATGGCTTGTGGAGCAAGAGGAAGGGAAAGAATATTTCATCAACAGGAGAGCATGTGAATGAAGTAGGGGAGATAGCTAAGAGGAGCATACTTCATTTTGGATCCCACATATGACCTGTGAAAGGAGTTATTTGGAAATGATCTGCTAAATCTTGCTGCAACCAAATGTAAATAGAATGCTTCCAAGGATCAAAACATTTTACCACCGAGACTTTTTGACTCCTCAGTGAGGTAAGAGTTTATGTTTATTCAAGGCCTTTTCTGATAGCATCCTAACACATCTTTTGATCCAGTCTCCAAATAACCCTTCTGTTTTTCACTTGTTTCCAGTGTGTTTGAAATGCTTTTTGAAGCACCCTTTGCCTGCAACATCTCTGCCACTTTGGTGCTGGATCTACAGGTGTTTCTCAGCTTCCTGGACCACATCATAGTACTGTACATTTCTCTATGCAAATAAAAAAAAGTAAATTAAGAAGAGTGAGGGAAGGAGTGAGTAGGAGTGGGCTGGTAAGAATGTTCAAGGAATGATAATGATCAAGATACCAAATTGTATTCATAAACTTCTTTCTTAAATGACAACTTCAGTGTACAGCTACTTAAAGATAATTTAAAAAATAAAAAGATGAAGTTGAAAAATACAACAAAAACCTCTCAAGAATGGGATGTGCGTCAGGGATTGAGCATGTGCTTAGCATATGTAAGGCTCTATATTCAACCTCTATGAGTTAGTCTATTCTGTTTTTATGACAATCTTTTAAAGTTAAGAGTAAAAACAAAGTTTCTTTTTCTTTTTTTTTAAGATTAATACCATGATCTAGACCACATCCCACTTTCTGGATCACACAGCAAGCAACTGTGGCCACTTTTGTATCACTTGTTCATCTCCAAGAAATCACCAGAGGCATTCTTTAAAGGCAAACACGAATATCACCCCTGTTCCTTAAGTCTCCTACTGTTTTCTCATTCAGCTTGAGTAAGCAGCAACATCTGTGTGAGAACAATACAGAATCCTTAATGTCAGCCAACGAGAACATCTTCCATATGAGACTAGAAGAAAATCCTTGGTGTGAATCAAGGAGACTATCCTCAATGTAAGCCCAGGGGACCAGCCTCAGTGAGATCCCAGGAGCCTCTCCTCAGTGTGAGCCCAGGGGAGCTTGTTTAGTGAGATCCCAGAACAACTTCAAGAGGAGCTCAGCATTGTATAATCAATGTCAACCCAAGAAAGCATCCTTGGAGAGAACCCAGCCCCTTTTACAACACAGTTTCTCACAATTTCAGATGTTTTATGTTTTGTTTTGTTTTACTTCATATACTTTGATTAGATGACCTGCACCCACACTGTCCTTCTTTCTGTTGCTTTCATATGCCACAAGCTTTGTAATATTAACTATTTTACTTTCTATAGTCATATTGATGAACACTGACTGCCTCTAAATTTAAAACAAAAAGCCTAGAGATACCTTTGATTCAGTTTCTTCATTTTTCAGTATGTATTTATTCATTAAAGGAAAAGGGCTGGATTTTCTCTTTTTTTAATGTTTCTCTTCTCCTCGAGCTGCTTACTGATATTTTCCCCTTTGAGCTAAAAAATGAACCTAGATTATACTATGGGATTTAAAGTATTGATATTCATACCTCTCTCCATCTGTTTGTACACAGATAGGCCCTTGGTTGAACTGGTTCAATTAATATGGGATGCTTTGTTGTTGTTGTTGCTGCTGCTGCTGCTTTTTTCATTACAGTATACACACAACACACATTCAGTGGAGAATTCAAAGATTGAATTTTGATGGAACAGAGATGGTACAGTCCTCTTTCAATGCTGGCAGTAACAGGGAGCCAAAGCTCTTAGTGATCTTCACCATGACAAGGGCTGGCAACAATTACTCTAAAGTGAAGCAAGGTGCTAAAGCACAATGTTTAGTAGGCTAGGTGTGTTCTGACCTATTTTCAATTTCTGATGAGATTATTGAGATAAGTCAAGGAACTTCTGTATTTGTCTTTATTAATCATATTGTTCTACAGCACAGTATGATCACTATAGTTTGACAATATTTGTATATATTTTATAAAGTACAAGAAGAGATATTAATACTAATGGATGTTGATGGTTTTTACCTATAATCCAACTCAGAAAGATGAAATTTGAAGATTTTGGTTCAAAGTCTGCCCAAGCAGAAAAGTCTTTAAGATTTTTATTTCCAATTAATCAGCAAAATCCCAGAATGGAGGTGTGGATAGAATGCCAGCCTTAAGTCAAAAAACCAAGTAAGAACACAAAGCCCTGAGTTCATGTCCCAGTAGTAGCACACAATAAAAGAACCAAAAGAGAGTGAGAAATGTGCTGGTTGTACAAAGAGTATGATAAATGTTTAAGGAGATTAAAGTGCTAATTGCCCTGATCTGACCATTGCAAATTATCTATATAAATCAAGTTTATTATCAGACTTTACCTCATAAGTATGTACAATTATTAAGTACCAATTTCAAATAAATTTTAAAAATAATTAGCAATCAGAAAAGCTTTATGATCAGAAAAATATAGGTGAAAGGAAAAATTATCATCACAACTATGTGGGCCAAATTGGGCTGAAATGTTACTTATGAATGCTACCTGTTTGCAAATGCATAAAATAAATGCATTGAAAAATATCAGTTTGCTCCACAATGAATGGATTCTGGAATAAGACTGTTAGTACACTGAGTAATAACCACACATCACTACATGGGACCAGACATGCTCAGATATAAAGAGGCAGGAACACACTCAGAGGGATAGAGTTGGTTAAGTATTTCTGATGTGAAACCTTATTTGATCTTCACCACAGAGGAGGACATTGCTCTGAATGATGACTTGAGTTGCCTAGACAATGAATGAGGGTCTCAGCACACCCCCTATCCTATCAATGCTTTGTTTCCAAGGCTTTAATTACATGAAGAGAACAGTATGCCTCGTATTGCTATCAATCTAACAAGCAGTAAGTTGACACCATTCTTCAAAAAGAAATCAGATTTCTGAATTTTTTTGTACTGGTACTGGGATTGAACTCAGATTCTACTAAGCACCATCTTTTAGCCTTTTTGCCGAGGTTAGTACCCTATCACTTGAGCTACAACTCGACTTTCAGATTTTTGTGTTTTTGTGTGGGTGGTTAGAGTTGTGTTTCGTGGTCTTTCCTGACTTAGCTGGCTTTGAGCCATGATCTTCAGATCTCAGTCTCATAAGTAGCTAGGATAACAGGTATGAGCTCCAAGCATTCATCTTGAATAGGATTTTTAAGTTTAGAGTGTGGGTATGGTACTTAGGGAAGAGCACAGACTGCCTTTGGAGAGCTGTAAATCTCCACTGCAAAATTGCTGAAATATTGGGTTTTTTTTGCCACAAGCATCACATATCCAGCATCTTCATCAATGTTCAAGTTATCTTGCTGCCTGGTTATGCAACAAACACATAAATTTCTGAGAATAAATGTTGTATAAGGATTAAAAAAAACAAGAAATAGCTAGGTACTGCTGGCTCATACCTGTAATCCTAGCTACACAGGAATCTGAAACTTGAGGGTCAGGAGTCAAAGCCAGCATAAGGAGAAATAATTTTTAAATATTTAACCAGTAAAAGGACAGAAGAAGAGGTATGGATTTAGTGGTAGAATACCAGCTCTAAATGAAAAAAGCTAAGCAAGGGAATAAGACCCTGAGTTCAAACTCCCATACCAGCACGTACAAGCGCGCGTGCATGCTTGCACGCACACACACACACACACACACACACACACACACACACACACACACACACACACACACACTAAAAGACAAAAAATATTTTGTATTTCTTGAGCATTGGGAAAATAGAGTATTATTATTGATCCTCTTTGTGACCATGAAAGGGAAAAGATATAAATGGAATTAGGAATTTGAATTAAATGGCACATAAGGTGATAAGCTACTATCATAACTGCTTCATGTAATTTACCTAAAATGAGAAACAAGGTTTCTAATAAAATTAAGGGAATGTCATGTCAAATTGCATATATAACTGACATATTATTTGGATCTAAAAGAATGTCAGTGGCTAATAAATTGTTCATTCCACTTCACACAGTGAAAGAGCTATGGCAAATTAAATGTTACGTATCAGGCAGTACTAAGGTGGGAACTGTAGCTTGCTCTATTATAAAATCATGGTGAGAACTAAATTAAGAATAAGGATAATATTTCTGACCAAATTGAATCTTAAACTCAATGCAAAATAGCTCAGTATTGTTGACAGCAGAAAGAAAAATGTTAAGATCTTGAATTGAATTTGTGTTATGTTCCTTAAAGCCAAAGTGGAGTTCTCAAAAACCTGAAGAAAATGACTAGCTTCAGAAGACTAAATGCAAATTCTGCATAGTGATTGTGTTGTTAAAATGTAGAATGTATTGTTAAAAATATAGTTTTTATAACTTTTAAGTCAAATAGATACTTTATCAAAGTTGATATTTTCTGTATATGCATGTGCATACATATATAGATATATGTACAAAATCTTAAGTTTTCCAAAGTTGTAGAAATCCTATCCTCGAGAATCCATGGTGATTTAGTTAAATACATTTTCTATTATTTAGAAAGTGGCTTGCCAGAAACCATATACCCTATTTGTTTGTAAAACAATCTCTTTAATCAAAGACATGATATAGAGCTTGCACCAGTGAGTGTACAAAAGGAAAACATGGGAAAAGAACAAAAGGTAGTAAGCACAACCATTAGTCACTAGGTGGATCCCTAGTCCCTAATACATTTTGAAACACAGGCATTAAATCTGAGTTTGCTACAAAAGTTTGTTTTGTTGAGATCAACTTAAGTGTATGGTGTTCAAATGCTAGAAGACACAACATAAAACTACATAATATCAATAGAGATAGTCATATTTCTTTGCATTATGTTTCTCCCATAATCACTCAGCAACTAATAAGAGAAATTTAATTATAGGTGAAAATGTAACCAAGATTCAAAATGTCACGGAAGAGTACAGGTGACTAACGCCTCTACTCTTAGCTACTCAGGATGCTGAGATCTGATGATTGCAGTTCAAAGCAAACAAATCCAAGAGCCTCTTACCTCCAATTAACCTGCAAAAAATTCAGAAGTGGAAGTGTGAATCTATTGGTAAAGAACCAGCCTTGAACAAAAGACCCAAGCAAGAGGCCGAGATCCTGAGTTCAAGCTTAATACTGGCACAAAACAAATGTGCCAACTGTGTGGGCCTGGCATATAGTTGATATTGTCAAGACCATATATAGTATGGTACTCATAATTTGAGAAAGATGGTGACATTTGTACTGTGTATCAGGTATTAGATGAAGATAAATGGATGCAGGTAGAGTGTGGCTACCATCAGACTTCTCACAATCTCAGAAGAAAATCGGTTGATGAACAAGGAATAAATATATTTGTGATAGGAAGAGAAATAAGCAGAACACTATATTTCTACCCCAAAATGCTGCACTTTTACACTTTATTAAATATAATTAATATTATGAACTGTGAACATTTAATTTATACATCCGGATAAGTTTGCACACATGATATGACCAGTGAGTCACTAAATATATCCCTTTCCTCCAGAAATTTACCTGTGTCATTTGGTACATGAGCACTATAATATTAGTTTCTCATTTTTGAGAAGAACTTAACATGAGATGTAGTCTCTAATATCCACTGAGTAATGAATGGACCAGTACTCTCCATGTAAAATATTTTAGGAGAGTAGAGATTTTACCCAAATCAAATATAATCAATGAAATGATAAATAGTGGCAAAATTTTACATCCTACATTCTTCCCAAACATGGTATTTTAGCTCATTAGATAAATATACCCACATTTTTTTTAATGTCACTTATACACTAAACAGAAAATGAGGAGGCAGAATAATCATTCATATGCGCAGGAATGAACTTTTAGTATAACAATCACCTATTTTTTAGCTTATTAGGATGTTACATAATAAAGTAGCATATTACTCTAGACAAAATATTAAGGTCAGATATACAGAAGAAAATAAATCATAAGAAATTTGATGGTGGTGGTTACAACCCAGGCCAGGCAAATGGGGTGAGCTTCCCAAGGTGGTTCTCCTTCTGGATCCAGGAACACCTCCTTTTAGGAATGGAATAATAAGTAAATGTGAATTGCTAAAACAAGGACGAAAACAAGAAACTATCAAGGCTACCTGAGGAAGATGGTGGAGGTGAAGCTGGTGGCTAATCAAGCTCTTGAATCAAAAGCAGCTCTAGTGTTCCAGTGAAAAGTCCTAGGCTAGAAAGTCACACCAAATGTGCAAACAAAGTACAGAGAGTTTGGCCAGAGAAGAAAAAACAAATTAAGGAAGTAAAGAAGTCCATACATTATCTAAAACAAACTCCAACAAAGAATCTGAAGCCATCAAATATGAGCAATTAGAAGGAAAGAAAATAAAAAAAAGTAGAAAGTCTTGACAGTAGGTTAGACCATGCAGAAGATCAAATCTCTGGGATTGAAAATAGCCTAGATATTACAGAGAAAGAACAGACAAGTATTCAAAACAAATCCAAGAAATATGGTAGATCTATTCAACTTTTAGAAGACACCATCAGAAGACCTATTTTAAGGCTACTGGGTGTAGAGGAGGGCATAGAGACACACTTAATGGTCTAGGAAATTTATTTAACACGATCCTAGCAGAGAACTTCCCAAACATGCAAAAAGATAGGCCCATTCAGATACAAAAAGCCTTTAGAACCCCAAATAGACCAGACCAGAACAGGACATCCCACCATCACATTGTAATCCGTACAGGATTAGTTCAGACCAAGGAAAGGATCCTTAAAGCTGTCAAGGAGAAAAGATTAATCACCTATAAAGGAAAACCAATCCGAATAACTTCACATTTCTCAGCAGAGACAATTAAAGCAAGAAGAACCTGGAATATTGTATGCCACCCTAAAGACAAGCAACTACCAACTAAGAATACTGTATTAAACTTACCTTCATAATGGAAGGTCAAATAAAAACCTTCCATAGCAAAGAAAAAGTAAAACAATATACCACCATCAAACCAGCCCTACAAAAGTTACCAGAAGGGCTGGGAAGGTGGCTCAGTGGTAGAGTGTTTGCCTTGTATATGAAGCCCTGGGTTCGATTCCTCAGCACCAAATAAGCAGAAAAACCAGAAATGGTGCTGTGGGTCAAGTGTTACAGTGCTAGCCTTGAGCTGAAGAGCTGAGGGACAGTGCCCAGGCCCAGAGTTCGGGTGCCATGACCAATTTAAAAAAACAAAAACAAAGTTACCTAAAGATGTCCTACACACAGAAAACCAACAAGAACACAATAAAGGCCAAGAAACTACACCTGAAAAGAGAATGCAAGAATTATAGAAAGAACCCAGTTGTCACAGTCCCCAAGGTGGATACATAGAAGAGACTACTAAACACCTCTCCTTCCTAACTCTTAATACTAATGGACTTAACTCTCCAATTAAGCAACATAGACTGTTTAGTTGGATGAAAAAGCAAGATCATTCTATCTGCTGCCTTCAAGAGTCACACCTTGCCCATAAAAACACACATATTCCGAAAGTGAAAGGCTGGAATAAAATATACCAAGCAAATGTCCCCCATAAATAGACAGAAGTTGCAATCCTAATATCAGATAAAATAGACTTCAAATTAAAATTAGTGAGAAGAGAAAGAAGGTTGCTACATACTACGTATCTTCAGAGAGATATTACAATTCTAAATATCTATTCACCAAAAACAGCACCCAAATTCATCCAAGAAACACTACTTTCCCTCAAATCTCACATAGATCCAAAGTCATTAATTGTTGGGGACTTTAACACATCACTATCCTCACTAGATATATCAACTCGACAAAAACTCAACAGAGAAACCGCAGATCTAAACAACTGCATAGATCAACTAGATTTAACAGACATCTACTGAATATTTCACCTAGCAGCATCAGAATACACATTTTGCTCAACAGCACACAGAACATTTTCCAAAATAGACCACATTTTAGGTCACAAAGCAAACATGTCCAAATTCAGAAACATGGAAGTTATACCTTGCATTCTCTCAATCCACAAGGGAATAAAATTAGAACTCAACACCAAAAGCCAGCAAAGAACGCCCTGTAACACATGGAAACTGAACAACATACTGTTGAATCACCAGTGGGTCATGGAAGATATTAGAAAGGAAATTCAAATGTTCATGATAGTGAACAAAAATGAACACACAAATTACCAGCTCCTCTGCGACACAGCATAGGCAGTACTCAGAGGCAAGTTCATAGCTCTGAGTTCCTATATCAATAAATTGGAGAGATCTGAAATCAACAATTTAATGAAACACCTGAAGCTCTTTAAAAAGAGAAACAAGAAAACCCCAATCTGTAGAAGAAACAAATAAATTAAATCAGAATTGAATGAATTAGAATCCAAAAAAACATCCATAGGAAGAATAAAAAAAGCAAAGAGTTTGTTTTTCAAAAAAATTAACAAAATTGACAGGCCCATAGGAAAACATTAGAAAAAAAGAAAACACACTCAAATAAACAAACTCAGAGATGAGAATGGAAACATCACCACAGAAACAACCAAGATTCAGAACATTATAAGGGACTACTGAAGCTTTTATGCTAATAAATTTGAGAATATGGAAGAAATGGACGATTTTCTAGCAAATATTGACATGCCCAAAATAAACCAAGATGAGTTAAATCAACTTAACAGACCCATATCAAGAATCAAAACAGAAACAACAATAAGAGACCTCCCACCCAAGAAAAGCCCAGGACCAGATGGATATAGCTGGAATTTACAAGGTCTTCAAGGCAGAATTCACACCAATACTCCTCCAACTCTTCAATGAAATTGGAAGTGAAAATTCACTACCAAACTCTTTCTATGAAGCCATTATAACCCTCATCCCAAAACCAGGAAGGGACTCATCAAAGAAAGAGAATATCGATGCAAAAGTTCTCAACAAAATTTTGGCCAATCAATTTCAACAACTCAACAAAACAATAATAAAGAGTTCTGGGAAGATGGAGGAGGAGAAGCTGGAATCTGAACAAGCTCTCGCATAGAAAGCAATTTTAGAGTTCTAGTGAACAGTCCTAAGCCAGAGAATCACACCAAGTGTGCCATCACAGGACAGAGAGTTAGACAAGAGAGGGGAAGCCAAGGAAGCACAGCAGCTGCCGCTACGGCGGCAGGGTCGCGGCGGCGACCGCCGCTGCGGGGTCATACCTGAGACACAGAGAGTCCGGGACGAAGGAGCCAGACGCAGCAGACGAGCGGATTCTACTCAACACCAACAAGAACCAACAAGGAGCGGAAATCTTCATCCTGCTGTTTGCAGACCAGAGACGACCCAGGATCCAAGAAAGCCCGACATCCTCACTCCTTCTCAGGAAGCAGAGGAGGGAAGGCTACCCCTCCCCCCCCAGCACCGGTGATCTCCATCTTGGATACCGACAAAGCTCGGAGGAGCTGCTAGCTCCAGCTCAGGCCTTGGAATAAAACGAGTCATTCAGCAGGTCACAAGAACTTAACGGGAAAGTGACCTGCCAGACTCAGCACCATCCAGGGAAAAGTCACCCAGCTCAGGCGCCAGCCATTGGAGTGCCTTGCCTCACTGGGTAACCAGAGCCAGAGGCTGCCCCTCCCTCCAGCAGCCACCACAATCAATTGAAAAACAGAAACCCTGGGAATGGCTCCAGGCTGGGCGCTGTGAGCTTTATCACAAAATAGCCCCAGGAAAAAGCTACTGTTTGTTGAAAGGCCTCAACTCTACCCAGAACCTAGCCCCATCACCACATCCCCCTCTTTTGTGACTCTCAAAGCAGATCACCCTCCCAGAAAACTAACCTGGGAGGGGGATCTCAAAATCTTGGGTAAAGCAGAGCATTTTTCTGCCTCTTCCAACCAACCGACTTAAGAAACCAATCAAGCCACAGGACCTCAAGCTGACCAGAGACTCCAACAAGAGACTGGTTAGAGACAAAAGGGAGATACAGGATTCTTCCCACTCCTCCCCCCCCCCAAAAAAAAAATCAAAAGACTTTTTTTTTCTTTTTTCTTTTTTTTTCTTCTTCTTCTTTTCTTTTATTGCTTGTTTTTTGTATTTGCTACCTTATATATATATTTTTTCCCTTCTAAAACTTTTATTAATCTTTAATTTTTGCCTCTTCTGAAAAAATAATTGTTTTCCAGTAACTTTTTTTTTCTCATCTTATAATTTTTATTTTAGGAATATGTGAATGAGCGTTTTCCTTTCTTTTCTTGTCTTCTTTCTCTTTTTCTTTCTTTCTTAATTATCTTTTTGTTTTTTGTCTAGCTCTACTGAACTTCTGATCTTTTCTTCTCCCTTTCCCATCCTTAAAGTTTTTCACATCTCCTCTATGTCCCTCCCATTCTCGGAACATATTCACATTCCTCTCTAAATAGACGTTCTTTTAACTTCTATAATAACATTAATTTTTACGTTTCTATTTTTTTTCTGGTCTCTCTCTCTCTCTACTTGCATCCTACCCAACCCATTTCCTGCATTGTGTTTAGGACATAGTTAACTCTCCCTGTGCCTCCCCACACCAATCTATTCCTATTTTTTACCCACATCTCTCCCTAATCCTAATAATTTCTGGTTTTCCAAATTCTTTTCTGCGGTTCGAAGGCCTTTAACATATAGTTGTTTGATGTTGAATAGATGTATCTGTTGAACTAGATTGCATCTGTAGACTATTGACTGTACAAACGCAAACTTTGGTTGATGGTTGCCTTAAGATAGTGTTCTAGCATAAAACTGGTGCAATCTTCATCTCAAATGGGCCGAGTGAGCCGGAAAAACACAAGAAAAATGGCAAATTCGGGTTTCTCAATTCCCAATCTTGATAATCAGGGATTAGAACAGATAAAGAATAATCCAGAGGAGAGTTCCCAAATAGCTCTACAAACACTAATAGCAAACATGATAAATGAGAAGTTTGACAATGTACAAAGGACTCTGTATGAGCGTGATAGGGAGAGAGAGGAGGCATCCCAAAAGTTTATACAGGAATATCATAAGCATGAGGAAGCTACTCAAAAACTGATACAGGATTTGCGTGAACAACTTGAGAATACTCAAAGAGAAAGGGAGGAATGGCATGAGCAGGCAGAGAACACTCAAAGAGAACTGCAGGAATCCCACGAACGGGAAGAAAGAGAACTGCAGGAATCCCACAGACGGGAAGAAGCTAATCAAAGAGTAATTCAGGAATTGAGAGACCAGGTAGAGAATACACAAAGATCACTAAAGGCATTCATGGAATCCATTAACAAAGAGCTGAAGGAAGTCAGGCAGACCACAAAGGGAATGCTGAATGGAACCCAACAGAAGGAATGGGAGTCTAAAGAAACCATAACCAATCAACTAAGTGATTTGAGAACAAACACTGAACACCAAATTAAGGAAGTAAAGAAATTCATACAAGACCTAAAACAGAGCTTCAACAAAGAACTTGAAGCCATCAAAGCTGACCAATTAGAAGGAAAAGAGATAAAAAACAAAGTAGAGAGTCTTGACAGCAGGTTAGACCATGCAGAAGATCGAATCTCAGGGATTGAAGACAGCCTAGATATTATAGAGAAAGAACATACAACCATCCAAGACAAGTCCAAGAAATATGATAAGTCTATCCAACACCTGGAAGACACCATCAGAAGGCCCAATCTAAGGATAATGGGTGTAGAGGAGCACCTAGAAACAGAAGTTAATGGTCTAGGAAATTTGTTTAACAGGATCCTAGCAGAGAACTTCCCAAACATACACAAAGATAGGCCTATTCAGATACAAGAAGCTTTTAGAACCCCAAATAGACCAGACCAGAATAGGACATCCCACTGTCACATTATAATCCACACAGGATCAACCCAGACCAAGGAAAAGATCCTTAAAGCTGTCAGGGAGAAAAGGGTAATCACCTACAAAGGGAAACCAATTAGAAATACCTCAGATTTGTCAGCAGAGACAATCAAAGCAAGAAGAGCCTGGAATGACCTATGCCATGCCCTAAAAACAAATAATTATCAACCAAGCTAAACTCTCCTTCATAACTGAAGGCCAAATAAAAACCTTCCATAGCAAAGAAAAATTGAAACAATACATCTCCACCAAACCAGCCCTACAAAAGATTCTTAAAGATGTCCTACACAGAGAAAACCAACAAGACCGCAACAAAGGCCAAGAAACTGCACCCAAACTGAGAATCCAAGAACCTTAGGAAGAACCCAGTTTTCGCAGCCCCCAAGAAGGTGGATAACATGGCAGGAACTCCCAAATACCTCTCAGTACTATCTCTTAACGTTAACGGACTGAACTCTCCAATTAAGCGACATAGACTGTCTAGTTGTATTAAAAAACAAGACCCTTCTATCTGCTGCCTGCAGGAGTCACATCTTGCCCGTAAAAACAAACACATCTTCAATGTTAAAGGCTGGAAAAAAATCTACCAAGCAAACGGCCCCCATAAACAGGCGGGAGTTGCAATCCTAATATCAGATAAAATAGACTTCAAACTAAAATTTGTGAGAAGAGATAAAGAAGGTCGCTACATACTAATTAAAGGATCTCTCCTTCAGGAGGATATTACAATTCTAAATATCTATTCACCAAACAATGGAGCACCCAAATTTATCAAAGAAACACTACTTTCCCTCAAATCCCATATAGATCCAAAGACATTAATTGTTGGGGATTTTAACACACCACTCTCCCCACTAGATAGATCAACTCGGCAAAAACTCAACAGAGAAACCGCAGATCTAAACAGCTGCATAGATCAACTAGTCTTAACAGACATTTACCGAACATTTCACCCAGCAGCATCAGAATACACGTTCTTCTCAGCAGCACATGGAACGTTTTATAAAATAGACCACATTTTAGGGCACAAAGCAAACTTGTCTAAATTCAGAAACATTGAAGTTATACCTTGCATTCTCTCTGACCACAAGGGAATAAAATTACAACTCAACACCAAAAGCCACCAAAGAAAGTCCGGTATCACATGGAGGCTGAACAACACACTGCTGAATCATGAGTGGGTCATGGAAGAGATTAGAAAGGAAATTCAAATGTTCATGCTATTCAACAAAAATGAACACACAAATTACCAGCTCCTCTGGGACACAGCAAAGGCAGTACTCAGAGGCAAGTTTATAGCTCTGACCTCCTACATCAACAAATTGGAGAGATCAGAAACTAACAATTTAATGACACATCTAAACATCCTTGAAAAAGAGCAGCAAGATAAACCCCAATCCAGTAGACGGAAAGAAATAATCAAAAGTAAATCAGAATTAAATGAATTAGAATCCAAAAATACTATAGAAAGAATCAACAAAACAAAGAGTTGGTTCTTCGAAAAACTTAACAAAATTGACAGACCCTTAGCAAATCTAATCAGAAAAAGGAGAGAACACACCCAAATTAATAAACTCAGAGATGAGAATGGAAATATCACCACAGAAACAACCAAGATTCAGAACAATATAAGGGAATACTTCTCAAAACTTTATGCTAATAAGTTTGAGAACTTGACAGAAATGGACCTTTTCCTAGCAAATATTGACATGCCAAAACTAAACCAAGATGAGTTAAACCAGCTTAACAGGACCATATCAAGTTGAAATAGAAACAGCAATAAGAGACCTCCCAGCTAAGAAAAGTCCAGGACCAGATGTTTTTACAGCGGAATTTTACAAGGCCTTCAAAGCAGAGCTCACACCAATACTCCTCCAACTCTTCAATGAAATTGAAAGAGAAAGCTCACTACCGAACACATTCTATGAAGCCATCATAACCCTCATCCCAAAACCAGGCAAGGACTCATCAAAGAAAGAGAACTATAGACCCATTTCTTTGATGAACATTGATGCAAAACTTCTCAACAAAATTTTGGCCAATCGACTTCAACAATTCATCCAAAAAATCATACACCATGATCAAACAGGATTCATTTCAGGGATGCAAAGCTGGTTCAATATACGCAAATCAATTAATATTATTCATCACATCAACAGGAGCAAGAATAAGAACCACATGGTTATCTCAATAGATGCAGAAAAAGCATTTGACAAGATCCAACACCCCTTTATGATGAAGGTTCTGGAAAAATTAGGAATCCATGGAACATTCCTCAATACAATAAAGGCTGTATATGACAAACCTACAGCCAGCATTATACTCAATGGTGAAAAACTAAAGCCATTTCCTCTTAACTCAGGAACGAGACAAGGATGCCCACTCTCTCCACTTCTCTTCAATCTAGTATTAGAATGCCTAGCTACAGCAATAAGACAAGATGCAGACATAAAGGGGATCCAAATAGGGAAAGAAGAAATAAAACTCTCCCTCTTTGCAGATGACATGATCTTGTATTTAAAGAATCCCATAGACTCCACTCCCAAATTACTCAAGCTGATCCAAAAATTTGGCAAAGTAGCAGGTTATAAAATTAACCCCCAAAAATCAATGGCTTTTCTATATGCCAACAATGAGAAAAGTGTGGCTGAAATTAGGAAAGCAACTCCATTTGTAATAGCCCCACAAAAAAGAAAATACCTAGGAATTAACTTAACCAAAAAAGTGAATGACCTCTATGATGAAAACTTTAAAATCTTGAAAAAGGAAATCAACACAGAACTTAAAAAATGGCAAACCCTCCCATGCTCCTGGATTGGCAAGATTAACATCGTGAAAATGGCAATACTTCCCAAGGCTATCTACAAATTCAACGCGATACCTATCAAAATTCCACCCTCATTCTTCAAGGAAATAGAGGAGGCAATCCAAAAATTCATATGGAACAATAAAAGACCCCGAATATCTAAAACGCGCCTCAACGGAAAGAACACTGCTGGAGGAATATCAATACCAAATTTCAAACTCTACTATAAAGCCATAGTAATCAAAACAGCTTGGTATTGGCATAAGAACAGACCTCAGGACCAATGGAATAGAATTGAAAACCCAGAAATGAACCTACAGACCTATAGCCATCTAATCTTCGACAAGGAAGCTAAAACAATAGAATGGAAGAAAGACAGCCTCTTCAGTAAATGGTGCTGGCAAAATTGGTTAACTACATGTAGAAAACTAAAGCTAGATCCTTATATATCACCCTGCACCAGAATCAACTCCAAATGGATCAAAGACCTTGAACTCAAAGCAGACACTCTGAAAACATTACAGGATGGAATAGGAGAAACCTTAGGTCTCCTTGGCTCAGGCTGAAATTTTCTGAATAGAGACCCGGAAGCACAACAAATCAAAGAAAGGTTGGACAAATGGGATTGCATAAGGTTGCAGAGCTTCTGCAGGGCAAATGACATAGCTAGCAAGATCAATAGAAAGCCCACCGATTGGGAGAAGATCTTTACTAGCCATACAACGGACAAGGGTCTCATATCTAAAATATACTTGGAACTCAAAAAATTAAACCACCCAACAACAAATCCTCAAAGAAACAACTGCCCAATAAATAAGTGGGCGAAAGACTTAAAGAGAAGCTTCTCTGAAGAAGAAAGAAGGATGGCCAATAGACACATGAAGAAATGTTCAACATCCCTAGCCATAAAAGAAAAGCAAATCAAAACAACATTGAGATATCACCTCACTCCAGTTAGAACAGCAAAAATCAAGAACTCTAACAACAACAGATGCTGGAGGGGATGTGGACAGAAAGGAACCTTACTTCATTGTTGGTGGGAATGTAAACTTGTTCAACCACTTTGGAAAGCAGTATGGAGGTTCCTCAAAAGACTTCACATAGATCTCCCCTATGATCCAGCAATCCCACTTTTGGGCATTTACCCAAATGTTTACAAACAAGACCACACTAAAGCTACCAGCACAACTATGTTTATTGCAGCATTATTTACCATAGCTAAGATATGGAACCAACCCAGATGCCCCTCAGTAGATGAATGGATCAAGAAAATGTGGTATATATACACAATGGAATTCTATGCCTCCATCAGAAAGAATGACATTTCCCCATTTGTTAGGAAATGGAAAGGCTTGGAAAAAATTATTTTAAGTGAAGTAAGCCAAGCCCAAAGAAGCATAGGTCCCATGGTTTCCCTTATTTGCAATATCTAGTATAGGTATGAGTCAAGCAGAAAAGGTCAGATAATGTGATGTTAGGAAAATGAACCCTTAAATATGTATTTTAATGTTTTCGTTTCTTTCATGCATGTGTTTCTAACGCATTTATAAGATTATTTCTTTGTTGCTTTGTATGTCCCTCCCCCACAGTGTAACCCCGCTTTCACTATATTTGATGTCAGTATAATATTTGGAGGAGATGGGGGCAAACAAGTCGTTTAAGGATTCAGGTGGACCTGTTGCAACAATAAGAAGTACAAAATGTCATGTCAAAACCAGCTTTACAATGTCGGTGGGGGGGGGTATAATTGGGTGGGGGGAGGGGGGAGGCTGGGAAGGGAGGTGAAGGGTAAACAAAGGAGGAGGCTGCAATGCTTGGTAAGAAATATATGCATTATCCTGCCCATGTAATTGTAGCCCCTCTGTACAGTATGTTCTCAAATAAAATAAAATAATATTTAAAAAAACAAAACAAAAAAAAACAATAATACAGCACAATCAAACAGGATTCATTTCAGGGATACAAAACTGGTTCAATATACACAAGTCAATGAATACATTTCATTATATCAAGCAGAGCAAGGATAAGATGATTATCTCAATAGATGAAAAAAAGGCATTTGACAAGATTCAACACCCCTTTATGATTAAAGCACTGGAAAAACTAGGAATCCATGGAATATTCCTCAGTACAATAAAGGCTGTATATGATAAAACTACAGCCAGCATTATACTTAATGGCGAAAAACTAAAGCCATTTCCTCTAAAGTCAGGAACAAGAGAGGATGTCCACTCTCTCCATTTTCTCTTCAATTTAGTATTAGAATGCCTAGCTACAGCAGTAAGAAAAGATGCAAACATAAAGGGGATCCAAATACGGAAGGATGAAGTAAAACTCTCCCTCTTTGCAGATGACATGATCTTCTTTTTAAAGAATCCCATGGATTCCACTCCCAAATTACTCGAGCTGAATCGAAACTTTGGCAAAGTAGCAGGGTATAAAATGAACCCTCAAAAATCAATGGCTTTTCTTTATGCCAACAGTGAGAAGAGTGCAGCTGAAATCAGGAAAGCAACTCCTTTTGTAATAGCACTACAAAAAATAAAATACCCAGGTGGTAACTGTGAAGTGAAGGACCTGTACAATGAAAACTTTAAAAACATAAAAAAGGAAATCAAAGCAGAACTTAGGAAGTGGAAAAATTTCCCATGCTCCTGGATTGGGAGGATTAATATTGTGAAAATGGCAATGCTGTAAAGGCTATCTACAAATTCAATGCTATACCTATCAATATTCCATCCTCATTCTTCAATGAAATAGAAGAAGCAACCCAAAAATTCATATGGAACAATAAAAGACATCAAAGATCAAAAACAATACTTAGCAGAAAGAATAGTGCTGGAGTAATATCAATACTAAATTTCAAACTCTGCTACAAAGCCTTAGTAATCATTAACGCTTGGCACTGGCACAGAACATACCTGAGGACCAGTGGAATGGAACTGAAAACCCAGAAATGAACCCATAAACCTACTTTGATAAGGGAGCTAAAAAAATACAAGGGAAGAAAGACAACCTCTTTAGTAAATGGTGCTGGCAAAATTGGTTAAACGCCTGTAGAAAACTAAAGCTAGATCTTTATATATCACTTTGCAACAGAATCAATGCCAAATGGGTCAAATATCTCAACATAAAAGCAGACATCCTGAAAACATTACAGAAAGGAACAGGAGATTCTCTAGGGCTGCTTGGCACAGTTTGAAATTTTCTTAATAAAGACCCAGAAACACAACAAATCAAAGAAAGGTTGGACAAATGGGATTGCATGAAACTGCAGACCTATGCATGCACGGCAAAGGACATAGCTAGCTAGATCAATAGAAAGCCTATAAATTGGAAGAATATCTTTACTAGCCATACAATGGACAAAGGTCTCATATCTAAAATATACTTAGAACACAAAACCTAAATCCCGAACAATTTATCCTCAAGGAAACTACTTCCCCATGAACAAGTGGGCTAAGAATTTAAAGAGAGAAATTCTCTGAAGAAGAAATAAGAATGGCCAATAGACCTATGAAGAAATGCTCAACTTCTCTAGTCATGAAAGAAATGCAAATCAAAACAACACTGAGATTCCACCTCACCCAGTTAGAATTGCTATAATTAAGAACTCTAATAAACAACAGATGCTGGAGGGGATGTGGCATTGTTGGTGGGAGTGTAAACTTGTTGAACCTCTTTGGAAAGCAGTACAGAGGTTCCTCAAAAGACTCCACATAGAGCTCCCCTATGACCCAGCAATCCCACTTTTGAGCATTTATGCAAACAATCACAAACAAGGCTATCCTAATGTTACCAGCACAACTATGTTTATTGCAGCATTATTTACTATAGTTAAGATATGTATCCAACCCAGATGCCCCTCAGTAGATGAATGGATCAAGAAAATGTGGTATATTTATGGAATGCAATTCTATGACTCTATCACAAAGAATGACATTGTCCCATTTGTTAGGAAATGGAAAGACTTGGAAAAAAATTATAGGCCCAAAGGAAATAGGCCCTATGGTTTCCGTTATTAGCAATAACTAGCATAAGTCTAGGACAAGCAGAAAAGGTCAAAAGCTATGTACATTTGACCAGATAAACTGATGTTAAGTGAAATGCACCCCAAGATAGGAAGCCGAGTGTTTTTTTCTTTCTTGCTATTGTTTTTAACGTATTGAAAATATACTATGTGATTTTTTTTGTTTTTTGTGTAGGTTTTCCCCCACAATATAGTCCCTGTTTTTACTGTATTTGATGCCTGTGCCCTTCATCTTGTATATACATTTTTTTTCTGAATTTGGGAGCAAAGGGAAATAACAAAATGCTGAAATAAAGATGCAGGTTGACCCATTGTAACAATGAGATGTACAAGACACTGTTGAAAAGGAAATTTACAATTTGAGGTGGGGTAAAGGGAGGAGTTGAGGACTTGGGGAGGGAAGGGATGGTAGGGGGAAAAAAGGAGGTAACAATGCTCGATAGGAAATGTACTCATTACCTTACTCATATAATATAACCCCTCTGTACAGTATTTTTTTTACAATAAAAAACATAAAAAAAGAAAATTGATGAATAATGCCCCCCAAATCATAAGTAAACAGGAAAGTAGTATCTTGTGCCTGAGGCAGCAACGAATCCAGAAGTTTGGCTGAGGACTCAGGCCTCTGTCCACTTCTGTTTCCATATGGTTAATATCTGTTGTGTGTCACACAAGGGTCTCAGGACTGGAGAGCATGCTGTGGCACGATGGCGCTCCACCTGCCCTGCAGTGTGAGGTGACACTTCAGCCTTGCATTTTAGATGAAGATGTTGAGGTTTAGAAGGTCGTTAACATGCCCACAGCATGTACTTGCTAAATTGCTCAGCTGGGATGCAAATTAGGATGCAAATCAGGATGTAAAAAAAGAAAAATACCCTGTTCCTAACCACTACCAGACTGTTTCCCACCCGTGCACAGCTGTGTGGCATTTTAAGCATGATCAGATTTGTGTTTTAGACAATGTAATGGCAGAAGCCAGTCAGGAAAATTATCTCAAAAGAAAGAGAAAAAGAAAATGAAAGAGAAAAGACAAAAGACATGGTAGGTATTGCAATAGTTCTTTTTTTTTGTTAAAAATCCAAAATTCAAGGGGGGAGGCTGGGAAGGGAGGTGAAGGGTAAACAAAGGAGGAGGCTGCAATGCTTGGTAAGAAATGTATGCATTATCCTGCCAATGTAATTGTAACCCCTCTGTACAGTATGTTCTCAAATAAAATTAAATTAAATTTTAAAAAATCCAAAATTCAGCACATTGTGAATCAAGATAGTAAGATTTATCAAGTTGAACAAATTATAACTTATGAACCAAATATTGAAGTAAAGGCTTAATTTATAAACAAGATGGAAGACTGTGGGTCAAGGCCAGCCTCACATGAAATGTTTATGAGACTCCACCTTGATAGCAAATGTTGGGCATGATGATATTTATTGGTCAATACAGCAATATCAGTAATCATAATAGAAATATCAAAATCCATCCCATCCCAGGCAAAAAGTGAGATGCTATCTCAAAATTAGTATAGCCTAAAGGGCTATATATGTGACTCAACTCAAATTGTGGTTGAGCCTACAATTTGCCTTGTAGGTATAATGCTTTAAGTTCAAACACCAGTAACACCAAAGAAAAATAAGCAAAGGAGACAGAGGGGAATGGGGGAATGCTGGAAAAATGAGCATATTGGGGAAAAAGTGAAACTTCATCTTCAGTAGATTATGAATATTGATTGAGGAATGTTGAGCTTTTTGATTGGAAATTAATGGTAGCAAGTAATGGTACACTTAGTGCAGCTGAGATGATTACAAGACAAATCAAAATTCTCACTATAGATTTATGTAAAACTGAAAAATGGTCAATTGAACTTCCAATTATAAGGTTTGCGTTTGAATAAAAGTTTGATATGATTGGCAAGAGCCTAAAATGAAATCAATAGGTCTTTAGTGGGGTACTGAGATAAAAAGTAAAGAAATCTGTAAAAAAATTTAATTTTATTGTAAAGGTGTTGTACAGAAGGATTACAGTTACATAAGTAAGATAATGAGTACATTTCTTGTCAAACATTGTTACCTCCTCTCTCATTTTTCTCCCACTTTCCCTTCCCCTTACTCTCTCCCCCAAGTTGTAAAGTACATTTCCAACATAGTGTCTTGTGAGTATTGCTGTTGCATTGGTTCACCCTTTGTTCTTTGTCTCACCATTTTGTTATTCTTCTCTTCCCCAAATCATATAAACATATATACACGACACAGAGGAACGTCTGGGAAGGTGACTTAGGGGTACAGTGCTTGCCTTGCATGCATGAGGCCCTGGATTCAATTCCTCAGCACCAGATAAGCAGAGAAAACCACAAGTATCTCTGTGGCTCAAGCGGTAGAGTGCTCACCTTGAGCTGAAGAGCTGAGAGACAGTGCTCAGACCCAGAGTTCAAGCCCCATGACCACCACCAATAACAATAAAAAAGACACAGAGGAAATAAGAATGGCCATGGACACATGAAGAAATGCTAAATATCTCTGGTCATAAAAGAAAAGCTAATCAAAACATTGAGATTCCACCTTACCACAATTAGAATAAATTATGAAGAAACCTAAAAACAATAGATGTTGATGAGGATGTGGCCAAAATGGAACAGTACTACACTGTTGGTGGGAGTGTAAACTTGTTTAAACACACTGGAAAGCAGTATGGAGATTCCTCAAAAGACTCAACATAAAGCTTCCCTATGACTCAACAATCCCACTTCTGGGCATTTGCCCAAATGAACACAAACAAGGTCATACTAAAACTACCATCACAACCATGTTCATTGCAGTATTATTTACCCTAGTTAAAATATAGTACGAACTCAAAGGCTCCTCAGTAGATGAATGGATCAAGAAAATGTGGTATATATACAAAATGGAATTCTATGCTTTTGTCAGAAAGAAAGACATCTCCCATTCATAAGTAAATGGAAAGACTTGGAAAACATAATATTAAGTGAAGTAAGCCAGACCAAAAGAAACATAGGCTCCATGGTTTCCCTAATTTGTAATAATTATTATATGTCTAGGATAGTCCTGGCAGAGGATCACAATAGCTCAAGAGCTATGTACATATGAGCATATAAAATGATGTTAATTGAAATGAACTCCACAACATGGAAACAACAGGTCTTTTTTTGGTTGTTGACTTTGTAGTGGTCAATGTACTGTATCAAGTTCTTTTATTTTTAATTTCTTTTTTCTTTTTCCTTTCGGTTACCCCTGGTAATCACTGTCTTTGATTCTGGTACCCTGTGTCTTGTTTATCTGATTTGGGAAAAGGAAGGGGAATAAGAAAGTGGTGAAACAAGGACAAGGAAAAAGGATGACCCAAAGTAATAATGATACAAAAATCTATGTTGAAAGTGAGCTTTACAACATGGAGGGGGGACGGAAGAGATAGTGGAAGAAAAATGAGTGGGTAACAATATTTGAAAAGAAATGTACTTATTACCTTATTTATGTAACTATAACCCCTCCGTACAGCACCATTACATTAAAATTTTTTAGAAGTCAGCATCCATCTTGTGATGGAAAAAGTTAACAATAGCATCAGTAATAATCTTGCCTTTGTAGAGAAAAAGTTATGACCCAACACCACCAGATATGTTGTTCCAGGGTAAAATGAAATATACAGACACCATATAGGATCAGTCTTTGTTCCATTTCTAGTAGTTTATCTTTTATGTAAGAAGTCCCCAATTGTGGATTTGAAGCAAATCTATAATAAGTAGCCTAATGCAATGGTGCATTTCTATTGAAACCTACTAACCAGCTCACTTAAGACTTTGTATATCCATCCAGGATATTGGTCTTGGGCAGAGTGTTTCTTTAGAGACTTTGGCACATACACTGGGCACATACTCCTGTGGACTTGCTGGAAAGAAGCATCCATAACAGCATGGTGTGGAATGAGATTCTACATCCTTATCTAAATTATTCTCTCTGTCTCTTTCTCTGTCTCTGATTCTCTCTATTAGTATGGGGTTTCAATTCAAGGCTTTGTGCTTGTTTGGTCAGCTGGTGCTCTACAACTTGAACCATACCTCCAATCCTGGTTTTAGCTGGTTATTTTGGAGATAGAATCTTTTTTCATTTTTTGTTTGTCAAGGTGATGTACATAGGGGTTACAATTACATAAGTAAGGTAATACATACATTTCTTGTCAAACTTATTACCCCTTCCTTCATTTTTCTCCTACTTTCCCTCCTCCCCCCAAAGTTGTACATATCATTTCCAACAAATTGTCTTGTGAATATCTCTGTTGCATTGGTTCCTCACTTGTCCTTTGTCTCACCATTCTGTTGTCTCCTTCCCTTCCCTAATTCAAATAAATTTTTATATAATATCAGGGTACCAAAATCAAATACAGTGACAACCGGAGATATACCATAGAAGGAAGAACATAAAAAGAAACAAGAAATCACATAGTACATTAAAAAAACAACAACAAAGAAAAACCTCTTGTGTCCATGTCTTGGAGTTCATTTTCACTTAACATCATCTTATATGATCATGTTTACATAGCTATTGAGCTATTCTGCTCATCCATTATGATTAATCCTAGACTTATACTAATTATTGCATATAAGAGAAACCATGGGACCTATGTGTCTTTGGGTCTGGCGTACTTCACCTAATATGATGTTTTCCAAGTCTTTTTATTTCCTTACAGATGTGGTGGTGTCTTTCTTTATGATGGAAGCATAGAAATCTGGTGTGTGTGTGTGTGTGTGTGTGTATATATGTGTGTGTGTGTGTGTGTGTGTGTGTGTGTGTGTGTGTGATATTTTCTTGATCCATTCATTTACTGAGGGACATATGGGTTGGTTTGATATCTTAGATAATCATAGAGCTCCCCTATGGAGATAGAACCTTGAGACTTTTCCATCCAGTTTGGCTTAGAAACTTGATCTCAATCTCCTGAGTAGCTAGGATTACAAACATAAGTCACCAGTGCCAGGCAAAAATGAACTTTACAACTTTGGCACTGGGGGGGTTGGGGGGGAGGGGAAATGGAGGGGGGATGGAGATGGGAAGGGATAGTAAGGGGAAACAAAGGAGGAAGCAACAATGCTTGACAAGAAATGTATTCATTACCTTGCCCGTGGAATTGTAATCCCTCTGTACAGTATTTTCACAATAAAAAAGATTACTTATTTAATGGCCATAAGGAGTATGTATATAACTGAGAGAGCAGACAGCTAGAACTGAGCCACAGAGAATGGAGAGGTCCTGCTCTGGACATCTTCACATATTGAAAGCCCTGAGTCACAGACAGGGGGATATGTATGAGTGTAAACCTCTTTCTCACAATATCAGGTAGGAAACAAAGCCATCTGCAAAAAACTACAGAGGACCCACCACAAGTATGATTCAGAGCTGATGTTGCAAATCTGGAATTCTATCTACTCAGACACTGAGATCTGAAGACTGATTCAAAGCCAGACCAGGCAAGGAATCCATGGTACATTTACCTTCAATTAACCAGCAAAAAGCTGGAAGTGCAGCTGTAGTTCAAATGGTAGAATGCTACTCAAGTAAAAATAGTGGAGGGACAACATTAAGACCCCAATTTGAAGCCTCAGTACTTGCATAAAACTATAGAAAAAGGTCAAGAAAAATAAGAAAGCAAGGAAGGAAAGAAGAGAGAGAAGAAAAAGACAGAAAGAGAAAGTAAAGATGGTACAGAATCTTAGGATGCATTTAATGCATATGAGTCTTGACACAACACAAAAAAGAGAGAAGGGGTGTGGGGGGTAGAATTCTCAAAATTTGGTGATTCCATAAAATGCCTCATTATACACACTGATACCACCTAGAGATTTGGTCGTGGTGATGATGGTAGTTGATTTGCTATTGCATGATATGTAAACACATATTTCAGAAAGATTAAAGATGGTAACTTTTATGTCCTGTGGTTTTTATTTCACAATAAAAAATGAGCATGATATGAAAAACATTGTGCAAATAACTATGAACTTTAAAATTTCTAAACTTTCATCTCAAAATAGAAAGAGCATAAACCAAGGCATGTTGAAAATGAAAATAAGAATCTACCTTCCTGGACACTAAACTTACTTTGTATAAGACTTAAAAAGACTTAGTATTGATGGAAAAAAATCAGACCATAAAAAATGAAACATGCTAACAACTTTACACCATCTGCAATCTATAAAATAGAATTTAAGTGTTATAGTGGCAGCAAGGATTGGCGGACAGAAAGAAATTACAACTTTTTGTGGTGGACAAGTACCAAGTTATTTTCAATAAAAAGGAAGTAAACACAACTTCTATTATAACCATCCTATATAAGCTAAATACTTCTATGTATGTAACTGAAATAATTCTTATGCTAGATTATGTATATGAAATGCATAATATTTTAAATAACACAATAAATAAAACTCTATTAGAAAAATATTACATTATTCAATATTGACTTGTCAATTGAAATTAAAATATCCTCAAATGATAACAATGATCTAACTAGAATATTGACTGGGGTTGTTAGTAATTTTCTTTTTTATATCTACTTACAGCTTTTGTGCCTTTTTGTTTGTCTTTAAAAATAACAGGTTTTGGGCTGGGAATGTGGCTTAGTGGTACAGTGCTAACCTAGCATGCACGAAGCCCTGGGTTTGATTCCTCAGTACCACATACACAGAAAAAGCCATGGATCAAGTGATAGAGTGCTAGCCTTGAGCAAAATCAGTCTAGGGTCAGTTCTCAGGCCCTGAATGCAATACCCAGGACTGGCAAAAAAAAAAAAAGGTTTATATGTTTGTTAAAAAAATACAAAATACAAAAAACAAGTACACCAAAGATTCTTATACAAATACAAGTTAATTATGATTTCTCTGTCTACTGCCATCACTGAATTCTGGAAACATAAATTTCATTATGAAGGTTGTCACTGAAAAGCCTGAAGTACTTCAATGGTACAGCTTGGTTCGGGTGGGAGATTCTGGATGAGCAAAAAAATACCAAATTCTTGGGATGAGAACTTGGTACGACATAAGATTGTGGCAATGAAAATGTTCTTTGAGCAGATTTGACAGTGACCTTGTGTCCAAGACACACCATTGAAAAATGTTCCTTCACACTTTTCTTATAGTACAGTCAAGATATTCTAGATGAAACTATATATTGTATTAAGTATTTGTAGCTGAATATTTTTTCATGTTTACTCGGACCAAACAAGTACTTTATCAGCAATCAAAAATCCATAAATATTTGTGGGAATTTAGAAAAAAGTAAATAAAAATTTAAAGGTAGGTATAATTGATGAAAATTTCAACATCTAATGATGTATTTCTTATTTCTAAATAGTACATTGTTTCATCAATAAATTTTGTGGAGGGCTGGGATGTAGCTCAGTGGCAAAGCGCTTGCCTAGCAAGTGCAACGTCCTGGGTTCGATCCCCAGTACCAAAAAAGAAAAGACAAAAAAATACAGTTAAAAAAATAAATTTTGTGGAGAATTTATGGATGAGTCATAAAAATAAAATAAATGAGATGAAATTCATGAAATGAATAATGAATAAGACTAGGTATATTGATGAATATCTGTAATCCTAGTTATACAGGAGGCAGAGGACCAGAGACATCAAGACTGAATGGCTGCCCAGGCAAAAAATTAGTGAAAATCTGCTTCAATTAACATGCTGGATACAATGATTCAGGTTTATAAGTGAAGCTATGGTGGAATCATAAGTAGGAGAAAAATGGCTTGAGCTCATCCCTAGGCAAAAGCACAAATTCTGTCACAAAGTAACTAAAACAGCATGGCTCAAGTAGTAGAGCACCTACCTGCCCAGTAAAGCAAGGTCCTGAGTTGAAACCTCACTTCTGATGAGAGAGAGGGGAAAGAGAGAAAGGGGGAAAGGAAAGGAAAGAAAGAAAGAAAGAAAGAAAGAAAGAAAGAAAGAAAGAAAGAAAGAAAGAAAGAAAGAAAGAAAGAAAGAAAGAAAGAAAGAAAGAAAGAAAGAAAGAAAGAAAGAAAGAGAGAAAGAGAGAAAGAAAGAGAGAAAGAAACAAAGAAAGAAAGGAAAGAAAGAAAGAGAGAAAGAAAGAAAGAAAGAAAGAAAGAGAGAGAGAGAGAGAGAGAGAAAGAAAGAAAGAAAGAAAGAAAGAAAGAAGAAAGAAAGAAAGAGAGAGAGAGAAAGAAAGAAAGAAAGAAAGAAAGAAAGAAAGAAAGAAAGAAAGAGAAAGAAAGAAAGAAAGAAAGAAAGAAAGAAAGAAAGAAAGAAAGAAAGAAAGAAAGAAAGAAAGGAAGAAAGGAAGACAGAAAGATAGAAAGAAAGAAAGGAAGGAAGGAAGGAAGGAAGGAAGGAAGGAAGGAAGGAAGAAAGAAAGAAAGAGAAAGAAAGAAAGAGAAAAAAGAAAGAAAGAAAAACAACAGAACATGGTTCCTGATTTTGAAATTTTACAGAGCATTTCAAATAAACAAGAAATCTCATCTTCAGTCTTTATGTGAAAAGGAGAAAAGGCAGAGAAAAGCTACTGTTCAGTATATATTGACTTTTGGAAGATCAAAGTAAAATAAGCCTATAATGCTATACCCTTGAACTGGTGATTCTGGTGAGGGTTTCTAAAACCAGAATGTTGATAGTAAGCAAAGATTTCTCTGAAGAGGTTTCAGATAAAAATGAATACTATCCTGTGAATTGGATTAGGTTTGGGAGTTAGACTGAAAATTAGGCTAAATTATAATTAATTTGGCCACGTTTTGTCCATATCCAAAGAAATTGTGTAAAAGTGAGCTTAAAGTTTATGGACTCTTTTATCTCATGAGGGAGACTGCAAGGCAATGGAGCATTCTAGAAGTGATAACTGGTTATTATTGGTTTCTTTCAGTCAAATTTTGGTTATTATTGGTTTCTTTCAGTCAAATTTATAGAATGAATATGGAGGAAAAAAAGCAAAACAGAAAGATTTATCGGCCACTGGCAGATTAATGGCACCTGTAGAAGTAGGGGTTAATCTCTGAAAAAGACAAATACACACACACACACACACACACACACACACACATATACACACATACCCTGTGCTTCTTGAAAATGAATGCTAACTAACTTATGGCTGTGTCTTTGTGGCTTTATCCACAGCTTGTGTAGGTAAATTGAAACACTCTGCTCTGTTTTGTGCCCCAAATCATAGAGAAATTTGACAAATCTTTCAAGCCAGTCTAAACTCAAGTCATCCTCTTATACCTTTGGCCTTTGACCCAGCCATCCATTTATTCGATTAATACAAAATGCCACTGTGAACTTCCAAAGTTGCATAAGCCATAAATGTATGCATTTGTATTGTCACTCCTCTTTTTCTCAGTCTACATTTTAACATGGTGCTAAGACATTGAACTTCTGAATCAAATTGTTAAGCTTCATATCTCATAGAACTTTGGACAATGATGTTTAATAGTCTCTGCTTTTCCCCCTCATGTTAACAGTAGAAATAATAATGTCATTTACTGCTTATTATCGTTAATCTGCCAATGGAAATCTATGTTCTCACTGAGCTAAACCAGGTATTTCCCTGTACAGCATTTTCTGACATATCCAGTTGATTCTCCTGAATAACAAGTAACAAGCTACTGCCTTCTGGAAGCCTCTTAAACTGCTGAGAGCAAGTCAGATGGAAATTCACAGCCCTTTCAGCATTCTCTACAGTTATCAGTATTACTTACTTTCATGACTGAGATGATGAAAAAGATGCTGATTATCTGTAACACTAATACACAGCTCTTTCACATGTAGCTCACTCAGCAAATATTCATAGATCTTTGTTTTGTTCTTTTTTCTCCATATTAGCTCTATAAACATGACTGAAAGCAATAATAAAACCCATACCAGTTTTAGAATGTTACATTGCCTTGCAGTCTCCTTCATGAGATAAAAAATTCCATCAGCTTTAAGTTCACTTTCACACAATGTCTCTGGTCATGGACAAAACACTGACAAATGAATCACAACTTAGCCTAGTTTTCAGTCTAACTCCCAATACAACCTTAATCTAATTCCCAGGAGAGTACTTGTTTCTGTCCGAAGCCTTTTCAGAACCATCTTTGCTTACTACATTCATACCAGCATTCTGGTTTTAGAAACCTTCACCAGAATCACCAGTTCAAGCTTATAGCATTATAGGCTTATTTTTAACCTTCATCTTCCAAATTTTTTCTAACTCTTCTATAAACCACATTCAAAGGTTTTTCCACAATGTCACATGTAGTAATAGCTGTGACCGTACCTCTCAACAAAAACTCTATATTATTAAGCTTTCTTTCTAACAAATACCTCAGCTAATTTACTTATAAAGAAAAAGGGGTTGGCACTTTGGAAAGTAGTATGGAGGTTTCTCAAAAGACTACACATAGAGCTCCCCTATGACGCATCAATCCCACTTTTGGGCATTTACCCAAATGTTTACAAACAACACCACACTAAAGCTACCAGCACAACTATGTTTATTGCAGCATTATTTACTATAGCTAAGATATGGAACCAACCTAGGTGCCCCTGAATAGATGAAGGGATCAAGAAAATGTGGTATATATACACAATGGAATTCTATGCCTCCATCAGAAAGAATGACATTGGCCCATTTGTTAGGAAATGGAAAGACTTGGAAAAAATTATATTAAGTGAAGTAAGCCAAGCCCAAAGAAACATTGGTTCCATAGTTTCCCTTATTTGCAATATCTAGTATATGTCTGAGTCAAGCAGAAAAGGTCAGATAAGGTGATGTTAGGGAAATGAACCCTAAGATATGTATTCAATTTTTTTTTCTTTCATGTGATTGTTTCTAATGCATTTATAAGATTATTTCTTTGTTGCTTTGTATGTCCCTCCCCCACAGTATAACCCCTGCTTTCACTGTATTTGATGTCGGTATAATTTGTGGAGGGGAAGGGGAAAAACAAGTCCTTTAAACAAGGATACAGGTGGACCTGTTGCAACAATGAGAAGTACAAGTTGTTATATCGAAAACAAACTTTACATCTTTACAACTTTGGCGGGGAGGATTGGGTAGAGGGTGCAAGGGGAGGATGGGAAGGGATGGGAAAGGGAAACAAAGGAGGAGGCTACAATGCTTGATAAGAAATGTACTCATTATCTTGCCCACGTAATTATAATCCCTCTGTACAGTATTTTCGCAACAAAAATAAATACAAATTTTAAAAAGAAAAAGAAAAAGGCGTTGGTTGGGTTCAAAGTCCATGGTTAACTGTTCTCATTGCTTTGTGTAAGATATTTTAGATTAAACTATACATTGTATTAAGTATCTGTAGCTGACTGTTTTTTCATACAGTTACTCAAACCAAGTACTTGATCAACAATCAAAAATCCATAAATATTTGTGGGTTGATTGACTTGTGGGTTGATCCAGAAAGGCAGCATATCATGGTTCTTGCAATTTTTGAAGAGGATCACAACAGAAAATTGATATTTTCCATTGTTATTGACATTTCATTTTCTTCTTCAATTTACAGTATATCAAGTACCATAGATACTGTGGCTTAAACACCACAAATATGTTTTTAGAAGTTGAATTGTATACTCCCAAAATTCCTATATTGAAATTTTAATCCTCATTACCTCAGAATATACCTTCATGTGGAACTGGGATCCTCAAGACTTCCTTATGTGGAAGTCACACCAGAGTCGCACCTGATGCTGGTACAAGGCAATAGATAAGTAGCTAGTTTCAGTTTTCTGCAAATGGACATCCAGTTTTCCTACAGTATTTATTGAAGAAGGCACAATCATGTTCATTGCAGCACTATTCTGAATAGGTGAATAGATATGGAATCTGCCCAGATGCCCCAGTAGATGAATGGATCAAGAAAATGAGATACATTTCCCCACGGTATAACCCCTGCTTTCATTGTATTTGACGTTGGTATAATTTGTGGAGGGGAAGGGCAAAAACAAATCATTTAACTAGGGATACAGATGGACCCATTGCAACAATGAGATGTACAAGTCGTTATTTTGAAAAACGAACTTTACAACTTTGGTCTCACTGTATGAATTTCTAGATCCTTGCATAATTTATCATGTCCAAGTATATATTTTGTATTTTACCATCCAGTGCATTTATATTTAAATTTATAGGAGCTTTCTAGTTACAGCAAATAAGAGAATCCATGCAACCCATGTTTCTTCTTCACTTAACCAGTGAAGTTAGCCACATTTCCAGCTTTGTACTGGTTAACTGGAGATAAGAGTCTTACTGACTTTCCTGCCCAGGCTGGCAGATTTCAGCCTCTTGACTAGCTGGGATTATAATCATGAGCCACCATACCCAAGGAAGCTTCAACTATTAATAGTTTTCTTAGTGCCTTTAAACATTATCTGGGCCTTCTTTGTGTCTTTTTATTTTTATTTATATTCCTTCAATGTCTCCTTTAGTTTTTGCACATTTGGTTTCCCCTAATGATCTTCAGAGCGCTCACGTCCTTTTCACTGGTATTTTACATTTCATGGGAGCATAGTCCAAGTTCAATTTCACTAATTATCAAAGTTGGTAAATTTAAATATACTGGGAATTTAAATTTGATACTAGCATTCAAGGGTCCATGTCTGTTGGAAATATACATTTCTAGTTTTAAGACCATTTTCCTAACTTAAACATTTTCCTAACTTAAACAACTTAAGAAAGCATTACTTACTTTTGCTATAAAAATATTTCCCTGTAGGATATAGTAGATTGCAAACATGCAAAAAAAAACCCTGCATTTGTATGATGAATTATCCTTAGGGCTTATGAAAGGAGTATTGGCAAGGGAATGCTTTGTAGTTGACCTTGTCAGTAGAGTTTGATCTCTTAGTGTATCACTTTTTGAATGTTTCTTATTTCACACCATCTCAGAGCTAGTTAGTGCCCTTTTCCCTGCTGTAATGTTTGTTCTCACCTTGGTTTCAGCAAGCTTTTCATATTATGTACTAGTAGAACCAAGAAGAGTACAAAATGTCCTTATGGTGTCCTATTAAAAATAGCAACAACTTTCAAAGACAAACCTGAGAGTACGTTGCAAGTTAATTGGTTCATTAAAGCTTTACAGGAGTTGCTGAAATCTTACTTCTTTAGCAATACTTTGAAGTTAAGTGTGAAACAGCTATAGCGTCGTGAAATATGATGGTAATAAAATTAGTCTCTTATGGAAGAAATTAAACTTTCATTAGTTTACAAACATAAGCACAATTTATTTAAAAGAAAGTCGGGAGTAAACCTAAATATATTTATATTTGTACATAAAATATACTGTATTTACAATTACTTGATGCTTTAAAGATAAAACTTAATGTGAAGTAGGCAGCTGGAAATTACAAGACCAGATGGTTCCATAAATTCCTCTAGAAAATGTACATCTGTTGACTGTTGGTGAAATTGTTTATTTGAAGGAATTTTATTTAATCAAGTGGCATGGTGTCTTAACATATCCTTTGTCCTATCTTAGAAAATGTACCACCTGCACTAAATATAAGTTTTCATTTCTGAAATAAGTGAAGAGTAAATCATTTTATTTTCTGCTTGATATTTAAGAGAATGTAGAGTTCAGATTTATTTGATTTATGACAAAAATATATGAATTACAGTATTTGCTGAATTGAGATTGGCAATAAGGACACATGAATGTGGCATAAGTACTTCTGTGAAGCCTTACAATATTATGCAAAGATTCCTGACCTATTGATTAGCTGATACTGAAAATTAGCTTGAATTGATGGCAAAATGTCAAGACAGTTGCCTGTGTAATTTGTTAGCATAAGATTCTAAAAACGAAGGTTATCAGCAAAAGACTGTTTTCAGTATAGGTAAGAGTGGCTTTGAGAAAGAATAAAAAGAAATCTAGTTGTATTTTAGGATAAAAACAAATGCAGTATTAGAATTAAGGAATTCCTGCTAGGTGCTTATGATCTCTGTCTTCTGTCTTTTCCTGTCTTTCTGTCATCTATATTTCAATTTCTCTATCTCTTTATATCATATGTAATCTCTTTAATAGTAATATACTAAGAATATAAACACATTAATTAAAAAAGCATTTTCTCATGTACTCAGAAAAATAAAAGCCTCCTCATGGACAATAGATTAACTATTGATCATAATCTCTCAAAATTTGAACATCACATTCCTTCCAGGGAAATGTATGAAAGGGTTAAATCATCAGGACACCAGTTTTTTCCCACTTCACTTGTACAAAGGGTATCCAAAGGCCTCATGCAAGTGTGCATAGAGAACCATCACAGGCTCTCAACTTGCCTTTGTCATTTTCTGTATCTCTGGTGCCTGTGCAAATCATTAGATTCCCCAACTGGCTTCCTATAGAGGGAGAAATTATAGCAGAGCCATGCAGTAACTATTCAGTATTGGTAGTTGAAGTAAATCCTTCTAGAAGGCAGCATATACTTTGCTGCTGGTTGCATTTGCACCTATTATTTCATGATGATTTAGGTGCAATTTGTTCATATTAACAGAATCTGGGACTACATCTAAATCCTAAACAGGAAATGGTGTATTTCTATGTGTTAAAGTAACATAGACAAGGGTATATATATAATATAAATATAAATATATATATTACTCAGACATAACCCATATATATTGCTTTTATAAACATATATAATACATATTTTATTCAATTTAATGCATACCTATATACATATATGTGTATATATATGTGTGTGTGTGTGTCTATATACACATATATGTATATGTATACACTAACTTGGGAATATATCAGAGTAGAATTCATTTCAATATCTACAACACACCTGGATAATTACACACTGCTGAACATCACATTTTAGTATTGATTTTGACAAATGATAGTGTTCTTAGTAAATAATCAACATGAAAACTCAGAATTTTGGAGTAACTTTAAATCATGTTCCAAGATGGAAATGATGAGTTCAAAGAATATCAATTTAGTATAAATGAATATTCTCTGGGAACAAGAAAACTGTCTTTAAAAAATAAACAAACATGATTTAATCCTTTTGTGTTAATACTGGACCTTGAATTTAGGGCCTTGGCATTGTCCCTTAACTTTTGGTCAAATTCTACTACTTATTCCAAACCTCCACTTCTGACTTTATTTTTCATAGTTAACTGGAGATAAAGTATTTTATGGACTTTTCCTGTCCAGGCTGGCATTGAGCCATGATCCTTAAATCTCAGCTTCTGAGTAGCTACGATTACAGGTATGTGCCATGAGTGCCCAGATAAACATGGTGTCTTTTACCAAAGAAGAATTAGCCAATTTTCACCACAAGCAGAAAAATGGCCCAATAGAGAGTTGTCATTAACTCTGATCTTAGTACAAAATTGAAAATTAATCCAAAGACTTCATCTTTGAGAAAGGTATGAAATAGACATTTGAGAAATAGGTCTGAGTGCTTTTGGGCTTCACATGTTCATTCTGCCCAGACTGGAGGACAGGACAGAGACAGATGGTGTAATAAATTGTTCGTATCTGCTCTGCTTTTCTCATCAAGTAACTCCAGCAGACTTACACAAAAAATTCTTTCTATCTTCAAAGAATTTGTGTTTCATTATCCAATTCCAGGTCCTCCATTAGCTTCAGATCAAACTGATCTTCTCAGAGCTTGCCTCAATACATTTTTATACCACACAACAGCATGCAGGAAATTATTAAACAAACTTCATGAACTTTACCAGCTAAACAGGCTGACTAATGTCATACAGAAGAAAGCTCATATACCCTGTTTCCCCCAAAGAGCTCAGAGCAGAGCAGAGCTTGGCACAAAGCAAGAAGGAAGGACTCTGCCTAGATATAGAAGTGAATCTTAACTCAAAGGCTGTCATGGAATAAGAGTCTCAGAGATCTGGAGAACACAGCATCTCAAAGATGGGTACCCACAACATGAGATTTCCTTTCTAATCCTTACCTTGATATATAGCCTTCCATGCAGTCAAGCCACATAGGAATGCAGAGGTCACAATGGTTCCAAAAGGGCAGGGCAACACTGGGGCCTTGAGCAAGAGTTGGTAGGAAATCTTCTTCCTCTGAAGCCAGGGTACCTGAGTAGATGTGTCTTGTCTGACCTGAAGACTCAATGCAGCTCTCCTATGCAAGGAATTGATGCCCAGATTCTAGGGTTGCTATGGTAGTGTTTATCCTCAGAGCTTTGTGGTAGTTTCCACTTCTCAGAATACCAACAGGCAAAGGAACAGGTTGACAATATTGCTGTTTTGAAGGTAGGGCAGCTGTTATCACAACCCAGAATAGTGAGCTTTTTATGTTCCACCAGGTTTCTGCCAGGGAGATCACTTTCTCCACACTCTGACCCGCCACAATCCAACAGAAGAAAAGCAACAGCTCATTCTAAAAGCTAGAGCAGCTAGACAGAGCAGAATGAGGAACAAATCATGTACCCAAGGGATATAGTAGAAAAGAGCAACTGATTAAAGTAGTGACATGAAGATTTAAGATATCACATGACAGGTGCTGCAGAGAAAGTACACTAATGCTTAAACACATAATGTTGGAACAAAAATTATACTGATAAATTTCAAAAGAAATGACTTCTGTTGATACTAATGACCTTAATATTAGTGGTTAAGTAAAATAATGCATGCTACAATTAACGAAAATATGAAAGTCTTGGATATTTGAAAGAGAAAAGGAAGACAATTAGAAAATAGATCCTGGAGCCGGTTGCTGTTGGCTCATGCTTATAATCCTAGTTATGACGGAGGCTGAGATCAGAAGATCACAGTTCAAAGCCAGACCAGGCAGGAAAGTCTGTGAGACTCTTACTCCAATTAACCACTAGAAAACTAGAAGTGGTGCTATGGCTCAAGTGGTAGAGCTCTTGCCTTGAGCTGAATAGCTCAAGAACAGGACTTAGGCCCAAAGTTCAAGCCCATGACCACCAAAGAAAAAAGAAAAGAAAAAAAATAGATCCTGGAAACCTAACACTTCAATATAGGGTATTTCAAAAGGAAATGTTATATATACATATACATGCATATAGATGTAACATGAATATATATGAAACATGCGGACATTCAGTAATTATGGAAATAAAAGCAACCAATGTACTTTTGCTGAAGAAAAATGTAAATCTATCAATTGAAAAAAGCTGTCAATATTCAAGACTAGATTGATTAAAAAGTTACATCAAGGTATATTCTGGTGTAATTCTGAAACTTTTTGGACCAAGCAATTTTTGACACACAAAGAACAAAAAACAAGGTATGAAAAATAGACACAGAAAGCAAATAGATCTTACAAGATCCCAATAGTAAAGAATCAGAAAAAAACACCTATTTAAGCACAGAAAAACCTAAACTATCCTCTACATTTCTAATTGCAGTGTAAGCAGAGAGCAAAGGAACACTAGGTAGTGAGAAAAAGACCACCTCTCAGGAATCCACAAAAGTAATATATCCTTCATGTCATTGAGACAAAAAAGATATTTGAGCATAAATAGTATCTTAGAGAATATTTCTCTTGAGGATGAAACTAAAGAATAAGTGAAACAAAGCAGAATATTAAAGGACTAGAGAATAGGAGAAAGGAGTGATGAGAAATTAAATTAAAATGTTCAGCTATCTAAGGACTCAGGTATACAAGTGCATATACATGTACACTATACATATACACTATGCATGCACACTTTACCCATGTACTAACTACACATGCATACTTTATACATGTGCATATTTACACATACATTAGACATGATAACCCTACACGTGCACACATCTATACATGTAAAAACTCATTCACATCTATCTCTCTCTCTATATATATATGCAAGCTGGGCTTACACAAACGTGTGTGTCTACAAAAGTGCATAAATGTGTGCATATCCTACACATGTGCAACCTAACCATGTGCACATCCTTTCCATGTATATAATGCTAGGCATGTGTACAAATACACTTGCATCCATGAACATAGGCAGAGTTACACACATGACACCTACATGTGACTACAACTATACATGAGCAAATCAAAATATTTGCACTCCTACAATACACATATCAATACAATAACATTGGCACAGTCACACCATATAAACAGAACTAATTGCTTTTACTCTAGAGTCTCATCAGTTAAAACTAATGAACTTAAACACTCACATTTTTACTTTTACACTGAGAATAAGAGTAGCAAGGGAGAAGGAAGAATGTCTTAACAAAAATGCATATGTGGTAAAGTGAAGGATGGCTCAACAAGAATGCAAATGTGGCAAAGACTAGAGTTCTGAGTGGTAAAGATCATTTTTAGGTCAACTCCAAAGGGCATTAGGGAAGCCAAACATCCCCTCTCTCTTGGAAAGTAGCAACTTTCAGTCTCAGAAGTGGATTCTGCAGCTGATACAAGCACTTTGGACTGCATTAACTCAGACATTAAAATGCTTGACCTAGGTGAGTGGAAAAGAGCTGCAACCTACAAACCAATTCCCTGGAGGTTTCAGTGATTCAGTCTGCACCTAATTACTAACAGTTCTGTTTCTGCTCATTGGCTAGGGTAAGAATTCAGTGCCATGAGGAAGTGGTCTACTTTAAAATAGTTACTAAGCACCTTTATATAAACTCCCTAATTTAAAAAATTCTTTAATTTAGTTACTAAAATTTCTTTCCTGTTAGTCAAAAAGCGTACAGAAAATATGTGCATCCATTTACAGTGGATTTCATTATAAACACTTTCTGAATGGAAAGATTGGAATTGTATTTTTTAATTTTATTTTCTTATAAAGATGCTGTACAGAGGAGTTACAGTTACATGAATAAGGCAATGAGTATATTTCTTGTCGAGCATTGTTATCCCCCTCCCTTGTTGTTCTCCCACTATTTCTTCCCTTTCCCACCTCCCTCACTCCTCATTACCCCCTGAAATTGTAAAGTTCATTTCCAATATGCTGTCTTGTGGGTATCCTTGTTGCAACGAGTTATTCTGTGTCCTTGTTTCAGAATTTTGTTTTTCTCCTTCCCCACCCCAAATTAGATATATGTATACACAAGATGCAGGATACAAAAATAAAGAACAGTGACAACAGGGGATATACCATAGGGGGAAGAACATACAAAGAAAACAAAAAAATCACATAGTACAACAACAACAAAGAAAGACCTCTTGTGTCCATATCTTGGGGTTCTTTTCACTTAGCATAATTTTATATGGTCAAATGTACATAGCTTTTGGGCTATGTACATTTCTTCTTCTCTAAAGAAGAAATAAGAATGGCCAATAGATACATGAAGAAATGTTCAACTTCTCTGGCCATAAAAGAAATGCAAATCAAAACAACATTGAGATTTCACCTCACCCCAGTTAGAATGGCTAAAATCAAGAAATTTAATAACAACAGATGCTGGAGGGGATGTGGCCAAAAGGGAACTCTACTGCACTGATGTTGGGAGTGTCAACTTGTTCAGCCACTTTGGAAAGACTACACATAGCGCTCCCCTATGACCCAGCAATCCCACTTTTGGGCATTTACCCAAATGTTTACAAACAAGACCACACTAAAGCTACCAGCACAACAATGTTTATTGCAGCGTTATTTACCATAGCTAACACACGGAGCCAACCCAAATGCCCCTCAGTAGATGAATGGATCAAGAAAATGTCACATGTATATATATATATATATATATATATATATATATATATATATATACATATACATATATATACATATATATAGAATATGTATAGAGAGAGATGCAATTGAATTATATATATATATATATATGATTTTTATGCTTCCATCAGAAAGACTGACACCACCCCATTTGTTAAGAAATGGAATTTATTTATATCCTTAGTTTTTTTTACTTCTGATATGACTTCTGAACCCATAGTTTTGAGCGTGGTAATCTCATTTATAAAAATACTTCAGTTTTGTATTCAGCTGAGTAGTAGACGTTTCCTACTGGCTAGTGGATTTCCAGACTTTTACTTCATGCAACTGTTTGTTTTGGGGTGTTTTGCCTTGTTGTGCTTTTTCTTTTGCCATGCTGGTGTTTGACCTCACGGTTTTGTGCTTGTAAGGTGGGGTATTCTACCACATGACCCAGGCTCCCTCCAGTAGCACACTCCTCAAGAAAGGTTGCTCTGGCCCGTTATAGTCTCATGCCTGTAATCCTAGCTACTTAGAAGACTGAGATCTGAGGATCAAGGTTGACTGCCTATATGGGCAGAAAAGCCCATGAGAAATTTTTTTCTATGATTAACCACCAAAGAACCAGAGGTGGAGCTGTAGCTTAAGTGGTAGAGTATAAGCTTTGAGTGAAAAAATTAAGGGATAGCACTCAGGCCCTGTGTTAAACCCTAATACTGTCACAAAAATAAAAAAGGAAGAAATATGGTTCTAATTATCTATTTTAAAACCACAGATTTTAAGAAGCTTTTACTCACACTCTGTACCCACTTCATTCTTGCCTGTTAAATACTTATATAACAAGTGTCGTTCATAACACATGCAATACAACTTAAATAGATCAACCCTCTCTGAGCCCACTATGTACCACAATGGCTATAGAAGAAAGGGTAAGACAAAAAAGCCCCAGCATTCTTTCTGACGGAAGCATAGAATTCCATTGTGTATATATATACCATATTTTCTTGATCCATTCATCTACTGAGGGGCGTCTGGGTTGGTTCCATATCTTAGCTATGGTAAATAATGCTGCAATAAACATAGTCGTGCTGGTAGCTTTAGTATGGTCTTGTTTGTAAACATTTGGGTAAACGCCCAAAAGTGAGATTGCTGGGTCATAGGGGAGCTCTATGTGGAGTCTTTTGAGGAATCTCCATACTACTTTCCAAAGTGGTTGAACAAGTTTACTCCCACAAACAATGCAGTAAGGTTCCCTTCTGTCCACATCCCCTCTAGCATCTGTTGTTATTAGAGTTCTTGATTTTAGCCATTCTAACTGGGATGAGGTAGTATCTCAATGTTGTTTTGATTTGCATTTCTTTTATGGCTAGGGAGGTTGAGCATTTCTTCATGTGTCTATTGGCCATCCTTCTTTCCTCTTCAGAGAAGTTTCTCTTTAAGTCTTTATTGCCCCATTTGTTAGGAAATGGAAAGACTTGGAAAAAATTATATTAAGTGAAGTAAGCCAGGACCAAAGAAACATAGGTCCCATGGTTTCCCTTATTTGCAATATCTAGTATATGTCTGAGTCAAGCAGAAAAGGTCAGATAAGGTGATGTTAGGGAAATGAACCCCAAGATATGTATTCAAATGTTTTTTTTCTTTCATGTGATTGTTTCTAACACATTTATAAGATTATTTCTTTGTTGCTTTGTATGTCCCTCCCCCACAGTATAACCCCTGCTTTCACTGTATTGATGTCGGTATAATTTGTGGAGGGGAAGGGGAAAAACAAATCGTTTAAATAGGGATACAGGTGGACCCATTGCAACAATAAGATGTACAAGTCGTTATGTTGAAAACGAACTTTACAACTTTGGGAGGGGAGGGGGAGAGAAGAGGATTGGGTGGAGGTGCAGGGGGAGGATAGGAAGGGATGGGAAGGGGAAACAAAGGAGGAGGCTATAATGCTTGATAAGAAATGTACTCATTATCTTGCCCATGTAATTGTAACCCCTCTGTACAATATTTTCACAATAAAAAAATACATTAAAAAAAAAAGCTCCATCATGGAGAAGCCTCTACTCCTCACACATGATGTATGTCATACACCTGTCCCACAAGTGTTAAGAGGCAGTGGGACCAAAATGTGCTGCATTCATAATCTGATTTGTTAATTGGCATCCCTTTGTTCAACTTTTTAAAGATAATAATACAAATAAACATTATAAAAAAGAGGCAGAGGAAAAGAGCAGCATCCTGCAGAGCCCTTCATTTCTTAGCTTCTAAGAACCTCATTTTTTCTCAGGTGAGAAAAATGGGGTTCGTTGTACCCACTTGGAAAGACACAAGATTGTACAGAACAGGTGTTTCTGATAGGGGACATGAAATTCCTATCAGAGCCAAAAGTGTGAGCACCTAGCTATGGGTTCAGTGAGTGTAATGGAACCACTGCCTTTGTTCCTGGACTGAGTCACTACTTGCATGCAGGGCACAACTGTTTTCACAGAGGTCCACACCCTGCCATGCCTTGTATTCTATGCCTGGGTTCTGCAGGCCCAGTGTCTGGTGCAAGGGCGGAAGAAGCCAAAGGAGTGTTACTATGGCCCTTCCTATGGTTTATACATTGCCTCCTCACACCTGTGTTTGCAAGAATTGGAAATGTTTCATGTCTCCTAGACCTAATCACCGAGAACTTGAAGTAAGGAAAGAATCTCATATTCCCACAGTATTATAAAATACCACTACAGAGACAATGACAACTAGGACAACTTAAATGCTACTGTATTTGAGATTGGATGTGATTATATTTCCAGTGGCTGCTTTCTTGCACTGGGTTATTTTAGAAGCTAACCATTTCCTCTCCTGCCTTGTGGCTCCCCTGATACTACTTAAGATAGAATTTCCATTTTATTCTCAGAGAACATGAGAATTGCTTCAAGTGTATGGTCTCTTATATTCTGGGGAGAATGCTGTGGTGCTCCATGTTTGGGGGAGGGACAGGAGAACAATAAGTATTACAATCACCAGTGTGCTCTTCTCCAGCATCATCCAACATCCTCACCTCACTGCCAGGTGTCAGCAGAACATATATCTTTCCCCCTAAGTCCCTGTGTGTCATTTATCCTTTTTTACTTTGATCAAGTTACCTTATTTTTAAGCTGTAATTTCTTCAACTATTAAAAGAATATAGAACCATCATTTCTTTCTTCTTTCTTTTCTTTCCATTTGTGTGTGTGTGTGTGTGTGTGTGTGTGTGTGTGTGTGTGTGTGTGTGTGTGTGTGTGTGTGTGTGTGTCTGGGTCTGGGTCTGGGTCTGGGTCTGTGTGTCTGTGCGTGTATGTGTGCTATTCCTGAACTCAGGACCTGGCCTCTGTCTATGAGATTTTTTGCTCAAGAGTAGCACTCTATCATTAGAGTCACAGCTCCACTTCTGGCTTTTTAGTAGTTAATTGGAGATAAAAGGTTCAACATAGACCTTCCTGTCCAGCTTGTTTTGAACCATGATCCTCAGGTCTCAGCCTCCCGAATAGCTAGGATTACATGAGTGAGCCACTAGTATGTGGCGGAGCCTACATTTCTTAAGGGATGTCATAAGGACAAAAATAAATACAAACAAAGCACTGGTTCATAAAATACTTTATAGGTATTCCAAAATATGTTATGTTGCCTCACTAATGAGAAGTTTTCATCTGGATTCAATAGCAGTTTCTCATACTTCTAATAACCCCATTTGCAACAACTTACAGAGAATGAACAGTCCATATAAGCTAGAATACTATATTTCTTTTCCCACAAAAGAAAGGTATGAGTATCAAAGTATTAGAATATGATCTAGGTGCAGCAACCCAAAATGCAGTAAGAATTGCAGTGTTTAATTGTACCAGAGTGCATTCCAACAAGATGAATGTGATATGGAAGAGGACTGGTAATGAGGTAGACTCTGTAGTGGTATCGAACCCATCAGCATCCTTCAGCTTTCCTAAACAAAAGTTTGTGTTGTTCCTTATACAGGATTAACTTGAAAAATATTTGCCACTGAAGATAATATAAGCATATAGACACATGCAAATACAAAAATACAAAATTTACAAATCAGATCTGGATAGAGGGTATTATATCAGTAATGACCTTCACTGTAATCTTGCTAGACTTTCAAATCCATCTTAGGATCTTGCTGCAGCTCAAGTAGTCCTGTGTATTCTGCCTTTACAAAAAACATCTGGCTGGACTTGCTGAATGTTGTCACCATTGACACAGAGCACAAGGCCCAGCAACACCTGCTTCAGCTGAGTGATGTGCAGAAGTAAACACTCCAATGTTTCATACCAGAACCTGGCAGTCATTCTTGTGGCAACTCAACTTGTGAGAACTCAACTTCATGTCAAATCATCACAAGGGACCAAGAGGAGATTTGGCCAAACTTGTCTGAATATTTAGAAAACTATTAATTTAAACCAACTTGAGGAAATGGAAACATGTTTTGTTTTATGTTGTTGATATTTTTATTTTTGTTGTTGTTGGTAGTGGTGGTGGTTGGTTTTTCTTTGGCTTTTTAATTTCTTCTGAGAGGGTAAAAGGGGGATGCAGAAAGGGAGGGAGGAAGAGTAAATGAATGCAATCACAATGTTCAGTATATACTATGTAGAAAATGTGGGCAGGGATGAGAGGGTGAAACTGGGGGAATGTAAAGGAAGGGGTGACATTGTCCAAAAAAAGAAATGTATCCTGAGAAGCTAGGATTATAGGTATGAGTCACTGGTGCCCAGATGTACCACCATATTTAATCATGCTCTTTGTCATTGATTCCACAATTGGCCCCATTTTACGGTTGGCAGAAACTGAAACGGAGTAGTTCTGTGAAAAAGCCTGTCTTATTCTTGGATTTATTACATGTGGTTTTGAATAAATGTGGCCAATGTAATAAATAAATAAATGAAAATTCCCTCCCTAAAAGAAATGTACTCAAACCACCCAACAACAAATCCTCAAAGAAACAACTGCCCAATAAATAAGTGGGCGAAAGACTTAAAGAGAAGCTTCTCTGAAGAAGAAAGAAGGATGGCCAATAGACACATGAAGAAATGTTCAACATCCCTAGCCGTAAAAGAAATGCAAATCAAAACAACATTGAGATATCACCTCACTCCAGTTAGAACAGCAAAAATCAAGAACTCTAACAACAACAGATGCTGGAGGGGATGTGGACAGAAAGGAACCTTACTTCATTGTTTGTGGGAATGTAAACTTGTTCAACCACTTTGGAAAGCAGTATGGAGGTTCCTCAAAAGACTTCACATAGATCTCCCCTATGATCCAGCAATCCCACTTTTGGGCATTTACCCAAATGTTTACAAACAAGACCACACTAAAGCTACCAGCACAACTATGTTTATTGCAGCATTATTTACCATAGCTAAGACATGGAACCAACCCAGATGCCCCTCAGTAGATGAATGGATCAAGAAAATGTGGTATATATACTAAATGGAATTCTATGCCTCCATCAGAAAGAATGACATTTCCCCATTTGTTAGGAAATGGAAAGGTTTGGAAAAAATTATATTAAGTGAAGTAAGCCAGGCCCAAAGAAGCATAGGTCCCATGGTTTCCCTTATTTGCAATATCTAGTATAGGTATGAGTCAAGCGGAAAAGGTCAGATAATGTGATGTTAGGAAAATGAACCCTTAAATATGTATTTTAAAGTTTTCGTTTCTTTCATGCATGTGTTTCTAACGCATTTATAAGATTATTTCTTTGTTGCTTTGTATGTCCCTCCCCCACAGTGTAACCCCCGCTTTCACTATATTTGATGTCAGTATAACATGTGGAGGAGATGGGGACAAACAAGTCGTTTGAGGATTCAGGTGGACCTGTTGCAACAATGAGAAGTACAAAATATCATGTCAAAACCAGCTTTACAATGTCGGTATGGGGGGTGGGAGGGGGGTATAATTGGGTGGCGGGAGGGGGGTAAAATTGGGTGGGGGGAGGGGGGAGGTGGGGAAGGGAAGTGAAGGGTAAACAAAGGAGGAGGCTGCAATGCTTGGTAAGAAATGTATGCATTATCCTGCCCATTTAATTGTAGCCCCTCTGTACAGTATGTTCTCAAATAAAATAAAATACAATTAAAAAAAAAAGATTATTGAGAATTATGAATTGGCATAAATTTAATCTCATACTATAGAAAGATTATTCAGAATTATGAATTGGCATAATCTTGGCTAATGGAATGCAAATCTACATGTTTTACAACACTTTTCTAAATTATTTTTAAGGTTATGTTAATTTTTTATTGTGAAAGGTTGGGTCTGTTTCTTTCATTTTCATATTGTCTCTTTTTAAAAAAAATGGCCTTACATTAAAAATTGTAAAGAAAAATAAAAAAAAAAAGAAATGTACTCATTATCTGACTTATGAAAAAATAGCCCCTCTCTACAACACCTTAATGATATATTTTTAAAAGAAACAAATAAAGAGTGGGAATGTAAACTTGTTCAACCACTTTGGAAAGCAGTATGGAGGTTCCTCAAAAGACTTCACATAGAGCTCCCCTATGACCCAGCAATTCCACTTTTGGGCATTTACCCAAATGTTTACAAACAAGACCACACTAAAGCTACCAGCACAACTATGTTTATTGCAGCATTATTTACCATAGCTAAGATATGGAACCAACCCAGATGCCCCTCAGTAGATGAATGGATCAAGAAAATGTGGTATATATACTAAATGGAATTCTATGCCTCCATCAGAAAGAATGACATTGCCCCATTTGTTAGGAAATGGAAAAACTTGGAAAAAATTATATTAAGTGAAGTAAGCCAGGCCCAAAGAAACATAGGTCCCATGGTTTCCCTTATTTGCAATATCTAGTATATGTAGGAGTCAAGCGGAAAAGGTCAGATAATGTGATGTTAGGAAAATGAACCCTTAGATATCTATTTTAACGTTTTTTTTCTTTCATGTATGTGTTTCTAACGCATTTATAAGATTATCTCTTTGTTGCTTTGTATGTCCCTCCCCCACAGTATAACCCCTGCTTTCACTATATTTGATGTCAGTATAACTTGTGGAGGAGATGGGGAAAAACAAGTCGTTTAAGGATACAGGTGGACCTGTTGCAACAATGAGAAGTACAAGTTGTCATGTCCAAAACGAGCTTTACAACGTCGGTGCGGGGGTGGGGGGGGGAGAGGGTGGGGGGGAGGGGGAGTATTGGGGGGAGGGGGGAGGCTGGGAAGTGATGTGAAGGGTAAACAAAGGAGGAAGCTACAATGCTTGGTAAGAAATGTATGCATTATTCTGCCCATGTAATTATAACCCCTCTGTACAATATGTTCACAAATAAAATTAAAAAAAACAAAGAAAGCATCATTTTTTGTTTAAATCTACATATACTTTAAATTCCTTCAAGTACATATGGAGCAATTAATCCCTTTGCTTCTTAATTTACAAAAAAGCTTTTCAAATGATTCAAGGCTTTATAGCCCCCTCAAAAAAAGAGCATTTTGAAAATTAAGATAGCATTAGAAATTGCTGAGAAGAAATATTGATGTATTCCTTAAGAAGAAATGCTATTTATATATTTGATATCTACTACTTGGTTATATCTACCAAGTAATTAGAATAAGCATTCAATGTTAAATAAAAATGCAATTTATAAATATACTATTAAATAAGTCCTTGTAGTATTTGTTCATGTAATAAATATTTCAATATGGTGATATGGTAAGTACTTGTTTTCTAATTTGGAAATGCCACAGTAAGGTACTATAGAGTAAATGAAAAAACTTGTCATGTATATAGTGGCACAGCCAACCATATCCCTCAAAATTCCTAAGTTGAAGTACTAAGCCCCAGTGCTCAAGAAAGCAAATACATTTGGATGTAGGATCTTTAAAGAGGAAATGAAGCAAAATGATGTCATATGGGTAGGTCATAATCCAGTGTGACAGGTGTTGATATAAGAAGAGGAAACATTGGGAAGAAACACTGAAAGAGGAACATCCACAAAGTGGGAAGCCAGGCCTCTAATGGAACCAACCCTGTGACCCTTCATCTTGGAGCTCTAACCTACAGAATCATGACAAAATAAATTTCTATTCTTTAAGCTAATTTCTGAGGGTTTTCATAGCAAAACTCCCAAACAAATACACACAGCGAAGATAACATAGAGTAAACACTGGAGCATTTCTTTTTTTTTTTGGGGGGGGGGGTCCGGTCATGGGGTCTGAGCTCTGGGCCTGGGTGCTGTCTCTTAGCTCTTCAGCTCAAGGCTAGCGCTTATGTGGTGCTAAGAAATCGAACCCAGGGCCTCATGAATGCAAGGCAAGCACTCTACCACTGAGCCACCTTCTCAGCCCCATCACTGGAGCATTTCTGAAGTCTTTGACTTATGTATATTTTTAAATTAGCACCAACTGAACATAGTAAACCAATCACAAGGCAAAAAAAGTTAAGAAAACTTACAAACATTAAATGGGCTATACTATTAATATTTATCAATGTAATGAAAGCCATAAAATCTTTTACTATTTTCTTCATAAGTTTCAAATTAAAGATATTTGGTAGGAAAAAATTAAGAATAACTTTAGTGTAATTTTAATTAAAAACAGTTGCATTAAGCTTAAGCTAGCTGGATGGATAGATAGATAGATAGATAGATAGATAGATAGATAGATAGATAGATAGATAGATAGATAGATAGATAGATAGATAGATATAGATAGATAGATAGATAGATAGATAGATAGATAGATAGATAGATAGATAGATAGATAGATAGATGAACTCTACAATAATATAAGGAGTTGAATTGTCAAACATGCACAGAATTCTGATATTATTTAATATTAATGATTTAGAAAATACAGTGCATTGGATATATTGATTCCACATGTCGGAATAGTGGTACATACCAACTCAGAGGAGAAGGTTGGGTTTGAGTTCCTTAGATTTATTTTTTGGCAACATTGGGGATAGAACTTAGGTCTTTGTGCTTGCTAGGCAAGCAGTCATCTACGATGTGAATCATGGCTTCAGCCTGTGTTTCTTAATTTTTATACTTGGTTAATCTTGCAACAGTAAATGGATTCCATAACTAACTTACATTCTCTAAGTATTCATCTCTCATAATCTCATAAATTCAGGTTATTTTCAATAAATGCTTTGGATTTATTTAGGGTAAGAGAAATTTAGGGTAGATTTCTGTTTTCTTTCCACCAGAAAATGAGGGCCTTTACAAAGAGATTTATCAACAAGTGTTTCTCTGTGAGAATAGGCAAGGACGTATCTAAGGCCAACCTGTTAACACCTTCCTTTTGAACATCATTTAAGGTAACAACTGTTCTGCCAAATAGTTACTATTTTCCAACATGCTCTACAGATTAGGAATGGGGAATAGAGTGATACATTTCCCAAGGTTAAACAGTTAAAGTAATGGTGAGCTTATTCAAATTCTGGGCCGGCATCCTCATAGTTTGGCTTCTGAGGTAAGATGGAATCTGTAGTAGAATATTTGCCTAGTATGCCTGAGGCTTTGAGTTTAATCCACAATATTGAGGATAAAAATTGTTGGAACAATACTATTACTAGAATGAACTTCTTATTTGGGTTGTATTATAGGCATAGAGAAACTTATACTACATATAGCACTATATATATATGTATATTACAGTATATCTATATCTATCTATCTATCTATCTATCTATATATATATATATATATATATGTCAACTTGGATTTTCAATAAGTTGATGCAAATTTTATATAAGTTTCGATGAGATGTTGTAAGTTCCCTTTCTCCTTAGAGCAATTATTTGATTCTAATGTTAAATACTGCTGTTAAAAGGCTACTAATCTCTTTCTCTCTTTCTCTCTTCTTCCTTCCCCTCTGTCTCCATGCACCTCCACCTGTGTGGCCAGCAGTTTGCTCTCTCCCCAATAAACTCTTTTCTGCCTGAACAAATCCTACTAATCTTAGAAATTATGTCAGACATATTCTTATTTGGTAAAATGCTCCATGGTCTTCAAACCTATTTGGATGATATCTGTAAGTGGAATAATTATTTGATGTGAAGAATATGTTTTAAAAATACATTTTTATATTCAAGTAGCTTAAGAAATTAACTCCCCATACTAATAAACCAATCAATAAATGGGCAAAGGAGCTAAAGAGAGACTTCTCAGTGGGAAGCGCTCAACATTCTTGGCCATAGAGAAAATGTAAATCAAAATAACATTGAGATTCCATTTCATCCCAGTTAAATTGGCTAACATCAGGAAGTGCTGATGGGGAGTTAGAGGAAAAGGAATCCTATTGCACTGTTTATGGGAATGTAAATTAATACATTTGGAGGTTCCCCCAAAATATAATCATATAACTTCCCTAAGACCCAGACATGAGCATCTACCCAGATCATTACAAGTCAGAACATGGTAAAGACACTTGCACATTCATGTTCATTGCTGCACTACATGCAATAGCCAAGTTCTGGAAATAGCCCCGATACCCTATAATAGCTGAGTGGATTGAAAAATGTGTGACATATACACAATGGAATTTTACTCATCAATCTAAAATAATAATATTATGTTATTTGCAGGGAAATGGGTGGAACCTAGACCAAATTATGTGGTGAGGTAAGCCAAGTGCAGAGAGACAAACAGCACATGTTTTCTGTCATATGTGGAAGCTACATCTAAAATACCCTGGAAATGATAACTTATACAGGACTCTTGGTATTCATACCCAAACTCCCTTATGGGAGAAATCCAAAGGTGTAACTCCTCTCGCCATTTAAAATACTATTGATCAAAATGAATTTCAGGAAACAGAACATGTTTGCTATTGCTGATTTTATGATGTTATTGTTTGCTTTTGCTTCTGGGCTTTTTTACTTTTTTACCAAGGGAAGGGGGGTGGGGAGAGGACACAGAAATGGAGGGAGGAAGGGTGAAAAAATGTAGTCATACATTTTTACATACACCATATGTAAAAAATAAAATAGGCAACTTGTGGGCAGGGATGAGAGGGGGAAGCTGCAGGAAAGCAAAAGAAGGGGTGACATTGTCCAAAAACAATTGTACTCATTACCTGACATGTAGAATGATAACCCCTCTGTACATTGTAATAATAGCAATAAAATTATATTAGAAATTGCACTTTGTGATTTCAATTCAAATCATGAAGAATATTTTGGCAAATACATGCCAGTCATTCTATATTGTTTTAATCTATATTTTCAATAAAAATAAATAATATTATCTAAAAAATTTTAATTATTGCTACAGGTTGAATTCTGCACACACACACACACACACACACACACACACACACACACACACACACACACACACACACACACACACACACACACACACACACACACACACTGAAGTCCTAACTCCCTGTTAGTGTGGTCTTATTATTTAGAAGTAGAATTTTTTGCAAATATGATTAAATTAAGACACTGTCCCTAAGGAAGATTCTAATTCATGATCACTGGCCAGTTTATGGGAAGAAGACATTTCAGACAAACACAGCAAAAGTGCTATGTAGTCACAAGGCAGGACCTGAACAGTTTCATCTAAAAGCCAAGAAATACCAAGAACTGCTGAAATTCACCAGAGTCTAGAAAATGGCTCAAGCTTCTTACCAACAAAGTTAAGAGGTAGCTCAGCCTGACCATTCCTTGATTTCAGGCTGTAGGCTTCTAGAACTGTTGCCCTAAACTAATCAGCTTTAGCCCTATAAAATTCTTAACTCCCATAGTTTCATGTGAAATTTTCTAATAATTCATTTGTTTGTTTGTGACAGAATGCTCATATGTGGCCCTGCTGGCTTCCAACTTTCTTTTTTTTTTAATTTTATTTTATTTTAGTTGTGAACATACTGTACAGAGGAGGTACAATTACATGGGAAGGATAATGCGTACATTTCTTACCAAGCATTGCAGCCTCCTCCTTTGTTTACCCTTCACATCCCTTCCCAGCCTCCCCTCTCACCCCCAATCCCAATCCTTCTCCTTCCCCCACCTTCCCCCCCCCCACCGACGTTGTAAAGCTCGTTTTGGACATGACAACTTGTACTTCTCATTGTTGCAACAGGTCCACCTGTATCCTTAAACGACTTGTTTTTCCCAAATCTCCTCCACAAGTTATACTGACATCAAATATAGTGAAAGCAGGGGTTATACTGTGGGGGAGGGACATACAAAGCAACAAAGAGATAATCTTATAAATGCGTTAGAAACACATGCATGAAAGAAAAAAACAATAAAATACATATCTAAGGGTTCATTTTCCTGACATCATATTATCTGACCTTTTCCGCTTGACTCATACATATACTAGATACTACAAATAAGGGAAACCATGGGACCTATGTTTCTTTGGGCCTGGCTTACTTCACTTAATATAATTTTTTCCAAGTTTTTCCATTTCCTAACAAATGGGGCAATGTCATTCTTTCTGATGGAGGCATAGAATTCCATTTAGTATGTATACCACATTTTCTTGATCCATTCATCTACTGAGGGGCATCTGGGTTGGTTCCATATCTTAGCTATGGTAAATAATGCTGCAATAAACATAGTTGTGCTGGTAGCTTTAGTGTGGTCTTGTTTGTAAACATTTGGGTAAATGCCCAAAAGTGGAATTGCTGGGGCATAGGGGAGTTCTATGTGAAGTCTTTTGAGGAACCTCCATACTGCTTTCCAAAGTGGTTGAACAAGTTTACATTCCCACCAACAATGAAGGAAGGTTCCTTTCTGTCCACATCCCCTCCAGCATCTGTTGTTGTTAGAGTTCTTGATTTTTGCCGTTCTAACTGGAGTGAGGTGATATCTCAATGTTGTTTTGATTTGCATTTCTTTTATGGCTAGGGATGTTGAACATTTCTTCATGTGTCTATTGGCCATCCTTCTTTCTTCTTCAGAGAAGTTTCTCTTTAAGTCTTTCGCCCACATATTTATTGGGCAGTTGTTTCTTTGAGGATTTGTTGTTGGGGGGTTTAATTTTTTGAGTTCCAAGTATATTTTAGATATGAGACCCTTGTCCGTTGCATGGCTAGGGAAGATCTTCTCCTAATCCGTGGGCTTTCTATTGATCTTGCTAGCTATGTCCTTTGCCATGCAGAAGCTCTGCAACTTCATGCAATCCCATTTGTCCAACCTTTCTTTGATTTGTTGTGTTTCCGGGTCTCTATTCAGAAAATTTCGGCCTGCGCCAAGGAGACCTAGGGTTTCTCCTATTCCATCCTGCAATGTTTTCAGAGGGTCTGCTTTGACTCCGAGGTCTTTGATCCATTTGGAGTTAATTCTGGTGCAGGGTGATATATAAGGATCTAGCTTTAGTTTTCTACAAGTAGTTAACCAATTTTGCCAGCACCATTTACTGAAGAGGCTATCTTTCTTCCATTCTATTATTTTAGCTCCCTTATCAAAGATTAAATGGCTATAGGTCTGTAGGTTCATTTCTGGGTTTTCAATTCTATTCCATTGGTCCTGAGGTCTATTCTTGTGCCAGTACCAAGCTGTTTTGATAACTATGGCTTTATAGCAGAGTTTGAAATTTGGTATTGATATTCCTCCAGCAGTGTTCTTTCCATTGAGGAGCAATTTTGTTATTCGGGGTCTTTTATTGTTCCATATGAATTTTTGGATTGCCTCTTCTATTTCCTTGAAGAATGAGGTTGGAATTTTAATAGGTATTGCGTTGAATTTGTAGATAGCCTTGGGAAGAATTGCCATTTTCACGATGTAAATCTTTCCAATCCAGGAGCATGGGAGGTTTTGCCTTTTTTTAAGTTCTGTGTTGATTTCCTTTTTCAAGATTTTAAAGTTTTCATCATAGAGGTCCTTCACTTCTTTGGTTAAGTTAATTCCTAGGTATTTTCTTTTTTGTGGGGCTATTACAAATGGAGTTGCTTTCCTAATTTCAGCCACACTATTCTCATTTGGCATAAAGAAAAGCCATTGATTTGGGGGGGTTAATTTTATAACCTGCTACTTTGCCAAAGTTTTGAATCAGCTTGAGTAATTTGGGAGTGGAGTCTATGGGATTCTTTAAATACAAGATCATGTCATCTGCAAAGAGGGAGAGTTTTATTTCTTTTTTCCCTATTTGGATCCCCTTTATGTCTGCATCTTGTCTTATTGCTGTAGCTAGGCATTCTAGTACTAGATTGAAGAGAAGTGGAGAGAGTGGGCATCCTTGTCTTGTTCCTGAGTTAAGAGGAAATGGCTTTAGTTTTTCACCATTGAGTATAATGCTGGCTATAGGTTTGTCATATACAGCCTTTATTGTATTGAGGAATGTTCCATGGATTCCTAATTTTTCCAAAACCTTCATCATAAAGGGGTGTTGGATCTTGCCGAACGCTTTTTCTGCATCTATTGAAATAACCATGTGGTTCTTACTCTTGTTCCTGTTGATGTGATGAATAATATTAATTGATTTGCGTATATTGAACCAGCTTTGCATCCCTGAAATGAATCCTGTTTGATCATGGTGTATGATTTTTTGGATGAATTGTTGAAGTCAATTGGCCAAAATTTTGTTGAGAAGTTTTGCATCAATGTTTATCAAAAAAATGGGTCTATAGTTTTCTTTCTTTCATGAGTCCCTGCCTGGTTTTGGGATGAGGGTTATGATGGCTTCATAGAATGTGTTTGGTAGTGAGCTTTCTCTTTCAATTTCATTGAAGAGTTGGAGGAGTATTGGCGTGAGCTCTGTTTTAAAGGCCTTGTAAAATTCCGCTGTAAAACCATCTGGTCCTAGACTTTTCTTAGCTGGAAGGTCTCTTATTGCTGTTTCTATTTCAATGCTTGATATGGGCCTGTTAAGATGGTTTAATTCAACTTGGTTTAGTTTTGGCATGTCAATATTTGCTAGGAAAAGGTCCATTTCTGTCAAGTTCTCAAACTTATTAGCATAAAGTTTTGAGAAGTATTCCCTTATAATGTTCTGAATCTTGGTTGTTTCCGTGGTGATGTTTCCATTCTCATCTCTGAGTTTATTAATTTGGGTGTGTTCTCTTCTTTTTCTGATGAGATTTGCTAAGGGTCTGTCAATTTTGTTAAGTTTTTCGAAGAACCAACTCTTTGTTTTGTTGATTCTTTCTATAGTTTTTTTGGATTCTAATTCATTTAGTTCTGATTTAATTTTGATTATTTCTTTCCATCTACTGGATTGGGGTTTATCTTGCTGTTCTTTTTCAAGGATGTTTAGATGTGTCATTAAATTGCTAGTTTAAGATCTCTCCAATTTGTTGATGTAGGAGTCAGAGCTATAAACTTGCCTCTGAGTACTGCCTTTGCTGTGTCCCAGAGGAGCTGGTAATTTGTGTGTTCATTTTTGTTGAATAGCATGAACATTTGAATTTCCTTTCTAATCTCTTCCATGACCCACTCTTGATTCAGCAGTGTGTTGTTCAGCCTCCATGTGATACCGGACTTTCTTTGGTGGCTTTTGGTGTTGAGTTGTAATTTTATTCCCTTGTGGTCAGAGAGAATGCAAGGTATAACTTCAATGTTTCTGAATTTAGACAAGTTTGCTTTGTGGCCTAAAATGTGGTCTATTTTAGGAAACGTTCCATGTGCTGCTGAGAAAAACGTGTATTCTGATGCTGCTGGGTGAAATGTTTGGTAGATGTCTGTTAAGTCTAGTTGATCTATGCAGCTGTTTAGATCTGCGGTTTCTCTGTTGAGTTTTTTCCGAGTTGATCTATCTAGTGGGGAGAGTGGTGTGTTAAAATCCCCAACAATTAATGTCTTTGGATCTATATGGGATTTGAGGGAAAGTAGTGTTTCTTTGATAAATTTGGGTGCTCCATTATTTGGCGAATAGATATTTAGAATTGTAATATCCACCTGAAGGAGAAATCCTTTAATTAGTATGTAGCGACCTTCTTTATCTCTTCTCATGAATTTTAATTTGAAGTCTATTTTATCTGATATTAGGATTGCAACTCCCGCCTGTTTATGGGGGCCGTTTGCTTGGTAGATTTTGTTCCAGCCTTTAACATTGAAAATGTGTTTGTTTTTACAGGCAAGATGTGACTCCAGCAGGCAGCAGATAGAAGGGTCTTGTTTTTTAATACAACTAGACAGTCTATGTTGCTTAATTGGAAAGTTCAGTCTTTTAACGTTAAGAGATAGGACTGAGAGGTATTTGGAAGTTCCTGCCATGTTATCCACCTTCTTGGGTGCTGCAAAAACTGTGTTCTTCCAATGGTTCTTGGATTCTCAGTTTGGGTGCAGTTTCTTGGCCTTTGTTGCAGTCTTGTTGGTTTTGTATGTGAAGGACATCTTTAAGAAACTTTCTTGGTTGATAGTTCTTTGTTTTTAGGGCATGGCATAGGTCATTCCAGGCTCTTCTTGCTTTGATTGTCTCTGCTGAGAAATCTGAGGTAATTCTAATTGGTTTCCCTTCATAGGTGATTACCCTTTTCTCCTTGACAGCTTTAAGGATCTTTTCCTTGGTCTGGGTTGATCCTGTGTGGATTTTAATGTGATGGTGGGATGTCCTATTCTGGTCTGGTCTATTTGGGGTTCTAAAAGCTTCTTGTATCTGAATAGGCCTATCTTTTTGTATGTTTGGGAAGTTCTCTGCTAGGATCCTGTTAAACAAATTTCCTAGACCATTAACTTCTGTTTCTAGGTGCTCCTCTACACCCATTATCCTTAGATTGGGCCTTCTGATGGTGTCTTCCAGGTGTTGGATAGACCTATCATATTTCTTGGACTTGTCTTGGATGGTTGTATGTTTTTTCTCTATAATATCTAGGCTGTCTTCAATCCCTGAGATTCGATCTTCTGCATGGTCTAACCTGCTGTCAAGACTCTCTACTTTGTTTTTTATCTCTTTTCCTTCTAATTGGTCAGCTTTGATGGCTTCAAGTTCTTTGTTGAAGCTCTGTTTTAGGTCTTGTATGAATTTCTTTACTTCCTTAATTTGGTGTTCAGTGTTTGTTCTCAAATCACTTAGTTGATTGGTTATGGTTTCCTTGGACTCCCATTCCTTCTGTTGGGTTCCATTCAGCATTCCCTTTGTGGTCTCCCTGACTTCCTTCAGCTCTTTGTTAATGGATTCCATGAATGCCTTTAGTGATCTTTGTGTATTCTCTACCTGGTCTCTCAATTCCTGAATTACTCTTTGATTAGCTTCCTCCTGTCTGTGGGATTCCTGCAGTTCTCTTTCTTCCCGTTCGTGGGACTCCTGCAGTTCTCTTTGAGTGTTCTCTGCCTGCTCATGCCATTCCTCCCTTTCTCTTTGAGTATTCTCAAGTTGTTCACGCAAATCCTGTATCAGTTTTTGAGTAGCTTCCACACACTTATGATATTCCTGTATAAACTTTTGGGATGCCTCCTCTCTCTCCCTATCACGCTCATACAGAGTCCTTTGTAAGTTGTCAAACTTCTCATTTATCATGTTTGCCAGCAGTGTTTGTAGAGCTATTTGGGAACTCTCCTCTGGATTGTTCATTATCTGATATGACCCCTGATTATCAAGATTGGGAATTGAGATACCCGGTTTTGCCATTTTTCTTGTGTTTTTCCAGCTTACTCTGCCCATTTGAGTTGAAAATAGCACCAGTTTTGTGCTAGAACACTATCTTAAGGCAACCATCAACCAACGTTTGCATTTATATAGTCAATAGTCTACAGATACAATCTAGTTCAACAGATACATCTATTCAACATCAAACAACTATATGTTAATGGGCTTTGAACTGCAGAGAAGAATTTGGAAAACCAGAAATTTTTAGGGTTAGGGAGAGATGTGGGTAAAAAATAGGAATAGATTGGTGTGGGGAGGCACAGGGAGAGTTAACTAATTTCCTAATCTCAATGCAGGAAATAGGTTGGGTAGGATGCAAGTAGAGAGAGAGAGAAAAATAAGAAAGGGAAAGGGAAATGAAAAGAGACCAGAAAAAAATAGAAACGTAAAAATTAATATAGTTATGGAGATTGAAAGACCATCTATTTAGAGAGGAATGTGAATATATTGAGAAAACAGGAGGGAGATAGAGGAGATGTGAAAAACTTTTAAAAATGCTTAAAATATTATATAGGTATAAAGAGGTAGTACTGCTATTAAGGAATTTAAGTCTCAGAGGTTTTGGATTGAGTAATAAATTTGTGGATTAAGTGTGTACACAATGGGGAATAGGGTCTATTAGTTAACTATGGGTTTATCTGAGGATGTGCAGGACAAGAGTTAAGTCACATACAGAAGAACAGAAGAGAGGAAAAGGTGAAAAGGTTAAGAAAGGGAGAAAAAAAAAGATCAGAATTTCAGTAGCGCTAGACAAAAAACAAAAAGTTAATTAAGAAAGAAAGAAAAAGAGAAAGAAGACAAGAAAAGAAAGGAAAATGCACATTCACGTATTCCTAAAATAAAAATTATAAGAGGGAAAAAAAAGTTACTGGAAAACAATTATTTTTTCAAAAAAGGCAAAAATTAAAGATTAATAAAAGTTTTAGAAAAGGAAAAAAAAAGTTATATATATATATAAGGTACCAAAAAAAAAAAAAAAGAAAAGAAAAGAAGAAGAAAAAAAAAGTTCTTTTTTTTTTTTTTTAATTTTTTGGGAGGGGGTGGGAAGAATCCTGTATCGCCCTTTTGTCTGTAACCAGCCTCTTGTTGGAGTCTCTGGTCAGCTTGAGGTCCTGTGGGTTCATTGTTTTCTTAAGTCAGTTTGTTCAAACAGGCAGAAAAATGCTCTGCTTTATCCAAGATTTTGAGATCCCCCTCCCAGGTTAGTTTAATGGGAGGGTGATCTGCTTTGAGAATCACAAAAGAGGGGTGATGAGGCTAGGTTCTGGTAGAGTTGAGGCCTTTCAACAAACAGTAGCTTTTCCCTGGGACTATTTTGTGAAAAACTCACAGAGCCCAGCCTGGAGCCATTCTCAGGGTTTCTGTTTTTCAATTGATTGTGGAGGCTGCTAGAGGGAGGGGCAGCCTCTGGCTCTGGTTACCCAGTGAGGAAGGCCACTCCAATGGCTGGCGCCTGAGCTGGGTGACTTTTCCCTAGATGGAGCTGAGTCTGGCAGGTCACTTCGCCGTTAAGTTCTTGTGACCTGCTAAATGACTCATTTTATTCCAAGGCCTGAGTTGGAGCTGGCAGCTCCTCCGAGCTTTGTCGGTATCCAAGATGGAGATCACCGGTGCTGGGGGGGAGGGATGGCCTTCCCTCCTCTGCTCCCTGAGAAGGAGTGAGGATGTCGGGCTTGTACTCACGCCGAGTCTTGGATCCTGGGTCGTCTCTGGTCTGCAAACTGCAGGATGAAGATGTCCGCTCCTTGTCGGTTCTTGTTGGTGTTGAGTAGAATCCTAGCTCCTTTGTTCCGGACTCTCTGTGTGAGCGCTCAGGTATGGCCCCGGCTGCATTCTCCGCTGCAACCCTGCCGCCGCAGCGGCTGCTGGCAGGCGCTCAGATGTATCTCCTTGTCTTGGCTTCCCCTCTCTTGTCTAACTCTCTGTCCTGTGATGGCACACTTGGTGTGATTCTCTGGCTTAGGACTGTTCACTGGAACTCTAAAACTGCTTTCTATGCGAGAGCTTGTTCAGATTCCAGCTTCTCCTCTGCCATCTTCCCGGAACTCTGGCCTCCAACTTTCAATCCTCCTCCCTTACTGACTTATGGCTGGAAATATACATGTATATTAACACACCTGGCCACTCCTAATTTTTAAAACAATTTTCCTATCAAAGTATTACCATAACCTATTCTTCTCATTTGCTTATTTGTAATAAATGTTTGAAGATATCCTTGAATTAATTTTACTTGATTAATTTTTAGAGTAGCAATTAGGTTCATGGCAAAAGTGAGAAGTTGCAGACACTCCCCATATGATTCCTGAGTTAATTCATTGGAAGTAATTAATAAACAATAATATGTTGCATTCAGAATACAAAAGAATCATGGACAATAGAACTCAATTTAAATCAAACTTATATCCATGAATTTCAAGCACCTAGAAAAGAAATTGGATTTGATTTTGAGAAATTAGGACAGTGAACATTCTTGGATAGTGTAATTTTCATTTTATTAATTTCAGTCCATTGACCTGGGTCTGTTTCTCATCTGTTAAATAATTCAGCTGAGCATTAGCAATTCCCATCCCCATACCTGATACTGTTTTCATGTGGCTCACTATGTCTGCTTCAAGAAATACTGGGCAGCTTTAATGAGACTTACTCCAAGTCTCATATTGATTAACTTACTAATTGTGTATGATCAGTGTTTAGAAAAATAAATCAAGTGCAACCTTATTAGAGGGAAGCCTGAGATCAACAAGATCTAAAAACATTTCTTATTGATTAATCTGCATTACTCAGAATTCAATTCTATGATTCAAAATTTATTTCACCACAGACATTGGGGATTTTCTTTCTTGGTCCAAAGTAGTAATTAATAAGAACAAAAAGATGCTTCTATATTAATACCTATTTTTACATCATTCCACTCGCAAACTTTCCCTTCCAAACTTCATTGTCCCTATTGTTTCAGAGTTATACATAGTTAACCAAGATAATCATGGTGACATGTGACTAGGATCCCAAAACTTGGGTAGCAGACATAAGAGGATCATGAGTTCAAGGCTATCCTGAGGTACATTAGTAAGATTGTGTCTCAAACAAAAAACAAATTAGAAATGAATCATAAAGCAGTGTGGCTATGACTGTGGTTACACCACCTGAAATGACATTCCATGGTCACTATTTGATAGTGAAATGACAGTGTATGCAAACTCTATGTCTTTTGCAAGCAAATGTGTTCTAATATACCTTTGACTATAAACTGACCTGAATGCATCTGCATCAGACAGCACAACCAAAAAGCAAGTATAAAAACTGTCATCTAAGAGTCTCCTGGTTTTGACAATGTAACATTGAATTGTGTTTAAATTTAGCTTCAAACCTTTTTATCGTAAGCAGAATAATAACAGAAAACAGAGCCAAGCTATGTTAAAAAGTTATGCTTTGTTGCTATTCTTCAGTAAGAAGAGTTGAAAAAGAAGATTTGCAGACCTTGAAATGAGCTATTTCATGCCACAAAGACTACAGCGTCAATCTATATCTAATTTCAGAAGGACAGTTTGACTGAAAGCCAGCCTTAGGATGCATAATAATAATAACTTTCATTCAGCTGGATCATCTAGAGACACAAGGGCAGGGGTGTCCTGTGTGGAATTGTTGGGGGCCATACATGCTTCCCAAATTGAGAGAGTAAAAGACATAATGTACCAATGCTAATGATACAAAAGAAAGCCATTCTCCTTAGCACAAAGAATGGCATTTTGTGATATAGTGCCCTTGTGGAAAAGATTTTGGAAACACTTTTGAGTTTTCAGAACAAATATGATCATTTCATGACTTTTAGAGAGAAAATATATTTGAAAAATGTCCTTCAAAAACAAAAATGCCCTTGTATATTCTCACATAAATAAAACTTCTGCCTCAGAATGAAATGCTTCCATTTGAGAGAAGTAGCTGACATTCATACCAAAGAAATTAAAACAATGGAATATCCTCCCCTGCTAGTGTGATTAGTCAGATCACAAACACAAGCACAATAACTTCATGGTCATTTTATACTCCTTGCCAACACCAGAAAATATTCATTTTTACTGTACGAAGAAAAATTCCTCTGAATATTTTTACTGAGAGATTATCTCAGGATTCTAAATTTTTTCTTCAAAGATTTTAAGAACACCATTTTTTGTTCTTTAAAAATCTTTCTACAATTAAAATTGCATGCATTTTAAAGAGCTATATTTAAAACTCTTAGTTTGAGGAACATTAGCTCTGTAAAAGAAATGGCACAGAAAAGTAAACAAATGGGGAAAATGAGCCAGGCAATTTTTTTTCCTTTTTAAACAAAATATATTTTTGCTTCCATAGGAGGAGGAACTTTTCTTTCTGCTACTATTTTTGCAGAAGAAAAATAAGCTAAGCTATTTCACACAATATTTTACACTGAGCTAAAAATGTAGTCGTCATCAAATTTCCAAAAGCAGAATACAAAATATAGAACTCTGTAATTATGTCTAATAATCACATTCATCATTTAAACTCCACCTTGTGATTAACTCCAGGAAGAGCAAAAGAGAGTATAAAGAATTAGGAAAACCAAAAGGAAAAAAACCAAAGGAACCAAATATATAAAACCAAAGAAAACAGAAGCATCAAGGGCAGAACAAAATTATATAAACCAGTTGTGGTGGAAACTGGGGCAGAATCCACAAAGAATGGAGGCATTCTCATCCACCAGAAATTCAGTGTCATCAAGTCTGAATAAACATGCATGGCCAAGATCTATAATTGAAGAAGTATATGTACATTGCTATAGTTCGGATTTTGGATATCTCCAACCCCAAGGGCTAAAGATTTTATTGCCAGATTGTAGTGCTATTGGGAAATGGTTAAGTCTTGAAGTTGAGGAGTTGGTAAGAGGTGGTCAAGACATTGGTGAGAGGTCTATGGAAGGGATGTGGGGACCCAAGTAACTCCTTTCTCTGCTTCTTCACTGCCCTAGGTAAGCAGACTTCTTCTTATGGTCCTATAATGATGTATTGCTACTGGACCAACCAACCACTGTTAGACCCTCTCAGATAAACTTTCTCCCTTTTTAAATTCATGAATCTCAGTGTTTCTTATAGCATGGAAAGATGACTAACACAATTTACCCCATGACAGTCAATAACAATTAAGTTTTTTAACCCCAATAGTAGATGTTAAGGGAAAATTTGATTTTTAGTGTATGTTTCATAGCCAGGATAAAATATTAACAAAGAAAATGACAGTTTTATTAAGTTCGACCAGTAGACAGTAACCCTTTGGAATCCATAGACCTGAGATTCTCTTTTTGCTTAAAAGATTAACAAGGATCAGGTAGTAAAGACAAGTTGTTCCAAATGAAGACTTCTCCCATATTATAATCAGAAAGCAGCAGTATTAGATAAATGCATACTAATATACATACATACATATGTGACTTTTCTACTTGCCACCTAAGCGATAAGCATTTTATTTTTATTATCCTATTTAGTGTTAACTATAAACACTTGTTTATAAATATTTCTGGAATTAAAGCTGAAAAATAATTTTATTCTGGTGCACTGCCTAATCCCATGTCCTCTTGTCTTCTACCCCCTGGAATGTCTGTAAGTATTTGACATTTTCAGTCTTATCTCTTCTTTCTTTGATTTCTTTCATTCATTTCTTTCATCTGTCTAGACTGTAGGCTGAGTGATGTCTTCTTTAGTTTTTTACTAAGTTATACCCAATTCAGCATGTAAGATAACTATTGAGATATTAATTAAAAATCTATACCTCATATCTTAAATAACCTTTACAAGTTATCTGTTTACTTTATCATTGTGTTTTTAATATAGTTCCTATTCATTATTTTGCCTAGTAAATTATTCTAAGAGTACTTATTTTGTAGTCTCATATTATTTTGACCTCCATGGATTCATTCTTTTATTTCATTCTATTTCTTTTAATTTATTCTTGTTACTGACCATATTATACCACTTATTTATTTACTGTGGTATTCAGTTCTAAATTATATATGAGAGAGAATGAAAAAAGCTCTTAGCAGTGCATTTTTTCTTGCCTGTGCGATACACGCTAGTGAATGAACATGGGGACTTCACACATGGTTTTACCAAGATCTCAGGATCTTGAAAAGGATTTGACATTTTCCCCAGCCAGCTTTCATGCTGATTTATCATCTTGTCATTCTAGATCCAAGGTATTTGAGAAAATTCAATTCTGCTCTTGTGCAACAGAGGCCTTGGATTTCAATCCCACAGTGTCCTACTTTATTCCAGCTTTGGTCGCTAAAGTTGAGCAGAAAACTATCTCACTTCTTCCTCTTTCCTGTGGAGTATCTAGGTACCTTTCTCCTCACAGAAATGTGGCAGGCTTTTGCAAGGAGCCCTGTTTTGCTCCTCTTCCTACAACAGGACAGAGAGGCATACCTCCTTGCTGTGTCAGAAGACCTCAACTTCCCATGCCTAAGATATTACTATTGAGAGTGGAAATAAAGTAAGGCAAGGCACACAAACCCTTTCCTATAGAAGTTGTGCATCTCTCACCAGAGCCTTGAACAATCCTGTTGCAAGCTCATATTTATCACATCACTATGCCTTTGAACTCATGCAGGTTTCTGGACATCACATCATGGCCCAATACACTGGAAGACTTGCATGTGAACAAAAGCCTCATTGGACCCTAAAGATGTGTGCCAGAAGGAACAGCTACTCAAAGGGGCTAGAGGATGCCTAAAGAGTTTGTGCAGGCTACATGGGGCCTCTCACTGGGTCTGAGGACTGTTATGGCCCATAGGTTGTCCAATGACCTTGGGAGTCACTTAGTTCTCTCCTGGAGAGAGTTTCTTAACCCCTTAACAGCTGTACACCAGACAATGTCCTCCCTTGGTACCCCTCCATCTAGTGAGAGCTCTGCTTATCTTTTTCCTTCAATAAATCTTTGCTATTTTACTTCTCCCATTGTGTCCATGAACTCATTCTCATAGACTATAGAGACAACTGGTGGGAAGGAAGGGATGGTAGGGGAAAAACAAAGGAGGAAGCAACAATGCTTGATAGGAAATGTACTCATTACCTTGCTCATGTAACTGTAACCCCTCTGTACAGTATTTTTACAATAAAAAAACATAAAAAAGAACTGATCCAGGTGTGTTACAGTTTCCCAGTATCACTATATCTATACCCATATAATTCCTGTGCCAAGGGAGCATAGGAATTGGCTTTGAGTTTCCCTGTCTTTTCTTTTTGAGCTCATGTACTCTTTATATTTTAAGTTTTTATTCAGCAGTTCTAAGTAGAAACTTCTCTACTAAATTGATTGCTTGTCAAGAAATTGTCTTGCTATCAAAGTAACACTGAAAGAAAGCTATTAGTGAAATATCTTATAAAACACATCATCATGTTCTTTTGAACCTTGTTTTTATGTTACATCTTTCAATAATAGAATAAGCAAGGAAAACAAGGCAAATGTTTTAATGTTATATACAGGACATTATATTTACATTCTCGAATTGAATCTTCTAAAAGTATTTCAGGTAATTAAAAATAGAAAATAAGATAATGACTTCGTTGACTATACAAACCAAGTCAAAGAAATCTTCCCTAGCTTTTCAAGACTGTAAAAGAACCATCCACTGTGGGTGAAAAAATAAAACTGAGGTTCAAATGAGAACATCTGGCATTATCTAGAGTGAAAGTGATTCAGTTCTTAAAAACATTCTAAAGTAATTCAAATTAGTTTCTGCCTCACAGTTGTAAGTATTTGCAAAGAAGAATAATTTCAGAGCCATTTAAAAGCATTCTGTAAGTCTCCAATGTCTTTAATCAGTATGTAATATGCACAATGTAGTGAAAACTTAGCTCATGCAGTTTTCCCAAGCTCACAAAGTTAATCTATATAAACCTAGTTAGTAAAATATCCAGGATGAATTTTCAGTGCTGTTCTACATTTTTCTCATATTGGTTGTGGATAAGGCAAATATGAATATTATTTCATAGATGTTATTATATTTACACATATTTTAAAATGTTTTCTATATAATCTACAAATTCTATAAAATAGTATAATATCAAACCATACCAATTGCTTTGCTCAGCTCAAGTCAAGAAACAAAAAAGATTTAGATTCAAAGTATCTTAGGATATCTTTTTGTTTAATGAGCTGACACATTGACTTAATTAACTGGCACACAGAACAGATTTTCAATAGTGGCAATGTGCCATATTTATCTTGAGGCTTTATAGTCATTAATGTCAAATTTCCTCAATATTTTTAATATGAAGAACAAATTGAGGACTATGAAAATAAGACTAGTCTCACAACATGTGAAAAATGTATTTCCTGAGTGGAAGAAAATATTGAGTTATAACTTACATACTATGCATTCGAAGCCAAGCTCTGTGCTTCCATTCTGGGGTATTCTTTTCATACAAATGTCATGATGCTATAAAAGGATCAAAAAGAGCTTCTCCCTATTGAGGCTGATTTTCTATCGTTGCTTAAAAAATGTCTTTAATTTTCCTGAAACAATGCACTCACAACTGGAGGTAAAAGCAGATCCTTTAAATGTGGCACTCATGTACACAGAGTTAGCTTTGAAGTGTTCCACCATGTGTTTGACATGCACTAAAATATTTTATTTTCTCTGTAAACTGGTGTGATTCTTATGTAATTATCCTAATCTTACAGACAAGAAATATGAGACTAGGTAAGCCAGTGGAGCCTGAATGCCTGTGTACCTATGAGGTGTGATATGTTGTTTCTCTAGTTTCATTTGCTAAGCTACAACTAAAGAGAAATAAATTAAAAAAGAAACATTGAAAACGGTGAGTTTTGCAAACTGGCTATGTTTGTCACCACTCTTCTCAAAGATACCCCTTTCTAGTCACTGTTTCTTGTGAGTATATTCCCTTGCATGACAAAAGGAACTGCAGATATAATTAAGTGAAAAATATTCATATGGAATAATCATCATGGATTCTTCTGGGTAGGCCCAACATATTTTCAAGGCTCCTTAGATATGGAAAAGGAAGGCAGCAATGTGAGAAGGAGCCAGCGATGATCCTCTTATGAAGGGTGAGAAGCCTCTAGAAGTTGAATAGGCAAGGAACTAGCTGTTCCTGAACCCTCCATAAAAGGATGCAGACCTGATTTTAACCCAGTGAGAACCAATTCAGATGTCTGTCCTCTAAAATAATAAGACTGAAAAACACGCATGTTGTCTTACGGCACATAATTTATGGTAATGAATTACAGTAGTCACAGGAAATTATGATGTGGCTAAAATCATTAATGTTAGAAACATGTAGATGCTAGTTCAAATTTACATTTACCACAGTAAACTGTGTGTACTTGGGAAGGTAACTGCACTTCATCAGATAAGAGAATAAATGTGGCCCTGGCTTTTAGATGAGATCTATTTCAAACTGTGCTATCCATTTTAGAGTATGAAGAAACTATCAAGAAACAAACTCACAGATTAAATTGTTGCCATACAAAATAAGAGGAGTTGTACGTCACAAAAACATTTCTTTTTGTGCTATTCACACCAACCAAACATGAACAAGTATCCATGATATTAGGCTAAAGCTGTCATTTCTGTAAGGTTATGGATTAAAAATTAATAGGAGCTGAATGCCAGTGACTCAGGTCTATAATACTAGCTTCTCAGGAGGCTGAGATCTGAAGATTAAAATTTGAAGGCAGTCTAGGTTTTAAAAAAAGTCCACAATACTATCATCTCCAATTAACCACAAGCTCGAGTGGTACAGTGCCAGCCTTGAGTAAAGCAGCTGAGGGACTGTGCCCAAGCCCTAAGTTCTAGCTCTATTTACAGCACACACAAATATACATACACACCTACACACACATATACACACATACGCACATGCATATACACACAAGCTAATACAAAAATTAAATATCCCTTTGTAAAACAATTGCACACTAATAAAATTTTTTAAAATAAAATGCAGTATGTTAGATTTTTGTATATAAACATTTAATTATAATAAAATTAGAAGGAAAACTGTCTTACTCAAAAAACTCATGTTAAAAAATATGCTTTAACTTTCTACTTATTTTTAAAACGTCCATCATTTATTTCAGTTTAATGCATAAACTGTACAAGAATAAATTTGTTGAAAGAAACGTTCAAAGATCAACAATAATAACATTTTATTAATTATATAACATAAGAAATTCAATGCAATTTCAAGTTCCATCTAGATTTATTTACAAGACAATAAAAGTTCTATTTCAGTCTCCTTCTACTGATGAAAATAATAAAATATAAGGAGGAAGAGGAGGAGAGAAGAAGAAGGAGGAGGAGGAGGAGGAGGAGGAAGGGGAAATCTAATTGGGGAGATTTTTATATGAATATTTCATTTTAAGGTTAAAAACTATGACTTCAAAGATGTACATTCTTATTCACAAGTTGAGATAAATTAGAAAACTTCACCAAGACTATCATTCTTCAGTTGGACTTTACTATGTGAGACAAGGCAGCCTGTTCCTAAAGAATAGATAGTAAATAACTTTGGGCTTTGGGTGCACATCTTTGTTAAAACTTCATTACTGAATTGTACCAACTAAATGAGCATAGACAACATGTAAATTGATGTGTCTGGCTGCGAGACAATAAATCCATAAGAAGGATGACTGTCCCACAGCGTACAGTTTACCAAACAGTGGACTTAAATGATATCTCACCCTAAAGGACTTCTCCAACTCTAAGGTTTCAAGATTCGTAGCACCACCCCTTTCTCTTTGAAGGGCTCTGGGAAATCTAGCCTTAGATTTCCAGTCATTACAGGCCTGTGAGGCCTTACACTGCCTTGGTACCTTTAAAGGGATTCTGCCTCTCCTGTGTGCCATGTGTTGGGGTCACTGCAGGAATATCCTTGGTCATATGTAAATGGTCATATGTAAATGTCTGTCCCAGACAAGCACAGTGGTCATTCTACATTGACATGATGATTTGGATATGGCTTAAGTGTATTCCTTCTACAACATTCAAGTGTGGGGAGGTCCATAAAGTGCTGATATAGCTATTATGGACTCTTCATAAGGTAAGACCTAGTAGAAGATTGTAGGTCCATTGAGAGTGCTTCCTGGTAGAGTAAAGAAAAAAACAAGCCTGATCTAGAGTGTGTTGTCAAATAAGCCCAAGTTTCTGGGTTTATATCTGGAATCTCTTCCACCAAAAATACAAATATCTGTCACAGTGTGATGGAACCAAGGGAGTCCTCACTAAAAGTGAACCAAAGTTAGTGCCATATCTTGGAACCTCTAAAATTATGAGCTAAAACCATTTTCCCTTATAAATTTAATGTTTACCTGACATTTTGTTATAGTACCAAACAACTGACTAATAGTCTATCTCATATGTTATAAATATGCCATCAACTGAGCAATGATGAGAAACAGGAGTTCAACCCTGAAAGATAGGTGTTCAGCCAAGGAAACTGGAAACTATCTGTGATGGTTAAATCTGTATGGAAGGCATTTCTATGCCTATCCAGAGACATATTCAGGACTGAACAAATGACTAAGATCCTTAGTCCCACTCAAGGCCCTAGAAAAATGGGTTCACACAGTTACATTTTACTAAAGTTTCTGTACATAGAAGGTTTCAGTTTCCTTGAATCTGGGAATGGGTGCTAGATAAAACGATAAACAAAATAGTCTGCACGTGACTGTGAGGATATTTACAGGTTACTCCTACCATACAGATCAGCAAACGTTGGAGCAGGAGATAATTCATCTGGTTTGCCTTTCCCAAATCCTGCTTTACAATTTCGACTTCATAAATGTCTGAAGAACTGAGGAGCAAGATCCTCTAAGTGAAGAGAAGAAAGACACGTTACTTCATAAATTACTTAAAATAGATTAAATAATTAAGAAAAAATTAATTAGGAGAGAAATGAAATGATCAAAAAATTTAAAGTATGTATCTAATTTTAAAATAGAAGGATAAAATATGGAAGAAGGGGTAGTGATAGGATTTAACTATTAAATGCCATTATTAAAATACTATAATTCAGTTTCAGAAAGGAAATTATGTCACAGTGTAATTGAATAGAGATAAAGAGAAGATTGCACAGTGAGAAACATGTAATGAAGAACTATGCCATTGTTCTTTCTCTTTCTTCTTTTCTCTTTTTCTTTCTTTTTTCTCCCTGTGCAAAACCTTAAAAACCTATTACTACCTAACGAGACCCATATTTAGCTACAATTTACTTTCAAGGCAGTTAACCTGCCACCCTTTGATCCACTGCCTAATGTCATTGGGTAATGGAACTGTCACAAGACAATCCATAGCCACCCACTGCTTCTTTCTTAGTTTCTAAAAGAAGATTATTGAAGATTGTAGTTAATTTATGGCTACCTGGGCCTTTTGTGCTACAGGTTCTGACACTAATGGATCTCAGCCCCACTTGGCCGAGAAATAAATAGGTTCTATAGATTGGCGATAAACAGGGCTACTGCCAGGGAAATCTGTCTCAGCAGACCACCGACAGCTGAGAAAGGACAAAAAAGAAAAAAGAGAAACTAGCATGGGGAATTTGACAGTAGAGTTCATTCATGCATGATTTGTGATTAGGATTGTGAAGCTGTTTTTCTCTTTTCATGTGTCAACGTGAACTCTCTTGGCAACATGAGGGACTCAAAGACCCACTGTCCCAAAGGTTCCATGTGTCTCCACATGACTCACTTAGTTAAACAGGTTCAGAGTCTCTGGGTATATAAAAACTTATTCTGAGCTGAAAAAAAAAGAATAGCAAATTAGCTAAGATATTCTAATATTCAAATAATAGTAATAGTTCACCTAGCCCTGCATGCCTCCCAGGAGCGTCTGGTTACATGCTTTTCTATTTTCTTTTTCTATTTTTTTAATTTCTCTACTTCTACTTTTCCATTTCTATTTTTCCTTGAGAAAAGAGAAACAAAGACCATTCATAACTTTAGATTCTGAGCAATCAATTTTCACTCAAGACCTGAGAATCTATTCATTACACTTTTTACTCTTAAATATTGTGATAGATGTTTCTACCACCATTTCTCCAAGGTAATCTTTACACATCTGTCATGTGTGAGCCCATATATATTAGGTCTGATACTCATGCTTTCTTCCATATGAGGAAGTTGAAAAAGTCAATCTTGGGACTGGGAATGTGGCTCAGTGGTAGAGCACTTGCCTAGCGAGCATAAAGCCGTGGGTTCCATTCCACATAAACAGAAAAAGCTGGAAATAGCACTGTGGCTCAAGTGGTAGAGTGCCAGCCTTGTTCAAAAGAAGCTCAGGGACAGTGCCCTGGCTCTGAGTTCAAGCCCCATGAATGGCAAAAAAAAAAATTAAAATGAAATGGAATGAAAAGTCAATCTGAAATTAGCTTGGGAAGAGTAAGGGGAAAAGGGAGTTTAATAATAAGTACCAAAACACAGCTAGCTAGTGTTCCACAGTATAGCAGATGGCTATAGATCACAGTAATGTGAAACATGTTACAAATATGAGTGGGATTGGGACAGATGGGAGAGAGCAATGGAATAGGTGACAATGACCAAGATATATTCATAAATTACCATGTTGAATTGAGGTCCCTTTGTACAATTACTTAAAGATTAATAATGATAATAGTGATGATGATAATAATAATAATAAGCTATAAATAACTAGGAGGGAGAAGCTTGAAGGCTCTGAACATGAAGAAATGACAAGTTATTGGAAATGCTAATTATTTTGGTATATTCAGTATATGTTACATATATGTGTTGAGATGTATTAGAACCCATATATGTCTAAAAGTACTACATGATGATACAACTTTTTAACTTAAAAAAAAACTGTTCAAAATAATTTAGGCCAGGAGGCTGGGAAAGTGGCTCAGTGTTAGATCACTTGCCTTGCATGCATGAGGCCCTGGGTTCAATTCCTCAGCACCACATAAGCAAAAAGAAAAAAGCCAGAAGTGGCATTGTGGCTCAAGTGGTAGAGCACTAGCCTTGAGCTGAAGAGCTGAGGGACAGTGCCCAGGCTCAGAGTTCAGGCCCCACAGACCGGACCCTCCCAAAAAAATAATAATTTAGGCCAATAAAATTTGGTAACACATTTTGATGTACTAATGTCCTTATAGTGGTTATCTACTAGATAGTTATTATTCAGCAAGGTATCATAATATTTTTTTAAAAAAACCTAAAATCCATTAAGCTTCCTGATAAAAATTCTGATTTTTAAGTCAGTGACTAGAAATAAGTTCAAAATACGAGTGAGAAAGACTAGGCGATACATCATTTCACTCAGTACCAGTAGCTCAAACCTGTAACTAGCTACTCAGGAGGCTGAAATCGAGAGGATTGCAGAAAAGTACATGAAACACCATCTCTAAAATAACCAGAAAAGGCTGTAGTGGAGGTATGACTCAAGTAGTAGATTACTAGCCATGCAGGTCTTTTATCAGAAAGAAAAAAATTTATGAGGAAGACATCTTTCCAGATTGCACAGAGTTTAGTCCAAGTAACTTAGCACTAAGAAAAAAAAAACATTTAAATACTTATATTGGGGTTCATTCCCCTAACATCAACTTATCTGACCTTTTCTGCTTCATTCAGACATATACTAGTTATTGCAAATAAGGGAAACCATGGGACCGATGTTTCTTTGGGCTTGGCTTACTTTGGTTAATATAATTTTTTTCAAGTCTTTCCATTTCCTAACAAATGGGGCAATGTCATTCTTTCTGCTGGAGGCATAGAATTTCATTGCGTATATATACCACATTTTCTTGATCCATTCATCTACTGAGGGGCATCTGGGTTGGTTCCAGATCTTAGCTATTTTAAATACTGCTGCAATAAACATAGTCGAGCTGGTAGCTTTAGTATGGTCTTGTTTGTGATCATTTGGGTAAATGCCCAAAAGTGGGACTCCTGGGTCATAGAGGAGCTCTATGGGAGTCTATTGAGGAACCTCCATACTGCTTTCCAAAGTGGTTGAACATGTTTACACTCCCACCAACAATGCAGTAAAGTTCCCTTCTGTCTGCATCCCCTCCAGCATGCATTGTTATTAGAGTTCTTGATTATAGCCATTCTAACTGGAGTGAGGTAGTATCTCAATGTTGTTTTGATCTGCATTTCTTTTATGGTTAGGGAGGTTGAGCATTTCTTCATGTGTCTATTGGCCATCCTTCTTTCCTCTTCAGAGAAGTGTCTCTTTAAGTCTTTAGCCCATTTATTTATTGGGCAGTTTTTTTCTTTGAAGATTTGTTGTTGGGGGATTTAATTTTTTGAGTTCCAGGTATATTTTAGATATGAGACCCTTGTTGCTGAGCATTTCTTCATGTGTCTATTGACCATCCTTCTTTCCTCTTCAGAGAAGTTTCTCTTTAAGTCTTTAGCTCACTTATATACAGGGGATCCAAATAGGGAAAGAAGAAATAAAACTCCCCCTTTTTGCAGATGACATGATCTTGTATTTAAAGATTCCCATAGACTCCGCTCCCAAATTACTCAAGGTGATTCAAAACTTTGGCAAAGTAGCAGGGTATAAAATTAACCCTCAAAAATCAATGGCTTTTCTGTATGCCAACAATGAAAAAAGTGTGGCTGAAATTAGGAAAGCAACTCCATTCGTAATAACCCCACAAAAAATAAAATACCTAGGAATTAACTTAACCAAAGAAGTGAAGGACCTCTATGATGAAAACTTTAAAAACTTGAAAAAGGAAAACAAAATAGAACTTAGAAAGTGGCAAAAACTCCCTTGCTCCTGGATTGGAAAGATCAACATCGTGAAAATGGCAATACTTCCCAAGGCTATCTACAAATTCAATGCGATATCTATCAAAATTCCAACCTCATTCTTCAAGGAAATAGAAGAGGCAATCCAAAAATTCATATGGAACAATAAAAGACCCCAAATACCAAAAACGATCCTTAACAGAAAGAACAGTGCTGGAGGAATATCAATACCAAATTTCAAACTCCACTACAAAGCCATCATAATCAAAACAGCTTGGTACTGGCACAAGAACAGACCTCAGGACCAATGGAATAGAATTGAAAACCCAGAAATGAACCCACAGACCTATAGCCATCTAATCTTCAATAAGGGAGCTAAAAAAAATAGAATGGAAGAAAGTTAGAGAAGTTCTTGATAATATATCTCAAAAAAAAATTGAGAACCATAAAAACTGTAAATGTTAAAAGTGGTAGTATAGTGATGGAAATGAAAATTTCACTTTAATGTATGCAATATATTGAAGGTCACAGAAGAGAGTCTGTGAACTTGAAGGAAAGATCAATATATAATTTCCAATCTGAAAAACAGACAGGAGAGGAAAATGAATTCTTCGTTATTGCCAATGGAGTGAGTAATTCTAACTACTTTAGGCAGCAATTTGGTAGTTCCTTATAGGGTCAAACAAGGAATTAAATTATACTGTTAAGTTTTGTTCTGGAGGGAAAGAAACATAGATGCACAGACACTTGCACATGAGTGTTCATGGCACACTAATTCAGAGTTGCTGAAAACTGCAACAATCAACCTCAGAAGGTTGAATAAAATCCATTTAAATATACGTACCATAATACTATTCATAATCATCAACATGTGTGTGTGTATTTGTGTGTGTGTGTGTGTGTGTGTGTGTGTGTGTGTGTGTGTGATCTACTGGTAGATGGCATAGCATGGATGAATTTTAAAAAATCTTGAGGAAAAGTAAACAAGTTGAAAGAATAAAGATAATATAACTCCATTTATATGAATACCTTGACCAGAAAAAAAATGTATAATCCCATTTGTGTTTCTGTGACTATATTTACCAGTGGTATTTGAACTCTGGAACTTGTGCTTACTAGAAATGCACTCTACCACTTGAGCCATTCTGCCAATATGACAGACATTATTTAAAGTCATTAAATAGTGCACTTAAAATATGAGAATTGGAGGGCTGGAAGGTTTATCAGTAGTAGAGTGCTTGCCTCACATGCACGAGGCCCTGGGTTTGATTCCTCAACACCACATAAGCAGAAAAAGCCAAAATTGGTGCTACAACTCAATGGTAAATCACTAATCTTGAACTGAAGAGCTGAAGGACAGTGCCCAGGCCCAGAGTTCAGACCCCATGACCAACAACAACAAAAAAAAAAGAGAATTCTATTGCATATTACTTTTTTGTTAGTTTTAAATTTTGACTATATATTGGTAAAATTTTTCACTTTAGTTATTATAATGATAAGCTAACATAACACACCACCAAACCCAAAGGCAGAAAAACCAAATATGCACACACATATACGTACATATGTTTACATATATAAATATATAATTTTTTAAGTTTTATGTTTTCTATAGATAATAAAATTATACATGATTGCATTATATGTTCTAAAACTTACCACCCTAAAATCTGTGCAACTGATGTTAGATTAAATTCTATGCCTTAAATCACCAAAGTAATTATTTTACATTCTGTTCTTGCTAAATGGACAGAACTAAGTTTGTTCTAAGAACTGACCTGTGGGGAACTGAAAGGTGATACAATTTGTAATTGAACTCTTAGTCACTTTTTGTTTGCTCAGTGGTGTATGTCCACAATGTCCATGGATTGGCCAAGGGAACTTTAACTGGTGTGAGTGTGTGCATGTATGTGTATGCATTTTTTATGTTTTTTATTGTAAAAATACTGTACAGAGGGGTTACAGTTACATGAGTAAGGTAATGAGTACACTTCCTATCGAACATTGTTACCTCTTTCTTTGTTTTCCCCCTACCATCCCTTCCCTCCCCACCTTCCCAAATCCTCCCTCCCCCCCCCACAAAGTTGTAAAGTTAGTTTTCAACATAGTGTTTTGTGCATCTCATTGTTACAATGGATCGATCTGTATCCTTATTTCAGCATTTTGTTATTTTCCTTCCCCTCCTCTAATTAGAAAAATGTATATACAAGATGCAAGGCACATCAAATACAGTGAAAACAGGGGTTATACCATGGGGGAAGAACATACAAAAGAAACAAAAAAACTCACATAAGTACATTATAAGTATGTTAAAAAAACAATAGCAAGAAAAAAACCACTTGTGGTTCATTTCCCTTAACATCATCTTATATGGTCATATGTTCATAGCTTTTGAACTTTTCTGCTTGTCGTGGACATATACCAGGTATTGCAAATAGGGGAAACCATGGGACCTAGGTTTCTTTGGGCCTGGTTTACTTCACTTAATATAATTTTTTCCAAGTCTTATTTCCTAACAAATAGGGTGATATCATTTCTGTTGGAGGCATAAAATTCCATTATATGTGTGTATGCATTTTTAACTTGCTAATTGTGATTAATTAAAAAATAAAGCACACATGGTTTTCTCTGTTGTAACTTTTTATCCCTCTTTAGAGTTAAAATATATCATAGCTGATTAAGGTCATTAAATATTTGATGAAAAATTAATTTTTCTAAATGTAAACACTCAATTTCATATGAGAAAACCTTTATTTGATAAGCAATGTCTCAATGAGATTAGGTTCTAATCCAGGCCTCTGGGGGAATGACATGAGCTTCACTTATGTAGGTCACACTTCTGACAGAAGACACATGAAAAAGGAGATCGATGTAGATGTCAATGTTAATGATGATATAGGTATAGATGTAGGTATGGTTGGAATTGTGCACATACAAATGCATTGCTCACACAGAAAACTCCTGCTTTTTGCTAGACCCTATTTAAAGATGCAAAAGTAGATTAGACAAGTTTCCTTCAGCCTAGGAGGACATACTTGTAGAACCTTGCCTTAGAGGGAAAGTACAATGGAAAAAAAGAGTATAAGGCTCTGTAAGTAGCATTCATCATTAAGCAATATGACTTGGTAAAATAGTGTTACAGGGTATTTATAAAATTAAATCTAGGAAAAATGTAGTACTCAAGCATCTTCTGCTCACCATGCCATGAATGTGAACTTGAATGGCTGTATATGAAATGTATGTGAGAGAATCATTGGGAAATCCAGGGTAGAAAAAAAGATATGATTAATGATTTTTGCCTGCTTGTTTTTAATAATATCTATAATTGGTGAATTGTGGTGGGCTGCAATAGCTACACATCACTGTGTAAGGAAGGAAAGGAAAGGAAAGAAGGAAGAAAAGGAAGGAAAGAAAAGAAAAAAGAAGAAGGAAGAAAGGAAGGAAGGAAACAAAGAGAGGGTGGGAGGGAGAAAAGAAGGGGAGAAAAGATTTGTGCCTACTCTCATAAAAAATCATACATATATTTTTAAGAGAGGATTTGAAAACTTTAAAAATTGCCTCGTTCTTTGACAATATATGGTCAACACTCAAAACTAAGTAATCTACACATTATACTCCTTATATTTTTCAAAGACTAAAAGGAAGCAGATAGTATTGTTTTTCAGAGCAGGAATAACCTATGGAAAAATAATCCATTCTTATATGATCTTTGGTGTTTTTAAAATTATTATTATGTAGTTGTACACAGGGGTTTCAAATCATTATGCCTGGGAGTACAATGCATCCTTATCAATGTCACATTTTTCATCAATCACTCCACATCTCCCCACCCATCGTTTCAATTCACCTAATCCCATTATCACATATATACATTGACTATTATAACTGCAGTTGCCCACCCTTCATTTTGTATTCATTTGCCTTGCTCCCCTTCACTTCAGCTCCACCCTGGCCAGTCAATACATGTTCCACCTTCCTGTTTTCATTTTGTAAGCTGTAACTTATTTGGTCAAAGAATTTGTCATTGGAATCCTCTATATTCCCTACTTTAGTTAACATGTATGTTTTATATGTGTATGTGACCTCACCTATGTTTACAGATATATTTATAATTTAGATCTAATTCCCATATATGAGAGAAAACATGTGTCCTTTGTCTCTCTGAGTCTGACTCACTTCACTTAATTTATATGGTCTTTAATGAAAACAAGTGAATTAAAAATACACTTTTTTCCTTTTTTTTCATCCTGGAGATCAAACCTAGGACATTACAGTTGCTAGACAAGTCTTTTGCCACTGAGTTACATCCTACCCCCCAAAACACATTTTTGATTAATAATAATAATAATAATCTCCCAAGGTTCTTGATGCTGAAGGAGATAAGCAGTTTATCCATTTCATATGCTCAGGCTCATTGGAACTGGGGAGAAATGAATATGAACTATAAAGATTGGGAGCCATAGTCCACACTATCCTCTCCCACAGCTCCACTGCTGTTCACCCCTTTGGGAACACAGGCTTCAGATACGTTCTCACTCAGAGGAAATTTGTGCATTTCACTGATGGTTCTGAATCTGTTTGAGGTGATAGGATAGGCATCAGATATAAGTTCTAGGATTTTACTTCTCAGTGCCATATGATCCACAGCTTTTCATTACACTATCCCTGCTGCCAGCACTGACATCCCATTTTTTAATTTCATATCACCTCAGTCAGAATCTTCACAGCCAGTAGTCTTTCACAGTCAACTATTGCTTACCCTAGTACAGTCTCTACCACTACCAGCATCTACATGTGTCCCCTGAAACTCAAATGCTAAAACCTAATTCCCAGTGTGACAGTCTTACGAGGTGAGGCCTTTAGGAGGTGATTAATAGGATCAATGCAGGTAAAAGAGTCTTTATCCAGCATTTGCATTTTGTTATGCCAGTACAGGGACTTGAACTCAGAGCCTGGGTACTGTCCCTTAGCTTTTTTCACTCAAAGCTAATGCTCTATCACCATTTTCAGTTTTTTGGTGGCTAATAAGGATCTTATGGATGTTACTGCTTGAACTGGCTTTGAATGAAGATCTTCAGACCTCAGCTTCCTGAGTAGTTAGAATTACAGGCTTAAGCCATGGGTACCCAGAATTCCCCTTTTGCCATTTCCTTCCCTCCAATTAATGAGGATAATGTTCTAGGCACATTTTGGCAGTTGAAGACTGTCCCCAATAGATACCCTAAATCCAACCCCTTGGTGTTGGACTCTCAACCTCCAAAACTTTGGGAGAAATAAATATAATTCTATAAAGTACCCAATCTTCATGTGTTTATGTCATACTAGCACAAATGGACTAACACAGGACACCTTCTCAGAGAAATTTCTTGTGTTGTTGGCAAGCCACCCATTCATACCATAAGATCCCACAGGGTCTAGCCAGCCTTGTTGAGGTGAAATGGTGAACCCTATTTGTCAGACCATGTGCTACTGGTGTCAGACCCAATTGGTCATTTGAGAGAAAAGATATATCATAGATTTCTCTGCTTTGCTATAGCTTTATAAGGTTACCTAAAGAATCAATGTGAATGTACTCAGAAAAATAAGATTTTAGAGGACAAGAAAAATAAGATTTTACTTCTAGGTAGTAAACTGACAAATGCCTTCCAAATGAATTGAAGTAAAGGAAAATCATTTGCTTTGTAGACTGATGATACTTAAAGACAAGAGAAAAATACCTCAGGCATAAAAAGGCATTTTGAGTTGGGGATTACAACTTATTTGTAAAAGAGCCTCTCCTTAAGTATTATTTTAGCCTATGAACTCTGGTTGAATTACCCAAAGAATTCTATAATTTTGGATCTAGAAAGAACTGAAGGATCTTTTAATAAAACAATATCATTTAGAAAGGAGACTAAACATAAAATTTACTTAAGTACTTCAGTATTATGCAAGTTGATTTGTCTAAACAGAAGGGAAAAAAAACCTATGTCTTGTGGCACACTGAGAAATGATGTTTTTGGCATGTATTGCTCTATGGATTTTCTGTTCATTTTTCAGCATTGCATATCACCCTTTCTTTATCCAAGTGCTTCTAATAATCACAAAGTTTATACAGTGCATCACCTATGATCAATTATCAAAAACTACTGTCTATGAAAATTCTAATGGACTGGTGTTTCCCTCCTATTGATCTTGATGACAATAGCTGGGAGAGGAAACATCAGCCTGTTAAGCTGTTCAGGCAATTTGTGGAGTCCACAAAGTTGCTTTCTGAAGCTATACTTGGGATTTATGTCCTATAACTATTATGAGGCAAGCACTGGTGGTTCACACCTGTAATTCTAGCTAGTTAGGGACTGACATCTGAGGTTTATGGTTCAAAACCAGTGGGGGGGGGGGGCGAAAAAATCACAGACTCTTATCTCTAATTACTCATTAGCAAGAAGATAAATGGAACTGAGACTCAAGCTGAGACTCCAGCCTTGAGCAAAAAGGCTGTGGCCCTGAGTTCAAGACCCAATACTGACTAAATAAATAAAGAAATATAAGGCAGCGAGCACCAGGAAGGCAGGGAGGCAACAAGCCACTGATCATGTGGTGGCAGCGGGCGGCAAGCGCAGCCCCGGGTGCAGTCAGGACAGCTCCCAAGGTGCAGGAAGACGAGGAGAGAACTAGATGAACCAGACCTGAGGAAGATGATGGAGGAGAAGCTGGAGGCTAAATAAGCTCTCGCATAGAAAGCAATTTTAGTGTTCCAGAGAATAGTCCTAAGCTAGAGAATCACACCAAGGGTGCCATCACAGTACAGAGAGTTTGGCCAGAGAGGGAAAATCCAGGCAGCTTGGTCAAGGAGACAGATCTGAGCACTTGCTGGTAGCTGTGGCTGCAACAGTGGCCGTGGCCACCATACCAACAAAGAAAGTCCAGGGCAAAGGCCCCAGACTCAACATGTGAACAGATTCTACTCACTACCAGCAAGAGCTGACAAAGAGCAGAAATCATCCTGCTGATTGCAGACCAGGGACAGCCCAGGAACCAAGAGTCTGGTATGAGTACAACCCTGACATCCTCACTCCTTCTCACAGAAGGAAGCTCCTCCCCCACTGGAGAAGATCTCCATCTTTGATACTGACAAAGGCCAGGTGGACCAGCTAGCTCCAACTCAGGTCTTGGAAGGAAACAATTGGAGCCATTAGCAGGTCACAGGAACCAGACCTGACCTGCCAGACTCAGCTCCACCCAGGGGAGCTCCTGGGCTCCTGCCCAGGCAGAGAAGCTCTGCCCCTGGAAGAGTGACTTTCTTCACTGGGTAAACAGAGTCAAAGGCTGCCCCTCCCTACAGCAGCCTAGACAAACAACTGAAACTCAGTAAACATAAACCCTGAGAATGGCTGCAGGCTGGGCTCTGTGAGTGTCTCGGAAACTAGCCTCTCAAGAAAAAGCTACTGTTTGCTGAAAGGCCTCAACCCTACCCAGAACCTAGTCTCATCACAGCATCTTCAAACTAGAGGAAACAGCCATCTCCCTCTTTTGTGATTTTCAAAGCAGATCTCCCTCTCACTGAACTAGCCTGGGAGGAGGATCACAGTCCTGGGTAAGGCTGTCTGCCTGCACAAACAAACCGACTTAAGAAACCAATCAAGCCACAGGAAAATCCAACACTACAAGAAGATCAGAGAGTCCACCAAGACCCTGGTTACAGACACAGGGGAGCTATAAGATCTTCCTCCCCTCACCCCCCCAAAAAAAGCAAAGAACTCTTTTTCCTACTTTTTTATTATTTTTAAATTGTTTTCTATTTTTTCTTTTTTTTCTTTCATAATTTTTATTTTAGAAGTGTACGTGTGTGTGTGTGTGTGTGTGTGTGTGTGTGTGTGTGTGTGTGTGTGTGTGTGTGTGTGTGTGCTGTTTTAATATCTTTTGACCTTTTGGTCATTTTTTTCTTTTTCTTTTTCCTTTTCTCTTTCTTTCTTTTTTTGGGACTTAATTGCTGTTCTGCTCTTCCCCAGATTAATACCTGTCGATTATTAGACCTTATCCCTCATTGTTTACATACTTAATCCAGAAACTTATTACTCATTTCACAACCTCTTAGGCTTAACATCTTTAATAGTAGTATTATTTCTTTTTACCTATAAACTTTCAAGTCTTCCAATTTTAAGAAATTTTATTTTTTATTTTTTCATTTTTCCTTATCTTTCCCCTCCTTTCATCCTGTCCTTTTCTTCTCTGAGTATCATTTCTTCATACTTATATAATTTTAAGTGTTTCATTTTGTAAATTTAAATTTATGTTCTTCCATTTTTCTTGCTTTTTTTAATCTCTCTCCTATCGTTGTGTCTTATCCTTTTCCCTCTCTGAGATTAGGACTTGGTTAAATTCAGTCTCCTTTTTACTCTCCACATCCCTCTAATACTATTTTCCCCAACAATTCTCCCTAAACCTAATAATTTCTGGTTTGCTGAATCCCACTTGGATGTTCTTAGCCCATTAACCCATAGTTCTTTGATGTTGAATAGATTGTATCTGTTGAACTAGATTGTGTCTGCATCCGTTTTGACTGAGCAACTACAGGACTCTGTTTGATGCTTGCCTTAATATAGTGTTGTTGAGTCTTTGTCCATCCCACAGAAGATGGATGGGGTCCAAGGAAAGGTAAGTGCACCGCTTTCCCATTCTCCAGCCTCCCTTAGCCTCAGAGACAGACGCAGTGGGGAATCAAGTCAAGCAGGAACTCATTTATTACCACACAGCAAGCATTTTTTAAATCAAAAAACTGTGCAGCATGGAGGGGAGCGAAAGGAACCAATCAATCACTGCAAAGGTCACCCTATCATGCACCTAAGCTTTCTATACTTTTCCTGCTGTCCCCGCACTGATGTCACTTCACCTGATCCAATCAGATTTTAACGTAAACAACTTGGGCTCTGCCCACTCAACTTCCTCTTAGTGCCATCTTTGCCGTCCATGTGCCTTACATAGTGTTCTAGCATAAAATTGGTGTTACTTTCATACCAAATGGGCAGAACAAGTGGGAGAACCAAAAGAAAAACGACACGATAATCAGGTGACAGAACAGTTAATGAATAATTCAGAGGAGAGTTCCCAAAAATCTCTACAAACCCTACTGGTAAGCATGGTGAATGAAAAGATTGAAAACTTCCAAAGGACTCAGTGAAAGAAGAATAGGGAGTGAGACAAGGCTAACCAAAGATTAATACAGGAACTTCAGGAGCATATAGAGGCTAACCAAAAATTACTATAGGAATCTCGTGAGCATGAGAAAGGTACACAAAGATTAATACAGGAATCGCATGAGCAGGCTGAGAATAGTCAAAGAGAAAGACAGGAATTGCATGAGCAGGCTGAGAAGAGTTAAAGAGAAAGACAGGAATTGCATGAGCATGAGGAACCTAATCAAAGAATACAGGAATTGCATGAGCGGGATAAGAATAGAAAAAAATCAATAAAGGCATTCATGGAATCCATAAACAGACAGCTGAAGGAATCCAGGGAGACCATAAAGGGAATACTGAATGGAGCCCAACAGAAGGAAAGGGAGTACAAGGACACCATAACCAATCAACTAAGTGATTTGAGAGTAAACACTGAACACCAAATTAAGGAAGTAAAGAAGCTCATACAAGATCTAAAACAAAGGTCCAACAAAGAATTTGAAGCTATCAAAGCTGACAAATTAGAAGGAAAGGAAATAAAAAAGAAATTAGAGGGCTGGGAAGGTGGCTCAGTGGTAGAGTGCTTGCCTTGCATACATGAGGCCCTGGGTTCAATTGCTCAGCACCACACAAGCAGAAAAAAAAAGCTGAAAGTGGAGCTGTGACTCAAGTGGTAGAGTGCTAGCTTTGAGCTGAAGAGCTGAGGGACAATGCCCAGGCCCAGAGTTCAAGCCCACAACTGGACCCCCTCCCCCCCCCCGCAAAAAAAAAAAGTAGAAAGACTTGACAGTAGGTTAGACCATGCAGAAGATCTAATCTCAGGGATTGAAGACAACCTACATATTATAGAGAAAGATCATACAAATATCCTAGAAAAATCCAAGAAATATGAAAGATCTATTCAACATTTGGAAAACACCATCAGAAGGCCTAATCTGAGGATAATGAGTGTAGAGGAGCACCTAGAGACAGAAATTAATGGTCTAGAAATTTTATTTAACAGGATCCTAGCAGAGAACTTCCCAAACATGCAAAAAGATAGGCCTATTCAGTTACAAGAACCTTTTAGAACCCCAAATGGACCAGACCAGAACAGGACACACCACCATCACATTATAATCCACACAGGATCAATTCAGACCAAGGAAAGGATCCTTAAAGCTGTCAAGGAGAAAAGATCAGTCATTTATAAAGGGAAACCAACTAGAATAATCTCAGATTTCTCAGCAGAGACAATTAAAGCAAGAATGCTGTACTCAGCTGTACTCTCCTTGTGATCTCTCAGACCACAAGGGAATAAAATTAAAACTCAACACGAAAAGCCACCAAAGAAAGCCCCATAACACAGGGAGACTGAACAATACACTGTTGAATCACCAGTGCATCATGGAAGACATTAGAAAGAAAATTTAAAGATTCATGATATTCAACAAAAATGAACACACAAATTACCAGCTCCTCTGGGACACAGCAAAGGCAGTACTCAGAGACAAATTGATAGCTCTGAGGTCCTACATCAACAAAATGGAGAAATCAGAAACCAACAATTTAATGAGACATCTGAAGCTCCTTAAAAAAGAGCAGCAATCCAGTAGATGGAAAGAAATAATGAAAATTAAATCAGAATAAAATGAACTAGAATCCAAAAGAAAATAGAAAGAATTATCAAAACTAAGAGTTGATTATTCAAAAAACTTCACAAAATTGACACACCCTTAGCAAATCTTATCAGAAAAAGAAGGGAACACGCCTAAATAAACTGAGATGAGAATGGAAACCACCACACAAACATCCAAGATCCAGAACATCATAAGGGAATACGTCTCAAACCTTTATGTTAATAAGTTTGAGAATTTGGAAAAAATGGATGATATCTTAGCAAATATCGACATGCCAAAAATAAACCAAGATGAATTAAACCAATTTAACAGGCCCATATCAAGCATTGAAATAAAAACAGCAATAAAAGACCTCCCATCTAAGAAAAACCCAGGACCTGATGGACTTACAGCAGAATTCTACAAGGCCTTCAAAGCTGAAAATATACCAATACTCCTTCAACTCATCAATGAAATTGAAAGAGAAAGTTCACTACCCAAATCTTTCTATGAAGCCATCATAACCCTCTTCCCAAAACCAGGCAGGGACTCATCAAAGAAAGAGAACTATAGTCCCATTTCTTTGATGAACTTCAATGCAAAATTTTTCAACCAAATTTTGGCCCATGGACTTGAACAATTTATCCAAAACATCATATACCACGATCAAACTAGATTCATTACAAGGATGAAAACTGATTCAATATATGCAAATCAATTTATATAATTCATCACATCAGCAAGAGCAAGGATAAGAAAAACATGGTTATCTCAATAGATGCAGAAAAAAAAAACATTTAACAAGATCCAACACCCCTTTAAGATGAAGGCTTTGGAAAAATTAGGAACCCATGGAACATTCCTCAATACAGTAAAGGCTGTATATGACAAACCTAGAGTCAGCATTATACTTAATGGTGAAAAACTAAAGCCATTTCCTCTAAACTCAGGAACGAGACAAGGATGTCCACTCTCTCTACTTCTCTTCAATTTAATATTAGAATGCCCAGATACAGCAATAAGACAAGATGCAAACATAAATGGGATCCAAATAGGGAAAGATGAAGTAAAACTCTTCTTCTTTGCTGATGACATGATCTTGTATTTAAAGAAACCCATGGACTACACTCCCAAATTACTCTAGCTGTTTCTAAATGTTGGCAAAGTAGCAGGATATAAAATTAACCCTCAAAAATCAATGGCTTTTCTGTATGTCAAAAATGAGAAGAGTGTGGCTGAAATCAGGAAGGCAACTCCATTCGTAATAGCACCACAAAAAAATAAAATACCTAGAAATTAACTTAACCAAAGAAGATGATGAAAACTTTAAAAACCTGAAAAAGGAAATCAAAACAGAACTTAGAAAGTGGAAAAACCTCCCATGCTCCTGGATTGCAAGGACCAACATGGTGAAAATGGCAATACTTCCCAACGCTATCTACAAATTCAATGTGATATCTATCAATATTTGAACCTCATTCTTCAATTAAATAGAAGAGGCAATCAAAAATTCATATGGAACAATAAAAGACCCTGAATAGCAAAAACGATCCTTAGCAGAAAGAACAGTGCTGGAGGAATATCAATACCAAATTTCAAACTCTATTACAAAGCCATAGTAATCAAAACAGCTTGGTACTGGCACAAAAAGGGACCTCCATGACCAATGGAATAGAACTGAAAACCAAGAAATTAACTCACAGACCTTTAGTCACCTAATGTTTGATAAGGGAGCTAAAAAAATAGAATGGAAGCAAAACAGCCTCTTCAGTAAATGGTGCTCGCAAAATTGGTTAATCATTTGTAGAAAACTAAAGCTAGATCCTTATATATCACTCTGATCCAAATGGATCAATGGCCTCAGAGTCAAAGCAGACACCCTGAAAACATTACAGGATGGAATAGGAGAAACCCTAGGTTTCCTTGGCACAGGCCAAAATTTTCTTAATAGAGATCCAGAAACACAACAAATTAAAGAAAGGTTGGCCAAATGAGATTGCATGAAATTGCAGAGCTTCTGCATGGCAAAGAGCATAGCAAGATCAATAAAAGCCCATGGATTGGGAGAAGATCTTCACTAGCCATACAACAGACAAGGTTCTCATATCTAAAATACACTTGGAACTCAAAAAATTAAATCCCCTAAGAACAAATCCTCAAAGAAACAACTGCCTAATAAATAAGTGGGCTAAAGACTTAAAGAGAAACTTCTCTGAAGAGGAAATAAGAATGGCCAATAGAAACATGAAGAAATGCTCAACCTCCCTAGCCATAAAAGAAATGCGAATCAAAACAACATTGAGATTCCACCTCACCCCAGTTAAAATGGCTAGAATCAAGAACTCTAGTAACAACAGATGCTGAAGCCGTTGTGGCCAAAAGGAAACCCTACTGCATTGTTGGTGGGAATGTAAACTTGTTCAACCACTTTGGAAAGTAGTATGGAGGTTCCTCAAAAGACTCCACATAGAGCTCCCCTATGACCCAGCAATCCCACTTTTGGGCATTTACCTGAACGATCACAAGCAAGACCATACTAAAGCTACCAGCACAACTATGTTTATTGCAGCATTAGTTACCATAGCTAAGATATGGAACCAACCCAGATTCCCCTCAGTAGATGAATGGATCAAGAAAATGTGGTATATATACACAATGGAATTCTATGCTTCTGTTGGAAAGAAAGACATCTCCCCATTTGTTAGGAAATGGAAAGAAGTAAAAAAAAATTTATATTAAGTGATGTAAGCCAGGCGCAAAGAAACATAGGTCCCATGGTTTTCCTTATTTGCAATAACTAGTATATATCTGAGACAAGCAGAAAAGGTCAGATAAGATGATATAAAGCAAAATGAACCCTAAAATAAGGACACAGTGTTTTTTTTTCTTTCTTGCTATTGTTTCTAACATATTTATAAGGTATCACGTGAATTTTGTTGCTTTGTATGTCCCTCCCCCACGATATAACTCCTGTTTTCACTTTATTTGATGTTGGTATAATTTGGGGACCAGAAGGGGAAAAACCAAATTGTTTAAGCAAGGATACAAGTTGACCCAGTGAAACAAAGAGATGTACAAGATGCGATGTCAAAAAACAAACTTTACAATTTAGCCGGGGGGAAGAGTGGAGAGGGGAAATGTAGTTTTGGAGGTGGGAAGGAAGGGCTGGTAGGGGAAAAACAAAGGAGGAAGCAATAGTGCTTGATAAAAATGTAGTCATTACCTTGCTCATGTGATTGTAACTCCTCTGTATAGTATTTTCACAACGAAAACTTATTTAAATAAAAAAAGAAGAAAAAGAAATATAAATACTAATGAAGGTAGTGCAGTATTTCTGAATAACAGTACATATTGCTTTGAAAATGAAAGAAAATATTTTGAGGAAAAGTTTTGTCAAGAGACTCAAAAATTGCTATGAATGAGTTGTACATTACAAAATTTCGACCCACTGCATAATTATATATAAAGTGTCTTATTAAGAATTATTGTTGCCAGGCACTGGTGGCTCACACCTGTAATCCGAGCTTCTCAGGTGGCTGAGATCTGAGAATCATAGTTCAAAACCTGCCCAGGCAGGAGAGTCCGTGAGACTCTTATGTCCAATAAACCACTAGAAAACCGGAAGTGACACTGTGGCTCAAGTGGTAGAGCACTCACCTTGAGCTGAAGAGCCCAGGGACAGCACCCAAGCCCGGAGTTCAAGCCCACAACTGACCAAAAAAAAAGAATGATTGTTATTTTATTATTATTTAAGGCAAATTCTTTTTTTCTGTGTACATCAGTCCTGGGCTTGAACTCAGGGCCTAGCCACAGTCCCCAAGTTTCCATTTGCTCAAGGGTAGTGCTCTAGCACTGAATAAGAGCTACTTTTTTTTTAAGTAGCTTATTAGAGATCAGTGTCTCACCGACTTTCCTGAGGAGACTGAGTTTAAACCACAATCCTTAGATCTCACCTCCTGAGTAGCTAGGATTATAGGAACAAGACACCAGTGCCTGGCATATGGTAAATTCTTATACCCCCACCACAACATCCTTATAATCATGAAAGAGTCAGTATGGGCATAGATTGTGCTATATAATTTAATTTACCTAACATTGGACTCTACTCAGTAAACCCATGTTCAAACTATATATGGAAACAAGAGAACACATTTCTGCCTGGCATATTGCACACAGCCTAAATATGCAGCATACGTATAGATCTTATTTTCATATTCTGATTTTATATTTTTACTTTCATTTAGCCAATTTTTACTCCATCTATCATGAGTGTACAAAATAGGAAGTTTCTAATGTTACAGATCTATAGCTTGCCATTTCACTGGTGTATATTGTACCTATTTCCAAATCTCCTGGAAGCTTCCAAGAGGGAGGCACTACTGTCTCATTTTATAGGTATTTTGAGACTCAAAACTATCAACGGGCTACAGAACACAAAATTTTAAACCGGGCCTCTTTGAATTCCCAGCTAAAATATTTTTCAATAGAAATTTAAAAACTCAACCTTCATGATTTGTTTAAAATATTCTATACATTTCCACAGTTTGACAGTATACAAATGTACAGATCAGTCCTGTTGGCATAATCACATTTAATTCTTAATTTTGTAAATAAGGACATAATGATGATAATTAGCTTTTAAATTTACAGACAAGTTTATTTTAGAAAAAAACATCCACATTTGATATGTATTACATTCTAGTGAATATGTTGGTAGGTATTTCTTCTGCTACAGACAAAACTTGAAAAAATATTTATGTACTTTTCATATTTGAATGGTGATAAGCTTAAGAAACAGATAAAGCTGTTTTCTATGCTGTGTATTCACAACTTCAAAGGAAATTTGAAGCTCATAAATAGAAAAACAGAATCTGGATACTTTACTGAAAGACATTAAGGACATAGTGAAAGGGCTTCAAGTTATATCCTGATGATAACTTTAAATTTATTTGTTGTCTTTCTCTTTTCATTTTTTTTTTAGTACCAGGATTTGAAGCCAGGGCTTCATGCTGTCACTCAGATTTCTTGCTCATAACTTATGCTTTACCATTTGAAACAAAACCCCAGCCTGGCTTTATGATGCTTAATTTGCAAAGATGGCATAGAAATATCATTCTCTGGATTTTGAGCTTCCTGAGTAAATAGGATTGTAGCCATGAGTTACTGATACCTATTAAAACTATTTCTTCCTTTGACAAAAAAAAAAAAAGATTCCAGATGCTGACAAGGATGTGGCCAAAAGGAACCCTAATACACTGTTGGTGGAACTTTAAATGTGTTCAAGTTGGATCATTCTGGAAAGTCTTGTGAAGGTCCCACAAAAGTTAAACCTGGAAATACTGTATAATCCATCATTACACTCCTGGGCATTTACCTAAAAGATTACAAATGAGGATACAGTAAAGCCACCAGCACAGCCATGTTTATTTCATTAGTATTGACTAAAGCCAAGGTATGGAATCAGCCTAGATCACCCTCAATGGACAAATAGATCAAGAAAATGGGATATACATGCAATGGAATTTTGCTGTACAATTTGCAAGGAAATAGAAAAACCTGGAAAAAAACTATGTTAATTGAAGTAAATCAAGCCAAGAGAGGCAAAGAATCCATGTTTCCCTTATATGTTGAAGCTAGATTTAGCTTACAAACTCATGTTGGTTGGTATGCAAGTGTACACAAAAGATGTATATGATAGAAATACAATACATTCAAGGGAGATCTCAAACTGTAAATCCTTAGAAACTAAAATCAAAGTTCAGCAAAACATAACACCAGGAAGCAAGTAATTAAAAGGGGTAGAGTGGGGTCAAGAGGAAAGAAAGAAGAGGAGGGGGGGGAAATACAGATAAGAATCCAATATTAAGAAGAGTGGCAGGGGCTGGGATGGTGGCTCAGTGGTAGAGCACTTGCCTTGCATGCATGAGGTCCTGGGTTCAATTCCCAAAAAAAAAAGAGTGGCATAAGGGGTGGGTAGAGGAGGAACAGAATGTTGAAAGGTATAACATTGATCAAGATATATTTTATTCATGAAACACTCTGCTAAATGATAACTCCTTTATAGAACTATTTAAAGATAAAAACTTTAAAAATTGTTAAAGAATTTCAATTTTTGCTACTTTGTTCTGCCTAAGAAAATCTAAGGATGGGCCAGTTTATTTTGTGTCTTTACATGATAATGAATGATCTTCTATCAACAGAAAGGCCTTGTTTTGATTAGCAGGTCATGGATGAACTAGATTTGCCTACCTCTCCTCTCCTAATTGAGATCCAGTTCTCCAGTTAATAAAAGGCAGCACAATTTGCATTTCCAAAAGAAGAGGATATATTAAGGAGCAAAAACGGAGGATTTCAGTCTCTGGAGAGTCCTTCCTTTAATGTTAAACTTCTTCCACAAAAAAGAAAAAAAAGCAGTTACTAAGGCCTGTGCAATGATGTCCCTGGGGAAACCAAATTCCACCCACAGAAAGTGCCCTTCAACACATTTCCTCTTCTCAAAAACTGTTAACACCCAAGAAACCTGTGCAGACATGTTCTTTCAGCTTTTGTCTAATCTCTGAATGTTTCATTTCATTTTAAAGATCCTCAAAATTCTCCAGAAGTCAAATTACAGAAAGTTCTGAAGTCAACACAGGGCAAGATCCTATGGACCCTGCCTCTTTTATTGTGGGTTGCTGCCAAATCCAGAGCCACAGACCGACTGAGAACAGCCTCTTGGTTAGTCAAGGCTGAGAAGCCGCCTGCACGTGCATCCACCTTTTAGCATTCATTTCGAAGATCCCCAGAGGGGAAGTGCCCTCCCCTTCCATTATTCTGGATGGTGAAAAGAAAGCTCTGAAGAGTGGAGATGACCTTCAGGAATTTCACTGCAAGTGGCAGTCAGGCAATAAAGGACAGGACTGGTTAAAGCATGGCCAATTGGAAAGGTTGTAGTAGCAAAAGCTTTGATTCCCACATTTTCATTGGGGTCATAACCCCAGTATTCCTTTTGCTTATTCATGCCAGAATTCATAGGATCTTGAGCAATGGCTGTGGGTGAGGTGTTGTATTTCTGCACCCATGATCTTCCTAGCTTCCTATAGAAGGTGCCTCCATCCTAGTCAAGGCCTACAGCTGCATGGCCACTTTGTTATGCTTATGGAACATTGGGAAAGGAGTTAGAAAAGATGGTTTCCTTTGAAAAGTAACTGAACTTGGTAATTAAGTTGGCTGTGATTTACATCATTCCTTATGTACATCTGTACTAAAGGTAAATATTGTACCTCTGACCATGGCTGGTAAACTGAGACTAAAGTTTTGTTTCTCTGTTTTCTCTCCTGTGTTCTGATCAGCTCCCTATAAGATCAAGAAACCATAGTGACTCAAGATGCAGTTTACTCCCTTGCATGACAAATGCCCAGGAAACAGAACAAGTTGTCATAGCTGCCCAAACCAGTGGCACCAGCCTGCAAAAGCCAGTGTGAACCAGGTCTTTAACCAATATAGGTAGAATTTTTGCAGGTAACCAGTGGAAAGTGTGACAATCCCTACACACTGGGAGATACCACAACCTAGCCCAGACCCCAGCCTTGCTCCAGCACACATGATCAACGCCTGCTAATTCAGGGCGGGAAAAATACACAAGGCACTTCAGATATTTATTTCTGTTACCTTCCACCTGTCAGTAATGTTAATCCCCACAAGTTAAACCATTAGGAGTGTATGAGCTATTTTGCAATTGGGTGCATTTTTATTTAAAAAAGCAAAAGATACTAAGTCTAGATTCTTGGTAAGGTGCTAGTGCTTGAAACTCTTGCAGAAAGAAAAACTGCTATTTTCCTAAACATAACTCAGAATGTAGAAAAAAAAAAAGTGGCCATTTTAAACCTTTGGCCAAGAGGTAATGAATGTTGCCCATTGTTTCAATGGGGCATTTAAATGCAAATTAAAGTGACTTTAGAGTAAAAATGCATCCCCTTTGCATACATTTCAGAAGTTGTGGGAAGTGGCTGACCTCCAAGACAAAAATTTTAAAGGTACATTTGTCTTAAATGTTTATATCAAAGTGAAAAAAGATAAATTAGTATTGCCAAAATAAATATTTATTCCAGTTTGCCCTTATAGGTTTTTTTTTGTAACAGTTTCCAGCAGGTCCACAGTAAAGGACAGAGGAAAAGTTTGTCAGATGTAACTTTGGCTCTTAATAAGTTCCAGGTAAGACTACTCTAAATGACCATCTTTGTTGCTTTCAATTGGAGTAAAGTGGCCGTTTGTAAAGACTCGTTGATCTGAGAATTACAGTTCAAAGCCAGCCTGGGAAAAGAAAGAGTCCTGTGAGATTGTCATCTCTAATTGGCCAGCAGAGTGCTGAAAAGCAAGTGGAGCAGCTTTGGAGCTCAAAATGGCAGAGTGCTAGCCTTGAGCTGGAGAGCTGGGGGACAGCACTCAAACCCTGTGTTCAAGTCCAGCAACCGACCAAGGAAAATGCCAAAGATGCATGTATCCCAGCATGGAGAAAGGCATTCCAGGGACCCTGGCAATGTTGGAACATCCAGAGGCAATTACAGAAATGGTGTCAGATCCTGGAGTCACTTGTGTTTGGCCCTTCAAAAATTGATCAGAAAAGGATGGGAAGGTGAAACAAAGGAGGAGACAACAATGCTTAATAAGAAATGTTCTCATTATCTTGCCCATGTAATTGTAACCTCTCTATATGGTATTTTCACAAAACAAAAATTGATCAGAGCCAGGAGGTCATGGGAAGATAGTTTGTAAGCATGCCTAATATCCATGTCTTACTACTTTATGACTGGGCAGGAACTTGCCAGTAATCTCTGATAGTGGGTAGTAAAAGCTAAGATTGTGAAATGTGAGGGATAATTTAAATCCCAAACCCCCTGTATCTGCTCCAAGTCCTAATTGGCAGTGACTTTTGAGCTGGCGCAGCCAATAAATTCATCTGTTAAGGAAAGAGTTTGTGGACCTGAGATTATGTCCCTTGAGATCTATCTAAAGGCCTACACAGGTAGGCATTGTTGGGGTCACTAGAGATCAGGTTCCTCAGCCAGCCAGAAAAAATGTTTTTACAAACCAGAGTGCTAAACAGGCTACACTGTGTAGCCCAAGAAAAGGTCAGTACATTTGTTAAAAGTTAAGTGTTACATATAAGCCCAGAGGCAATGGGCAGTACTTACAGTGCCAATCAGTTGCAGTTTAAAAAAAATATACTGTGTTTTGTTATTACAAAACTCTGGCAAGTAATTATTCGTCAATTGTTAACAAATTATAGGTAACCTCTATCTCCATTGATCTCCTTATTGTTTTAGTTGGAAATAAAAAGGGCTTTTGTGACAAAGACTCCTTTTGCCACAGTTCAAAGCCAGCCCAGGCACAAAGAATCTCTCTAAAACTCCATCTTGCAACTAATCAGCAAAGAGCCAGGCTGGAGCATGGCTCGAGAGACTCTCACCTCCAAGTATCTAGCCAAAGGTTGAAAATGGCATTGTAACTCTTAAGTGGTAGAGTAGTAGCCTTGAGTAGAATTGTTCAGGAATAGTGCCCAAGCTTTGAGTTCATACCCTGTGAATGCCAACTGGGACAAGCTATTCCAGCAATGAGATGTCCTCCCAGGATGAGGTCAGTCCTGACAATGGGAAAACCATGGAGAACAGTAAGAGGAAATACCATCCTAAATGGAGTCATTTTACACTTGCCTTTTCAAAATTAATAAGAGCAGAGATCAAGAGAAATAGTTCCTTGCCCACCTAAATGTCCATACCTGTCTACCTTCTAACTGGACAGAAGTTACAATCTTGCCTTTATTACCTAATATGTGTATTTATAGCCTCTGACTGGTTACTCTCAACCAGTCCATTATGATCTCCCCTACCCAGTTGCCAAAAAGACACTCCATTCCAGCCCCAAGTCCAGTTATTCCTCATTCCCTGTAATGGGCAACAACTGGGCTTATGCTCTAAATGGAACTTTTCTAGCCCATGGCCAGTGTATGTTCTCCTATGTCATTCATGTTAACTGAACTTGTCACCATGTCAGCTTTTTTGCCTGACCTTTCCAAAAATCTCTTTTAACAGGATAACAGTCCCCCACCCAGAACAAAACCTGGGAACAAGTCAAGGCCATCCTGTTACTACAGGCAACTGCCTTGCCCAGACCCAGGCCCTAAAGGCCCCAGCTCCAGAACTTCTTGATGTCTGCAGGCCAGCAGGAAGTATCCAACAAAGCTCATGATACTCCTTGGCTCTGGTACCTTTAAATATCTCTGTTACTTCCTCCTCAGGTTACTGTGATCCTAAAGCAGAAAAAGTCTTACTCTCCCCTCCAGGATGGGGGAGTCAGGTACCATGCTATGTCTCCAATCTGAGACAGAAAAGGCAATCTCGGGTCTTTGATAGCCCCTTCTGGGAATGAATCCCTCCATGGCATATTCTCTCTTGGACTACTAACAGCATTTTTTTCCTTTTTATGAATTGTGTCTTTCATTTTAGATAATTGTTGTCATGGAAGAGATGAGGACCTTCACCAACCAAACTGTCAAACAAAATGCCTCTTGGACAGTACCCAGCCCAGCAATGAAGCAGAGACCCTGACTACTTCTCCCCTTTACAGCAGGAAGTAGCTCCAGAAGAAACAACCTCTGCCCATACCCCTGGCCAGGTACTCGTATTTTTCTTAAACAACAAGGAAATGTAAGGATTAATATGCCCATCTTTGGTCCTCAGCTCCACCCATACCTGAGCTCCTCCTTGCCCTAGAATTCCTGCCATACACCTGGACACCCCCTCTCTCTTCCCAGATCCACCTGAGAATGCACCTACCTCATTTCGTGCCCCCAGAGCATCTTGCTACCTGGATAGGGATGGATGCCATGTGTTACTTCTTTGGGGAAATATGGCTCCTCTAATAAACCTTTTTTTCTTATTTTTGTCGGTCATGGAGCTTGAACTCTGGGGTGGATGCTATCCCTTGGCCCTTCAACTCCAAGTGAGCGCTCTACCACTTGAGCCACAGCAGCACTTCCTACCTCTAATAAGTCTTATAATGATCTTTCTCCTGTGCCTTCTCTCCTCCACAGGGTCCCCTGGGATGGCTGTGAAGGATTCCTTTCAGCTTGTTGTCCTAGGAGTCACCAGCCAGGAAAGAGGAGCTGTGTCTTCTTCACTCGATGAGTGAACCTACAGAGAAGAACTTTCAAGAAAGGGCCCAAGGCAAGCCTGCCCTAAGGAACTCCGGGGGAGCAGAGTGGTCCCAGAACCTGGTACCCACCTCACTCCTGCTCCTGTACATTTTGGAAGCATCTGTGTAGGCTGTGAGCTGGTTATTTGCTCACTCATAGGCATAGACTGACCTTATTATCAAGGAGGCCCTGCCTCAGCCACATCCAGGGCTGGACTGGGCAAAGAACATACAGGACATAGGAAGAGGGTGGGGGCAGGGAGAGACTGGTGTTCATGTGGAATGCCAATGGGGAAGTAGGGGGTGGTTGGTGCAGGTAGTAATGCATGGCCATGCATTTGAAAAGCATGCAATGCTCAGCACTGGTGTGGTGTGAGCTATGTCATGATGTGAAAACCATCCCCAAGGCACAAGCATGAACATGGACCTGGGTCAAGAGTGTCAAACATGGTGCCTGCCACCTCAATGGAGGCCAGCCTGGGCAGCAGAAGCAGGGAGCCCTGTGGGGTGAGTTGAAGTCCTGTTCAGCCAGCTGCAGCAGATGTGAGGGCCTTCAGCAATGCACCCCAGGTGGGATGCTGCAGTGTATTGTGTGTGCTATCTTCAACTCAGAACTTCTGATGGAAACACAAGTTTATCCATTGGGCAGATACCATGGGCTCTGCAATCTGACAGGCTTTCAATGAGACTGGGGGACCACAGGACACCAGCTATTGTAGCAAAATTCTGCATCACAAGCAATGACAGCAAAGAGAATTCCTGGGAAGAGGAGCAGAGACAGAAAATGGAAGGCCAGGGGCAGAGAGTCCTCCACACTGGGTGAGAAAACACTCTTCTTACTGTTGCAAGCACACCAAAGTGCTCTAACACCAAGAAGGAGAAAATAGTTACATAACCACACACAGTAAAAGTGATTCCAGAAAGGAGTAGGATTATCTCAGTGATATTTTTCATGAACAATGGCTAATTGCTAAATAAACATGAGTGAAACATGTGAGTTCTTATCTAAACTAGAACTGTGCTTTTACAAATGTCAGTAACATTAGCTAATTGTCATGCTAGGATTGTTTTTAGGAGGGTATCCTTTCATTAACATGGGTCTTGTACTTCTAGAGGACAAGGTCAAAGGCATGTCAGTGGGGTCACAATACACAGAACACTTCACAAAGAATGATTCAGTATTAAACTTCTAAATGAGTACAAATCTTCTTTCTCTGGGGAATGTGTGTGAGTGCACACCTACACACAAAACCTTCTTTCTCTGGGGAATGTGTATGAGTGCGCACTTATACACACAGACACACAGACACACAGAGAGAGAGAGAGAGAGAGAGACAGAGACAGAGACAGAGACAGAGACAGAGACAGAGACAGAGACAGAGAGAGAGACAGAGAGGCCCAGAAAGTATCTTGGAATTCCGCATTTCACCTACGCTTATAATTTCACCAATATCCTATCATCAATACTATTTGTACAGAAGTACTTAGGATTAAAGAAGATTTTACAAAATTACCAGTTTTTAAATTACTATCTTTAAGTAGGTATGCAAAGGGGTTTCAATTCGGGCTGGGGCAAAGTACTTGCCAAGCAAGTACTAGGATTGATCACTAGTACCATAAAAGAAAAGACAAAAAATACAGTTATAAAAAACTCAAACAAAGGGGTTTCAATTTAACATGTCAAATATGAGTGTAATGAATTTTGATCAATGTCACTCCTTCCATCATCTCTTCTGTCTTTCCCAACACCACAGAAAGGGTTTTATTGCTTAATTTATCCTGAGAAGCTAGCTAATAATTTCTGGGTTATTTGCATATTAGCCAGCCAGACTGGCTGGGCCCTTCACTAACTTGATCTTTGGTAGAGACAAAAATCTTTCTTATTACTGGGGTATGTATATGGAGTTCACTTCTGTGGTAGATGCTCCTGAAATTTCAAAAGGCATTCACTTCACAAATAATGAAAGAGAGGTAAAGTAAAAAATTGTTAAGGGTCTCGAAGACCAGATACATTTCATTTGGTAATGAACACTGGTTATACATTTCAGCAAAGCAAAGTCTTTGTAAATACTTATTGATCCTCATTTTCAATATGAAATTAGACTAAATTATTTCTGAAAATGATTTCTTCTTTTTATGAATATGTGTGAGTAAAGACCTCTAAAATTATAAAAAGATCCATGACCTGATCTTCCTTTGAAGCCAAGGAAGAGGTAGAACTGGGCCTTTTCCACAAAAGACTAAGGCCAACTTGTATATAGTATGATTCCAGTTTAGGCAGCCAAAGTTCAACTACAACAACACAAGTAATATTGGATGATATGGAAATTTCCATGAGCATGTTAGAGAAACTTTGAAAATCCAAGACATAATGAATGTATCTTGGTTGTCCAGAGCACCTAAGAATAGTGTTGAGGATATAGGTGGCCAGCCCACCTCATAACTCAGTTTATCTTTTCAAAAAGACTAATAAAGAGCATTCCTGGAGATATTCTATCACATTTGGAGTACAAATAGTTAAGCAGATGGTGTCATATTCATTTTAAAGAAAAAGACTTAGAAAATCTGAAAGCTTGTTATACCATCTCATTTGACATTTACTAAGTAGATGTCTGGTTTGGGAAAGAAATGCATGAGAATTTGAACATAGCGAAAAAGAGTGGGAGGAATGTAAATGCTAGAGATGATGGAAAGAATTTCAAGTACATTCACTCAATGATTTCAGTGATTACAAAGATAAGTAGAAGAACATTTTCCAAGGACTAAAGCATTTCTGTATAGGAAATAGCAAGCTCTTTTGGATTTGAAAATTCTCATAAATATGTCTTGTATGTATAAGTGGCAAAACATAAGGACAAATTTGAACGCGTAACTTATCATCCTTACTTTTGAACTACAATTCCCATTACAAACATTTTCATTATTTGGTAAAAGTGGAAAGAAAATTAATGTGTAAATCACATGATAATATAGATAGGAAGGTCCTGTGCTTACCTTTGGGGTGAAAGTAAGTGGAACAGATATTTGAAACACAAGAATTGTTTGCTGACTTTGACCTTCCACATCCACAGTGAGCCCCTACTTCACAAGTTACTGGATTAGCTACAATGTGTGCTCAAAAGTCCCTCCTGCTCTTTCTGTGGAGGAATAAATCTGAGCTAGCCAGATCACTAGTGTGAGGTATTCTGCAAAAGACAAAAGACAACCCTACTCAGCTGAGTTCTGAAGATCACAGTTCAAAGCCAGCTTATGCAGGAAAGGCTATGAGACACTTATCTCTGGTTAACAGCCAAAAAGACAAAAATGGAGCTGTGGCTCAAGTGGCAGAGTGCTAGCCTTGAGCAAAAAAGTTCAGGGACAGTTCCTAGGCCTAAGTTCAAGGCCTAGGACAAGTGTGCGCGCACACACACACACACACACACATACACACACACACACACACACACACACAATACACCTTGTGTGTATACAAGATATAACTCTTTGCAAGACAAAACTTCAGAATCAGTGAATCTGTGAATCTTACATAGTATGGTGCACTTAAAAGTCACTTTACAAATATTAGAAAAGAATAAAAAGTTCATTGCTAGAATATAAGCTCTGCTGGAAGCTGTGCATTCATATATATATGTATATATATGTATATATATATATATATGTCTGTATGTATATATAGTGTTTGCCTGGGTGCTGGTAGCTGCTAGCTATTTAGGAAGCTGAAACATGAGAATTGCAATTCAAAGTTAGCACCAGCAGGAAAATACATGAGACCAACTATCCACCACAAAAGCTGGAAGTAGAGCTGTGGATCAAGTGGCAGAACAATAGTTATAAGTAAAAGAGCTCAGAGACAACACTCATGCACTTAATTCAAGCCCTAGGATCAACACCAAACATTAATTAATTAATAATAGTAAACATAATTATTTAAAATTTAACAAATAAATCCCATGTTAACATGCTGAACCTTCCTCTCTCTCTCTCTCTCTCAAGATATATATACATATATATACCCACATATATATATGTATATTTATTTATAAATGAATCCATACATGAATGGATGAATTAAGCAATAGCTTTCTATAAAAAGCAGTGTATATGGTAAAACTTATAAATTTAAGGAGTCCATGTTTCTAGGATGCTCAATAAACCCTTTAAAATGTGTAACACTCTCAGTTTCTGCAGCCTGATCATGTCTGTCTTCTCTTCCTCCTTGCCTTTAGAATCCTGCTCAGGTACCATTGTTTCTTGTCACATCTTCCCAATTGCTCTGAAACACAGTAACTCCATCTACTGTACTATTTCTGTACCTTTTCATGTGCCTGTTATATCTGCAGCAAGTTGTATTTTCTGATATATTGTCTCCTCTACAAAAGAAAGAGCTGGGTTTGGATCTTAAAAGTACCCTCAGTCCTCATGTGTTGGAGCTCAGTCCCCAGCTGATGGCATTATTGGGAAGTGGTGAGCCCTAGTTTGAGGAGCTTAGGTCCTAGGGGTTGTGCTTTTGAAGGGTATATTGGTACCTCACCTTTTTTTCCCTCTCACTTGACTCTCAGACTCTATGATGTGAAGAGCTTTCATCCATCATTTGTTCCCTGGCAAATATTTGCCCTTATCCCAGGCCCAGAGCAATGTGACCAAGCAAGCACAGACTGAAGTCTCTGAAACTATGAGCCAAAATAAATTGTTCTTCTTTCTAAGTTATTTTCCTTAGGCATTTTATCACAGTGACAGTAAGCTGATTATTACAATGTTCCCATCATTTTTGTATCTCAAGTTCCAAACCTACTGGCCAGTATATGATACTGGTCTATACACATTTGTTGAAATAAAGAAGTAAAAAAAAAGAAAATCAATATCAATAAGACTAATTTTTAGAGACTTGGGCCAAGTGACCTGTGACTTATCTTTTATACCCAGAATCCTAATAACTTGAGGTCATAGCAGAATAATAATAATGCTAATAGTTCCTTGCAGTTAAATATTTTCTTTTTTAAAATTTTGTTATCTTTTAGTTTTACAAATAGTTGCCATTTAACAAAGCAGCTTATGAGTAACACAATGCATCTTGATTAATGTCACCTCTTTCAATATTCTCCAAACCAACTCTTCTCTCACTTTTATTTTTGTAGGATATACATTGAATTCTTGATTTCATTCCCTCCCCCTTTTCTTCATTTTCAAAGCACCAAAAAGGCCATTCATGTATCCTTCCCTCTGGAAGGAGATCTTGGCTCTCACAGAAGATAGCATGCATGCACACAAAAACTAAAAACACTATCTGGTAACCTGGTATATTTTATGAACTTTATAAAACAATAAGTAGAACAAGAATAGAAACAATTCAACAGTCTAAATAAAACACATTCTTACTGTGAAAACAAATGTCTTCAGATAGAGTTAATTGCACTGTCAATCCTCTGAACAGCATGAAGAGCAAAGCCGTCGCCAGCATGTCTATATTGTATAGCTTTAAAAATCAAGTCCATGATTAAAAAGATCAAACAGACCTTGCAATTCAGAATGATATGCTGTATGTGGCATTACAATTTTAAAATGAAAACTTTCAAGCCAATAAAAATGTAATACAATATCTACATGATAATGTTCATTGAAGCAAAATAGATAGTAATCCTGAAGGAAAGCTTTTACTAACAATACCAATGTTATTTTGGGAGTTAAAGCACTCTAAAATCTAGCAAAGCTATGTGAAATATTTCCTTTTTCATAGCAGTGATTCAAATGGGGCCCACAATTGCTAGCAACTTGCTATCTTGGAGAAGATATGAAATGCCTATCTCTTCAGCCACCTTGCTTTAATGTGAAACATTACAACAAAGTATTACATTTCTATAAAAGATTCTGAAAGCAAAATTCAAACTCTCAGGAAGATTTCAGTAAAAGAATATTCCATCCTACTTCCATGACTGTCCAACCTGGGAGACTTCTGCCAACAAGGATCATAAAGGAAGTTATAGTGTTGATTATCCCTGACACATTAACACTTCTCAAGATGATAATTTAAGAAGTTTCATCTTAAAGGAACAGTATTAAAAATTATGGATAATATGTGAAGTGTACATGAAATAAGCAATCAAATATACAATATGAAACTCATTTTTGAGACATTAAAAGATACTCTTGGGGCTGGGAAGGTGGCTCAGTGGTAGAGCGCTTGCCTTGCATACATGAGGCCCTGGGTTCAATTCCTCAGAACCACATAAGCAAAAAAAAAGCCGGAAGCAGAGCTGTGGTTCAAGTGGTAGAGCACTAGCCTTGAGCTGAAGAGCTGAGGGACAGTGCCCAGGCCCAGAGTTCAGGCCTCATGACCGGACCCCCCCCAAAAAAAAAGATACCCTTATATATGTTCAAAATTATTTGTAACCTCAGTAATAAAACTGAAAGTATTGATTACCTAGAGTTTTATTCTTATTCTTGTAAAAATTACTATTTTGACAATTTAGAAAAAACAGAAATTGTGAACATGCTTGTGAAGCTGTAGAACTGACTTCTCTGTTTTGCAGGTTTTATTTAGAGACATTGTTTTGTTTTGCTTTAACTAGTAAAATTCCATGCTCATACTCATATGTTCCACTCCTATGCATATATTCAATTAAATTACAATTAAACCCATAAGTCCGAATGACAGTGATTATTGTACTTCTGTTTGCAAAGAAATAGAGAAATAGATCATGAAAAGCCAGGCTCTAGCTACTCAGGAGGCTGAGATCTGAGGATCGCAATTCAAAGCCAGCCTGAGCAGGAAACCAGAAATAAACCACCAGAAGACCAGAAGTTGTGCTGTGGCTCAAGTAGTAGAGCACCAGCTTTGAGCTGAAGAGCTAAGAGAGTTCAACCCCAGGACCAACAAAAAAAAGAAAAGAAAAGAAAAAAGAAAAAAAAGGAAAAAAAAAGAAAAGAATAGAAAAGAAAAGAAATAATGGAGCCCTGAAAGAATGAAAAACAATGAATAATAAAATATCATGTAACTGTCAAAAAGGATGGAATGGATGCTGAAAAGAACACTTACTGTCAAAATTGAAAACCTAAATGTAAATGACAATGATTGATTAAGTTAAGATATGTTAATAGTTGTGCTGGATATCACTGGCTACTCCGGAGCCTGAAAACCATGATATTCCATTAAACCAGCAAAAAGCAAGAAGGAGAGGTATGGCTCAAACAATGCGGAGTCCTTGACTTCAAGCCCCAGTACACACACACACACACACACACACACACACACACACACACACACACACACACAAAACAATAGATAAATGGGTTTTGAGTGTTATAAATGAAAAGATGGGAGTAAGGTATGAACATAAAAGAGAGCAAGGAAATTTTAAAAAATCAACATAATTATAGGGTAAACCGGGCACCGATGGCTTATGCCTGTAATCCTAGCTACTCAGGAGGCTAAGATCTGAGGATCGTGGTTCAAAGCCAGCCCGGGGAAGGAAAGCCCAGGAGCCTCTTATCTCCAATAAGCCACTAGAAAGCCAGAAGTGGTGCTATGGCTCAAGTGGTAGAGTGATTGCCTTGAGCTGAAGGCACAGGGACAGCACGCTAGCCCAGAGTTCAAGCCCCACAACCAACCAAAAATAATAATAATTATTATTATAAGGTAAGATCTTTTTCAACTGAGAGCAGGAATGAGAGGCTGAGATCAAGAGGATCATGGGTTCCAGGCTAACTAAAACATGAAAGTTTATTAGAAAGTTTACAGAAAATCCTGGGTGTTGCGGCACGTGCCATTCATTCCAGCTATTGCAGAAAGCAAAGAATAGGAAGAATGTAGATCAGCACTGATCTATGAGTTGGAATTTGGCCCAATGATATACTACCTATCTAGCAAGCATGAAGCCCTGAGTTTGGTAATACTGAACTCTAGTATCACCAGAAAACAAAACAAACAAACAAAATCACTTAAAATAGATATATGAGGGGGCTATCCCACTTTGGGGAATATACAAAGAACATTAAATCAATATACAAATTAGTTACCACTATCCCATGTTTATTGGGGCTATTGTTCACAACAGATTAAGTGGAATCTATCAAGGCATTCATCAAGAGATGACTGGGTAGAAAAAAAAAGTATATATACACAAAGGATTACTAAAGATTGAAATCCTGTACTTCACAGAAGAGTGCATGAAACTGAAAGACAAGCTATGTGAAATAAGCTGGCCACAGAAAGACAAGTATCATCTAGTACTTGTCTTTTAATAATGTTACTAGTTTATTCTATTTGCATACATTAATTGTATGTGTTAATGAGTGTCATAGGATCTCCATCTTATGTTATTTAATATTATGTGGAAGTGAAAAAATGTTGATCTGAAAGTAGAATATTAAGTACTAGGGACTAATAAGGAGGTAAACTAGATTTAATAAATACATGAAATATCAGAGTGCTAGTAGCTCATGCCTGTAATCCTAACTAAGCATGAAGCTGAGATCTGGAGAACTGAGGGTGAAAGGCAGTTTAGTAGAAAAGTACATGAGACTCAATCTCCAAAATAATCACAAAAAAGCAGGGTTTTAGGTGTCACTAAAGTGGTAGAGCAACAGTGACTCAGGCAAGCCTAGTAAGTATGAGTCCCTGAATTCAAGCCCAAGTACTAGAAAACCATCAGCCATATCAGTCTATCCAAGTTGAGTTCAAGTGAAATTAACATAACTGTTTAGTGGGAACAGAAAGATTAGAAAATCTTCCTATCATTCTCTTTTTACGTATGTACCTGATAAATGAAAAGGTCAAAGTAAACAACTGTTCAATGAATGTTAGTTTGTTCTACTATATTTCCCCCTCTAATATGTGTTATATAAATAAATATACTCTCCTTTTCTTAAAGTTATGTCTTTACATCTTTACCTCTTTCCTTTCCTTTTTAAAATACATTTTAACATCATTAAAATTATTTAGAATGTGATGCAGATAGAAATTAATTTTCTTTTTTATTGTTATCAACTGTCCCTCCAGCAAAAAAGAGAAAAATGTTAGCTGAATAGCACCAGTTTTTTCATATTATATCTCTATTGCCTAATTTTCTGCCTTTTTCCTATATGAAAGAACAAAACACTTTTAAAATCTAATACATTGAATAATTAATATATTTTAATCCAAATGTTTTCATTTTTTAATGCTGAAAATCACAAGGAGCACAATCATTCTAGGTAAATGTTCTACCACAGAACTGTACTCTAGGCCTGAGTATTTTGTGTGTGTGTGTGTGTGTGTGTGTGTGTTGTGTGTGTGTGTGTATAATTATGATGAATTAAATTTCTGTTAATAAGATGAAATTTTTATATTAGAGATTCTGAGATGTTTTCTTCTTGTGATTTGAGCATTTCTTTCTTTCCTTTTCTGTTTTTTTTTCTTTTGGTCAATCATGGGGTCTGAACTCTGGGCCTGGGAATTGTTTCTCAGCTCTTCATCTCAAGGCTAGCACTCTACCACTTGAGCCACAGTGCCACTTCCGGCTTTTTTCTTTTTGCTTATGTGGTGCTGAGGAATTAAACCCAGGGCCTCATGCATGCAAGGCAAGCACTCTACCACTGAGTCACCTTCCCAGCCCCTTGAGCATTTCTCTATGTGTGGTAAAGCAAAACAGGCGTGTACAGAAGAAGAGAATGTGCTTATTTATTTGTTGTTGGTTAATTAGTTGGTTGATGGTCAGGATTTCTAGCATATACAAACAGGGAGTGTTACTTTAAATTCTGTATTTTTCCCCCAAATACCTCAAGGACATTTTCTTGCAGTTCTCATAAATAGTTGAAGAGCAGAAAGAGAGCTCCATAAATTTATAAAAGGAAGCACAACTACCATAGATTTCAAATTAGGAAAATACATAAATTCATACAGAATAACAGAATAGGTCTAACATTTTTGTAATATTCTAAAGTTGTACTTGGTAATGAATTTATATTAGAATAAACTTCTCTGGTTATTTAGCTATTCTGTTACAATTTAAGAATAATATTTTACAGAGAATATGTTTTACCACATAGTATATTTTAAGTACATGAATACTACCATGTCACTAGTGAAAATATAAATTTTTAATATACATTTTTTACTGTAAAGAAACTGTACAGAGGGGTTACTGTTACATGAGCAAGATAATCAGTCCATTTCCTATGGAGCTTTGTTACACCTTCCTTTATATTTCCCCTACCATCTCTTTCCTCCCCACCTTCTCAACTCATCCCTCCCCCTCCTCCCTGCCCCCCAACGTGCAAAGTTGTAAAATTCATTTTCAACATACTGTCTTGTATATCCCATTGTTACAATGGGTCATCCTGTATTCTTTTTTATTGTGAAAATACCTTACAGAGGAGTTACAATTACATGGGCAATGTAACAAGTACATTTCTTATCAAGCATTGTTGCCTCCTAGTTGTTTCCCCTTCCCATCCCTTCCCATACTCCTCCCCTCCCCCTACCTGATCTTTCCCCCACCCCCCACCAAAGTTGTTAAGTTCGTTTTTGACATAAGGATTTGTACATCTCATTGTTGCAATGGGTCCACCTGTATCCCTAGTTAAACAATTTGTTTTTTTCCCTTCCCCTCCACAAATTATACCAACATCAGAAACAGTGAAAGTATGAAAGTATGGATTATACTGTGGGGGAGGGACATACAAAGCAAAATTTTATAAAATATGTAACAAATGAGATACAGTTTTTATAACTCAAAAGACTATGTAAATGGGGAACATGAATAACATGAATGCACTGATAGGGTAGGAAAATCTGTAAGGATATGATTTGATAATAGCCAATTTTTAATCAGAAAAAATGTTTATACTGAGTTACTCAATCTTTTCTATAAATTCATATTGGCTCTAAAAGCTATACAGGAACAAAATAAGTCTGCACAACTCTATTGATAAGAACTATTTTCTTTTCTTTTTTTTGTTTTTTCTAGGTTCAGTCACGGGGCCTGAACTCTGGGCCTGGGCGCTGTCCCTCAGCTCTTCAGCTCAAGGCTAGTGCTCTACCACTTGAGCCACAGCACCACTTCCGGCTTTTATCTTTTTGCTTATGTGGTACTGAGGAATCGAACCCAGGGCCTCAGGCATGCAAGGCAAGCGCTCTACCACTGAGCCACCTTCCCAGCCCAAGAATTATTTTCTTTTTATTCCTTCCTTCCTTTGTTCCTTCCTGCATTCCTCCTTCCTTTATTCCTTTCTTTCTTCTTGCTTTTTCCTTTCCTTCCTTCTTTCTTTTTCCTTTCCTTCCTTCCTCCTTTTTCTTTCTTTCTGCTTTCTTGTTTGTTCTCCCTTTCTCCTTCCCTCCTTCTTTCCTTTTTAATAAACTGGGTTTTTTTTGCCAACATTGAACTCAAACTCAAAGCTCTGTACTATTGTTCAACATTTTTGCTCCTGTCTGGTGCTCTACCACTTGAGCCACAGCCCCACTTCTGGCTTTTTGCTGGTTAAAGTCTTTGGAATTTTTCTGCCTAGGCTGATGTTGAATAGAGTTTCTCAGATCTCAGACCGCTGAGTAACAGGATTATAGTAGTAATCTCAGTAATAGGATTAGTCACTGACACTAGTCTAAACTAGTTTCTTTAACTGCTAGTAGCTAACAATAAAAACTCCTAATCCCACATGTAGAATACAATCAACTGTGAAGTCAGCTCCTCAAAGCAATCATACTGGGCTTTCATTAAATACCTTCCCATGAGGAATATGACCAAGGACCCATCTTCAAGTTAATACTGTCTCCATTTGAATAATCATAGCTGAAATTTTACTATGGTGTACTGGATTCTATTGTAAACATAAATTCATTTCCAATATGGATTAAATCATCAAAAGTTAAAAAAAGTATACATATTTTTATAAAGCTATGACAAGCAAGCATTTTGTATGCTAATATTGGGGCTTGAACATAGGGTCTCATCCTCTCACTTGGATTTTTGCTCAAGGCTATCACTTGAGCCACAGCTCCACTTTGGACTTTTTGCTGGTTAACTGGGGATAAGAATGTTACACTTTCTTGCCCAGGCTGGTTTGGAACCACAACCCTCAGATTCCACCATCCTGGATAGTTACAATAACAAGCATGAGCCACTAGTATCCATTGTAAATTTTATTAGTCACAATAAAGAATCAACTAACAAAGGATTGTAGCTACTTAACCAGATTTATAATAAAACATTGAAAGTAGTATCAATTATCTGTTTCATTTCTAAATATTTCCAAACACTGAGACACTTGTTTTTATTGTGAGGAATGTTACTTGGTCACTTCACTGATTTTTAACATTAATCTATGCTATATTAGGTCATAGTGACAGATATATGTTTAATTCTATATTATGTTTCAACTCTCTAATTTCATATTTTAGTAATGAATACATCTTACATCCTGTGGTTTTCAATTTCTAAGAAACAAGATAATCAAGACACTCATTTTCAAAGCCTTCATCATTAATTAATGCTTCCTTCATCATTAATTTTTGTTTCTTATTTATTAGCACAATTTATATCAAGTATTTAGAGTTTTAAAACAATAAAAAAAACTTTGATTTACTATTAACACATTTGATTATATAAAAGAACATGAGTAATGAGGTAAAGCTGATAGGATTAGAGCTATTCAAAGACATTTATTAAGTGTGCTAAAAGGAGCTATGCATACATACCAATAACAAAAACACACTGGCCACAGCAAGGTCCAATGAGTTTTAGGCCACACATTAATATCTTCCTTGATCATCTTGTCTGCATCATAGACAGTCTGTGTACATCTACTGTCAATGCACACCTACCATTCTCAGTGACCTGCACATCTGCCTGTGGAGAGCAAAAGGGTTGTCATTGGGAGAAGGTCACTTCCTTAGAAAATAAGTATTCATGCTTTGTCTGATGTTGCATTTACTGTTTAGAAAACACATACTGGGTGTTTGCCTTGTATCAAACACTGGTAGGAAAGGTTGACTGTGCTTAATGGACATAAGGAAGAGAGAGAAAAACAAGCTCCAAGAAATGAGGTTTGTCTTACCCTCTAACTAAAAGTTCAGCCATGTAATTATTTAATGATGAGCTACCTGGGGCCCATTACCTTGTTCTTGTTTTCTAACACACAGCCTGAGAATCTGAAAACTTATGAAACTTCTTTCCATAGTGGCTTCTAGGGCTGTATTTTGGCCTATTGGCCATCTCTGCAGTATAAATTACTTTGGAACAATCTCTCCCATCCCTCTGAGTCCTTTGGAGATAGACAGAATAGAGGCAGGATGTCCCTTCCAATGGCAACATCTCTGAAGGCAATTTCTTTTCCTTTTAAAAATTAAATACACAATAAATTCATACTAATTGTAAGTGGATTTTAATAACTCTACAACTTGTAATTACGTGTTTTCTTAATGTATATTTCAACTGGGAAACACAGATTCTATGTGGCAGTACAACTGCCCAAGCATGTTGTGCATAGACAAAGAAGAATAACCAAGATAACTAAGATAACTAAGAAAATATTTTAATATTTTTAGGTAGTTAGTGTGTGAGCAGTTTTCTCCTTTTAAAATTTTTCCTTTTAATTTTGATGACTGAATTCAATTTTAGAAATAAGCAGGATATGAATAAATTGTATGTACTTTATTATTAGAGTAATGATTTTAATGACAGAAGACATGAGGCTCAATTTGGACCCCCTTGAACTTGTATTCCATAGAGACCTTCACATGCAGTTCTCCTTCATAGCACAGATATGAGCCTCTCTTGGGCCTTGTCACCATATAAAATAAACGGAGTGGTTTTGTTTCAGCTAATGACCTACTTTTAATCCACTTTGTTATTAATTTACAAGGTTTCTTGCTAGCCATTACAACTCTTAATTTATATATGACAAAAGCAATTCCCTAGAGGAGTTTAGTTCTCTTACAAGGTTTTCATCACCAAGGAAATGAGAAAGTATGAACATTATCAAGGCCCTGAGCCAAAATCAGATTAAGTCACTTATAAAAAAAAAGAATCAGGAAATAACCCACTGGAGTGTAAGAAGTATTTCTTGCTAGCTAGCACAAAAAATCACAACAGCAATAAATCAATATGTGAATTATTATCTTGGTTTCAATGGGTCAACATATCCATCGGTGTTTTTTAATATTACTGTATGTTTAGTTGAGATTTTGCCTTATTTCAAGTAATTGTGGGCTGTGGTTTTCCTTGACCATGACATAAAATGTTTATATTCTTTCCAGCATCTGCACTTGCACCCTCTCGAGGTCAAGTAAATACTGGAAGAGCAGTATAAATGAGCCAAAATAATATCAAGTCAGAAGTTTGTGCCAGCCTCATATAATGGCTCAAAGAGGATAAGCACACTACTTTTTAAACACAAAGATGGAAGGGAATGTTAATCACCAGTCCCCAGCTGATGATAATTAGAACAGGCAAAGGAACCATAAAAAAAGGAAGAAGAAAATGACACCCACTGTAATACTTTATTTGTTTAGCTCGGTAGTGAGTACAGAACTTGTAATTATTCTTTCTCAATATCTTTTTATAAAGCTGAAAGCAAGTGATGTAGTAAAATCAAAATTTATTTCTGGCTATGAAGATAAAAAGATTTTTTTATGCCAGGCCTAGGGCTTGAGCTCAGAACCTGGGAGCTGTCCCTGAGCTTTTTTCTAAAGGCTAGTGCTCTGCTACTTGAGCTACAGCTCCACTTCTGGCTTTTTACATTCTTATCTGGACCTAACAGACTTTCCTACTACAGCTGGCTTTGAATCACAATCTCAGCCTCCTGAGTAGCTGGGATTACAGGCAGATAACGGACACCTGGCTGAAAGATTGCCTTTTTAAACATGTGTCTCAGTTCATTAAAAAACAAGCTCTCCCAACTCACCTAATATGAAACAAATTTTTGGAATAGCTTTATAATGATTCAGAAAATGGAATTCATAATTGCAAAAAATGCCAAAAAGGAATTCAACTAAGAAAGAAACATTAAAACATAAAACATTTAAAACATTTTATTAGAGAAGTCTTCTCATGAAGTTAAAAGATAATAAATAAACACCAGCCAGGCATTAATAGCTCATATCCATAATCTACTGAGGAGACTGAGATTTGAGGATAGAGTTTCAAAGACAGACCAGACAGAAAAGTCTGACTCTTATCCAATTAGCCACTAAAAACTGGAAGTGAAGCTGCAGCTCAAATGGTAAAGTACTATCCTTGAGAAAAGAAAAAGCCCAGGTACAGTATCCAATTCCTGAGTTCAAGTCCCAAGACTGTACCAGAATTAAATAAATCAAAAAATACCAATTCACCAATTCCATATAATCCTTTCCATAAAATAAAAAAGGAATATTTTCTTTCTAACATATTTTGGATTGATTCTATTATCAAAAGGAGATGGAGATAGCACTGAAAAGAAAACAAAGAACCACAGGCCAATACCAATTATGAATAAGCACAGAACTGCTGAATAGCCAGGCATGGGTGGCTCTTGCCTGTAATCCTAACTAATCAAGAGTCTGAGATCTGATGATCATGGTTCAAAGCCAGCCAGGACAGGAAAGTCTGAGAGATTCTTATCTTCAATTAACCACCAGAAGACTGGAAGTTGTGTTGTGGCTCAAAGTGGTAAAGCACTAGCCTTGAGCAAAAAAAAGCCCAGGGACAGGTAAACAATATACATCAACATAGAAATCTGCATATATAGATATGTAAACATGCAAAATAATTTGAAAGTTATTTTAACAAAAAATTCTGTATTGGAGATCTAATTTCTTACACATTCCAATTTTACACTTAATGTGATATTATTAACACATGTATTTGTTGCTGGGACCTTTACTTAACCAATTCTTGCCTTGGTGGTCCTGTTATGTAATGACCCTACTAATTCAGCTAAGAAGACTCTTCACAGCCTTCAGATCTCATTACGTTTATCATCAGCTTCTTCCACCTCTAGCCACAACTGCTCGTTACTATTAACTGTGCCATTGCTTACATGTTGTGGAAATATCAAATACCATACTCTGAAAACTCTTTCTACTGGTTTCTCACCTCTTCATTTTGACTGTAGATAGAGCCTGACTTCCCTTACTCCTCTTGACTAGCAAACTTTTTGTTTTCTTTCCTTCCTCTTTCTTCCAAGATCATATTTCACCACCTCTACCACTCTCCTTCCCAAACTCAATTGATTCCCCCATTGTCCTTCTATTTGCTATCTCTGCCTGTGTTGGTTTTACTTTTCTAAACTACCTGGAGTAAAAATAGGTTAATTTTTGTTCTGGTTCATCAGGTCAAGCTGTCTCAGTCCCTTAAGATTCTATTTAACAGCAGGTCCAAGCTTTCACTACCTCTTCAGGTAACCTACATCATCCCTCAAAATGCCTTCTGCAAAATACAGCATTATCTTCTCCACAAGGAGAGCAGAAGCCAGCAGACTATAAATTTCTTAGCTTCCTACACTGCTACCTCTTATAGAGATACCTAGTCTCTATAGATGCACACATTAACTCTTCTATTCTCAACTGAACTGAAGAAATAGCTTTCATTACTATCTTGGCATCCATCCAAGAGCTTTTAAATCTTGTATTGCTAATGATCTTTCATGTTTCTGATCTTCCCTTCTTTCAAGAAATATCTCAGAAAAACAAGTTCTTTCCTGAATTCCTCTATATTGCTCCCCCATCTTCACTGACATTTTTACAGCTCCTAATCCCAGCCTTTCTTTTTTTTTTATTGTGAAAATACTGTACAGAGTGGTTATAATTACATGAGCAAGGTACTGAGTACATTTCCTTTTCTTTATTGTGAAAATACTGTACAGAGGGGTTACAATTACATGAGCAAGATAATGAGTACATTTCTTATCAAGCATTGTAGCCTCCTCCTTTGTTTCCCCTTCCCATCCCTTCCCCATCCTCCCCACCCCCGATCCCCCCAATCCCCCCCACCAAAGTTGTAAAGTTCGTTTTCGACATAACGATTTGTACATCTCATTGTTGCAATGGGTCCACCTGCATCTCTATTTAAACGATTTGTTTTTCCCCTTCCCCTCCACAAATTATACCGACATCAAATACAGTGAAAGCAGGGGTCCAATCCCAGCCTTTCATTGAATGACAGACATGCATCACTAAGCTGAGAGACGTCAGTCCCATAGATTTTTATGCTATGGTTAGTCTTGAACCTTTATACTCCTAACATCCAGCTTAAATTCATCATTAAGGACTGAACCTAGGGCCTCACACTCTTGCTTAGTTTTACCAATTCAGCCATTCCTCCAGTCCTGCTTTTTTAAATTGGAGATGGAATCTTCTATACTTTTCTGCCTGAATTGGCTTCAAATAATGATCATCCAATCGCTGCCTCCTGATAAGCTAGAATAAAAGGCATGCTGAGATACTATCATTGGGCTAAATTTATGTTTAAGTAGATTGATTTGGGGGTCCCTTCACTGAGGAGGGGGTCTCTGGGGCTGGCACCATCTACTTAGTTCTCTACATCTTCCTGTCCACCATAACCACTGTTTGTATTTTAGGTCACCTGTCCTTTCATCGGAGCATTTCTTTTTTTTGGGTGGGGGTGGAAGGTGGTGTCAGTTGTGGGCCTGAACTCTGGGACTGGGTGCTGTCCTCAGTTTTTCAGTTCAAGGCTAGTGCTCTACCACTTAAGCCACTGTGCCTCTTGGGCTTTTTTCTGCTTATATGGTGCTGAGGAATCAAACCCAGCCCCCATCAGAGCATTTCTCTCAACACTGATTTTGGATCAGCCCTCTTCCCTTCTTTTCTATTTTGGTTGAGCCTATCTCCAACCTTCTTCATATTACCCTCATTATGCAATATATTTTATTTTTATGCAGAAAATCTTAAAAACTCTTTGTTATCAGGATTCCTCATAATTTCTATCCCTTGATACTGTCAGGAGCCCCTAATTAACACTACTCATACAGTTTGGATTCTTGCTAACTGCTCAGATGCCTTCTCCTCAAGTTGCTTCATCCATATGTATTCACACTCTCATCTGCATGCAGAGCGATTGACCAATGCCTTCCTGAACATTTCTCTTAGCTCATGAAAAGAATTTTCCATGGTTATGACTACCTCCCTCTATACATAGTATTTGACATTTCTTCCTCCATACATTCCAGCCAAGGCTTGTACTTTGAGATACAGATTTGTTTTCCCTATAATTGTCTTCACTGATTTTTTTAAACAAATGTATCTAAAAGTAAGCACATGGTTTTGCCCAAACCCACCCCATGTTCAAGAAGTGTTTGAATCTCCATCAGCACCACCAGCCACTGTCGTTCAGCCAAAACCCCAAATCTTATTTGACTGTTGCAGAATCCTTTTAACCATAGCCATCCCCAGATCCTCTCTCTCAAAACCCTAAGTCCCTCACTCTTTTTCAATTGCATGGCACATGCTAAGTTCTTTTCCTTTTCAGTGATGTCATGCTTTTTTGCCTTAACCTGGGAAATGTTTCCCCATGTGATCACTTGACTCTTCCATCATCCTCAAAGCTTCCAATTTTTGCTTCATTTAGGATTCTTCTTAAATATCATGTCTTTATAGAGGCCTTTCTGATCACTTTCCTTGAATGTCACATCCTGATGCATAATTTTTGGTCTCTTTGTTAACTTCTTCATCACATTATCATTCTCTGGCATATCTAAATTATTTCTGGAATTAGAAAAAATAATTGTTCATAATTTTGTAGATGGAATGGTTCCACTTCTCATTATTTTGTATGACTTTTTGATGATATGTTGTTTGTCTTTTGATGTCATTATTATTGCTATTCTTGTTATTTTTCCAATGCTAGGGAAGGAAACTAAGGCCAAGAAAGTGTTCTTTTCTTTTTTCATAGATTTTCTTGAGTCTACTCACTCTTATATTACCTTTCTCTGACCCTAGTTTGTATCTAAAACTATACCATATGACTACAGTCATAGCTCCTATTATTTCTCTTAGTTTCTCTGCTCCAGACTATTCTATTTACTTTGGATTAACTACTCCAAGTAATTGGCCTAACCAAGACATCAAATAGGTTCATCTTTCATCTGAAATTAAAATCTGATATGTTGTAACTCAGCCATTTCAAATGCTTTCTCCCACAACATGCCCTTACACTTCACACTTAGACCCTCCATTAAAAAAAATCATGTTTCCTTGTTTCTTTCTCATTTGTGACTGTTGCTTCTCATAATTTCTCAGCAATGTATCAAGTTCCTCAACATCAGTCAATTATTAAGACACATGATACACTTACTTGGTACTTTGTGGTACTAATGTCAACAGGGTCACATTTATTCTCTTAGAGAGTAAAGAAACATCCTTAAGGAAGCAAGGTGGAATCTGTACTGAGATGCTAATGATTGCTAGGAGCCAGCCAAGAAAGGATATAGCATTGGGGAAAGTGATGATCAACCATTTATTGTAGCACAGCATAATTTTTTACTTAATATTTGTCCACCTATTTTTATAACATGTTAGTATAAAAGCCTTCTGGTTTTTAAACTTTTATTAAAGAGGAATCCAAAAATGGTTTGAAGACTAGCTTTTAGTATTTTCTCCTAAACAGAATTGGGTTTTCCAAAGCATCTTACACTCCGTCATTTCTGAGTTGCGAGCTGCTGTCTGCACATTGTCTCCCCTCATAGAACCCCAATTTCCATTGCAAGTAAGCATGTGATATGTCTATAATAACATGGACACACAATTGTTAATAGGTCATATGTAGATAGTAGTGTCACAACAGAGTCTTCATCATTGTTCAGGCCCCATGAACTCTTCCACATTCCTAATATTTCCCATTTTTTCTTTTCCCATTTACATAGCTACATGTGGCAGAATTTGGCTTCTACTTGTCATTTGTTCGTATTTTATTTGTGTAAATGTATAGATGTACTACATAAAAACATACCATATGTGTATATATAATTCATATATAAAAAATACAAAGTGATATGTTTAAGAAAATATATTTATAAAAATAAAATTTTAAGCCAAGCACTAGTGGTTCACCCTATACTCCTAGCCACTCAGGAAGCTGAGATCTGAAGATAGAGATTTAAAGCCAGCCAAGGCAGAAAAGTCCCTGAGACACTTCTCTCCAATTAACTGCCAAAAAAGCCAGAAGTGGTGCTGTGGCTCAAGTGAGAAAGCAATAGCCTTGAGCAAAAAGCTCAGGGACAGCTATACAAAAGACTTAATTAAGATATTTCTTAGCTTCTATACAAAACTCAAAAAAAAAAAAAAAACCTATGTGACAAGGTCACTGCTGAGTCAACCATACAGAAGAGGCTCTCTTCAGGGTGTGAAGATGAATCACAGCACTTATTACCTTTGGGTTTTACAGCCAGCTGGACAGATGCTTTTATTTACCCCCAGTGGACTGACTACTTGACATTTAGACTGGCCTTAATCATGCCATGCTGCATGACCAATTCTCAAAGTGCACTAAGAAAGAACCAAATGAAGAAGAAGCTGCCCTCCTGCAGAGAGGGAAAGAAAGCCCTTGGAACTGTACTTGAGTGGTCTCAAGACCTAAAAGCCAGACTACATGATGGTCTTGGGCCAAGGTTGAGACCCATTCTTTGTGACTATGTGTACTGCTCCTTCCTGCCTGCATCCCTTGAACCATGCAGAACCTTCGGCCTGACCCAAACGCAGCCACTGTACTGAGGGAAATTTTCTCTTGACACCAGGGGAACAGTTGGGCTTCCTAACAAATTCTTCCAACTCCATGGTTGCCCCCACAGTCTTCCCTCAATAACAGTGTGAGCTTCAAAACAAATCTGATTGCTAAATGCAGTACCGCCCCCGACATTTACTCATCACTTGTGTACAGTATTTGGATCTAAAAACATTCTTGAAATAGGACGTGCAGATGCTGAGGCAGCAAGTCAGTGTGATGCTTGATTAATTCTCACAGCCTCTCGCCAGACTATCATGCTTCTTACCTCTGAACTTACCCTGAAACTCTGAATCCTTCTCAACTATTCCCAACTATTTTAATGAAAACTTATACCTTATTAAATTTCTTGCTATGGATGGAAAGATAATAGCTAACCTGTCTGACTGTGCACTGTATGCCAACAGCTGTGCCAACCTAAATGCCTAAAAAGTATAAATATATTCAAACTAATCTCTCAAACTATCCTCCAGAACAGGATATGTCACCACCCAAACAGAACTTTAGGAAACAGCAGGTGTTTTACTTACACACACACACACACACACACACACACACACACACACACACACACACACATACACACACACACACACACACACACACACACACACACACACAACTAGTACATGAAGGAATAGAACTGGGAATCCAATTGTGGGCCTCCAGGTCCACCTTATGCCCACTATAATGGACTTTCCATACTCCTGAGGACTAGAGAACAAATCTTAATGAAGAATTTGAAAATATGGTCGCCTTTTGAATGTTTCTAAGACCTAAACTAGATGCTATTATTTCCATGCCCAGAAGAATCTGAGTGCAGCTCCCATCCAGCCAATTGTCTATCTTGTTCTATAACATTTCTGATTCCCTGAAGTGTCTGGTACTCCTGCATGAGGAAGCTGAAACCATCAGCCAAGCCCTGAGCCCCACTCAACTATATGTGAAGGATAGCAGCTGCCTTCTGACACCAATGTTTAATGTGACAGAAATTTACTGAGCATTTCATTTCCCTTGCAATTTCATTCTGTACTGAAAGAGAACTTTGGGATTTTAGCTGAAGACCAATTCAAAGAAGTTCTAAGTGAAATGAGTCTAGGGGGAGGGAACAGCTAGGATGGGGAAGAATGATGGAAAGGGGACTAATCAAGAAACACTGGATATTTAAATAGATATATTATATTGTAACATTTCTTGCACAACTTTTTGAAGTTCAAAAAATAAAATTAAAAAGAAATCATACACCTTCTACAGACCAGCTTTGGGGAAAGTTTTCTAATGTTCAAAATTGCTGAGTTTTCCAATAATTTTATTTTAAAATTCAGCAAACTGAGTCCCAGAGAGGATGTTCTCTGGAAGGCCATATACGTAAATCATGAAAAAGTATGTTACCCAACCTCATAAATTTTATGATGGTGTTATTTATTTTTAACTACTTTATTATCTGTAAGCAATTCCACAAAGGAGTTTCAATGCAACATGTCTATGAGTACAAAATACATCTTGATCAGTGTCACCCTTCCCATCATCCTTCTGCATCTCTCTCAACCCTACCCTATGATTGTGTACTTTATAAAGATTATTTTCTGTATGGGGTCTTCTTGTCCATGATGCAGCTATGATAATTAATTCAATTTACTTTCAGAATCTCCAAACAAAGCTTTTATTGCATACTGCAATAACTTCATGTACCCATACCCACTTTTGTCACCATTACTGGAGGTGGCCCCTTCAGCATTACAAAGAAATTCATTAGTATCAGTCAGTCCTTGTCCTTCAGTATCAGTTGATCCCTAGGGTTGACAGTAAACTTTCAGCCTCAGTTTACTGGATGATTACAAGGATATCCAATCAGAACATTTTTTTATTTATGTGTCTGTGTGTGCACACACATGTGCAATGCATCCATGCACATGTGTGATGGTGCTGGGGTTTGAACTCAGAGCCAGAGAACTGTCCCTTAGCTTTTTTTCACAAGAGCCACAACTCCACTTCTGTTTTCGTTTTATTTTTTGTTTTTGTTGTTTATTTTTGTCTTTGTCTTTAGTTGGAGATGAGTCTCATGGACTTTCCTACCTAGGCTGGCTTGAAACTGTGATCCTCAGATAACAGCGTTCTAAGTAGCCAGAATTACAGGTATAAGCCATCAGCACTCAGCTATTTTATAACTTCTTAGTACTAAGGAGCAAAGGGAATAAATATGCTGAAATATGTTGCTTCCAATTATTTATCCCCAAGGATATAAGAACACAAGGTACTTGTAGATGTCAGAAACTAGAAATATGAGCATTGTTCTACAAACAAGAAAAGCAACTGCCAATAAAAAGAGACCATTTCTAAATCTTTGGGAGCACTTAATATGATTAAATCTCCTGCCTCTTGTTATTGACTTAGGTGCTATAAACATTTTAAAACTGCAATTCATATTTGATTTGTATTTCAAATTTTCACATGCAGAATACAATTGGAGATAAATTTCTGAAAGAAAAACATGCTTTTTAGGATAAATGGTTCTATAACACATAAAATCATACTTTTAAAAACTCAAGTCAAAATTCAGGCCTCCAAATACACTGACCATTTATGGTTTTGCATAAAAGTGGTTAGCTAACAGCTACTTATGCAGTTTATAGAAAGGAATTCAGGTCAGGACACATCGATTAACATGAAAACAAAATCAGTGTAGTCATTTAAGAAGTCAACCATGAAACCTGTAATCCTATCTACTCAGGAGGCTGAGATCAGAGTATTTGTAGTTAAAAGCCAACCCAGTCTGGAGACTCTTATCTCTTATTAAAGTGTATCTGTGTGTGAAATGGTGGAACATTATCTATTCTTTAGTATAAAACTAAGTGAGAGTACCCAGCCCCCTGAGTTCAGCTCCAGTAGTGAAAAAACTGTGAGGGGACACTGTGATCATAAGTAACACTGAAGTTGTGAGATTTTTCTAAAGAACTCTCCAGATGTCCTAGAAAATCAATTCTTGGTGTTGTTAAATGTTGCAAGCCACCATCTGTAAATATGACAAATAAGATAAAATTTTATTCTTTGGCAAAGATACCATTATAAGATTCATACAACATGCAAATGGTAAGGACATTTTTAGAGATCATCAACTCTAAGGAAAGTGCTAGACTAAATAACTACAGTTAATGATTGATTACAGAGTCCCAGAAATTCCTGAAGACTCTCCTTCAAGAGTGCCTGCAAGCTCTTTGTAAAAGACTTCTAGAAAAGTCAAGTTGGAAAACAGCCCAGAGACCAACAGTTTCAGGATTCTCATCCACAGATGAAGGAATTTAGATGGAGTAGGTTACACTGGATTTCTCTCTCACAACTAATAAGTGGCAGAGACTGCAGAGAATCTAGGTCATTCAACCCTCAGCTTCTGCTCTTCCTGGAAACTTACACTAACTTCTTAAATTACTAGGATGGCTAAAAGTACAAAAATTTAATTCTAAATTACAACTCACATTTATGACATAGTAAAAGAGCTATATAAAAAAAGTGATCATTATAACAAGAAATTTAGCCACGTTTTCAGTGTTAGAAAACTTGATCTCAACATTTATAGGATATTTAAAATTGAAAACCAAATTTATAGGAAAATGTTTTACTCTGTGTGTGTGCACACGCGTGTGTGTGAGTGTGTGTGTGTGTGTGTGTGTGTGTGTGTGTGTGTGTGTGTGTGTGTGTACTAGGCCTGAGGCCTGAACTTAGAGCCTGATTTTTTTTCTCAAGGTTAGTGCTCTACCACTTGAACCACAGTTCCACTTACAGATTTTTGGAAGTTTACTGTAGATTTCAGTGTCTCATGGACTTTCCTGCCCAGTCTGGCTTTGAACAATGACCTTCATATTTCAGTCTAACAAATAGCTAGGATTACAGGTGTGAGCCACCTACACTCAGCACTTTATTTGTTCTTAATAAAAAAAGAAAACAAACCCTAACATACTAACAAATAATAGGTCAAAAAAGTAAGGAAACAATTCACATTTGACTTCTCTAAACAGACCCACTCATTAGATCAAGGAAGGGATTTTGATTTACTGAAGAAGAAAACCAAAGAAATATGAATATCATAGAGCCAGTAGAGATGGGAGTGGAGTTGTGAATATGGTATGGAGGTTCTGATTTTTGATTGAAACAATAGCCATACTCAGAGCTTCAGATGCACAGCATCACTGTTTATTAAACTTTCTTTGCACTATTTTTGATTATCTCTCCCTCCCATGAATGCACACTAGCCAGAACTCAAGTGGTACTTTTTGGTGGTTTTTGTTTTTTTTTTTTCTGTAAGGCTGATGTATACAGGGGTTACAGTTACATAAGTAAGGTAATTAGTACATTTTTTGCTGAACATTGTTACCCACCTTCCTCATTTTCTCCTACTTCCCCTCCCCCTTAATCTCCTCCCCCTAAGCTGTGAAATTCGTTTCCAACATTGTGTCTTGGGAGTATCAATGTTGCATTGGTTTACCCTTTATTTTCTGTCTCACCATTTTGTTATTCTCTTTCCTGTCCCCAAATCAGATAAATATAAGATACAGAGTACCAAAATCAAAGCAGTGACAACAGACCAAAGGGGAAGAAAAGAAAAAAAATAATGAAGGAAAAATAACACTTCACACAGTACATTAAAATAAAACCTTCTTGTTTCCATATCTTGGAACTTATTTCTATTTACATCATTTTATATGGTCATATATACATAGCAATTGTACTATTGTGATCCTCTCCTAGGACTATGATAGACATTTACTAGTTATTACAAATGAGGGAAACCATCGACGTTATGTTTCTTTTTTTTTATTGTGAAAATACTGTAGAGAGGGGTTACAATTACATCGGCAAAATAGTGAGTACATTTCTTATCAAGCATTGTAGCCTCCTCCTTTGTTTCCCCTTCCCATCCCTTCCCATCCTCCCTCCCCCAACACCAAGTTGTAAAGTTCGTTTTTGACATGACAACTTGTATTTCTCATTGTTGCAACAGGTCCACATATATCCTGATTTAAAGGACTTGTTTTTCCCCTTCCCCTCCACAAATTGTACCGACATCAAATACAGTGAAAGCAGGGGTTATACTGTGGGGGAGGGACATACAAAGCAACAAAGAAATAATCTTATAAATGCTTTAGAAACAAATGCATAAAAGAAAAAAAAACATTTAAAATACATATCTTAGGGTTCATTTTCTAACATCACCTTATCTGATCTTTTCTGCTTGACTCAGACATATACTAGATATTGCAAATAAGGAAAATCATAGGGGGGAAAGGAGAAGGATTGGGATTGGGGGGAGGGGGAGGGTGGGAAGGGATGTGAAGGGTAAACAAAAGGAGGAGGCTGCAATGCTTGGTAAGAAATGTATGCATTATCCTGCTCATGTAATTGTAACCCCTCTGTACAGTATGTTCACAAATAAAATAAAATAAAAAATTTAAAAAAAAATAAAAATTAAAAAAAGGGAAATCATGAGACCTATGTTTCTTTGGGCTTGGCATACTTCACTTAATATAATTTTTTCCAAGTCTTTCCATTTCCTAACAAATGGGGCAATGTCATTCGTTCTGATGGAGGCATAGAATTCCATTGTGTATATATACCACATTTTCTTGATCCATTCATCTACTCAGGGGCATCTGGGTTGGTTCCATATCTTAGCTATAGTAAATAATGCTGCAATAAACATAGTTGTGCTGGTAGCTTTAGTGTGGTCTTGTTTGTAAACATTTGGGTAAATGCCCAAAAGTGGGACTGCTGGGTCATAGGGGAGCTCTATGTGAAGTCTTTTGAGGAACCTCCATACTGCTTTCCAAAGTGGTTGAACAAGTTTACACTCCCACCAACAATGAAGTAAGGTTCCCTTCTGTCCACATCCCCTCCAGCATCTGTTGTTGTTAGAGTTCTTGATGATAGCCATTCTAACTGGTATCTCAATGATGTTTTGATTTGCATTTCTTTTATGTCTAGGGAGGTTGAGCATTACTTCATGTGTCTATTGACCTTCCTTCTTTCTTCTTCAGAGAAGTTTCTCTTCAAGTTTTTAGCCCATTTATTTATTGGGCAGTTGTTTCTTTGAGGATTTGTTGTTGGGGGATTTAATTTTTTGAGTTCCAAGTATATTTTAGATATGAGACCCTTGTTCGTTGCATGGCTAGGGAAGATCTTCTCCCAATCCATGGGCTTTCTATTGATCTTGCTAGCTATGTCCTTTGCCATGCAGAAGCTCTGCAACTTCATGCAATCCCATTTGTCCAACCTTTCTTTGATTTGTTGTGTTTCTGGGTCTCTATTCAGAAAATTTCGGCCTGCGCCAAGGAGACCTAGGGTTTCTCCTATTCCATCCTGCAATGTTTTCAGAGGGTCTGCTTTGACTCCGAGGTCTTTGATCCATTTGGAGTTAATTCTGGTGCAGGGTGATATATAAGGATCTAGCTTTAGTTTTCTACAAGTAGTTAACCAATTTTGCCAGCACCATTTACTGAAGAGGCTATCTTTCTTCCATTCTATTATTTTAGCTCCCTTATCAAAGATTAGATGGCTATAGGTCTGTAGGTTCATTTCTGGGTTTTCAATTCTATTCCATTGGTCCTGAGGTCTATTCTTGTGCCAGTACCAAGCTGTTTTGATAACTATGGCTTTATAGCAGAGTTTGAAATTTGGTATTGATATTCCTCCAGCAGTGTTCTTTCCATTGAGGAGCGTTTTTGCTATTCGGGGTCTTTTATTGTTCCATATGAATTTTTGGATGGCCTCTTCTATTTCCTTGAAGAATGAGGTTGGAATTTTGATAGGTATCGCATTAAATTTGTAGATAGCCTTGGGAAGTTTTGCCATTTTCATGATGTTAATCATTCCAATCCAGGAGCATGGGAATTTTTCCCATTTTCTAAGTTCTGTTTTGATTTCTTTTTTCAAGTTTTTAAAGTTTTCATCATAGAGGTCCTTCACTTCTTTGGTTAAGTTAATTCATAGGTATTTTATTTTTTGAGGGGCTATTACAAATGGAGTTGCTTTCCTTATTTCAGCCCCACTTTTCTCATTGTTGGTATACAGAAAATCCATTGATTTTTGAGGGTTAATTTTATACCCTGATACTTTGCCAAAGTTTTGAATCAGCTTGAGTAATTTGGGAGTGGAGTCTATAGGATTATTTAAGTACAAGATGATGTCTTCTGCAAAGAAGGAGAGTTTTATTTCTTCTTTCCCTATTTGGATCCCCTTTATGTCTGCATCTTGTCTTATTGCTGTAGCAAGGCATTCTAATACTAGGTTGAAGAGAAGTGGAGAGAGTGGACATCCTTGTCTTGTTCCTGAGTTAAGAGGAAATGGCTTTAGTTTTTCACCATTAAGTAAAATGCTGACTGTAGGTTTGTCATATACAGCCTTTATTGTATTGAGGAATGTTCCATGGATTCCTAATTTTTCCAAAACCTTCATCATAAAGGGGTGTTGGATCTTGCCGAACGCTTTTTCTGCATCTATTGAGATACCCATGTGCTTCTTATCCTTGCTCCTGTTAAAGTGATGAATAATATTAATTGATTTGCATATATTGAAATAGCTTTGCATCCCTGAAATGAATCCTGTTTGATTGTGGTGTATGATTTTTTGGATGAATTGTTGAAGTCGATTGGCCAAAATTTTGTTGAGAAGTTTTGCATCAATGTTCATCAAAGAAATGGGTCTATAATTCTCTTTCATTGATGAGTCCCTGCCTGGTTTTGGGATGAGGGTTGTAATGGCTTCATAGAATGTGTTCGGTAGTGAACTTTCTCTTTCAATTTCATTGAAGATTTGGAGGAGTATTGGTGTGAGCTCAGCTTTGAAGACCTTGAAGAATTCCGCTGTAAAACCATCTGGTCCTGGACTTTTCTTAGCTGGGAGGTCAATTATTGCTGTTTCTATTTCAATGCTTGATATGGGCTTGTTAAGATGGTTTAACTCACCTTGGTGAGTTGCTAGGAAAAGGTCCATTTCTGCCAAGTTCTCTTATTATCATAAAGTTTTGAGAAGTATTCCCTTAAAATGTTCTGAATCTTGGTTGTTTCCCTGGTGATGTTTCCATTTTCCTCTCTGAGTTTATTAATTTGGGTGTGTTCTCTTCTTTTTCTGATAAGATTTGCTGAGGGTCTGTCAATTTTGTTCATTTTTTCGAAGAACCAACTCTTTGTTTTGTTGATTCTTTCTATAGTTTTTTTGAGGTTCTAATTCATTTAATTCTGATTTAATTTTACTTATTTCTTTCCATCTACTGGATTGGGGTTTATCTTGGTGCTCTTTTTCAAGGAGGTTCAGATGTCTCATTAAATTGTTGGTTTCAGATCTCTCCAATTTGTTAATGTAGGAACTCAGAGCTATAAACTTGCCTCGGAGTACTGCCTTTGCTGTGTCCCAGAGGAGCTGGTAATTTGTGTGCTCATTTTTGTTGAATAGCATGAATATTTGAATTTCCTTTCTAATTTCTTCCTTAACCCACTCGTGATTCAGCAGTGTTTTGTTCAGCCTCCATATGTTACCGGACTTTCTTTGGTGGCTTTTGGTGTTGAGTTCTAATTTTATTCCCTTGTGGTCAGAGAGAATGCAAGGTATAACTTCAATGTTTCTGAATTTAGACAAGTTTGCTTTGTGGCCTATAATGTGGTCTCTTTTAGAAAATATTCCATGTGCTGCTGAGAAAAACATGTATTCTGATGCTGCTGGGTGAAATGTTCGGTAAATGTCTGTTAAGTCTAGTTGATCTATACAGTTGTTTAGATCTGTGGTTTCTCTGTTGAGTTTTTGCCCAGTTTATCTATCTAGTGGGGAGAGGGGTGTGTTAAAATCCCCAACAATTAATGTCTTTGGATCTATATGGGATTTGAGGGAAAGTAGTGTTTCTTGGATAAATTTGGGTGCTCCGTTGTTTGGTGAATAGATATTTAGAATTGTAATATCCTCCTGAAGGAGAGATCCCTTAATTAGTATGTAGTGACCTTCTTTATGTCTTCTCACGAATTTTAATTTGAAGTCTATTTTATCTGATATTAGGATTGCAATTCCCGCCTGTTTATGGGGGCCGTTTGCTTGGTAGATTTTGTTCCAGCCTTTAACCTTGAAAATGTGTTTGTTTTTATGGGCAAGATGTGACTCCTGAAGGCAGCAGATAGAAGGGTCTTGTTTTTTAATCCAACTAGACAGTCTATGTCACTTAATTGGAGAGTTAAGTCTGTGAATGTTAAGAAATAGGACTGAGAGGTATTTGGGAGTTCCTGCCATGTTATCCACTTTCTGGGGGGTTGCGAAAACTGGGTTCTTCCTATGGTTCTTGGATTCTCAGTTTGGGTGAAGTTTCTTGGCCTTTATCGTGGTCTTGTTGGTTTTCTATGTGTAGGACATCTTTAAGAATCTTTTGTAGGGCTGATTTGGTGGAGATGTATTGTTTCAATTTTTCTTTTCTATGTAAGTTTTTTATCTGGCCTTCAGTTATGAAGGAGAGTTTAGCTGGGTACAGTATTCTTGGTTGATAGTTGTTTGTTTTTAGGGCATGGCATACATCATTCCAGGCTCTTCTTGCTTTGATTGTCTCTGCTGAGCAATCTGAGGTGATTCTAATTGGTTTTCCTTTATAGGTGATTAATCTTTTCTCCTTGACAGCTTTTAGGATCTTTTCCTGGGTCTGAATTGATCCTGTATGGATTATAATGTGAAGGTGGTATGTCCTATTCTGGTCTGGTCTATTTGGAGTTCTAAAAGCTTCTTGTATTTGAATAGGCCTATCTTTTTGCATTTTTGGGAAGTTCTCTGCTAGAATCCTGTTAAACAATTTCCCATACCATTAACTTCTGTTTCTAGGTGCTTCTCTACACCCATTATCCTTAGATTAGGCCTTCTGATGGTGTCTTCCAAGTGTTGGATAGATCTCTCATATTTCTTGTATTTGTCTTGGATGGTTGTATGTTCTTTCTCTAATGTCTAGGCTGTCTTCAATCCCCAAGATTCGATCTTCTGCATGGTCTAACCTGCTGTCAAGACTTTCTACTTTGTTTTTTATTTCTTTTCCTTTGAGTTGGTCAGCTTTGATGGCTTCAAATTCTTTGTTGAAGCTTTGTTTTAGATCTTGTATGAACTTCTTTACTTCATTAATTTGGTGTTCAATGTTTATTCTCAAATCACTTAGTTGATTGGTTATGGTTTCCTTGGACTCCCATTCCTTCTGTTGGTTTCCATTCAGCATTCCCTTTGTGGTCTCCCTGACTTCCTTCAGCTCTTTGTTAATGGATTCCATGAATGCCTTTAGTGATCTTTGTGTATTCTCATCCTGCTCTCTCAATTCCTTTATTACTCTTTGATTAGCTTCCTCCCGTTCATGGGATTCCTGTAGTTCTCTTTGAGTGTTCTCAGCCTGCTCATGCCATCCCTGCCTTCTTCTTTGAGTATTCTCAAGCTGCTCATGCAAATCATGTATCAGTTTTTGAGTAGCTTCCTCATGCCTATGATATTCCTGTATAAACTTTTGGATTGCCTCCTCTCTCTCCCTATCATGCTCATACAGAGTCCTTTGTATGTTTTCAATCTTTTCATTTATCATGTTTGCCAGCAGTGTTTGTAGAGCTATTTGGGAACTCTCCTCTGGATTATTCATTATCTGTTCTGTCCCCTGGTTATCATGAGTGGGAATTGAGATATCCAGACTTGCCATTTTTCTTGTGTTTTTTCCGGCTTACTCTGCCCATTTAGGATGAAATTAACACCAGTTTTATCCTAGAACACTATCTTAAGGCAAGCATAAACCAAAATCTGTATTTGCACAGTCAATAGTCTGCAGATACAATCTAGTTCAACAGATACATCTATTCAACATCAAACAACTGATATTAATGGGCTACAAACCACAAAGAAGAATTTGGTAAACCAGAAATTATTAGGTTTAGGAAGAGATGTGTGTAAAAAATAGGAATAGAGTGATGTTGGAAGGCACAGGGAATGTTAACTAAGTCCTAATCTCAAAGCAGGAAATAGGTTGGATAGGATGAAAGTACAGAGAGGGAAAAAAAGAAGAAAGAGAAAGGGAACAAAAAGAGACAAGAAAAAATAGAAAGGTAAAAATTAAAAATATTATACAAATTCAAAAACAAACTATTCAGAGAAGAACATGAATATAATGAGAGAAAGGGAGAGATATAAAGGAGATATGAAAAACTTAAAAATAAAAATACTTAAAATATTATATAGGTATAAAGAGGTAGTACTGCTATTAAGGAATTTAAGTCTAAGAGGTTTTGAATTGAGTAATAAATTTTTGGATTAAGTGTGTACACAATGGGGGATAAGGTCTAATAATCGACTACGGGTTTATCTGAAGATGTGTAGAATAGCAATTAAGTCATATAAAGAATGAAAGAGAAGAACAGGTGAAAAGGATAAGAAAGAAAGAAAAAAGATCAGAAGTTCAGTAGAGCTAAACAAAAAACAAAACAAAACACACAAAAAAAAATAAAACAAAAAAAGGAAGAAAAACGCACACACACTTATACCCCTAAAATAAAATTCTAAGAGGAAAAAAATTACTAGAAAACAATTTTTTTCAAAAAAGGTAAAAATTAAAGATTAAAAACAAATTTTAGAGAAAAAAAATTTTTATAAAGGTACAACAACAACAAAAAAAAATTCTTTGATTTTTTTGGAAAGGTTGGGAAAAATCCTGTGTCTCCCTTGTGTTTGTTACCAGCCTCTTGTTGGAGTCTCTGGTCTGCTTGTGTTTCTGTGCTTGGTTGATTACTTAAGTCAGTTTCTTTGAACAGGCAGAAAAATGCTCTGCGATTCTGCTCCCAGGTTAGTTCAATGGGAGGAGATGGCTTTTTCATCGAGTTTGGAGATGCTGTGATGAAGCTAGGTTCTGGGTAGAGTTGAGACCTTTCAGCAAACAGTAGCTTTTCCCAGGGGCTGGTTTGTGAGAAACTCACAGAGCCCAGCCTGGAGCTACTCTCAGGGTTTTGGTTTACTGAATTTCAGTTGATTGTCCAGGCTGCTAAAGGGAGGGGCAGCCTCTGGCTCTGATTACCCGGTGAAGAAAGCCATTCCTAGGGCTGGCGCCCAAGCTGGGTGACTTTTCCCTGGGTAGAGCTGAGTCTGGCAGGTCAGGTTTGGCTCCTGTGACCTGCTAAATGACTCTAGCTTACTTCCAAGGCCTGAGTTGGAACTAGCAGCTCTGCCAAGCTTTGTCAGTATCCAAGATGGAGATCTCCGGTACTTGGGGGGGGAGGGGTGGCCTTCCCTCCTCTGCTCCCTGAGAAGGAGTGAGGACGTCAGGCTTCTACTCACACCGAGTCTTGGTTCCTGGGTCATCTCTGGTCTGCGAACTGCAGGATTAAGATGTCTGCTCCTTTTCGGTTCTTGCTGGTGTTCAGTGGAATCCGCTTGCCGCGTCTGGCTCCTTCGTCCAGGACTCTCTGTGATTAAGGTATGGCTCCTGAAGTCGCTGCCGCCACCACTGCCGCTGCTGCGGCAGCTGCTGGCAAGTGCTCAGGGCTGTCTCCTTGCCTGTATTTTCTCTCTCTGGCCTAACTCTCTGTCCTGTGAAGGCACACTTGGTGTAATTCTCTGGCTTAGGACTGTTCACTGGAACTCTAAAACTGCTTTCTATGCGAGAGCTTTAGCCTCCAGCTTCTCCTCCGCCATCTTTTCTGGTGAGCTTATGTTTCTTTGAGTCTAGTTTACTTCACTTAATATGATTTTTTTCCCAAATCTTTCATTTCCTTATGAATGAGGCAATGCCATTCTTTCTGATGGAAGCAGAGAATTCTATTGTGTATATATACCACATTTTCTTGATCCATTCATCTACTGAGGGGCATCTGGGTTTGTTGTGTATCTTAGCTATGGTAAATAATGCTATAATGAACATAGTTGTGCTGAAAGCTTTAGTGTGGCCTTGTTTGAGTTCACTTGGATAAATGCCCAGGCGTGGGATTCCTAGACCATAGGGGATCTCCGTCACAAGAGAGGAAATAAGAATAGCCAGCACTCTACAACTTGAGCCACACAAAGCTTCACTTTTAGCTTTTTGGTGGTTAATTGGTGATGAGTCTCATGGATTTTCTTCCCTGGGCTGGCTTTAAATTGGGATTTTTAGCTCAGGTTACAAGTGTGAGCCACTGAAAAGAGCTTTTTGTTGTTGTTTTGTGTTTAAAGATGAAAGCCGTTCAGTTTTTACCCCTATAGTTAGGAATGGATAGTGAGTGAGCACATTGTCTTGTGTGCAGTGCCATGGTATAAGATAGATCTTTCAAACTATGTGTGTTTATAAAACATTCACATATATTTTAGATTTGATTATTTAAGAATTTAACATATATATGTAATGTTTTAGTGGAAAAGCATTTTGAAAATGATAAAAGCTTAACATTACAATGTAGAATGTTGGAAGCTGATGGCAAGCACCTGTAAGCTTAGCTAATCAGGAGGCTGAGATCTAAGGATTGCAGTTCAAACCCAGCCTTAGCAGGAATAGTCCATGAGATTCTCAACTAACTCTCCAATTAACTACCAAAAAAAATGGAAGTGGAAATGTAGCCTAAGTGACAGAGTTCCAGCCTTGAGTAAAAAAGCTAAGGGACAATGCTTGAATCCAAGACCCAGTACTGGCACCTGCACACAAAACAATCAATACAGAATAAACTTTTTATAACTGTTATTGCTGTATTTGGTTTTAGTCATCTCTCATCCTTAGCCAAACATAATCCAGCCCCAGAAAACAGAGGTATTCATTAGCACCAGCACAACTTTGGAATGCATGGACACAGGATACTCACACATCCATATCATTTGAACAGACCAGAGGCAATGGTGAAGTGCTGGATGGATCCAGGTACATGGTGCCTTCTGGTGGACTTTATTTACATAGCATCATCCTGTGGAATCATGGTTGATTTATCTGTCATGTCAACATGCACCATGGCTCTATGCAAGTTATCACAAACATAATTGTACAAGGTATGGAAGCAGAAGGTCATGATTGATATGTGCTTCCTGCCACACCACAAAATTATTTTCCAACTTAAAGAGTAATATCATGTATGTCAGCAAAGTGATATATTTATTTGCCATTTATTTTTTCACATAATAGAATTTTCAAAACTAATCTGCTTCAAGTTAAAAGTTGAATTTTTTTCTGCTTCAGTCTTTATCCAAATGCCAGAATCAATGATAGAGATGAAGCCATTAATCTAGTAGGAAACTGTCAAAAGATATTTGTGTTTCAGAATATTTTAGAGATAAAAGGAAGAGATTTCAGCCATGAAAGTGAAAGGCTGTGCCCTGAGTTCACAGCCACTTGCCAAACTGTCTATTTAACATATCTTGAAAAGGGATGAGGGTTTTTATGGGTAGCCCTACAAATAATAAAACCTTTCTGAATCCAGAAATAAGTTAGATGCTTGCATATACAATCAGGTTGGAAAGACCAGCTCTTCTGCTGTTTTCTTGCTTTTAATCTGGAGTTGTCCTTTCTGTTGTAATTTTGTGTGTATATATGTCTCTGTTTGTTCTTTTTGCGCTCAGTCCTTCAGTGGATTCAGAGGTCTTGTACATAGCATAAATGAATTTGAAGAAATGTTGAAAGTCTTATTTCCTCCATAATGGTTTTTTCATCATCGGATGAGAATGCAATAATTTACAACTAACCCCAAGACCAGCACACACACAACATGCACACGCACACACACACACACACAAATGCACACACAAAACACACATTTAAAAATTAGTTCATGTTTTTATTCTGTTATTTTAATCTATAGGTGTTATGAACTGATAATATATTTTTTCTTATTAAAACATATTTAATCTCCACTGGCCATTAAGGATATTGATGAGCCGGGCGCTGGTGGCTCACGCCTGTAATCCTAGCTACTCAGGAGGCTGAGATCTGAGAATTGCAATTCAAAGCCAGCCCGGGCAGGAAAGACCGTGAGACTCCTATCTCCAATAAACCACTAGAAAACCGGAAGTGGCGCTGTAGCTCAACTGGTAGAGCGCTCGCCTTGAGCTGAAGAGCTGAGGGACAGCGCCCAGGCCCAGAGTTCAAGCCCCATGACCGACCAAAAAAAAAGAAAAGAATATTGATGATAGCAAAATGTACTTTTTATTGTCAAGGCGATGTACAGAGGGGTTACAGTTAATAAGTGAGGTAAGACCAATAATATCTCTTGTCAAAGTTGTTACTGCTTTCCTCATTTTTCTCCCACTTTCTCTCCTCTCAAGCCCCCCAATTTGTATAGATCATTTCCAACTTATTGTCTTGTGTATATCACTGTTGCCTTGGTTCCCCCCTTGTCCTTGGTACCACCTTTCTGTTGTTCCCCTTCCCTTCCTTAATTCAAATAAACATACATACAATTCCAGGGTACGAAAACCAAATACAGTGACAACAGGGGATATGCAATAGGGGAAACAAAAAAATCACATAGTACATTAACAACAACAACAAAGAAAAACTCCATGTCTTGGAGTTCATGTAATTTACATAATCTTATATGGTCATATGTACATAGCTATTGAGCTATTCTGTTCATCTGCTATGATTATCCTAGACATATACTAATTATTGCAAATAATGAAAAATCATGAGACCTATGTTTCTTTGGGTCTGGTTTACTTCATTTAATAAGATTTTTTCCAAGTCTTTTCATTTTCTAACAAATGGGGAGACTTCTTTCTTTCTGACAGAAGTACAGAATTCCATTTTCTTGATCCATTCATCAACTGAGGTGCATCTGGGTTGTTCCATATCTTAACTATGGTGAATAATGCTACAATAAACATAGTTGTGCTGGTAGTTTTAGTATGGTCTTGTTTGTGGTCACTTGGGTAAATGCCCAGAAGTGGGGTTGCTGGGCCATAGGGGAGCTCTATGTGGAGTCTTTTGAGGAATCTCCATACTACTTTCCAAAGTGATTGAACAAATTTACACCTCCACCAACAGTACAATAGGGTTCCCTTCTGTCCACATTCTCTTCAGCATCTGTTGTTATTAGATTTCTTGATTATAGCCATTCTAACTGGGGTGAGGTGGAATCTCAATGTTAACAAAACACATATTTTATGAACAATATTCTGCTGATAATATGTAGGTGTACATCTCTGGGAAAACAGCAATCTTTCCATAAGGCAAAGGGGTAAATCCAGTTAGTCATTGCTTTCTCTCCAGTCTTTTCCCTGGAATTCAGATATGAGTTTCAACCTCAGTGGCTACTATATGGGACCAGGAAGTGGAGAAGGGGAAGGAGGACTATGTGCAATGGACTGACATTGAAGAAAAATATAATTGGCTCATTGTGATTGGCAATATGGCAACTCTGTATAGAAGACCCCTGTACTCTTCAGACATACAACTACTACAAATGCACAAATATATATAATCACACACATGTACTATATGTTTAAGCCATGTCTTTTCAACTTTCAAGTTACTTTTAAATACATACTACAAATAGATTTACCATAACTAAGTGGAGATTTTAGACTTCTAATGATATATTTTACTCTTATTAATTTAGGAGAGTTCTGATATTCTTTCTAGGAAATTCAAACATAAATTAAAAACATGCTAGAATGATTAAAAAAAAACTTCTGAAGATTACTGGGCACTAATGGCTCACACCAGGAATCCTAGCAACTCAGGAGGCTGAAATCTGAGGATGGCTATTTGAAACCAGCCAGGACAGAAAAGTCAATGAGACTCTCACCTCTAATTAACCACTAGCAAACCAGAATTGGAGCTGTAGCTCAAAGTGGTAGAGTGCTAGCCTTCAGCAGAAAATCTCAAGGACAGTGTGCAGGCCCTGAGTTCAAGCCCCACAACTGAGAAAAAGAAAAAGAAAAGAAAATGTCTGATGATTGATTGAGTCTCAGTTTGGAGGCTCTTCAATTTTTAGATGAACGTGTCCTAGAGCACACAAATAAATTGACTTAATCTAATTTAACAACTGTGGTTGAATTCAATTTTTCACAAGGGAACCCCTTAAATGTATTAATAAGCTGTTAGGTATTAGAACGATACATTCCTTTCCTTGTACATTCTTGGTCACACGACAGAAACTATAATATACCACAGCCAAAACTCAAGTAGTTAGACATAAAGTGCTAAACAAGAGAAGGGAAAGCTATTTTTTTAATATTATTTTATTTTATTTGAGAACATACTGTACAGAGGGGCTACAATTACATGGGCAGGATAATGCATACATTTCTTACCAAGCATTGCAGCCTCCTCCTTTGTTTACCCTTCACCTCCCTTCCCAGCCTCCCCCCTCCCCCCACCCAATTATACCCCCCTCCCACCCCCCACACCGACATTGTAAAGCTGGTTTTGACATGATATTTTGTACTTCTCATTGTTGCAACAGGTCCACCTGAATCCTCAAACGACTTGTTTGTCCCCATCTCCTCCACATGTTATACTGACATCAAATATAGTGAAAGCGGGGGTTACACTGTGGGGGAGGGACATACAAAGCAACAAAGAAATAATCTAGGGAAAGCTATTTTGATACTTGAAATAAGGAATGATTTTTCTCTGTTCATGCAGTAGAAATGGAAAAAATGCTAACATGATGATGGAAATATTTAGAAACTTGAGAAATAGGTAAAAGTAGAGGATGGCTATGAGGTTACTGCAGAATATTAAACTTTACAGAAATAGTAAACAAAGTAGTAGGATTGTACAGGTAAATAGCCTGTAACAATTAGCACATGAAAATGTACAAGACTTATAATGTTGTCCAAAATCTCAGGAAAGATTATCAACAACAAATATCACAAACTTTGCAAATTGTTTTCTAATTCAAGGAGAGCTCATATGGTGACGAAAAAAAAAATGTGATTGAGCAGAGTAGATTATAGTAACTTAATAGTGGAGGAACATGAGGTATACCACATGTGAGGCAGGAAGAAAAAAAGAGACAAAAAAGGCTGAAGAGCTCAGAGAGCATGTGGATATTAGATTGCAAAATCATATCAAGAATGACTCTATGAGGAACTGCTGAACCCTTAGGCTCTGGCTGTCTCCAGGAGTAGGAAGGATGGAAGCTTTAAGAGCAGATACTGAGGGCTTGGAAGGTGGCTCAGTGGTAGAGCACTTGCCTTGCATGCATGAGGCCCTGGGTTTGATTCCCCAGCACCACATAAGCAAAAAGGAAAAAAGCCGGAAGTGGCACTGTAGAGTGCTAGCCTTGAGCTGAAGAGCTGAGAGACAGAGCACAGGCCCAGAGTTCATGCCCACGACTGGACCCAAAAAAAAAAAAAAAAAAAAAGCAGATACTGAATTTGTCCAATGGAAGTTATATAGAAATCATGGGGAATGAATGGCCAGGCTCACGTACTCCCTAAAAGCAGTATCCTTTTGTAATAACTCTTAAAGCAGAGTAGATCATCACCTGATTTCCACTGTCCTATCAATACCACAACTGACCACTGAGTCCTTAATATGCCATCTCCTCTGATTTGGTGTCAAAGCACTGCTGATAGAAAGCCAATTTTGATCTCTCTTCCAGTGAAGCTATGAATAATCTGAGTGACATGAACTACCTTAGGCCTTAGTAACTCTCAACCTACCCTTGAACTCAAAGAGGATCCACCCTTGAATATGATCTCCCTCTCTCCCCTTTCTACCCTTCCTCCTGGATTAAGATTGCAGCTCTATTTATCTGGATCTCTCCTTCTTGGTCTTGCTTTTTGCTCAGAGGTCCTTTTTTCTGGAGAAACTTTTCCAAGTGAATATGGTTTCCTAGTCTACTCCCAGGGCACCCTGACTTTCCATCGTATTACTCTCTCGATTGATATTATTAATATCCTCCAGTGACCTCAGATTCCTCTTAGGTTTTCTTGTTCAATTCTTAAGCTGTAGTCATCAAATTTAAATGTTTTGCAAGATAGTTGTTAAGCATGCCTATGATTAAAGGTTAAATTACATAAATTCTTTAGTTAAATAACTATGTTAATATCTGTTAACAAATTCTAAAAATGAACATTTTTAATGATTTTGCTATGTTTTACTGTACTTTATGGTTCTGAGATAATTTTTGCCTACTATAGCTCTCTGGTATACATGGTGAGCCATTGTATGGTACCACACATCTCTTCCCAAATCCAGGTTTGGTTTTGCCATGATAGAAACTGGCCCCAGGCCATTATTTATACCACAGAAATTGCAAATGCTGTGAAACAAGGGATCCCCTTTTCCACAATTCAGCTTTAAATATTTCCTCTCACAGAACTATCCTTCAGACTTCTGTCCTATCTCTCAACATAGCATCACATTTAGCCTTTGGTTGAATTGTGGGTTTAGGAAGTTGAAAAAAAAAAGAGTCTTTACCAACTCAAAATGATAATCATAAAAATCTGTTATCATCACTGAATCTAGTTTATATGAGCCATTGAAATCATAGCAAAGCAAACCTACAGGAGAAATGAAGGGGAAGAAATCATCAACTCTAAGCCAGTAGGCATTGGATAAATATTTGCAATGAATCTATGATGAGTGGCCTTCCCAAGGAGATGACATTCCTCTGTGGTGCCACCTATTACCTCCATGTCCGGATGCTGAAAAGCTAGAGGGGTAATCAAAAGAAGAATGGAAGACTCTTGTAGCTACATCTATGATTTAGTGATAAAAAATAGAATTCAGGCAGAAAATTAAAACCAACTTCAAGGACTAGGAATGTAGCATTTTCCCAGAATGATCAAGGACCCAAGTTTAATCGCTAACACAAAAATTGTCTGATATTTTAAAAAATAAATTAAATAAAATTTTAAAGGGGGAAATTAAAGATAAAATAATACCACCAGGTTCTCGTGGCTCATGCCTGTAATCCTAGTTACTCAGGAGTCTGAGATGTGAGATTGAAGTTCAAAGCCAGAATGGGCAGGAAAGTCCATGAGACTTTTATCCTCAATCAACTACCAGAAAACTGGAGTGGAAGCTGTAGCTCAAAGTGGTAGAGCAGCAGACTGAAAAAAAAATCAAGACAAGGCCCAGACCCTGAGGTTAGGCTCCAATAAATAAATAATAAATAATGAGTAAATAAATTTTAAAAATAAGTAAGTTAATACAAATAAATTTTAAAATAAAATTTAAAATGAGAACAAATAAAAAAGAGAAAAAAGTTCAAAATTCTCTATAACAAGTAAATAAAGCCTCAAATCAGTATCAATTGTTTCACTTTGAAGCACTGCATACTTTGACAAAACAATCTAAAGTCATCATCTATTGCAAATAACTGTTGGATAACTGATGATAACTCATTTACTGAGTTCACTGAAATGATCACAATTTTATCAGGTTGACTGGAGGTTCTGAATGTAGCCTTCTATTTTTTGGTCTACCCAGCAGTTTTTGACCATGCATGGATAAACAGTGATCTGATTCTCTGGTGTTCAGGATCATCATCATCACATCATCAAACATGTTAAGCAGTATCATCCTCCAGATGAATAGATGGAAATAAACAAAATACATACTTAAAATTCATCAAGGGGTATGGGCCTCTACAAACATGCATTCTGTATTCTGATTAGTTAATTTTCTAGTATTAAGTCAAATTATTTTACTGTAAATTCTAGTTGTCCCCTTCTTATTGTTGAGATTATATTATTAGTACAGAGTCAAAATAAGAAAAAGGGGAAGAAGATTTAAATGTTCTGCCTTCCTGGGCCACATGGATTTAGACATTTAAGCAAATTTTCCTACAAGAAAGATAAGTCAGCCCAGTAAAACATCCACAAATTCCTATTTTTTATTTATTTTGCCAGTCCTGGAACTTGAACACTGGGCCTAGGTGCTATACCTGAGCCACTTTGTGCTCAAAGATAGTGTTCTACTACTTGAGCCATAGTCACACTTCTGGCTTCTTTGAGTAGTTTATAAGAGATTAAAAGTTTCAGAGGACTTTTCTGCCCAAGGTAGCTTCAAACCATGATTCTCAAATCTCAGCCTCTTAAGTAACTAGGATTAAAAACAGGAGCCCAGCTAAATTACTAATTTTGTAAGTAAAGAATCATCATGTGGTAATATGTAAGCTTTGTACCTCTTCCTGTTACTCATTCAGTATACATCTATGTCTATTTAAGTGTAAAAGAAATAATTTGTATAAAAACAAGAATGACTCAAAGCACATGAGTATTTGTCTTAGCATTAAACTTAGCATGAAAACATTTCATTTACCTCCTAATTGACCTGGACCATGTTTTTGGGGTATTTTTTTTTGGGGGGGGGTCGGGTCATGAGGCCTGAACTCTGGGCCTGGGCGCTGTCCCTCAGCTCTTCAGCTCAAGGCTAGTGCTCTATCATTTGAGCCACAGAGCCACTTCCGGCTTTTTTCTTTTTGCTTATGTGGTGCTGAGGAATCGAACCCAGGGCCTCATGCATGCAAGGCAAGCACTCTACCACTGAGCCACCTTCCCAGCTACGACCATGTTTTTTATATACTAAGAAAATGCCACTTATCAGTGAAATGGAAAATTAATTGACTGGCAAACAGGTTCAGACACACTCATCACATCTGAATAATCACAAGCAAGGGATTATTATGATGGTGGTGTTTTTTACAGTAAATACAAAGCTAATGACCCATAAACATATAACAAAAATTTCTATAGAATATTCTTTCTGGTCAAAAGTGTTTTTCTTTTAACATTTCTGATGAGCATGTATGAAAATAAATCTATATTCACATATAGATACTTACACATGTATACTTATTTCTAATGAGTAAAGTACAAAGAAAGAATATTCACTAATCCACTATTCTTCACTCAATAAATACTTACTAAACACATACAATTCATCACCAATGTATCAATTCATAGAGAAAAAAAATTCTTAAAAGCCTCAGGAGAATTAAATAATTTTCACTTCAAGTAGATTTACAAAGTCAATGAGTTTCAGTAAAAATTTATCCACTACTTTCAAAATGTGGTAAAGAATTATAATAATAGTAATAATGATAATAATAATGTGCAAAGAATAAAGCAGTTTGAAAGAAAAGAAAAATCATCATCAATATTAAACAATATGTCATTATGCAATTAGTAGACAATGGCTATATTTCAAATGGTATTTTAAAGTGTGTTAGGGAAGAGATGGCAGAACAGACTGAGATGACCTGTTTTCTTTATGCCACTGAGTGAGTGGGAAAAGTCCAATACATTACCAATGAGACAAATGAAAACTGTAAGTTTTGACATGCAAAAAAGATTTACTTTGAGAAAAAACATTGCTAAGCTGCTCCAATGGTAGAACGCCAGCCATGAGCAAACAAGTCCAGTAAGCACAAAGACCTGAGTTCAATCCCTCTTCTCATAAGAAAAAAAAAAGAAGAAAGAAAAAGAAAAGATAAACAAAAGTTTGCAGTTGCCTTCGGTGCAAGGGACCCACAGAGGAGATAAACATAGGATATTCCTCTCAACATAAACTGCCAAAACAGAATTATAACATCATTCTGCATTTTAATGTTTAAATTGAAAAGAACTACTTAGCACTAAGCTATTTAAACTCATCTATAATCTCTAACATTGTACTACATTGAACTACTGAATTTGTGTCCTGGATTTTTTTTCCAAACACTCTGTATCCCCAAATATCAAAACATTAGATGTGAATATATTACCTATCATCTGGCTAGACAATTTCACAGAATCTCTAAAGTTCACTATGATGAAAATGATATAAAATGCCCAGAGCACATCATATTTAAGTGCATTGTTCCTTTTCCTGGCTCTTTTCCTCCTCAATTATATCTTCTTCATTATACTCATAAAATTTGTTTGTGAGCAAAGCAAGTTGTTTCTTCAAAGAATCAAAGTAAATTTGATCATCCAATATATACTTTTCACAATGCCAATTCGATATAAGCTGGAGAGCAATCCTATATGAAACTATAGAGGTTCATATAAAATAAGATATAGTTAAATTTCTACTTTAAGCAAATTCAGTTTGAAGAGGTATGGGTATGCCCTATGAAGATGATTCACTGTAGTTGCTTTTGCTTACGTGTTTTCTGATAACCATGTGAGGAATGTAAATACTAGAAAAATAGACAAATGTGTGGTCATCACCATATCCAAAGGCATCTTCAATCATAGGGAAGAATAAACTTGTGGTGTTATTTTATGACCTATGTGTGTATGAGAGAGAGAGAGAGAAAGAGAGAGAGAAAGAGACAGAGAGAGACAGAGAGACAGAGGGAGACAGAGACAGAGAAAGAAAGAGATAGAGTGTTATTTTATGACCTATGTGTGTATGATAGAGGGGGAGAGAGACAGAGACAGAGACAGAGACTAACTATTGGGGCTTGAACTCAGATCCTGGCCACTGTCCTTTGGTTTTGTCATTCAAGGCTGAGACTGCCATTTGAGCAAGCTCCAATTCTAGATTTTTGTAGATGAGAGACAGCGTCTCTTCAGTTTAGCTATCCAGGCAGACAACAAACCTCAATCCTTAGATCTCAACCACCTGAATATCTAGGATTACATAGGTAAGCCACCAGCACCTATTACCATGTGTGTGTGTGTGTGTGTGTGTGTGTGTGTGTGTGAGAGAGAGAGAGAGAGAGAGAGAGAGAGAGAGAGAGAGAGAGAGAGAGAGAGAGAGAGAGAGAGAGAGAGAGAGAGAGAGGTGACACTGGTGCTTCAGCACAGGGCCCTTAAACTAAATTGGCTTGGTTGCTTACAGGTAGTCTTCTACCACTCAAGCCAAGTATTAAATCCAGCTTTTTGCTGCTTATTTGACAGGCTTTTCTTCTGCAAGAACTCCTCTAGATCTCAACCTTCTGAATAAGATTATAGATATGAGCTAATAGTATCTGGCTTATAATCTTACTGTCACAATTGTACATACCATAAAATTTAATTTATTTTCAATGTTTGAAATTTCCATGTCACAGAATTTTAAACATTAAGAAAAAAATCGATAGTTTAAAAACATCCTTTATTGTGTCACTATCTTACTCATATCTTCCAGTCACTTTAAAGGATTATTGAAAAACTCATCATCTTTCTAGTAATTTTAAAATCTTTTTCCTAGTTTTCTCTAAAATTAAGCCTTATTCTGCCAATAAGAGTCCACCTTTTCTTGAACCTAATGTGTCATGTCCATCCTGTGTCTTCATTCAGCTTTCTGCAGTCTACAGTGCTTAAGTTTATTGAGCCATTTATTTAAAAATTGTGTAGTGAACATGTAGAAAACTTAAGTTAGATCCTTATATATCACCCTGCACCAGAATCAACTCCAAATGGATCAAAGACCTTGAACTCAAAGCAGACACTCTGAAAACATTACAGAATGGAATGGGAGAAACCCTAGGTCTCCTTGGCTCAGGCCGAAATTTTCTGAATAGAGACCCAGAAACACAACAAATCAAAGAAAGGTTGGACAAATGGGATTGCATAAAGTTGCAGAGCTTCTGCATGGCAAATGACATAGCTAGCAAGATCAATAGAAAGCCCACGGATTGGGAGAAGATCTTTACTAGCCATACAACGGACAAGGGTCTCATATCTAAAATATACTTGGAACTCAAAAAATTAAACCCCCCAACAACAAATCCTCAAAGAAACAACTGCCCAATAAATAAGTGGGCGAAAGACTTAAAGAGAAACTTCTCTGAAGAAGAAAGGATGGCCAATAGACACATGAAGAAATGTTTAACATCCCTAGCCATAAAAGAAATGCAAATCAAAACAACATTGAGATATCACCTCACTCCAGTTAGAACAGCAAAAATCAAGAACTCTAACAACAACAGATGCTGGAGGGGATGTGGACAGAAGGGAACCTTACTTCATTGTTGGTGGGAATGTAAACTTGTTCAACCACTTTGGAAAGCAGTATGGAGGTTCCTCAAAAGACTTCACATAGAACTCCCCTATGCCCCAGCAATTCCACTTTTGGGCATTTACCCAAATGTTTACAAACAAGACCACACTAAAGCTACCAGCACAACTATGTTTATTGCAGCATTATTTACCATAGCTAAGATATGGAACCAACCCAAATGCCCCTCAGTATATGAATGGATCAAGAAAATGTGGTATATATACACAATGGAATTCTATGCCTCCATCAGAAAGAATGACATTGCCCCATTTGTTAGGAAATGGAAAAACTTGGAAAAAATTATATTAAGTGAAGTAAGCCAGGCCCAAAGAAACATAGGTCCCATGGTTTCCCTTATTTGTAATATCTAGTATATGATGTATGAGTCAAGCAGAAAAGGTCAGATAATGTGATGTCAGGAAAATGAACCCTTAGATGTGAATTTTAATGTTTTTTTCTTTCATGCATGTGTTTCTAACGCATTTATAAGATTATCTCTTTGTTGCTTTGTATGTCCCTCCCCCACAGTATAACCCCTGCTTTCACTATATTTGATGTCAGTATAACTTGTGGAGGAGATGGGGAAAAACCAGTTGTTTAAGGATACAGGTGGACCTGTTGCAACAATGAGAAGTACAAGTTGTCATGTCCAAAACGAGCTTTACAACGTTGCTGCGGGGGGGGGGGGGGGGGGGGGAAGGGAGGGAAAGGAGAAGGATTGGGATTGGGGGGGAGGGGGGAAGCTGGGAAGGGATGTGAAGGGTAAACAAAGGAGGAGGCTGCAATGCTTGGTAAGAAATGTACGCATTATCCTGCCCATGTAATTGACTCCTCTGTACAGTATGTTCACAAATAAAATAAAATAAAATTTAAAAAAATTGTTTAGTGAAACATGGAAATCACTTTGCTTTCCCACTGAGAAATATAAAGAATTCCAAAAGTTTTCTTGACAAATGGATTTGCTGGTTAAATATGGTGTGTATCCTCAAAAATTTGTGTTAGTATTTCATCCTAAATTGAGATGTGAAGAGAGAGAAACAGGTGAAGCCACTCTCATAAACAAACTATCTTGATTGAAGTGATCATGATGAGTTAATGATTTTCATTTCCAGAGTGGATCTGTTTACTAGTTTCCTCCAGCTTTCCTCACCTCTCTCCAATAGACACCTGTCTTTTCCTAGACACCTGCAGTATTTCTGCAAGCCAGAAAGCCCATCACAAGATTGGTCTCTTGGCCTGGAACTAGGGCCACAAGCCAAAATAAACCTCCTTTTAAATACTTTACCCTGCCTGGGGTATCATGAAGACAAGTAGACTATGAACTAAAGAAAGGTCCTTATAAAACTGATTTATTGCCATGTTTGGAGATTTTGTGTCTTTATTATGTGATCAATCTTGGCAAATACTTCATACCTATGTGCTAACTAACTACATGTAAAATCAGTATAACTTGTGGAGGAGATGGGGAAAAACCCGTTGTTTAAAATCAATATTCTTATAAATGTGTTTACATATTTCTTTGAACTTTTGTTCTTCATCTCCCAGAAAAATTAATATTAAAATTTCTCACTGTAATTGGGTTTGTGTCTATTTTTCTTTGTGTTTTATTTGGGGTAATTATTTTATTAGGTGTCCATAAAATTTGTATTTGCATGGATTTTGCCTTGTATCACATTATGTGCCCTAATGACATGCCATTACACACTGTGGCCTAAGAGCTGAGTTTGGCTTATGTAATATTGTTCTCTTACCTGTATCATGATTAGTGTAATTGATTATTCAACCTCTTTATCACTGTCAACATATTGTAGATATGTTTTCTTATAGATAACATATAGCAGAATTTTGTTACTTTCAATGATTGATTTAGTCTTATAACCAGTTTATTTAAAAATATGATTACTTTATTTTCTCCACTGTAAACTTTTTTCTTACTTAGTAATTCTTTCTTTTCTTTTTTGTTATAATAATCCAATTTTTTAAAATCTACCTTCTCTGTTTTCCTAGTTTGGGAGAGTTTTTAGATTTATTTGTACTTTACTTCTTACCAAACATACTTGTCTTTGAAAATTTAAAGAATAATGAAACAGACAGAATGATTTAATTATGTTTGATCTCCTAGAAACTCTTCTACTAACCCCCAAAAGTACAATTCTTCTTTACTGTAAATTTGTCTAATAATTCACAATCTTAATATATTCATATTTAAGGAAATGTTTACAGGCTGTTCAAGTGGCTTATAAGTATACCTCAGTGGCAGAGTGTACATGCATCAGACAGTAAACTCAATCCCTAGCACCACCAAAACAAATCAATTTCTCATCTCTTCCTATTCAATATTGCACCTTCCTTAGGCATCTAACTTTCTACTTTGTGAAGTACAACTTTTGGTAAATATCCTCAGCAATTTGTCTATAAAGTTTTTAATTTTACCTTGTAAGATAATACAAAATTGGAGGAAGCCAGGTATAGTACCACACACCTGTAATCTCAGTACTTAAAAAACTGAGGGAAAATGACTTTGAGCTCAAAGCCAACCTGGACCAAACAGGGAGTTTTAGACCAATCTGGACTACATATATATAATGCTTTTGGTCTAACATAAAGTTCATTGTAAGTTTAATTAGTATTAATTTGAAAGTAATCCACTGGTTACCATACAATGATTTGATCTTTGAATTTAAAATTTAGAGTTGTAATTTATCAGATATTTATATGTCTTTTTAAAATTCTTGTTGGGTGTTACTATTGTAATTTTTTTAATTTCTGGAACATTCTTCATTGTTACGACCTCAAACATTGCTTCCAATTTATCTGTCTAATCTCTAACTCCAATCATGTGAATATTTGTTTCCCTCTCTCATTACCACTTTGAAAGCTAACTTATTTCCATACATCTGCCTTCTAAACCTCCAGTTCTCTATATGACTGTGTTGAAACAGTTCTTCACCTCCTTCATTAAGAACTTAAAGTCAAAATAAAGGATTTTTACAGGAATAGAAAACAGAAAAGTAATGAGGAAGAGAAAAATAGCCAAGGAACTGGTAGTATTTTTTCATAGCTTAAATCATGCTAAACAAATGTTTATTTCAAACTATACGATGTTCTGTATTTTCTATTTCATATTAACTCAAACAGAGTGCCTTCAGGGTTTCCAATCACTTCCATTGGGAAACTAAAGACCAAGAACAGGAATCCACATACCACCCAGCCACAGATGGACATTGAGACAACTTGTCATATACTCCAAAGCACTAAGGGAAACAGAGATTACCCCACAAAAGATGTCTTCCCTATTTTCTAGAGAACAGCATGTGGAAGGAAATCCTTTCCCTACCCAAGAAGAATGCCATCTTTGAAAGTGGATCGTAGAGCCTGCCCCAGAGCACCTGGATAATAACACTTGTCAGAGAGGCAGTGATATTTTTGAAGAAGGCAAAGTAATCTGCTATCCTTGCACCTCTGCTTTCTAGAGGAAAGCAAACAAAAAACTGCCCAGGGGGAAGCAGCTACACCCATGGAAAGGCAGTCTCATCCAGGGGGAGGCAGACTTCGGGAGCTGTTGACACTCCCCTTGAGCAGTAAACAAAAACAAGTTCAGCATTCCAGACATACAGCAGTCCCATTTGAAGCTAGTCTGGTACTTTGGAATTACAAAACCAAAAGTTGGTAAAAAATCTCATTTTAAAAAAATGGACAGGTCATAAAAGCTGAAGGCAGTTCTAGGCTGGGCAAAAAGGAGGACTCAGGAGCTAGTCTTTTTGAGAAAAGCCATTGATTCCAGACACCCGGCCGTACTGCCCAAACTAAAGCTCACAACAGAGTTTCTAAGAAGCAGAAAACAGCTACGGTCTTAACTTGTCTCCCACAGAAAGTTAAATCCCCCTTCCCACTAAGTTAGGCCGGAAGAAAGAGTACAAAGATCACAAGTTTGTAAGGCAGAATTTTTTTTCTGCCATCTCAAACAAACTGATTTGAAAATTCATCTGTTCACTTTGCGTTATATATTAGGTTCAGACAGACTTGAGTGTGGAAATCAAGATAACAGCCACACCTCCATATCAATAATTCTAAACGCAACTGTACCACAAAGAAAGCCTACTGCCACAAGAAAACAAAGATTCCATGAAGAGACTGAATAGTGGATATCTGGGAAACACAAAGACCCCCCCCCAACAAATAAGAGTTCATTTTTTTTCTTTTGTCCCTTATTTTTCTCTATTTTATTTAGATATACAGTCTACAGTGATTACTAGGCCTCTTTCTTAATTGGGTGAACACTTAATTCAAGCAAAATTTCTGATTACTCAATTTTCTATTTTTCGATCCATCTTAGTATTTTTATATTATTTGTATGTATATACTTCTTTATTTTTTTGAATTTAGGTCTTAATTCTTTTACTTCTGTTCCTTTCCTTTTCTTTATTCTCTATTCCTATTTTATCCTCCATCTATTTCTCTTTATATCTATTAATATTTCTTTTAATTTCAATTTAACCTGTTTTCTTTGGTTTCTAGTTCTTTTATCCTTTTTTATTTCTTTTAGTCCTTTTATCTCTAATTGTTTGGCATAAGTTAGACTTCATTGGTTTTCATTTTGACTGTTTTCTAACTGGCTCATCCTATTACTCTTTTGGTTCAAATTGTTTGCTCACAGGCTGCAACTATATATTCTCCATTGCTGAACCACAATACCCCTTCCAAAACAAGGTAAAGGGGAGTTAGGTAGGGAAATACCTATCTATGATTTTAAACCTCTAAAGTCTGTGCAATTACAGGGCTCTGCATAGGTTTATTAATTAAAATTGTGTTCTGTTGTGGTATTGAATTTCCCTTAATTACCAAATTTGCAGAACAAACCACAGAAATACAAGGAAAATAGTAAATCACCAATTAGAATTAGAATCAATGACAAATTAGATATTATACAGAAAGAGGAGACAATGATCCAGAAAAAAAAATCCAAAAAACAACAAAGGAGCTAGCAGGATCCTCAGGATGGAAGCAGAAGACCTTACTTAACACTAACAGATATTCAGGAAGGAGAAGAATATGAAACTAAAATGATAGGAAATATAGTTGACAGAACTGAAGCAGAGAGCTACCTAAAATTCCAAAATAATAAGCCCATGCAGGTACAAGGAGCCTTTAGAACTCCAAACACACAAGACCTGAAATGAACATTCCACCAGCACACTATACTCCACACAGGATCAATAGAGAAGGAGCCTTAAACCCGTCAGAGAGAAAAGATTAACTACTTATGAAGGAAAACCAATCAGAATACCTACAGATTTCTCAGGCCAGAACATCAAAGCAAGGAAAGCTTGGAATTATTCATCCCACACCTTACAGGCAAACAACTACCAACAAAAAATACCCCAGAAAGATCTTCATAACTGAGAGACAAATAAAGAATTTTCCATAACAATTTGAGACAATGGCATCCTACACTTAGGAAACCAACAAGAACATTGTACTGCCAAAGAAATGGCTCTCTACAGAGAACCAGATATACCAAGAAAACATGTGGGACAGGCCCTAAGAATGTGGATGGCAGGAATTACCAAACACTTCTCATTCCTAACTCTCAATATTAATGGACTTAACTCTTCAATTAAATGATGTAGATTGACTGACTGGGTCACAAAGCAAGACTCATCTACCAGCTGTCTTCAAGAAACACATTTTGCCCACACAAACAAATATGTTCTGAAAATGAAAGGCTGGGATAGACATTATCAAAAAAAAAAATGCCTCTCCCTCCCATGAACAGGCCAGGGTTGCAATCCTAATGTCCTATAGAATAGACTTCAAATTGAAATTAGTGAGAAAAGATAAAGAAACACTGCATACTAATGGGAGGATCTCTCCTACAGGAGGATGTAACAGTTCTAAATATATATAAACCAAATGCCAGAGCATATAACTTCATCAAACAAACAATACTTAAAGCACACATACATGCAAACACATTAATTGTTGGTGATTTAACATACCGCTGTTGTCTCTGGATACAACAAGCTGGCAAAAACTCAACACGGAAATCTCAAAACTACCAGAAGTGGCACTATGGCTCAAGTGAAACAGGGCTAGCCTTGAGCATTAAGAAGCTCAGGGACAGAGCCCAGGCCCTGAGTTCAAGTCCCAGGACTGTCAAAAAAAAAAAAGAGCCAGGTGCAGGCGGCTCATGCTTGTTATCTTAGCTACTTAGGAGGCTGATATTTGAGGATCATGTTTCAAAATCAGCCAGGGCAAGAAAGTCTGTGAGACTCTTGTCTCCAATTAACTACTAGAAAACCAGAGGTGGTGTTGTGGCTCAAGTGGTAGAGTGTTTGCCTTGAGCTGAAGAGCTCAGGGCCAGTGCCCAGACCCAGAGATCAAGCCCCACCATCAGAAAAAAAAAAAAGAAAAAATTGTTCATCAGAGAAACCCCAGAACTAAATAATTGCATAAACCAACTAGACTTAATGGATATCTACCAAATATTTCACCCAGCAGCATCAAAATATACATCTTCTCAGCAGCACTTGGAACATTTTCCAAAATAGACCACATTTTAGTCCACAATGCAAATCTGCAAAAACTTAGAAATATTGAAGATTATTCTCTCATTCTGTCAGACCACAATGGAATAAAATTAGAGGTAAACACCAAAAGCCATCATAGAAAATTCTGTAACTCTTACAGACTGAAGAACACATTGCTGAATAACCAGTGGTTCATTGAAGAGATCACAAAGGAAATTCAAACCTTGATGATATTTAACAAATATGAACACAGAAAATATCAGTTCCTCTAGGACAGAGTAAAGGCAATACTCAGAGGAAATTTTGTAGAACTGATGGTCCATATCAACAAATTGGAGAAATTTTAAGCCAAAATTTAATGATGCACCATAACCTCTTTGAAAAAGAAGAACAAGCCAAGCCCCCAAATAGAAACAATTGAAATCAAATCCAAATTAAATGAATTAGATTCCAAAACCACCATAGAAAGAATCGAGTTGGTTCTTAAAATATTAACAAGATTGACAGACCCTTAGCAAATCTGACCTAAAAAAGAAGAGAACACCCCCAAATAAATGAAATTAGAGAGAAAGATGGTAACATCATGATAGAAACTAGCAAGTTCCATATCATTATAAGGGAATACTTTGCAAACCTTTATGCTAATAAGTTGTAGAATCTGGAAGAAATAGAAGAATTTTTAGAAAATATTGATATACCCTAGAAGATCTAAAACAAATAAATAGAACCATAACAATTAGTGAGCTAGAAATGGCAATAAAAGCCCCCCCATCCAAGAAAAATCCAGGATGAGATGGAGTCACAACTGAATTCTCTAAGGCTTTTAAGGGAAAACTCACTCCAATACTCCTGAAAATCTTCAAAGAAATTGAAAATGAAAGATCACTTCCAAACTCATTCTATGAAGCCACGATAACCAGTGTCCGAAAACCAGATAGGGGCCCATCAAAGAAAGAGAACTACAGACTCATCTTTTGATGAATGTCAATTTAAAATTTCTCAATAAAATTCTGGCCAACTGACTTCAACAACTAATCAAAAAAATGATACACTATGATCAATCAAGATTCATCCCAGAGCTGCAAAGCTGGTTCAATATAAGCAAGTCAATTAATATAATTCAACACATCAACAGGACCAAGAACACAAACGACATGGACAACTTAATAGATCTAAAAAAAAGCACTTGATAAGATCCAACATCTTGAGTAGCTAGGAATCCATGGAACATTCCTCAGCCTAATAAAGGCTGTGCTGTATATGGCAAACCCACAGCCAGCATTATACTTAATGGTGAAAAGTTAAAACCATTTCCTCTAATATAAAGAATGAGAGAAGGATGCCCTCTCCCTCCATTCTTCTTCAATCTAGTATCAGAATTCTTCGCCAGAACAATAAAGCAAGAGACAAGTATAAATGGGACCCAAATAAGAAAAGAAGAAGTAAAACTACCCCTATTTGCAGATCACATGATCCTGTATTTAAAGAACACCACAGATTCCTTCCCAAAATTACATCAGCTGATCTGTAACTTTGATAAAGTAGCATGGTTTAGGATTAACCCACAAAAATCAATAGCTTTTCTATACGTCAACAATGAGAAGAGCAAGACTTAAATCGTGAAAGCAACTCTTTTTGTAATAGCCTCAAAAAAAGTAAATGGCTAGGAATTAACCAAAGATGGGAAGGAGTTCTATAATGAAAACTTTAAAAACCTGAAAAAATAAATTAAAGCAAATCTAAGGAAGTAGCAAAACCTCCCATGTTTGTAGATTGGGAGGATTAACATTGCAAAAATAGCAAACTGCACAAACCTATCTACAAATTCAATACAACACCCATTAAAATCCCAACAATAATTAATATGGAATAATAGAAGACCATGATTGACAAAAATAATAAATAATCTTTAGCAGGGAGAACAGTGCTGGAGGAATATCAGTAAAAACTTCAAACTCTATTACAAAGACTTAGTTATAAAAACAACATGGTACTGGCATAAGAACAGATCTGAGGACCAATGCAATAGAATTGAAGACCCAGAAATAGACCTACAGACCTATGGACACCTAATCTTTGATAAGGGAGCCAAAATCACTGAATGGAAGATAGACAGTCTCTTCAACAAATGGTGCTGGTACAATTGGCTATACATACACAGAAAATTTTAGATTCTTATATACCACCCTGCATCAAAATTCCAAATTGTTCAAAGACCTCAATGTAAGACCAGATAACCTGAAAATATTACAGAATGGCATAGAGGAAACAGTAGGCCAAAATTTCCTATATAAAGAGCCAAAATCACAACAAATCAAAGAAAGGCTGGACAAATGAGATTGCATTAAACTGTAGAGTTTCTTCATTGCAAAGGACATAGTTAGAAGGATAAATAGAAATCTCACAGATTGGGAGAAGATTTTTACTTGATATATATCAGACAAGGGTCTCATATCTAAAATATATTTAGAGCTCAAAAAATTAACCCTCTCAAAAAACAAATCCTCAAAGAAACAACAAACCCATTAATAAATGGCCTAAAGATTTAAACAGAGACTTCTCTGAAGAAAAATAAGAATGGCCAATAGACACAAGAATGGCCATAAAAGAAATATAAAACAAAACAACATTCAGTTTCCACCTCACTCCAGTTAGAATGGCCAGTATCAGGAAACCAAATAATAGCAGATGCTGGTGGGGATATGGCCAAAAGGGAATGCTACTATTGTTGGTGGTAGTGTAAACTTGTTCAGCCACTCTGGAAAGCAGTATGGACTTTCCTCCAAAGACTGAACATAGAGTTCACCTATAACCCAGTAATACCTGGACATTTACCCAAATGACCACAAACAAGACCATACTAAAGCTACCACCACAATCATGTTCATTGCAGTATTATTTACCATAGCTAAGATATGGAATCAACCCAGATGCCTATCAGTAAATGAATGAATTAAGAAAATGTGATATGTATATATACACAATGGGAAGAATGACATTGCCCCATTCATAAGGAAATTGAAAGACAAAAAATTATATTCAGCAAAGTAAAGCAAGACCCAAAGATACATAGACTCCAAAGTTTCCCCTATTTTTAATAACTAGAAAGTGTTTATGATATTCTTAGCAGAGGATCACAATGGCTTAATAGTTATGTACATATGACTATATAAAATGATGCTTATTAAAATGAACTCCAAAAATGGAAGCAAGAGTGTCCTTATTCTATTTTGCAGTTATTTATTTATTTTCCTGTGGATTATTCCCCGTTCTCACTGTTTTTGATTTCTGTACCCTTTATCTTGTATATGTTTATCTGATTTGGGAAAGGGAAGAGTAATCACATACACATTGGGACAAACTGTCAACCAATTCAACAGAGATACTCAGTAGACACTATGTTGGAAACAAACTTTAAAACTTAGGGGGAGGGGAGTAGGGGGCATGGGAGTAAATAAGGGAAGGACAACATTGTTCAAAAAGGAATGTACTAGAAGTGGAAACAAAGGAGGAGGCTACAATGCGTGATAAGAAATGTACTCATTATCTTGCCCATGTAATTGTAACCCTTCTGTACAGTATTTTCACAATTTAAAAAAAGAATATCAAAAGAAAACAAAACAAATACATGAAAAATATATGAAAAAACTCTATAATTTACATAAATAAAACTATTACAAGATAAAAAAAGGAATGTACCTTACTTATGTAACTATAATCAGTTTATCACCTTTACAATTAAATTAAAATTAAAAAATAGAAAAGAAACCATAAAAACTTGATTGTTGAAATTCAAGTTGCAAAATATTAACAATCCAAATAAATATCTTTAAGAAAAAAAATAATACTCAACAGCAAAGACAAGTGCTGATAATGCATGTAGGTAATTTCAGTTTATGGTCTGAGATATGGAAGCTCAAAGATCAGAGCCATCTTAGGCAGAAAATTCCGTAAGATTTTTTTCTCTGATTAATCAGCCAAAAATAATATTAGAGGGGTCATCAAGTGATAGAATACTAGTCATGAGCAGAGAAGCTAGAGCTTAACAACCTTAGTTCACGTTGTAGCAAAACAAGGAATAATTGAGTTATTTATGTTAACCATTTCTTGTCATAAGCTCTTCCCTTTCATCATTAATTTTTCCATTTGAATGTTAATTTTTCTATTTAGAGACATTTAACCATGTTTTCTCTTTTCTTCAATGCATCCTTTCTTTTTAGGGTTAGGTATTTCAAATGCATCTTACTTTCTTTATTCACTATGTTTGTAAACTTTATGAAGTTCATTGGGCCAAATGATATCTGATTTATTTCTTTTATAAATATGACTGAGTAGCTTTATAAACTTGAACACATACTTTCTTAATTTACAATGAGAATAATGACACAGCAAGTCATTTTAAGACATAATTTGCAGTTATTTCTGTGTCTCAAGTGCCCTTGAACAACGGGGAAGGCACAATTGATTTCTATCAATTAAACTCTTTCTCCTGGGCTACATTTCAGATTAAGCAGTACTTATAATTCCTATTTTTAAACTATACTTATTACATTTTCTTTTACAAAAGTTTAGAACGCATGTTATCAGCATAGGCTGAGTTTTGAGCTAAAAATAGAAATTCAAATTATGCACAAAAAGTACACAAACTATTTATAATACTTCTTAAAGCACTCCACTGAGAAGAGCAGATAAATTCAGACTTGATTATATACATGATAGAGGAAATCATTGAACTTTGTGCAAGAAGAAAAAAAATATATGCAAACAACAATGCTACTTATCAATAATGTCCTTAATGATCATAATAAATTCAAGAACTTTTATTGAGTTTAATTTTATATACGCTGTATATTCACTCTATTTTTAGAACTTTAACACTTATATCTTTTTGCAGGGAGGGGCAAAAAGGTAGTACTGGTATTTGAACTCAGGGTGGCCTCATGATTGCTAAACTAGAGCAATAATGCAGAGTCTTTCCTTCAGTTCTGAGAAATTTCAACTTTAAAAAGTTATTATTGTTATTAAAATATTTAAATTTTTATCGGTCGTGGGACCTGAACTCTGGGCCTGGGCGCTGTCCCTCAGCTCTTCAGCTCAAGGCTAGTGCTCTAGCACTTGAGCCACAGTACCAGCATTTTCTGCTTATGTGGTGCTTAGGAATTGAACCCAGGGTTTCATGCATTCAAAGGAAAGCACTCTACCACTGAGCCACCTTCCCAGCCCTAGGATCTACTTTTGAAAGTTTGAGTAAGTAAAAAAATTAGAAGACATTTCTCTTGCCAACAAATGTTAATTTCTTCTTTAAGTAAAAGCTTTGAAGTATGAAAAAAAAACGATCTGTGTAATGAAAAACAGAATTACAACACATGCCCATGCTTGACAATAACTTACTTGTTATACATCCAAATAATCTTAGGTTGAAGAAGACTCTTATTTTCTGATATCATATCTACATTATAGGGCTCTAAAATAATCCAGAGAGTCTCTGTAAAACAAAAATTAATGATCTTTTCAAAAGTAACCAATTACAATACCCTAAGATGTTGTTGAGAATGAGATATAGGTAATTATTATTTCTTTCTATAGCAACGTTTTACCCAGTTTCACACATACACACATACACACACACACACACACACACACACACACACACACACACACACACACACATACACATACACAAATACATGCCTATCTTTTAAAATAGCATGTATACTTAAACTTCAGATCTTTGAAAGATCCATCACTTAAAATAATCTTCAATGAACTCATATAAATTTTTCTGGGCTGTTATTCCTAGTAATTGAATACAACCACAGTTATGGGTCAATTTTTCAAACTAAGTACTTAATTGGCCTTCAGTTTTTGCAAGTACTCTCCCTAGACAATTGGGCATCTCAGAAACCATTTCATACAATTTATAGGAAGTCATAAATCTGGACTTCAATGTGGTTGAGAAAAATTCCTTACCAACTGCTACATCCTGGATCTTAAACATTTCCTAAGGATCTAGTCATTAACTCGTAGCATTATTGAAGAAGTGGAATCTTTAAGAGGTGATGTCTTATGAGAGGAAATTCAGTCATTGGGGCCATGCTATTGAAAACCTTAGATTGGGACCACAGACTCTTGAGATTCTGTGCCTTCATTTCCATGCTGGGAGGTAAATAGGTTCCTCCAGCATACACCAGAATGTGTTATGTTTTGCAGCAAAGTAGTAGCAACTGGTCATAGACGGAAACCTTCAAAATGGGAAACAAGATAAAGTGTCCTTCTTTTTCAGTTGATTGATCCCAGGTATTTGCTACAGTTGCAGGAAGATAACCCATAAGTATAAAGGGTAATTCCATTATCAAATAACAAGGATTCGTAAACCCTGGAAACATTTAAATTATTTTATTTTATATTTTTATTAACTTTAGGTAGTTATACAAAGAAGTTTCCATTTAAATTATTTTAATAAGGAAATGGAGTGGTTAATTTTTGTAAAGAATTTGATAGTATGTAATGTAATTTACACAGAACAAACTATTTTAGAAAAATTTTCTGATTTTCACTCCTATTAGTTCAGATTTCTTATCATTAATAAGTAAGCATACCTATTATATTACTTAAATCTTTAGTAATCTTCTCTATTGTAAGTGCATATGATCAATATATGTGCTTTATCCTTTTAAGAAAAAATGGTTTCATTCATTTTATTGATTTATTTTTAAAATATTTCAACATCAACAATGGTCATGAATGCTGCTATGTATAGTTAGATAGGAGTAAATGAAACATATAAGGTATGCTCTCATATTTCTATGGTTTAATTGACAACTTTTACACATGTCAACTAGCTGGGATAAATCCTAAGGTGGAACATAAGTCATGTTCTGGTAGACTTGTGTGTGTGTGTGTGTGTGTGTATACAAAGATGTCTAAGAGACAGAGGATTAAGTAAAGACTTTCTACATGAGTAATAGTTAAGAAGTAGGCTATTAGAAGGCTTAGGAAAATTGTTTTCTAAGCAGAAAAAATAGCATGTGTAAAGTTCTTCATAACTTAGAAACAAATAAAGAATTTTCCATAACAAGGAAAAATTGAGACAATGGCATCCTACATTTAGAAAACCAACAAGAACATTGTACTGCCAAAGAAATGGCTCCTTACAAAGAACCAGATATGCAAAAAAAAAAAAAAAATCATGAGAGACAGGCTCTAAGAATGTGGATAGCATGGCAGGAATTACCAAACACTTCTCATTCCTAACTCTTAATATTAATGGACTTAACTCTTCAATTAAATGATGTAGATTGACTGACTGTGTCACAAAGCAAGACTCATCTACCTGATGTCTTTAAGAAACACATTTTGCTCACACAAACAAATATGTTCTGAAAATGAAAGGCCGGGATAGAAATTATCAAACAAATTCCTCTGCCTCCCATGAACCAGCCAGGGATGCAATTCTAATGTCCTATAAAGTAGACTTCAAATTGAAATTAGTGAGAAGAGATAAAGAAACACTGCATACTAATGGAAGGATCTCTCCTACAGGAGGATGTAACAATTCTAAATATATATAAATCAAATGTGAGAGCATACAACTTCATGAAAAAACACATTACTTAACTTAAAAACACACATAGGTGCAAACACATTAATTGTTGGTTACTTTAAAACATTACTTTCACCTCTGTATAGATCACCTCAGCAAAACTCAACAGAGAAGCCACAGAACTAAAAAACTATATTGGCCAACTAGACTTAACAGATATCTATAGAATATTTCACTTTGCAACATTAGAATATACATTGTTCTCACCATCTCAGGGAACATTTTCCAAAACAGATCATATTTTAGGCCACATTAAAGGCTATTTGCAATAACTAGTTTACAACTTATTTGCAATAACTAGTTTACATCTAGGATAATCTTACCAGACAAGCAGAAAAGGTCAAAAGCTGTGTATATATGAACATATAAGATGATGCTAAGTGAAATGAGCCCAAAGATATGGACACAAGAGTTTTTTTCTTTGTTGCTGTTGTTTTTAATATACTATGTGATTTTTTTGTTTCTTTCATATGTTCTTCCCCTGTTTTCACTGTGTTTGATTCTGGTGCCCTGCATCTTGTAAATGCATTTTCTAAATTTTAAAAAATGCTGAAACAAGGATATAAGTTGACCCATTGTAACAATGAGATGTACAAGACACTATGTTGAAAATGAACTTTACTATTTCAGAATGGGGAGAGAGAAGTTGAGGAGGTGGGAAGGGAAGGAATGGTAAGGGAGAAACAAAGGAGGTAGTAACAATGTTCCATAAGAAATGTACTCATTACCTTACTCATGTAACTGTAACCCCTTTGTACAGTATCTTTACAATAAAAAAATTTAAAAACAAACAAAAATACAAAAGAACACCTCACCCCCCCAAAAGAAACCTGAAACAAAAGTATATTTAAAGAAAAAAATGGGAAAATGGCAATACTGCCCAAAGCTATCTACAATTTCATCACAATACCCAGCAAAATCCAAACAACATTCTTCAATGATACAGAGGAAGTAATCCCAAGTTCATATGGAATAATAGAAGAAGAAGCAAAAACACTCCTTAGCAGGAAGAACAGTGCTAGAGGAATATCAATATCAAACTTCAAACTCTATTACAATGCAGTAGTTATGAAAACAACATGGTACTGGCTCGTCAGGCCTGAGGACCAATGGGATAAAATTTAAGACCCAAAAATGATCCCACAGATCTAGGGATACCTTATCTTTGATAAGGGAGCCAAAAACACAGGATTGAAAAAGACAGCCTTGTAAACAAATGGTGCTGGAAGAATTGGCTATCCACATACAGAAAACGGAAGCTAGATCCTTGTATATCACCCTGCACCAGGATCAATTTCAAATGGATCAAAGACTTCAATGAAAGGCCAGATACCATGAAACTATTACAGGGAGGGATAGAGGAAATACTAAGACACTGTGGCACACAAATCAAAGAAAGACTAAATAAGTGGGGTTATATCAAACTTCCACCTAACCCCACTTAGAATAACCATTTTCAAGAAAACTTAACAATAATTGATGCTGGTGGGAATATGGCCAAATGGGAACACTACTACACTGTTGGTGGGAATGTAAACACTCTCGAAAGCAGTATCAAGGTTCCTTAAAAGATTAAATATGGACCTTCCCTATAACCGAGCAATTCTACTCCTGGGCATTTATCTAATTGACTACAAAGCAGGCCACACTGAAGCCACCAGCACAACCATGTTCATTGCAGCATTATTTACCATAGCCAAGAAATGGAATCAGCCCAGATGTCCTTCAGTGGAATGGATCAAGAAAATGAGGTACATATACAAAATGGAAGGCTATGCTTCCATTACAGAGAACAATATTGTACCATTCTTAAGGAAATTGAAAGACCTGGAGAAAGTTATATTAAACAAAGTAAGCCAGATCCCCCAAACATAGGATAATCATTTCCCTCATCTGTGAGAATTAGGATGCGCCTATAATTAAACAAGTAAACACAATGGCTAGTAAAAGACAAAAAGTCACACTTGGACATGGTAAATTAAACAGTACTATAAACATTCACGTATTGAGATCAAAGGAGGAAATCCTTATGAGAGGATCAGAAAGGCTCAATAACTGTGCATATGGTCATATAAAAATGATATTTTTCAGAATGAACTCCAAGAAATGGAAACAAGAGGGTTTTTAATTTACTTGGGGGTTTTTTGCCCCTTTAGTCACTGTTTTTGATTTCTATACATTTTGTCTTGGATTTCAAGAGGTGCAGGGGAAGCACAGAAATGGTAGGATAAAGGGTAAACTAAGGCAGTAGTGATTCCCACTAGATGCTATGTTAAAAATGATCTATAATTGTGTGTGATGTGGTTCCAGAGGGAAAAAACAGAGAAAATGAGGGAAGAGGTGACACTGTTCAAAAAGAAATGTACACATTACCTAACTTATGTAACCGTAACTGCAACCCCTCTGTATGTCACGTTTACAATAAAAGTTAAAATAAAATAAACATAAATAAAAGTAATAACCCAATCTTTTCAGAGGAAAGGCAGACAAAAGACATTTCTTTTTATACTCAAGGATAATTACATACCGAGATTAAGTTTCTGAAGTATCACTTAAGTGACTGAATACCAGAGGATACTCGGTGTATATTCCCATGTAATAGAGGCTTGAGTTCCACTATTGTGGTATAAGTTCTCCCAGCTAGTAGAGATCATAGTCACACACTACAGTGTGAGAATTGAGATGCCTAGATCTATAGGCAAGATGCTAATTTCTACAATGAATCTTTTGTGTAGAAAAATATTGATTTTCTTCTCTCATATTTGCCTCTAGGATTTCTTGTTAACAATAAACACTTTGCAAATGTTTCTTACGTAACAAAATTGTATTTACTGACATGTAAGTATGTTTTACCTTGATTTTATTTAAAGTCAAGGGAGATGTTAGATTGAAGGGATAAAAAGTGGCAGATATTACATGTGGGGAAAAACTTGTAGGGTTTGAAATTTGGTCCTGGGCACTTTTCCTGAGCTCTTCAGCTCAAGGTGAGCACTCTACCACTTGAGCCACAGCACCACTTCTGGTTTTCTGGTGATTAATTGGATATAGAAGTCTCAAGGACTCATACATATACTAGATATTACAAATAAGGGAAACCATGGGACCTATGTTTCTTTGGGCCTGGCTTACTTCACTTAATATAATTTTTTCCAAGTTTTTTCATTTCCTAACAAATGGGGCAATGTCATTCTTTCTGATGGAGGCATAGAATTCCATTGTGTATATATACCACATTTTCTTGATCCATTCATCTACTGAGGGGCATCTGGGTTGGTTCCATATCTTAGCTATGGTAAATAATGCTGCAATAAACATAGTTGTGCTGGTAGCTTTAGTGTGGTCTTGTTTGTAAACATTTGGGTAAATGCCCAAAAGTGGGATTGCTTTGGGGGGAGGGGGGAGGCTTGGAAGGGATGTGAAGGGTAAACACAGGAGGAGGCTGCAATGCTTGGTAAGAAATGTACGCATTATCCTGCCCATGTAATTGTAACTCCTCTGTACAGTATGTTCACAAATAAAATAAAATAAAATAAAATTTAAAAAAAAAAGAAGTCTCAAGGACTTCCTTTCCCGGGCTGGCTTTGAACTGTGATGCTCAGATCTCAACCTCCTGGATAGCTAGGATTATGGGCATGAGCCACCGCTGCAGGCCTCAAGGTGTTTTTTGTTCCCACAGTGCCTTGGGCTCCTGTCCAAATGCTTTTTTTCCCATATTGCCTTTAGTGTCCACTCAACCAATAAAAAATTGGATTAGTGCATCCACAAGCTATCAAGCAATTAGCCCCAAAGACCACAGGAAGAGAGAGGGAGGAACTTCACACTATAAAAGCAAGAGGACTTTATTGGACTCCTCTTAGGGGCACTTTCTTTAGACAGTCTCCATACTTTCACCACTTTTCTTTCATTTTTATATAAACTTATTCTGCCTACTTTACACACTTTCCTTCTTTTTAAATCTTCAATGGGCAAATGTATTTATGGAATTATCATACTGTATCCTAATGATATAAAATTATTATGTCTGCATAAATGTAGTGAAAAGAGAACTATATCTACATATATCTGCTTACATATCTCACACAATGTGACAGCATTTCCATTTAGCAGTAGCTTACTTAAAAAGCACTTTCTGCTTAGCATGAACTATATTAATTACAAATCAGTAATTTTGAGATAAAATCAGGAGTCTTTTTTTCTAGATAAAATAAAATAAACGCACAAGTACTAAAACCTTAAAAATCAGTTACTTGTTAAAGAGCAGAGGTTATGAATGGCTAGTGATACTTTAACTTTTTCACAGAGATGACTTAAAAGAAGTAGTAGAGGCTTTATGGCTCAAAGGAGGCTTATAAATGTGTGTTCATGATGCATGACTCTCTCCTTCCTCGAGCCAAATTCAGTGGCATCAATATTGAGAGACAGGTGTTCCCTAAAGGACAGAAGAAATGTTGTTTTATAAAGCTAAAAGGCACGACTAAAAATTCAAGTCTGCTGTTCACCTTCAGACTATTACAAAAAGGCTGAGAACCTTCAACCTCCCTCCTGTATTTTTTCATCTAGACAAACAAGTCATCAAGTTTCACAATATTTTACTAATGCTTCCTAGCAATTCTTTCTCAGGAAATTATGTTGATAGCCAAAGAGATTTATGGTATCTGTGTCTATTCTTTTCTAAAAAGGTACAGCAAAATTATAAGGAAATAATAAATTCCTTTTCTTCCTTTTCACTTAAAAAATGAGTGCTGGCTACATGGAATTCACAAGTCTTCATGTGAAGTAATCAGGTCACACTCTTCACAAAACCTCTAGTGAAAAAGGCTAATATGAACCTACATCCAATAGGATGGAGGACTATCGTGGTTTCAGTCCCCATTGTAATAAACAGTATTCTGTGACTTGCACAGAGTAGAAATTATTGTGACTTCTAATAATTTTTCATTGAAATTAGATATGAATGAAAAGTTCTGAAAATTTTGCAGAAAATAAACAACAAAAGGAATATGAGGGAATAGCTTTAAAAATAAAATTAAAAATCATTGAACTCTGTGGAATTAGATCCATTTCAGGTTACAGAACCTATATTTAGAATATCAATTTTTAAGTAAGCATTTAAGTAAATTTAAATTTATTATAATTTTGCAAGGTATCAGATATAATCAGTTTATAATTCTATTTATTTAAGTTATAATACAGTAAAAATATAGCTATATTTATTTGTTTTAAATTGTTAAATGAAGTGGTGAAGTCTATTACAACTTAGTTAATATATAGACATTTTGTGCTAAATATTTCCAGTAATAAATTAAAGAAAACTAAGGAAACAAATAGAGCACTAGTTCAGCATGTGAAAATGAGATATGACAAGACAGTCTAGTGCATATTTGGAAATGCCTTTTGGTTCAGGTGTCCTTGTTTGTTCCTTGGCCCTGTCTGATTAATTTTATCATCTACTTGGTTAAAAAGCATCTACTTGAGCATTATTGTGTCCAAATTTACATTTTAAGCTAAATTTCTGGCAATTTTATTAAAAGAAGTCTAAAGTTATTCAATACAATAGACTTCATTCTGACTTCAATGTCACCATGACATTCCTCCGGATTGAACAAAGAAGAATGTGGACATAAATCCTTTGGGAACATAACAAGCAGGATCTCTAATAATCTAGAACATTCTGTTTCCCAGATGCCATTTTTGCTGACTTAGGAGCTCCACTAATTTTTGCTCACATTTTTGCTTATGTATCCTCATGCATGTGTGTTTTGTAACAACTGAGCACCAACTTTGATTTTGTTTTTATTTATTACTTACAGTCAATTTCATTTAAGGTGTTTATCTATAGCTGTAATATAAAATACAATAGAGCAACTAAAAAGAAATAGATTTTTATTTGACAGTTATAAACAATTTTGGGGAAATTTTAAAATAAGCAGAACTATACTTTTGTATAATAATATTTGAAGACCTTTTATAAACAGAGTATTTCCAAATTTCTAAACACAGAATATTCCTGAAGTTGTGTTTACAATTTAAGGCACAAAATTTGAAAAGAACTATATAATATATCAGTAAGTGGTTCTTATTAATTTATATTAGAATGGCCTAAATATTATGACACTGTGTCACAAAAAAATGTTTTGTTGTTTTTTTTAATTTATTTTATTTTATTTGTGAACATACTGTACAGAGGGGTTACAATTACATGGGCAGGATAATGCGTACATTTCTTACCAAGCATTGCAGTCTCCTCCTTTGTTTATCCTTCACATCCCTTCCCAGCCTCCCCCATCCCCCCCAGTCCCAATCCTTCTCGCCCCCCACCCCCCGCACAGACATTGTAAAGCTCCTTATGGACAAGACAACTTGTACTTCTCATTGTTGCAACAGGTCCACCTGTATCCTTAAACGACTTGTTTTTCCCCATATCCTCCACAAGTTGTACTGACATCAAATATAGTGAAAGCAGGGGTTATACTGTGGGGGAGGGACATACAAAGCAACAAACAAATAATCTTATAAATGCCTTAGAGACACATGCATGAAAGAAAAAAACATTAAAATACATATCTAAGGGTTCATTTTCCTAACATCACATTATCTGACCTTTTCCGCTTGACTCATACATATACTAGATATTGCAAATGAGGGAAATCATGGGGCCTATGTTTCTTTGGGCCTGGCTTACTTCGCTTAATATAATTTTTTCCAAGTCTTTCCATTTCCTAACAAATGGGGCAATGTCATTCGTTCTGATGGAGGCATAGAATTCCATTGTGTATATATACCACATTTTCTTGATCCATTCATCTACTGAGGGGCATTTGGGTTGGTTCCAGATCTTAGCTATGGTGAATAATGCTGCAATAAACATAGTTGTGCTGGTAGCTTTAGTGTGGTCTTGTTTGTAAACATTTGGGTAAATGCCCAAAAGTGGGATTGCTGGGTCATAGGGGAGTTCTATGTGGAGTCTTTTGAGGAACCTCTGTACTGCTTTCCAAAGTAGTTGAACAAGTTTACATTCCCACCAACAATGAAGTAAGGTTCCCTTCTGTCCACATCCCCTCCAGCATCTGTTCTTGTTAGAGTTCTTGATTTTTGCCATTCTAAATGGGGTGAGGTGGTATCTCAATGTTGTTTTGATTTGCATTTCTTTTATGGCTAGGGAGGTTGAGTATTTCTTCATGTGTCTATTGGCCATCCTTCTTTCTTCTTCAGAGAAGTTTCTCTTTAAGTCTTTTGCCCACTTGTTTATTGGGCAGTTGTTTCTTTGAGGGTTTGTTGTTGGGGGGGTTAATTTTTTGAGTTGCAAGTATATTTTAGATATGAGACCCTTGTCCATTGTATGGCTAGTAAAGATCTTTTCCCAATCCGTGGGCTTCCTATGTCCACTCTCTCCACTTCTCTTCAATCTAGTATTAGAATGCCTAGCTACAGCAATAAGACAAGATGCAGACATAAAGGGGATCCAAATAGGGAAAGAAGAAATAAAACTCTCCCTCTTTGCAGACGACATGATCTTGTACTTAAAGAATCCCATAGACTCCACTCCCAAATTACTCAAGCTGATTCAAAACTTTGGCAAAGTAGCAGGGTATAAAATTAACCCCCCAAAATCAATGGCGTTTCTGTATGCCAACAATGAGAAAAGTGTGGCTGAAATTAGGAAATCAACTCCATTTGTAATAGCCCCACAAAAAAGAAAATACCTAGGAATTAACTTAACCAAAGAAGTGAAGGACCTCTATGATGAAAACTTTAAAATCTTGAAAAAGGAAATCAACACAGAACTTAAAAAATGGCAAAACCTCCCATGCTCCTGGATTGGAAAGATTAACATCGTGAAAATGGCAATACTTCCCAAGGCTATCTACAAATTCAACGCGATACCTATCAAAATTCCAAGCTCATTCTTCAAGGAAATAGAAGAGGCAATCCAAAAATTCATATGGAACAATAAAAGACCCCGAATAGCAAAAACGCTCCTCAATGGAAAGAACACTGCTGGAGGAATATCAATACCAAATTTCAAACTCTACTATAAAGCCCTAGTAATCAAAACAGCTTGGTATTGGAATAAGAACAGACCTCAGGACTAATGGAATAGAATTGAAAACCCAGAAATGAACCTACAGACCTATAGCTATCTAATCTTCGATAAGGGAGCTAAAACAATAGGATGGAACAAAGACAGCCTCTTCAGTAAATGGTGCTGGCAAAATTGGTTAACTACTTGTAGAAAACTAAAGCTAGATCCTTATATATCACCCTGCACCAGAATCAACTCCAAATGGATCAAAGACCTCGAAGTCAAAGCAGACAGTCTGAAAACATTACAGGATGGAATAGGAGAAACCCTAGGTCTCCTTGGCTCAGGCCGAAATTTTCTGAATAGAGACCCAGAAACACAACAAATCAAAGAAAGGTTGGACATATGGGATTGCATAAAGTTGCATAGCTTCTGCATGGCAAAGGACATAGCAAAAAAATGTTTTTAATGGTCTCTATTTTGAAAGTATTCTTCCATTAACTATCTCACCAAAATATAATAAAGACTAGATAAGCACCTCTTGATAATATTGTTGAGAATCATAACACTAAATTATACATGAGGGTATATTCACTGCTCAATGGAAAGTTTATAAGGCAAAAAAAAATGGCACATAGGAAGTTAATCTTTTCCATTGGAAATAGTTACATATTACGTACATTTAAATAATTCTTTTAACTAGAGATTGAAAACCACTTATTAAAGAGTATTTTTTCTTTAAAAAAATGCAGTATGCTTGTATAGAACAAGATTTCCATGAATCAGAGAGGACATAAAAGAAATAATGACATAAGGACATAAAAGCCAATATCAAGGTTTTATACAATGGCTCCAAGTAGGTGTGACTCAGGTGTGATACATGTTCTCTACATACGAGTCATGAACTTATAACCACCAGTTGTCAATAAACTTCATTGTTGAAGTGTAGTTCATTTGTTATCCTTCTGTCACTTTACTGTTTTCTGTTTTTCTCATCTAAATCATAACCTTGCTTGCATGAGCAGTTGGAAGAACTGGAAGAACTAGGAGGCAGTGCCCAGCCTAACCCACAGAATTCAACAACTCATGGTAGAATACTGGCACATCGCCATAAGTAGGCTCCTTGCCAGTACTGGGGCCTGAACCCAGCCTGGGCGCTGTCCCTGAGCTTCTTTTTGCTCAAAGCAAGAACTCTACCACTTGAATGACAGTGCCACTTCTGGCTTTTTTGTGTAGTTTATTGGAGATAAGAGTCTCACAGAGTTTCCTGCCCGGGCTGGCTTCAAACTGTGATCCTCAGATCTCAGCCTCTTGAGTAGCACTCAGCAACTTCCACTTTTATTAGTATTTAGCATTCCATTTCCAGCAGGGAGTAAACACTGTTATAGTAAATGTATAAACCTGGAACAGGAAAGCTGCTATGAAGATCTTACTAGAAAAAAAAAATAATAGAAAAGGCTTTCAAACTTTCTAAGGTTCTTAGAAGCCAAGAATGATACCTATGTAGAAATCTCTATAGGGTGTTACAATTGTAAATACACAAAAACAATAACTAAATCTACAAGTAAACACACTGGATGGTTAAAAATATATACTGGGACATGATAAATTATATAGATCTCTAGACATTCACACAGTGAGACTAAGGATATTCTTTGGAGAGGAACACAAAGGCACAATACCTATGTGCATCTGGTTATATAAAAAATATTTATCAAAATGAACTGCAGGAAATGCATACAAGAGGATTTTTCTTTATTTTCTGTTTTCTTTTCATTTCCTCTGGTCTTGTTTGTTCATTTATTTGTCTTTGGAAGGTTAAGCAGGGCAGAGAAATGGAAGAACAAAGGATGAACAAATGCAGCAGTAGTATTCACTAGACACTTGAAAATGAACTATACAACTTGTGAGTAGGTATGGGAGAGAAAAACTGTGAGAGAGGGAAGGAAGAGTTGACATTATTCACAAAGAAATGTACTCTTTATCTCACTTACGTAGCTGTAGCCCCTCTGTACATCACCCTTATAATAACAATAACAAATTTCATGAAGGATAATGAAAAAATAAATAACACAGTATTTACAAAAATGATTCTACCACAAAAGAAGAAGAATCCCCATCCAATACTCCTTCAAAGTGTGAGCATAACATAATGTCACTACTCTAACAAGTGAGCATTTGGTAACCTTAGGTATATTTTCTGTGAGACTTGTCAAGGATTTCAGGAATGGTGAGATATGACAAGATGGATTAGAGTGGATGAATGTCTCTGATTATTCATTGACCCTTCGAATGCAAACATTGAAAGCATCATTTCCAGGCCACAACTGACTGAATTTAATTCTTAAGAATTCTGATTTTTTACTTCATCTTAACATGTAGTAAATGTATAAACCTCTATTACGTTGTTTATACTAGAAACCTCTATAGTGTTGTTTATACCAGAAAGAGGAACAGCAACAAATGTGACCTCCAAGATAGGTGACACATACACTTCTGTGAGTTTTACATTGTGTGCTCCCCAACTGGCATCTATCCTTCACCCAATCACTGGAACTCATATTTGTACTGAGGGAATAAATCAATGCAACAACAACATTGAAAAGCAAGAATATAAACACAGAATAGGGTAGAGTCACAATGAAGGAGAGTAGGTAACATGAGCAAGTAGAAAGTGAAGCAAACCAGCATACAGACAAGAATAGAGAAGCCAAGGACAATAGAAAACTGCACAGGACTGAAATTTCCTTTCCATTTCTGTAGAAAAAGATGAACTGGACTGTAATGTTAGATAAGGGAAAGCTCAATACTGGGCAGAGGAATCAGACTGTCTTTGGAACATCTCACATCTCTTTTTTAAATAAAACTTAAAGTAAAAAGCCTTGGAAGCCTTTAGATTTGACCAGAAAGGAAACTGACTGATGAGGAAAACTTCTGTCTTCAATATTCCTTTTGAATGTCACTTCTAAGGGAATACATGAAAGCCCAGTAGACTATCTGGGTCTTCTATCATGCTGCAGTTAAACCAATTTCCCTTAATATACTAGAGCTTCAGCGATCTTTCCAGCAAGAGGTAGCAAAGGCAATCATTGTTTGGGATTTATGTATTTTGGAGAAAGTTACAAGATTTCTTTGTTTATATACTTGCTTTCACTAACAATATTTTTAATGAATCCAGATGAGAAAAACTCCTTGTTGGGATCTTAAATACTTTGTTGTTATGCAAAAATCTGAAAAATAAAAGATAAATCTTAATCACCACATACAGTACCAATGGGGAATAAAAACCTTTATTTTAAACCTAATTATTAAATCAGTTGCTGTTTTAAAAAGTATTTCAGTGAGAGTGTCATTTATATAATTATTTTGAAGGCATACATGTAAGTAGCCACAATTATACAGATATTTTCTCAAAAGGCTTTTTGAATTTTTTATTTTATTTGGTCAGAGTTTACAAATACTATAGAGAAATTCATTTTAAAATATTTAAGCATACAGAAATCAAGGCAAATAGTCAATGAATTCATCAGTAAACAAAACACACATGTATCAAATCACTGCATAGAACAGCTTGAAAATATACAATGCATATTTTTCAATTAAATTTTAAATAAAAGAAGAATGATGCAATAAAATAAAATATATGACAGCAGACATCTGCAAATGACCTGTGACTAAGCAAATATGCCCATGGCAACTGGACCTAGAATTCAGCTCATTGGCCAGCAGTGGCTTTGCCTGTGAGTCTCATTTGGTACAGCAGGCTGTGCTTCTTGGTTCAGCCAACTATTTTCACTTTTACTTCAAACCATATTCACATCCATACCCAGGGACCCTGGCAAGGAATGCAGAGCAGTGTATTTGCCAGGTGCCTGTGCCTTGAGAGGTGATGAGAAGATAGGATCAGAGGAGGTAGCTAATCTTTCTTCTCCCTTAGTTTTTAACTAGACTTCTTCCATGCTTAGCCATGCCACCTCCTTCCAGGACTAAAGAAATTATGAGCTTAAACATCACTAACTATGGGTCTGCCATCTGGTCATTGAGAGTACTACTCAACCCAAACACATGTGTATGGGGGCAGGCAATCTGCAAAATAGATCAAAGATGAGTGCCATGTTTCTTGAGACTCAGAAATAATAAGCGTATGTAAACTTGTATTTTCAAAAATTAAACATTTCAATAGTTCTGCCTTTTTCCTAAATGCTAGTTTCTTACGAATAACCCTATATCTAAGTTAAATAAGTTCATTAGGCATGTTTATTATCAGTGTTATGTTTTTGCTTTGACCATTTGATGTAAAAATCTATTAACTGTAGGCAAACTCTTGTGCTTTAGTATCTTGAATTATATTGATGTACATCTACAAAGAAGGCAGCTTTTCCCTGATCTATGGATCTCTTGTATTCATCCCCACTATTCTGATAAATTCACCAAACACAGAGGCAGTGGTTAAAGGAGAAATTGTGACATAAACAAAGGTACTCATAAAGATCCTCTACTTGACACACTCCACCCATGCTCTCTTTCCATCTCCCTCAACTAGACCTGATTTCTGAATGTCCATGCCCAGCCTTTCAATGTCCAATGTAAGAAAGGACCTTGCCTCATCCATTTAACCAGAGCCTTCTACTCTTATTATCTAAGTATGCTTCCTTTTCTCTGCCACCACCTAACTAACATCTGAGGACCCCGGCCAGTTTCAGCAAGAATTAAGTTAGGTAAATTTATGAAGAATTTTCCTTATCTTAATGTTTCCTTCTAGTAATTTTCCATCCATTCACTCCTACTCTGATCTTGTATATAAATTCCTACTTGCCAATGCTGTATTCAGAGTTGAGCTCCTCTCCAGCAAACCCTCTACCTCTGCAATGGTTCCTATACCTATCACCCTAGGTCCCCTTGAAATGTCTTCCTTATTGTGCTTTAACAGTGTTTAATATATTTTTCTCTGTGTACATGGGTGCCACAGAGTAATTTTTATTTCCCACCACAAGCCTTCATTTCTATGCCCTGTTTTGGTCCAGAGGAACACTGGAACAAAACTTTCAGGCAGAGACCAAACAAAAGTTAATGTTCAGGTGGAGAAGTAGTTTGTAGCATACTGCAGCTGGACCCTGGTAAAAGCCATATACCTTGGACCATATACACACCTCTTTTACTGTAGTGCTTTCAAGTTTATTTCATTATTTTACAAGTAGTGTAACTCTACTTCTATATGACAGTAATAGTAAAGTTGCTGCTGTAAAAACATTTTAAAGGCTGGAAGTCATATCCGTGATCAAACACTTAAAAGATGTTTTCTATGTTCTAAGCCAAGTAGACTAAAATTAATTGTCTAACAACTAAAATCAGACCAACAACAAAAATATTTCCATAATAATTAGAATCTTGATAAAGATGCAAAAGCTGAAAGATCATTACTACATTTTTATAGGCATTGTACAAATGGTAAGTAGATATCCAAAGTGATATCATTGCAACATTTAGTTTGTGTCATATATGTTTATGGTGCAAAGGTTATTTCTATAACCACTCTTTTCAAACAAAAAAGAAGCCTCAGTTATTTTTACAATAGAATGAGGAACTTTTAGAGGATGATTGTCATTATTTGTCTCCCAAAATACTATCTCAGTAACAGTCTTGAATTAGAAGCAGTGGCTCAGCAATGCTGTTTTAGCAGAAGCAAAAATAAATAAAAATTAGTGTCTATTAGTGCCTATAGTGCCTATAACCTCCCTTCCTCTCCATTTGCCTTCCTTCCCTTCTCTATTCTCTTCCCAGCACTCCTTTCTATCTCTTCCCTTCCTATCTTTCTTCTTTTTTTTGTATGATTTCTTCTTAACAATTTCCCTAAAGTTAATTAAAACCTTTGATAAGTTATTTGTCTATGTCTATATGCAAAATCACTTTGATTGCTTTACTCCAACAATGACATTTTTAAAAAAGAACTCTTTGTTTGAAATGATTGCATAATTATTTGTTACCAATGTCTTCTGTTCAAGATGCTAGGCAAAAAACCCACAAAAACTAGAAGTATGGCCAGGCACCAGTGGCTCAATCCTGTAATCCTAGCTACTCAGAAGGCTGAGATCTGAGAATCATGGTTCAAAGCCTGCCAGGGCAGGAGAGTCCGTGAAACTCTTATCTCCAATAAACCACTAGGAAACCGGAAGTGGCCCTGTGGCTCAAGAGGTAGAACGCTGACTTTGAGCTGAAGAGCGCAGGGACAGCACCCAAGCCCCGAGTTCAAACCCCACAACGGACAAAGAACAAAAACTAGAAGTATGTACAGTAGGAAATTTATACAAAGATTCTACCCTTTCTTATAACAGCAATATGCATACTATCATAAAATGCAAGCCATGCATGTGCTTTTTCCATCAGTATTATGAAGGGAGAATGTGATTCTTCGGCCTGAGATTTCAGTTCGTGTTTCAAGACAAATCCCTTGAGAAATCCAGGAGACTTTCTTCAAAGTAGAGAAAACTTAATGTCCTGGTCTTTCTGCTTGAGAAATGTCCCTGAAAAGACTTGGTCTTAGTTAATGCATGCCTACACAGTAAGAAAGATATTTTCCAGACTAGATGTTCCACAGAAGTACGACACGCTCAGAAGAGCATTTAGCCCTGTGCTTTGGGAGTGTTTGCTTAGGAACTATGTGTGTCCTTTTTGAGAAAATAATATCAATAATATTAATTCCTTTTGGCATACTTTTTTCGTAAAAGCCAGCTGAGAGAGGAAAGTCTGTGAGACTCTTATCTCCAATTAACCACCAGAAAACCAGAAGTGGAATTGTGGCTAAAGTCGTAGAACCCTAGCCTTGAGCAAAAGAGCTCAGGATCAGAAGCCAGGCCCTGAGTTCAAGCCCCAAGACCCACAAAAAAATCAGTCATTTAACATTCCAAAACAGTATGCAAAATAGGAAGTCTATCTGGTGATAGTATGCACACCAAAGAAAACCACAAGACCTAGCTGTACCAAGAATGTTCAGGTGCTCTTCATTTTGAAATTTGCAAATAGCACTGGAGAAAAATGTTATAGTTGATATATCCTTCAATACTTGTCATAAATTATTAGCCAAAAATTCCAAACCTTAGTATGTTGACATACTTTAATAGACATAAATGGAAATTGTTGCCTGAGCACCAAGCATGCAATTCCAACAAGGGTGCATGAATTCTTTGGTTTGGCAATATAATGACAGTTTACATCTTTGGGTGTTGGGGGTTTTGTTCTACTCTCTATTTTTTTTAAATATCATTATTGTAGAGTTGATATACAGAGGGTTACTATAACATGAATCAGGTAATGAGCAATGAGTACAATTCTTTTGAAAAAAGTTTTCCCTTCCTTTGCTCTATCCCAGATTTTCCCTCCCATCCCCACCCACAAGATGTACAGTTCATTTTTTACATAGTGTCTAGTGAGTACCGTTGCTATATTTTTCACCTTTTATATCATAAGATAAATAAAAAATACTGTTGAAAATTTGAAATTTCATAAGGCATCAAGATTTTTAAACAAAATCTCTTTACCTGACATACAAAACTGCAATCCCTCGGTTCATCATCTTTATAATAACAATTTAAAAATTAATTTAAAAAGATTACCAGCTGGGTAATGTTGGCTTATGCCTGTAATCCTAGCTACTCAGGAAGGAGGCTGAGATCTGAGGATCATGGTTCAAAGCTAGCCAAGGCAGGAAAAGTCCATGAGACTCTTATCTCCAATTAACCACCAGAAAACCAGAAGTGGTGCTGTGGCTCAAGTGGTAGAGTGCTCACCTTGAACCGAAGTGCCGAGGGACAGCGCCCAGGCTCAGAGTTCAAGCCCCATGACCAACAAAAAGAAAAAAAAAAGATTTCCAAATAAAGCTGGAGGCTCACATCTCACAGATCTGTATTGGTGAAATAGGTCCAGTGAAAAGAACATCAACAGACATGTGATAGAGGATGAAGTTTATGAAGTTAATGGAAGACAGCTTTGATTAAATTAAACAAAGAACTAGTCTAAGTTTCAGTCCTGCTGTGTTGCTCTGATTGCAGGCATGTATCAACATGCCTGAGTGTTCACACGGAAAGAACACAGAAAATATCCACCCCAATACCTGGAAGCTTCAAATTTGATACAAATTATAAAGTTGCAAAATACAGAGAATAAAGAAAAAATTAAATCTTTACTTGAGATAAAATTCATTTTCTTTCATATAAACAGGATATTAATAAGTTAGAAGAAATGGAACAGTCTTCAAAAATCAGAGGAAATTGTTTTGAACCTACGAATTCATTCTAAATAAACATGTGTACATGCTTGAGCACAGGCACAAACACACATAGGCAGCTTACCTAAGTGTGTGCTCCAGCAGAATACAGAAGCAAACCAAGAATAATGAAGAAATAGTACTTGGGTTCAACTCAAGGAAAATATGAAGGAAATTTCCAGGTTGACGATAGTGAATACTAACCTAGAAAAAATCAGTCTAAAATAGAAGAACTCTCTTTTTGAAGAAAGACAGTGTATAATTCATATGACATGGCAGTATGAAAATTATGAAGATTTTATTGAAGCACATAATATATTTAAAAATAAACATGCTTTTCTACCAGTTCCTTTCCAACACCACTGGCATCTTCCAGAAAAGCAAGTAAAAGTAAGCAATGTAATTTTATGCATTACAATCTTTGTCCTTTTATAGGCAAATGATGTTGAAAAAACTGCTTGAGAAAATAGTTGACTTATTCTTATCTTTTATTTTACTAGTCTATTTTATTTAATGGTAGGGTACAACATGTTAAAATATTTTTTACTATCTTCTTCTGATAAAACAAAGGGAGACTGTCCATATGTCCTGTTGGTTTCTTGTTTATTCAATGAAACTATTGAAATGTCAAACACACTTAGAAAACATGCCAAAGTTATGCTACAGAGCACAATGCCTTTCCTAAAAGTGAATGTCACTAAGTAATGACCACCGGGTAAAACAGAAGAACCCAGACACTGCCAGGACCACAGAAAATCCTTCAGATCATCCCCAAAGTCTCCTTACCACCAAAGCTAAATATTATCCAGCTTCTCAGTGCCATGGAGATTCCTGATATCTGTCTTTGAATTCTTCTAAGAATCAAATAGAACTGTGTGCTTTCTAGTGCTTGGATTCTTTCTCTAATTTTTCTGAAAGCCATCCATGTTGCATGATATCATTCTATTTTACAGCTATATGGTATATTTTTTCTCTATTCTCTCTTTGTTAGACACTTGCATTAATTTCTAATGCAAAGCTATCAGAAGGTAATGCTGCTGTAAAGACTTGAAAATATGGTAGATCTTGTAGATCTATATGTGCATTCTATTGTGTATTGTGTGTCCCTTACTCTAAGGCCAGATAGTAAAGAATGAAAGTTGACCCTACTCTGGGTTCTGAAGGCTGGGATACCCATGATCATTCTGCTGGGCATGTGATAAGAGTCTTTTTGCCACATCACAATGTGCCAGAGGGCAATGGGGTGAGAGGAGAAGGATGTGCCAGCTCAGGCCTTTTCTTCTTATAAAGCCAGCAATGCCATCAGGGTGACCCATCTTCCTGACCCATCTGATTCTGATTACCCAACCAGAGGAACCATTTACAACTTCCATTACTGTATAAATGTGAAGATTAAGATCCCAACACATGAAATGTGGGGACTACATTGGAACAATCATAATGTAACTAGTGAATAACTAAAAGAGGAAGATCTAGGTTATAGGTCAGAGAAGAGGGAGGAGAATCTGACATAAACTTTCTAAGCAGTTCAATCTCATCTGTGAAGTACTTGCTTTGAAGTGCTTTTCTTTGCATTGTTTTTAGTGAACCATTAATTTCAAGTTCTTATAGTGACTCTGTTTCACAACACAAAGGTGCAGACTACCTCTCAAGCTTACAGCAAAATGTCTTCACACCAGAGCAACTAATGTGTTGTTTAAACAAGATATGTAAAGCTGAAGCAAAGGACAGCTCATGGTTGACATTCACAGTTGTTCTAATTTCTGAATGTCCCCAAATATCTTTGGATGTAGCATTTCTAAATGATTTGAATGAATGTACCTGGAAGGCACAAAATCAAGCTAGTTATTCCTTGGGCTGGTGAATAAATTGAACTGAATTAGTAATTGCATCAGCTAAAATGTGAATTTTTCCAGCCGTAAATGCTAAAACATCAGATAGAAAGATTGGAAACTCTAGGCTAAAGTCATTGCTGCTATTTGAATCCCTGGGTATAAAATCCTAGTGTTCCAGAGGGGAGTGAGCCAGCCCATCCATAAAGGTGTGATACATCCCCTTGGCTCAGAGTATGGCCTCTGTAGAAATGCATATGGTTAGTGAAGCTATTCATCCACTCATCCAAACATTCAAAATGAGTTAAGCCAGAGTAATTAATAAAATTATAATCAATATGAGACATGGAGCAAGCTTCAACACAAACTTCACACTTCAGAAGAGGTACAATTTTCTGTGTAGAGTCAAAGATGGCATTCCTAATGTCATGTGATAAATATGGTATCAGCTAAGGCACAGTGGAGTACATTCTGAGAAATTCCTCACTGGGCCATTTCATAATGGTGTACCTTAGGAGTGCCTTATATAAACATACACCTTAGCCAGGCAATGTCCTAACTATTCAGGAGGTTGAAATCTGAGGATTTCAAATTGAAGTCAGCCTGGGCAGGAATATCTGTGTGACTCTTATCTCCAATTAACCACCAAAAATGCAGAAGTGGAGTTTTGACTCAAGTAGTAGTCAGGCATATGCCTCCTGATATAATCAAGACACATGTAAACACAAGATGGAAAGCCCTGTGCTGTCAAAACACATATATAGAATATATATATATGTATTCTATGTATATATATATATATATTCTATATATGTGTTTTGAATATATATGTGGAATATACATATATATGTGGAAGAAGCTTATTTGAAAATAAATATTAAATATAGAGTATATAGCTTATCCAAAGGAATGTATGTAATGATGTCATAAGGCACCTGCATATCCACATTCAGTGCAGCACCACTCACAATTAGCCAAGCAATGTGGTTGCTCTAAGAGCAATGAGTGGATCAAGAAAATAGGACATCAAAGACCTTGGAGTCAAAGCAGACACTCTGAAAACATTACAGGATGGAATAGGAGAAACCCTAGGTCTCCTTGGCTCAGGCCGAAATTTTCTTAATAGAGACCCAGAAACACAACAAATCAAAGAAAGGTTGGACAAATGGGATTGCATGAAATTGCAGAGCTTCTGCATGGCAAAGGATATGGCTAGCAAGATCAATAGAAAACCCACGGATTGGGAAAAGATCTTCACTAGCCATACAACACACAAGGGTCTCATATCTAAAATATACCTGTAACTCAAAAAATTAAATCCCCCAACAACAAATCTTCAAAGAAACAACTGCCCAATAAATAAGTGGGCTAAAGACTTAAAGAGACACTTCTCTGAAGAAGAAAGAAGGATGGCCAATAGACACATGAAGAAATGCTCATCCTCCCTAGCCATAAAAGAAATGCAAATCAAAACAACATTGAGATTCCACCTCACCCCAGTTAGAATGGCTATAATCAAGAACTCTAATAACAACAGATGCTGGAGGGGATGTGGACAGAAGGGAACCTTACTGCATTGTTGGTAGGAGTGTAAACTTGTTCAACCACTTTGGAAAGTAGTATGGAGATTCCTCAAAAGACTCCACATAGAGCCCACCTATGATCCAGCAATCCCACTTTTGGGCACTTACCCAAATGTTTACAAACAAGACCACACTAAAGCTACCAGCATGACTATGTTTATTGCAGCATTATTTACCATAGCTAAGATATGGAACCAACCCCGATGCCCCTCAGTAGATGAATGGATCAAGAAAATATGGTATATATACACAATGGAATTCTATGCCTCCATCAGAAAGAATGACATTGCCCCATTTGTGAGGAAATAGAAAGGCTTGTAAAAAATTATATTAAGTGAAGTAAGGCAGGCCAAAGAAACATAGGTCCCATGGTTTCCCTCATTTGCAATAACTAGTATATGTCTGAGTCAAGCAGAAAAGATCAGTTAAGTTGATGTTAGGAAAATGAACCCTAAGATATGTATTCAAATGTGTTTTTTCTTTCATGCGATTGTTTCTAACACATTTATAAGATTATTTCTTTGTTTCTTTGTATGTCCCTCCTCCACAGTATAACCCTGCTTTCACTATATTTGATGTTGGTATGATTTGTGGAGGGGAAGGGGAAAAACAAAGCATTTAAATAGGGATACAAATGGACCCATTGCAACAATGAGATGTACAAGTCGTTATGTCTGAAACCAACATTCCAACTTTGGTGGGGGAGGGGTAGGAGAGGAGCAGGGAGGATTGGGTGGGGGTCGGGGGGGGGGGAAGGATGGGAAGGGATGGGAAGGGGAAACAAAAGAGGAGGCTACAATGCTTGATAAGAAATGTACTCATTATCTTGCCCATGTAATTGTAACCCTGTGTACAGTATTTTCACAATAAAAAAAATCTAAATATGAAGAAAATAAAGAAAATAGGAGACGAAGCAAGAAAATAGGAGATCTAGACAAATAGATGATAGATAGTCCTACATATATACATAATGTAAGCATATAGATTGAATAGATCATAGAGATTAAATAGATATAGTACAATAATATTCAATTGTATATTATTCAGCCAATAATAACAAAAGTAAGTTATGCAGGGAAATGGATAAATCTAGAATATGTCATATTAAGTGAAGCAAGCTAGGCTTAGATGAATAAAGGTCACGTTTTCTGCCATATGAAGATGTTAGATCTAAAATGTAAACATATATACAAACATACAAAAATCATATATGCGGGCTGGGAAGGTGGCTCAGTGGTAGAACGCTTGCCTTGCATGCCTGAGGCCCTGGGTTCGATTCCTCAGCACCACATAAGCAAAAAGAAAAAAAAAAGCCGGAAGTGGCGCTGTGGCTCAAGTGGTAGAGCGCTAGCCTTGAGCTAAAGAGCTGAGGGACAGCGCCCAGGCCCAGAGTTCAGGCCCACGACCGGACCCAAAAAAAAAAAAATCATATATGCAATATATGTAAGCAATATATATGTAGCCAATATATATGCAATATATATATAAGCAATCTGACTGAAGTACAGTATATGAATGTTTGAAATACCATGGTGAAAATCCTGTGAACATTTAGCATGCACTTTAAAAAATGAATGTTAGGAAGTCGAAACATGTCTTATCTAGGTTATAGGTACTAGTGTGATGATGAATGGAAAGTCAAAAGGAGAGTGAATGTGGTCAAAATCCTTTATGTACATGGATGAAAATGGAACAAAGACTAGATGAGACTGATTTGGGTAGAGAAGGGGTACAAAGGAGAATGATGGAGGGAATGATTCTGATCAAAATACATTTCATACGTAGACATGTTAATATAAAATCACTTTCTATAATTAATTGGTGCTAACTAATAAATAGCAATTCCAATATCATGAGGCATTTCATATTTTAATGAGTACAGCATAGTTCATACCAAGAATAACAGTCATTTGTTATTCTTATCAAGTATTGTGTACTGTGCATGACTGTATTGCTCTACCCTCATGTAGCTGGCAATGAAATAAGTTTGTTCACACCAGTGTTACCATAAACACATAATGGTTACACTGTAACATTCCAGTGCTATGATGTCACTAGTCATAGAAATGTTTCTGCTCCATTATTATCTGATAGCACTGGTATAATGTTTGTGATCTATCACTGACCAGAGTTGGCATTAGTCAACACAGGATTCTATTTGAAATGAATTAGTCATAACCCTGGGGAAAGACTGGTCTTGATCTAATCCCTCTAAGAAAAGGTGGTTCAGTTCCCCATATCCCTCAAAATAAATGATCTAGGAGGTTTTCTCAAAACAGCTGTTTCAAGAGGCCATTCTGTGTGCACATGTGCACGTACACAGCAAGGTTGATATTCAGCAAGGTTGATATTCCCCCAAAATTCCTGTGATGATGTGTTGCCTGTCCAAAGCATGGAGGCAAAGGTCTAAGCAGGCCCATGCAGAGAAAAATCAAGCTAATGAACAGCAGATCCATAGGAGGGCTATAGTTCCTCTCAGAAAATTGTGTTTACTTTGAACCTGCCTCCCAACACAGCATTTTCTGATCTCAAAAAAGCCAGAAGTCTATAGTGACCGGTCTAACACAGAGTCACCAGGCAAAGGAGCAAATCAAATTCATGCTGAACCAGGAAGAGAGCATTATGCCTGTGTGGGAAGACACAGACAGACAGTGACAATTTATCAATGGGAGGTTACTGTTTGCACATGAAAGAGAAATTATATAGCTATTTGCACAAGATAATCTGGCTTAATCACAATTAGAAAGATTATTTTTGAAAAAGGAAAAGAGAAATGTTTTTAAAAAAGAAGGGGGCGGGGGGGGGGAGGATGGGAAGGGATGGGAAGGGGAAACAAAGGAGGAGGCTACAATGCTTGTTAAGAAATGTACTCATTATCTTGCCCATGTAATTGTAACCCCTCTGTACAGTATTTTCACAATAAAAAAAAAAGAAAAGAAAAAAAAGAATCTTACTTCATTTCTGTTTCTCTCTTTTGAAAGCATGTTAGAAAGAGTATTCCAAAAAGCCATGGGTTTAAAAAAAATCACATCATAATTACAATGAACTAGAAAGCATGGAGTTCCAAAGGAACCATCATTTCAAATGGCACACTGGATCCTCAATTCAAACTTACATCCTCCTTTTTTTTTTCTAGTCTTGGGGCCTGAACTCTGGGCCTGGATGCTGTCCCTCAGCTTTTCAGCTCAAGGCTAGCGCCCTACCACTTGAGCCATAGCACCACTCTGGCTTTTTCTGCTTATGTGGTGCTGAGGAATCAAACCCAGGGCCTCATGCATGCAAGGCAAGCACTGTACCACTGAGCCACCTTCCCAACCCTGCATCCTCCTTCTAAGAGGGGATATCCTGCCTACTGAGCTCAGACACTGCTTTTGGGGCTGTGTTTACTAAAAAAACAATAATTCTGACAGTGTGACAATCATCCTTGACTTATATAGAACAACATTGCCGTTATTTCTTTAAAATAATATATACATTCATGTAGTCATCCACACTCATATATACACACTCATACATTTACACATACATGTACACAAACAGTTTCATACAAAATCCTTACTTTTCTTAATAGGCAGAGCATAGAATGAAGGAGATAGATCCTGGGGAGGGAATGGAAAGGGCTGCGGTTGAAGGATAGAGGGTGGGAGCAAAGCTGCAGTGACAACAGTGAAGAAAGATTTGGAAAAAGGTCTGTTGTAGGAATTTTCTTCCTAAGTAAGGAAGAATTCCAACCTCTCATTGAATTCCAATCTCTCTTCTTGTTCAATATTGTAGAGTACAAATAGGTGTTTTTGATGAATACAAGTACCTTCTTGTGAGGATTCCAAATTAATTATGAGGTTATAATAAGAATAAATAGGCATTATCTAAGTGATTTTTGTGTATTTAATCAATTTTAATCTTTACAACTACACTGTGAGGAAAGTTGTTTGAAAACTCAAATTAGTTGCTTGAAAAATAACATAGTACAATGAGAGTAAGTAAGTAACATGCTTAATTTTGCACAGCTTAAAACTGCTGTATTCAAGATTCAGCTTGGGCAGATGTGTTTTGGTTTGGTTTGGTTTGGTTCTGTTTGTTGAAACCTGAGTGGCAGCATCTCAGGCTGGAGAGAGAGCAGCCACAGCCTGCCTTAGCCAGGTGGGGCCAGTACAGGCCATTTCTTAAAATCTGCTCTAACAACCCCAGGGGCTGTGCCTTTTACTTATGGAAAAAGACCCTCCCAGGAGAGGTGCTAAAAGCCACCAACCCAATCAATAGGAAATGCAAGCCACTATCCCAGCTCAGTCAGTACTCTGAACTCTCTAGCAGCTGCTTTGTTCCTTCTGTTTGAGCACCTGCTGTTCTTACCCAGGGAAAAGCAATACATTCTGGCCTGAGAAAAGCAGCAGGTATTACTAGATCCATGCTTTTCTCAAGTTACTCCCACCTCATGGGTACTTAAGGTAAAATTTCTAACATGGGAACCATCTAGGCAACTTGGTTTCTCCTTTCCTACTTTTTTTATACTAATTCTAACCAATATCTTCTTTATTAAAAGTTTAACCTGAAAGAAAAGTTGAGTTTAGAATGAACAGTTTAAAATAGCACTGCCCTGCCTGTTGTTGCCCCTGAGTGTGCACTCTTCCTTTATTCTAATATCCTCATAACTCAGTTTCCTAACAGTTTCCAGCCTGCCTCCCTCCCATTGTCATACTACCTCAGACTCCTGGCCAGCCAGTCTTCATGTTCTCTGCCTAATAAAAGGAGACCTCAGTTGTAAGAGTGTGTCCTTGTCTCTCCAGTCTGGCTGGGAGACTCTGGCAACCCTCTCAGACTTTTATCCTGAAATAAAAGTCTGTTGGACTGTTGGGTTTGCTCTCTGCCCTTTATTTTAATATTCTCATGACTCAGTTTCCTTACATATAGGAAAACATATATAGGTCCATATGTATCTATACATAATCAAACTGACTAAAGTATGGTATATGTACGGGTGAACTGCAATCGTATAATTACTTTAACAAGTAACTTACAGTTTAATAAAATAACTACAGAAAGTTGGAATATGTTGTGCTTCAAGACAGTGATGCCTAATAGGAAAATGCAGATAAATGGAGAGAAAAAGGGTGGGTGAATTCAGTCATAATATTCAGTGTACATTTGGAAAATGGATCCAGGGAATGTGAGAGGATGGGTGGGGTTGGAATAGATGGGGAGAGATTGATGTAAGAGGTAACGTTGATCAACATACATAGTATTCATAAATGAACATGCTGTATTGAAATCCTTTGTACAAGTACTTGAAGATAATAAAAATGTTAAGTAAAAAAGAGGAATATATGCTTTTCAAAGAAAGTGCCCCCCTGACAATCTACTAATCACAAAGACTGATTTATTCTCAGCCCAGCAATGTTCCCTTAGCATCAGTCCCCTCAATTCTAACCTCACCCAGGGAGGCACTGCAGGTCACATGCTTTGCACTGGACTTCAATCAAATACTCAGTAGGAAAAGTAACTGGTATTGGAATTCACTACTAATGAATGTGAAAAATGCACAAAAAAATAATTTGTGTTCTTTGTAGGGAAATAAGACAACCCGGAGAGACTGATTATAGTACAGGCATCTAAAGTTTTGTCCCTAAGTTCTCATGAATTTCCTGGAAATCTTTTTCAAAAGTATTATTTCAACGTTTCAAACAATTCAGAGCAACAGAATGTTGTAAGTTTCATTTATTTAATTTTATGGTGTCTCTGGCTCAATCAAATGAAGGATTTAGCTTTGATCTCCATTCCCTTTTGAGTTTTGCCAATACAGAAAGGCTATTGTCTCCAACAATCTTATTTTTGCTGTGTTGTTGATAATGTTGACATCTTTGGACATCTATTGTAAGTAAATGAATTGTAAGTAAAAGTATTTGAAATCAGTGTCAATCACCTCCTGCAAGCCACCAACCTGAGAAGTGTCTTAGTCTCACCATAACTCAGGCCAGGCCTCCTTCCTGTGGCTTCCACCCAGGCGAAGGTCCTGCCTATTACAAACAAGCCAATCACAATCTGAGAAATTGCCTGAAGTTGGAAGGGATAATACAAAACAGACCTATCAGACCATGTGGCAGACAACCCATTTCTGTCCATTCTCCTAGCTGCCTCTACTTAATCCTTTGTTAAACTCTTTATTACCTTACTTTTTAAAAAAGAAAGGAAAACTCATACATAAATGGATCCATAGCTATCTCTTCATGGGTAGCAAAAATTGTCACCATTTCTAATTTGTGTTCGTTCATATGCAACCTCCCTAGATGCTTTCATCTATACCCATGGCTCCAATTTTTGTCTCTAAGCAAAAGGCTTACAAATTAAAGCCCCATGCCAAATTTACCCCTAAGATCTAGATTTGTACACCTGCTTGTTTCTCGACTGTTTTCAAGATATCTCAAAGGGATCTCAAGCACATATCTAAAATCCAACCCATATTTCTCCACCATATATACTGCCTTCCATTGTAGCTGTTAATGGTGCCACTATATATCTTTTTGAGTGAGTCACAAAACTAGTGTTGACTCTTCCTTCTTCCTCACTCTTTAGATCCTATCCAACTCAGGTTCTTTTGATTTTTTCCTCCTAAATGTCTCTTGAATTTATTGCTTTATCCTTTCATGAACTACTTTCACAGTAGAGCAAACTAGGCCCTCAGGTGCTATAATGCAACAACCATGCAACTGGTCTACCTAATTGCTCTGCTATCTCTCCTATGGAAGTACTTCCTAGAAGCTTTTGATTGCTTTCAATTAACAACACTCTTTAACAGAATCCTAAACCCTGTTTTCATATGAAAAGGCCCACTTTTCATCTATTTCCAGTCACTGTTTCCTTTTGCTAACTTCCCCAGCCCTCTGGCTTTCTCTCAGTTGTGTACTTGCATTGCCATGTTAAGGCTTTTGGGGTTACTTGCCTTCTCACTATGTTCACCTTTCTCACGTTGTTTTGCCTGGTGACCTCCTATTCCAGTTTTTGGATCTTACCTCCAGAAAGCCCTCCCTGACTCTCACAGCACTGAAGTACTACAGTTTTCTGATTACTCAATCAAAATTTTTCTTCCATAAATAGACTCTAAGGCCCATGAGGTCAGAAACTATACTGAGTTTAAGGTAATTTCAATATCTCCTTCTATCCATGCTGTAACAGATAGACACTTAACATACAATTGATCATTGAAAGAATGTCAAATAGTGATTCATTCTTTTCACACAGATGAGGCTAAGGCATTGATCTCATAGCATATTTTGTATTAGGAAGCATATGATGGAGTTTAGACGCCAAATAAAAGCTTTTGGAATTAACATTGGCTTAAAGTCTTATAGGACCATTACATTTCCTTGAGAAGAACCATGTAAAAACTTTGACACAGTCTGACATTTGTGAGATTTGTAGTAATGTGTGTTTTATCATGGCTTCTAAAGCTACAGAATCACCAGACTCTAATGAACCTAGCAAATCCTTACTGCAGCCTCTCAAAATGAATCCATCTCATTCCAAGGGGAAGTTTTAACCACATACATTGGCATCAACAACATGCTTAACGTCTCTTATCTGAGCAAATGTTTACTATATAGCCACCCTTCAGTATTAGACCACCAAAATAAGATTCAAATATTCCTGAGACTTCTAAAACATACAGAACAAGAGCATGTGGTCAGAAAATGGCAACAAAAATAATAGACAGAGAATGTTTCTCAGGGTGGGACATTGCTGGTATTGATTTAGCTTCAGCATGAACTCACTGAGCACATAAAAACAAATCTACTGTGCCGTATGATCACCTTGGCAACCTCCCTCTAATGTGAGAGCAGAGAAGAGAGAAGAAGACTATATTTATCTCTATCTAACTGCACAATCAAAAAAGAATATAAGCTCAATGTACTCAACCCTTTTGTAAAATGTAGCTACTTTTTCTGTCCTCAGTCTTGAAAGCATATAGAAAAAGTACTGTGGGTAAAAGAATGTTAAAACATGTTATTTTCAGCTGCCTATACCTGTGTATCTGTGCATATAGTTTTGCATTTGTTCTCATATATGCAAAACATAAGCTAAGAATATTTAAATCTGAAGTATACAGTTGAGGCTTAAAATAAGCTGTCAAACGGGCACAATATCCAGAATATATTTAGAACTCAAAATTTAAATCTACAAAAATTAAACCCTCAATGAAACAACAACCAAATTAATGGGCTAGTGACTTAAGAAGAGACTTCTCAGAAGAAGTCAAAACGGCCAATAGACACATGAAAAAATTCTCAACATCTCTGGTCATAAAGAAATGCAAATCAAAATAATACTAAGATTCCACTTCACCCCAGTTAGAATAGCCACTGTTGAGAAAACAAACAACAACTAATATTTGTGAGGATGTGGCCAAAAGGGAACTCTAATACACTGTTGCTTGGAATGAAAGCATGTTCAACCACAATGGAAAGCAATATGGAGGTTCTTCAAAACTAAACATAGAACTATCCTTTGACCCAATAATCCCATTCCTGAGCATTTAGCAAATAGAACATAAACAAAATAATGGAAAAGCCACCAACATAACCATGTTCATTGCAGAACTACTCAACATAACCAAAATATGGAATCAGTCTAGAGGACCTCCAATAAATGGATCAAGAAACTGTAGTATATATACACAATAGAATTTTATTCATATATTAAAAAGAATGATATTGTGCCATTCAAAAAGAAATGGAAAGACTGGGAAAAATTATATTAAAAGAATTATATTATATTATATTATATTAAATTATATTAAGAGAAACAAAAGCTATATGGTTTTCCCCTCATTTGTGGTCAATAGAATATACCTGTAAATCTACAAGTAAACACATTGAGTGATATGCAAGTGGTTACAAATGAATTAACTGAAGTACAACAATCTATACAGAGAACTCAAATAGTGTAATCTTTTAGAAAAACTTGGTCAAAGCCCAACAAAAAAGCACCAGAAAGTGAATACATTCAAAAAAGGGAGTAGGGTGAGGGGAGAAGGGCACAAAAATGAAGAGGGAGGGGCTGGGAAGGTGGCTCAGTGGTAGAGCGCTTGCATGCATGAGGCCCTGGGTTCGATTCCTCAGCACTACATAAGCAAAAAGAAAAAAACCGGGCATTATAGGGTGTGACCTTGACAGTGATTGGTTCCTCTTCCTCTCCTGCCATGCCACCCACTCTTTTTTTGCTTTAAAGGGCTGCTCTGTGTTAATAAATGAGTTTCTTCCTGCTTGGAAAAAAAAAAAAAGAAAAGAAATTTAAAAAGACAGAAGTGGCACTGTGGCTCAAGTGGTAGAGTGCTAGCCTTGAGCTGAAGAGCTGAGGGACAGCACCCAGGCCCAGAGTTCAGGCCCCACGACCAAACCCAAAAAAAACAAAAAATAAAGAGGGAACAGAAGTAGAATATAGTCAAGAATTCATTGTATATACCACAAAATTAAGAAAAGTAAGGTAAGGGATCATTCAAAGAGGGTTGAGAATGGTAACACTGATCAAGATGTGTTGTATTCATAAATGGTACCTCCTTTGTGCAACTACTTAAGCAATAGTCTTTTAAAAATTAGAAATAAAATAAATGTAATGTCAACAAATAAATAAAAGAAAATGTCAATAATCCTCACACTTCAGACTGTATTCGGGGAAGAGAGTGGGGGTGACAGCTGGCCTGGAGATCTCCATGTCTGTTTTCCACATTCACCAAAACATTTCTACATGCCTGGTGGTCTATTATCATTCTAACTTCCCATAGAAGTCAGATGAAATTAAAATATTCTTTTCCTAGCTTCATTGCAGAATATTTAGTAGGAATGAGCTGTTAAACAATTTTTTGTACAATTTAGAAATTTAGCATCAGAAAGAAGATCTTTGTTTTAGAATCAGTAAAACTTTTTAACTGATTTTAAAAGAAAATTTGACTGAAATTGCCATAATCTTTTAGATTCAAGAGAATAGCTTTCTTTCATGCTAAAATCAATAACAGTGTATGCTAAAAATCTGTTATATGAATAATTCTAGTTAGTTTTGAAGAATTAAAAACATTTGAAAATCATGCTACACATGCTTCACTCATGATGAAACTATTTCAATCCTAAATTAGAGAAGTTATGAAAAATCACATTTCTCAATTACTTACTTATAATATGATTGATCTGTGGAAAGTTTTCACTCTCCTAGTTCACTCTATATTTCTTTTATTTCATTGCGAGGCTTGAATTCAGGCCCGGGGGCTGTCACTGAGCCTCTGTGCTCAAGGCTAGCACTCAACCACTTGAGCCACAGCACCACTTTCTGGTGCTTAATTGGAGATATGACACTCACAGACTTTCCTGCCCTGGCTGGTTTCCAACCACAATCATCAGATCTCAGCCTCCTGAGTAGCTAGGATTACAGGCATGAGCCACCAGTTCCCAGCTCAACTCTATATTTCTTTTCGTTTGTTTGTTTTCTGTTTGGGATTTTTATTTATTAGTTGATTTTTTTGAGACAGAGTCTCAGTATATTCTAGGCAGGACTTAAATTAATTTTCTTCCTACTTCTGCCTTTTGAATGCTGGGATTGTTGGAGTGTGCCAAAATGTATAGGCCTATTACTTTTTGCTTAAACTAAAAGCAAAAAAAAGGAAGATGTTACCTCTTGATCAGAGTCTGATCAAGATACATTGAACTCATAAAATGACATGCTGGCTTGAAACCCCTTGTATATCTACTTAAAGATAATAAAAAATAATAATCACAAAATAAAAAATGAATAAATGGTCCATCAGAATCTAGTCTTTTCTTTCCAACCAAAATTACATTGGATTACCTGATAGTTCCTCCTGAAAAACTACTAGCTAACACAACTTCTTTAAGAAAGATTGCTAATGTCTTCCTCCTATCTACAATTTTCCAAGATCTTTTGCCAACCTGTGACTTTCTTGTCTTTCATAAATCTGACCATCCTTTAACCAAATTTTCTATTTCTCAAATTTTCTTGTTTCATAGTTTCTAATATTCAGTATTTTCAGCTCCATCAGTACTTTATTATAGACTCAGTGCCTTGCTCATGTTAGAAGTCACTTCTCTCCTCTGTGATGTTTTTAGTATATAAAAACATTAATAAGCATTTCTTTAGTACAAAGCAACTACAAGATGAGATTCTTGATCTTCTAAGAAATGGGCAGATAAAAGGTAAGAGGCAAGATGTGTACAGTCTAGCAGGACAGATTTCATAATTATAGGCAAGAAATACCAAGAGGGAGCCACAGACTGAAGTCTTAATATCTGTAAAGATAAAAATTGTACACAGAAAGATTATTTTGCTAAACTCTATGAGCAAGCTCTATGTACTTAAATGCAAAAGAGAAAAGATGGTCTGGATCATGGAAAGGTAACCCCATAAGAAGCACTGAGGCAGTAGAAGTCATGACTCGCACTGAACTGTAAGTAGCTGAATAGCACATAGTTGCCTGAAGGGCTTGGGAAAGATAGATGTATGAAGAAGGAGCTATGTGATATATTTCCTGGGTGCTCCACAAGGATATCTGAACACTACTTTAAAGATACTAGGATACATTACAAGATAAAAAGAGATGAAATTTCTTAAAGAATTTTTCATTTTACAAACATTGCAAGGGCAATGTGGACAAAAGATTAGGTGTTAGCTAACAACAGCAGTTTGCAAAGGCTTTCAACACAAGGCAGTGAATTCCCACTCTGGGGAAGATTTAACAGTAAGTCTAAACATCTTTGTTACAGCTAGAGGTACTACTATTTCTTACCTCTAGTCGGTAGACAGCAGGAATATTGTTCAGTGTCCTGCAATGAATAGGTTAAACTTGCAATGAATAGGTTAAGCCCAAAAAGTCAACAGTACCAAGTTTAGAAAGAGCAAGTTGGAATCTGGACTATTTTTTAAGCAAGAAGAGGTGTTGGTGATAAAGCTGCTTTATGGAGCATTGATTAAAGTCTGCAAGAAAGGAAGGAAGATTTTAGTGCTCAGGGAAAAAAAAAACAAAAACAGCAGAAATTAAGTCTCAATGTGCTAGAGTAAAATAGGAAACAATTAATATAAGAAAAATTGAGCATGGGCACCAGTGACTCACATCTCTAATCCTAGATATCTGGGAGGCTGAGAAGAGAAAGATTGATATTTGAGGCCAGTCTAGGCAGAAAAGTTCATACAACTCCTTTTCACATAACTGGACATAGTGATATATTCCTGTCATTCCAAGCTCCATGGGAGACTGAGTTTGAGAGGATAGTAATTCCAATCCAGCCAAAGCAGAATAGAGTCTCCATGGAGCAAAGCTGGGCCCAGTGGCTTGTTGTTGTCTTAACGATGACAAAAACACTCACAGTGAGGCTAAGTGAGGCTCAGGCCTAGATGAGAAGCAAGACCCTCCTCTAAAAATCCAGAAGGAAGAAAAGTACAAAGAGGGAGAAAGAAAAGAAAGAGGGTGGAAAAGAGGCATGGGAGGAAGGAAGGAAGGAAAGAAGGAACAAATGAAGGAGGGATGGAGAAAATAGCAGTAGATGGATGAAGGAAAGGAAGAAAATTGAGGAAAAACCTATAGAGGACCAAAGATATTAAACTATGTCAAAAAAAAAACAGTTAAAAATGACAATAAAAATAAGTTAAAGGGCCTCGAGGAAACAGGCTGGAATGAAAAACAGAGAAAGAAGCATGAATTCATCACCATCTCTTCATCTCAAGGAAAGCCATCAAGATTTCTTTTACTATTTGTCCTTAATTTTCTCCCAGAAGTCAAAAACAAAGTCAACAATGAAATTTAAGGACTATGTATAAAATCAGAACAGAGAAAAGTTTTAACTTGTTACTACAGCAAACAAGACAAGGAGCTTGGCTCATTATTGTCAACATGATTAAAGCTGGTATTTAGACTTTGCTTATTTGACTTTTCAACATTTTAACACCATTGGAAACACTTGTTTCCAGGACACCACTCATTTAGGTTTTCTCTTGCCTCAATTGTCATTGCTTCTCACATCCCTTTGTTGTTTCTCCCCTTTAATATATAACTTCATATATTGGAATGACTCAGACTGAGTCTTGTTTCCTTTTCTTACCCACACTCAATGCCATCTAGTATCAGGGCTGAGGACACTTTCAAGTGCCAATGGTACTCACCTAGCAATATTCAGCTCGTACCATTGTGTTATACTCTAGACCTCCCACTCTTCACCAATTACTTACCTGCACACTCTCTTAGCTTTTCTGTAGACATTCAAACTCATTATGAAGAAATATATAGTCCCGAGTATCCTACAGCCTCCCATCTCAACAGATGGCAATACTGTCTTTTATTTGCTTAGATCATTCTTTCTCTAATATCCCATATCCAAATGATTGGTTTCAAAATTCAGCCAGTCAGAATGTGTGCTCCCATCCAACGCCTTCATTTTTTCTTTCTAGACTACGGACCCACTGTCTCTGGCCTATTAACAGCCCTACATCTGTACCAGGCCACTGGTATTATCAACACATGCATTCTTGATATATTTTCTTTTTTTATGTTTTTAAATCTCTATCTTTATTTTTAATTTTAATTTTTATTTTTTGTGAACATACTGTACAGAGGGGTTACAATTACATGGGCAAGATAATGAGTACTTTTCTTATCAAGCATTGCAGCCTCCTCCTTTGTTTACCCTTCACATCCCTTCCCAGCCTCCCCCTGTCCCCCAATCTCCCCCCCCCCCCGGCTGCGCACCCGCACCAAAGTTGTAAAGTTTGTTTTCGACATGACAACTTGTACTTCTCATAGTTGCAACGGGTCCACCTGTATCCTTAAACGACTTGTGGGGGAGGGACATACAAAGCAACAAAGAAATAATCTTATAAATGAGTTAGCAACAAATGCATGAAAGAAAAAAACATTAAAATACATATCTAAGTGTTCATTTTCCAAACATCACATTATATGACCTTTTCTGCTTGACTCATACATTTACTAGATATTGCAAATAAGGGAAACCATGGGACCTATGTTTCTTTGGGCCTGGCTTACTTCACTTAATATAATTTTTTCCAAGCCTTTCCATTTCCTAACAAATGAGGCAATGTCATTCTTTCTGATGGAGGCATAAAATTCCATTGTATATATATACCACATTTTCTTGATCCATTCATCTACTGTGGTTCATCTGGGTTGGTTCCATATCTTAGCTATGTTAAATAATGCTGCAATAAACATAGTTGTGCTGGTAGCTTTAGTGTGGTCTTGTTTGTAAACCTTTGGGTAAATGCCCAAAAGTGTGATTGCTGGGTCATAGGGGAGCTCTATGTGAAGTCTTTTCAGGAACCTCCATACTGCTTTCCAAAGTGGTTGAACAAGTTTATACTCCTACCAACAATGCAGTAAGGTTCCCTTCTGTCCACATCCCCTCCAGCATCTGTTGTTATTAGAGTTCTTGATTATAGCCATTCTAACTGGGGTGAGGTGGTATCTCAATGTTGTTTTGATTTGCATTTCTTTTATGGCTAGGGAGGATGAGCATTTCTTCATGTGTCTATTGGCCATCCTTCTTTCCTCTTCAGAGAATTTTCTCTTCAAGTCTTTAGCCCACTTATTTATTGGGCAGTTGTTTCTTTGAAGATTTGTTTTTGGGGGATTTAATTTTTTGAGTTCCAGGTATATTTTAGATATAAGACCCTTGTCAGTTGTATGGCTAGTGAAGATCTTCTCCCAGTCCATGGGCTTTCTATTGATCTTGTTAGCTATGTCCTTTGCCATGCAGAAGCTCTGCAATTTCATGCAATCCCATTTGTCCAACTTTTCTTTGACTTGTTGTGTTTCTGGGTCTCTATTAAGAAAGAAAAAGAAGATCAGAAGTTTAGTCGAGCTAAGCAAAAAACAAAAAACAAAAAGAATATTTTTTAATAAAAAAGAAAAAAAGAAAGAAAGAAAAATGCACACACGCATGTATCCCTAAAATAAAGATTATAAGGGGAAAAATGTTACTAGAAAACAATTTTTTTCAAAAAAGGTAAAAATTTTAAATTAAAAAAGTTTTAGAAAAGAAAAAAAATTTTTTGTAAAAAGTATATAAAAAAAGAAGAAAAAAAAAGTTCTTTGATTTTTTTGGGAGGGTTGGGAAAAATCCTGTATCTCCCTTGTGTCTGTAATCAGCCTCTTGTTGGAGTCTCTGGTCTGCTTGTGGTCCTGTGGCTTGGTGGTTTCTTAAGTCAGTTTGTTTGGACAGGCAGAAAAATGCTCTGCTTTACCCAGGATTTGGCGATCCTCCTCCCAGGCTAGTTCATTGGGAGACAGATCTGCTTTGAGTATCACAAAAGAGGGGGGTGCAGTGATGAGGCTAGGTTCTGGTAGCTTTTCTGGGGCTCACAGAGCCCAGCCTGGAGCCATTCTCAGGGTTTCTGTTTACTGAATTTCAATTGATTGTCCAGGCTGCTAGAGGGAGGGGCAGCCTCTGGCTCTGATTGCCCAGTGAAGAAACCCATTCCTCGGGCTGGCGCCCCAGCTGGGTGACTTTTCCCTGGGTGGAGCTGAGTCTGGCAGGTCCCCCCACTGCCGTTCAGTTCTTGTGACCTGCTAAATGACTCCTTTTATTCCAAGGCCTGAGTTGGAGCTAGCATCTCCACCAAGCTTTGTTGATATCCATGATGAAGATCTCCGGTGCTGGGGGGGGGGGGGGGGGAGGGGTGGCCTTCCCTCCTCTGCTCCCTGCAAAGGAGTGAGGACATCAGGCTTCTACTCACACCGAGTCTTGGTTCCTGGTCGTCTCTGGTCTGCGAACTGCAGGATGAAGATGTCTGCTCCTTGTCGGTTCTTGCTGGTGTTGAGTAGAATCCGCTCACCCGCCGCTGCCGCGTCTGGCTCCTTCGTCCCGGACTCTCTCTGTTTCAGGTATGGCTGTAAGGCCGCTGTTGCAGCCGCTACCACCGCAGTGGCAGCTGCTGGCAAGAGCTCAGATCTGTCTCCTTGCCTGGATTTTCCCTCTCTGGCCTAACTCTCTGTCCTGTGATGGCACACTTGGTGTGATTCTCTGGCTTAGGACTGTTCACTGGAACTCTAAACCTGCTTTCTATGCGAGAGCTTGTTTAGTCTCCAGCTTCTCCTCCGCCATCTTCCCAGAACCCTTCTTGATATATTTTCATCTCACACACACATATAACACATATAATATACACACACACTAACTATAAAGATGAGATGCAATGCATGTGTTGATATATACCATAAATGCTATATACCATAAATTCAGCTGTGTCATATATCCATAGGGAATTAGTTTCAAGGCATCTTCCTCATGCCAGATAGCCAAATCTACAGATATTCAAAACCCTTACTGGATTAGTATTTCTGTGTAACAGATACACATCTTCTTATATACTTTACTCATACTTAGCACAATGTAAATACTATATTTGTAACTGTTAGAGTATATTCTGCAGGAAATAATGACAAAGAAGAAATCTCTATTTGCTCAGTACTCATACAATTTTTTTTAATATTTTTTGATTCAGGCTTAGTTGAACCCATGAATCTATGAAGGGGGAGCCTGTGGATACAGTGTGTGTGTGTGTGTGTGTGTTTACATATATACATATATACAAATTTTAAAATAAACAATATTTTAAATGAAGAAAATTCAGAAATCAGAGACATAATTTGAAATCCTGGCTGATCAGTAATGTCATCTCCTTCTTAAAAACCTTCCAGTATTTACTAAGCACAAAGAGTATGCCAATGCAAAGACACAGACCAGATCTGTTCTTCTGAGCCTTAAGGTCCTGTGCCAACCACACCTGTCTCTTGTTCCAATCACATCAGCAGTCAAGCTGCTCCTCTGTCATGCCGTCAGGTACATATTTGACATGTGATATTTCCAATGGCTGTCCCTCATTGCAATGCTACTTTTGAATCCCTTTCCCATCAAGAGTCTTTGTTCCAAGCTTCCTGCTCAGTGAGACTCTCTGATGTTTCCCATTTACATTCACAGCCACATTCCCACTTTCTAGCACCCCAAAACCCCCTCCCTTTTCTCCTCACACATACATTTTTAAATTTTTAAATAGTTGCCATAGAATTACATAATCCAATGCAATGCATTCTTTTATTAGTTTTTATGCTTTCCTTTCCTGTCAGAAGGTAACATTTTCATGGGCAGTAATCATAATTGTTTGGTGTAATGAGATAGTCCAACTCCCAAGACATTGATATGCAGAATACACTCATGAAAACTAACAGAAAATCTGAAAATTGACATTATTAACTAGACTACAAGTCTATTGCAAGATCATAGATAATCCCCAAGTTGCTATTATTATGGAGTTTTAGTAAAATAGAAGGACTGCATCACTCAGGAAGAATGATCAAGAGAGAAGGACACCAGGGAAATGTCAGCAGAGTGAGGAGGGGCTGTTCTTGCTCTGTCATGTCTGAACTGTGATAAGGTCTACCTCTCCCCTTCACTGACCTACTAGAATACAATCCCATTGCACTGACTAGCTCTGGAGTACCATTCCCGCTAAATTGTTTCATAGCCAACTCTAGGTTCTAAAACATAGTCTGAAATATTTCAGGATCTTTCTGGGATTTGAGATGGCTTTCTTGTGATTCAAAATTTTTGGAAATTTTGTGGCTGTCTCCAACACAATGAAGTAGAAACAAGAAATTTTAAAAAATAAAAATTGAGGTTAATTTATATTTGAGTTCAAGAAAAAGAAAAGAGTAGAATATGAAGTGTAAGGGAATATAGTCACAACTAACCCTATGGTGTATATGGGGAATTGGTTCCAAGATACTCTGAAGATACCCCTTAGAAAATGTTATATTTCCAAGTCATTCCATTTCCTTGCAAATGGGGCAGTGTCATTCTTTATGAAGGAAGCATAGAATTCCATTGTATATACATATACCACATATTCTTGATCCATTCATCTACTGAAGGGCAGCTGGGTTGGTTCCATATCTTAGCTATGGTGAATAATGCTGTAATAAACATAGTTTTGCTGGTAGCTTTAGTATGGCCTTGTTTGTGATCATTTGGGTAAATGCCTCAAAGTGTGATTGCTGGGTCATAGGGGAGCTCTTTGTGTAGTCTTTTGAGAAACCTCCATACTGCTTTCCAAAGCAGTTGAACAAATTTACATTCTACCAACAGTGTGGTAGCCTTCTCTTTTGGAAACATCCCCACAACAGCATCTGTCTTAAGTGGAGTAAGCCAGATCCAAAGAAACATAGATCCCATGGTTTCCCTCAGTAGTAATAATTAGTATATACCAAGGGTAATCCTATTGAGCTCAATAGCTATGTACATATCACCATATAAGATGATGTTAATGCCAGGCAGTGGTGTCTCACATCTATAATCCTAGCTACTCAAGAGACTGAGATCTGAGGATCACGGTTCAAAGCCAGCCTCGGCAGGAAAGTCTGTGAAATTCTTTTCTCCAGTTAACCACCAGAAAACCAGAAGTTGCACTGTGGTTCAAGTGATAGAGTGCTTGCCTTGAGCTGAAGAACTTAGGGACAGCGCCCAGGCCCAGAGTTTCAAGTCCCACAACCAACAACAGCAACAGCAGCAACAACAACAACAACAAAATGATGATGCTACGGCTGGGAAGGTGGCTCAGTGGTAAAGCGCTTGCTTTGCATGCCTGAGGCCCTGGGTTTGATTCCTCAGCACCACATAAGCAAAAAGAAAAAAGCCGGAAGTGGTGCTGTGGCTCAAGTGGTAGAGTGCTAGCCTTGAGCTGAAGAGCTGAGGGACAGTGCCCAGGCCCAGAGTTCAGGCTCCATGACCGGACCCCCTCCCCAAAAAAATGATGATGCTAAGTGAAATGAACTCCAAAACATGGACACAAGAAGTTTTGTTTTGCTGTTGCTGTTGTTGTTGTTAATATTTTAAGTGACTTCTTTTTGTGTGGTGGTTTTTTCCCCATATGGTTTGTCTTCCGTTGTCACTGTTTGATTTTGGTACCCTGGGTATTGTATATACGTTTATCTGAATTAGGGAAGGGAAGGTAAACAACAAAATGGTGAGACAAAGAACAAAGGGCAAACCAATGCAACAGCGATACTCACAAGACAATATGTTGGAAATAATCTGTGCAACTTGGTGGGGGCAGCAGTTGAGGGAGGGAAAAGGGGAGAAAAATGAGGGAGGGGGTAACAAATTAGACAAGAAATGTGTTCAGTACCTGATTTATGTAACTGTAACTCCTTTGTACATCACCTTGACAATAAAATTAAAATAAAAAGACAGAGAGAAAGAACCTTAAAAAAAACAATGTTATATTTGCACTTATCCTTCATCTTCTTATAGATTAACTTCAAATCAATCCCAGACTACATTTACAGACTAAATGATTAAAAGATTGTTGTTATTCTGTATTATTTAAAGAATACGGACAAGAAAAAAAAAGTCTCTACATATGTAGTAAAGGCCCAGTACTTTTTCTACTATTTTTATCCATTTTTATTTGAATCCTTGAATGTAGGACCCATGGAAAAAGAGGACAACAGCATGTTCTACTGTACTGGGCAGCTTTCTGTTACTGTAACAAGCCAATCAACTTTTACAAAAAGAAAGCTTTATTTGGGCCTACAGATTTGAAAGTTTCAGTCCATGCTAGGGTGGCCCTATTCCTTTTGAGCTTATTGTGATTCAGCCCATCATGGGATGGGAGGTGGAAAGGGACAAGCAGTTTACCTCTTGTCCAGAATGGGGGAAAAATGGAAGAGAAGGATAGCAATTTCATAATTCATTTCAAGGAAATTCTCTCAAAGACCTACAAACCTTTCATAGACACCACTGCTTAAAGGTTTCCACCAACCTATTAACACCAAGCTTAAAAGCAAGTCTTTACAACACACCGACAGCAGATATTCAATTAAATCTGGAAAGCTTGGATAGAGTGGAGATAATGCTGGACTGATACATGAAGGGAGCTGAGCCATGATGTAGGAAAGTACAAAATCTTTTTTGGTCAGGTGACATTTTATTTTTTAAGAGGCTAATATTACAGTAGCCACAACACATGGCCATCCTATAATTACCTGTGGTTTCTGACAGAGATAGTGGCTGGTGTCTTTTTAGTTTAAGAAATAAAGAAATGAAGGCTTTTTACAAACATTGATGGTACTAGTACTATAACCTAGGGTGCAATCTTGCCTCAAGTAATTCAATAGAACAGGATGGGGATGAGTCAGCTCTGAGGTTGCTGGTCTGGGTCTGGAAAAGAGAATAAATGAGGACTGAATGAAGGAGCAGAGAGAGCACTGTGATATAGGAATAAACCTAAGAGAAAATACAGGTATGGAAAGAATATAAGCTTTGGGGCACAGTTAGGCCTATAGTCATCTTCTTGCTTAACTTTTCACTCACTCTGTGGTATCATTATTCCTCATTTCTAGGTGGTTAAAGATTGTAGGCAGAAGGGGCTAGGAAGGTAGCTCAGTGGTAGAGTGTTGCCTAGCATGTATGAGGCCCTGGGTTCAATTCCTCAGCACCACATAAACAGATAAAGCCAGAAGTGGCACTGTGGCTCAAGTGGTAGAACATTAGCCTTGAGCTGAAGAGCTGAAGGACAGCACCCAGGCCCAGAGTTCAAGCCCCACAACTGACAAAAAAGATAAAAAAGATTGCAGGCAGAATATGAAATCACCTAGAACCTTCTTGATATTAAAAACTGTCCATTGAGCTGAGTGCTGGTTGCTCATTTCTGTAATGCTAGCTACTCAAGAGGCTGAGATCTGAATATTGTAGTTGGAACACAGACAGAAAATTCCATGAGATTCTTATCTTTAATTAACCAACAAAAACCTGGTAGTAGAGATGTGGCTCAAGTGGTAGAGCAATGAAGCCAAGCAAAATGTGAGGCTTTGAGCAAAGAAAGCCAGGTGAAAGAGCAAAAGAGTGGGGTCTTGCATTGAATCCCCAGTGCTAGCATACACACACACACACACACACACACACACACACACACACACACACACACACACACACACATCCATAGCATTTGGTTGGATACAGAGATTAGAAAGACTTAGAAATTCCACGTAATTTAGAACTTTCGACAGGACTTAGGGTTGAGATAGTTTTCCCAAGTTCCACAATCCTTTTTGTGTATTGTTAGTAGAGTATACAACACACTCAGGAGCTAATAGCCAACTGAGAAGCCAGAAATGTGTAACCACAACTCCAAGTGCAGGGCTCTGTGGATGATTGGGATGATCAACTTAGTTTAACACTGAGGTGAATGTGAAGCCTCTGTAGCATCCCGTTCCATACCATACTTAAGTTTGTTTTTTGTCTTTGTAAGAAATGAGAGGCAAATGACGGATACAGGCTCAACTCTTTACTGGGGAACAGACCTGTCAGGCTGCTCCAAGCAGGCATAGAGACAGCAATGGACAGGTATGGGTGGAATTTAAAACAAAATTTTGGGAGGCATTCACATGAGTGGACCATGGGAAATCTGAGAGTGGGGAGAGTCAGTTCTGAGGAGGTGTTTTGAAGGCAATGGGAACTGGGGAGCAGAGTCTCATTCCGAGAAGTGTAATGAGACTGTTCCAACTGTGGTGGGAATTTGTACATCACAACAGGAAAACAGTACAACATCAGTGAAATTGACACTTAACAGATTTTTGTAAAGTATTAGAGACACAGGACAGGGACCTTCCTGAATCAGCAAGCTGAATTTGAGATCTTATAGTCTTCTAATCATTGCTTCTGAATCAACATCATGGAATTCTTCTTCTCAAGCTCGCAATCAAACAGGTCTTCCTGCGGCTAACTCACACCCTCCAAAGCTATGTCATAGCCCAGTTGTCTAGTTGGGAGTGTCAGGCAGCAGAGGACAGATGACACAAGAGACAGTGACTAAGTGGCCTTCTCTATAGGTCACCATAGAGCCAGTGTGAGCCAGAAGTACCATTTATGAACCAGTCCCTCTCCTCTTACCCTAAGGAAGGGTAAGGAGAAGAGAGAGATGTAGAGAATGGAGAATGGATATTCTATCCTCACATCCATACAGTATGCTTGAGAAAAAAAAATTAGAAAAGCAGAAGGGAACAAGTAAATGTCCCCTTCCCCACCACAGCATTTGAGATATATGTATGTATGTATATATATTTGAATAACCTGAACTTGAATGCCTACTTTACCTAGCCAGGCTACTTGCTAAAAACTTGATTTCAATTTAAAACCAAGAGAATAACTGCATGATCTGAAATTTCCTTCATGCACTATAATTTTATGACTTTGTGTCAATGGACAATATTCATCAGGTCAGATGACTCCTCCTGAGACCATTTCCATAAAAATCTCCCAAGTGGGGAGTTACTCACAATTTATATGTCTACTAAAACTTTTAGAATGGAAAAAAATGTTGAAAGTATTTCAGACAAAGGCAGCATAATGAGGAAATGTCAGCACTCTTGCTGTGAAGAAAAGAGAGCAACAAAGTTAGACCCAGTGGAGGAAAGAAATATGCTGAAAAAGAGTAAAGACTACAAGCCAGATCGTGTAAGACAAAGCTAAGAAATAACCTGACCTGACATGCACTATGGGATTCCAAAGAAGTAAGATGGAATACACAAAAGCCAGACCATAAAGACTAAAATCCAAAAGGAGTAAATATTTCAGTCCATCCCTTTCTTGGCCTCAGGGTAGATTTATCTGTGAACATAATATATAAATGGGAAGATGTGCAGAATCAACTCAAAGGAGTTCACTAGACAGGGTTTAGGCCTACCTTCTGTAGAATGATTCACCTTTCTCCCAGCCTCTGGATTTTTTATGAAAAGGTAATCAATTTTATATAGACACGAGAAAGACTGAGGTCCCTTCAAACTGAACAGGACTCTTATTATTGTTTTTTTTTTTTAAATTTCATTTGTGTGTGTGTGTGTGCTAGGACTGGGGTTTAAAGTCAGGGCCTGACAATCATGTTTGGCTTTGTCAGTCAAGGCTGGTTGTGTACCAGTTGAGCCACAATTCCACTTCTGGCTCTTTGCTAGTTAATTGAAGATTAGAGTCTCTTGGATTTGTCTTGCTGTGTCCATCTCAGCTTCCACAGTAGCTAGGATTACAAGCCACTGGCAGCCAGCAAAACAGAGCTCTATCAGGTACAGTAAGGACCTGTACACAAAGAAGAAATTAACAAGTGATTAGGTGGGATAAAAGAGCTTGGAATGTGGGTAATATCTAGAGCTAAGTCCTATCCATGTGGTAATAGGATCAGATTTGCTGAAAGAAGATTCAAACTGAGAAGCAGTGAGGGAAGGGATGGACAGGAAGCCAGCATTTGTGTGCTCCTCTCCTGTGCCTGGTGACTGAGCCCAGCCAGCAGAGTTCAGATGAAGGTCAAGAGCGCACACTTGGGTAACTGGGGCAATTATGCCCCAGAAAAAAGTCTTAGTTTGCATTCCTTCCTTCTTTGAACAACCTCAGACTTTACACAACTTCAGACAAGCATAGAGCCCCTCTCTCTATATATGTCTGTCTCCATCTCTCAGTTTCTATCTCTCTGTCTCTCTATTTGTGTGTCCGCATCTGTCTCTCGACCTTTCTGTCTCTCTGAGAGTATGGAGTAAAAGGTGTGAGGGGTGGGGAGGTCTGCTGGGGATAAAACAAGGACATCAAGCATATTAGGCACATGCTCTAATCACTGAGCTTCACTCCCAGACACAAACTTGACATTTATTTACTACATCAAGGTAAAACACTTTCAAAGAGAAATCAGAATAATACCATAATGACAACTATACAAAACTGGCAAGTCACTAGATGCTCCCTATTTTAAAATCCACTATATTTTCATGAGAGACAACACATGCTATAATTCTTATTTGTATGCATATATGCCCCTCTCTTTTTATGTCAAATCGACTTCAGAAGCATGTTCACCTGCTACATACATAGCAAAAGTTATATTTAATTTTAGGTCACAGCATTCTTATCAACTCTAAAATTACCTAATTCTCAAAATGTTCTGAACTGGAACACTCTCTCAACTGAACCCATAAATCCAATTTTCATCCATGGTTTCTTGCAACCCAGGGATTTAAATCTAAAGGAAAACTATAAATGTCTTTGACCAAAGCTGCCCATAAATGAATATTATTTTATTTCGATGCTCACAACTATGATGTTACTTTGTGTTTTATTTCTGGATTTAAGCCATGCACAGATTATGAAAGGACTGTCAACCACGAACAGCCCAGAAAACAGTTGAGGAAGAGCACTGTTATCCTTTGCTTTCTGAGAGAGTTGGCGGAGGCTTGAAACCTTGAGCATATTAGCATTGCACTGAGAACAAATTGCCTCTATCACAGCTGGAAGTATAAGAAATAAACTAATAGTACACAAGCTTTTAATACTGAGAGCAAATTAGAATAAAAATTGACATGAAAAGAAAACATAACGATCGTTGTTTGGAATGGCTAATAAGTAACTTTGCTAAGAAGACTCAATTAGTTCAATCAGCAAAGGTGACTAATATCCAAATTATAAGCTTGTTCCTTTCCTTTTAGACTGTTAATTTCATGTTTAGTAGAAAATGTCAGATTCCTACATATGGAATCATCACTGAATGAAGCTTTCCAATTGCAAACTGTTAGATTCAACATTGTATTATGAAAATTCACAAGGCTTGTTAATTGAAGCATTTGTGAGGTAATTGTCTTTAATATACCAATCTTTGAAATAATGCAATCTAAATTCTTTCCAATATATGGTACTGGAGAAGAAAGCTAAAATATAAACGAGTTTGATTTGCTGAACCTTCAGTCTTCAACACATCAAACACATGTCACCAACCTTAGATCATTGCTCCACATACTGTATTACCCCCAGTTGAGGCCAGGCAATAGTGTAAGATCTTTGAGGCTCTGTGAAAAGTCCACAGACTGAATAAATAAATAAGAGAAAAAATTACATTCTACATGAAGTTAACGTTAGAGAAGTGACATGATTGAGACTGAAACAATGTTTTCAGCACCCTCTACTCTGCTATTTCTGAAATTCCTACTTCACAGAAAATTCTTTGAGAAACATCTTTGAGAACCTTTGGTCTGAAGCATCTTGTCTTTTCCTCAGGAGTAGGAATGCATAGTAAAAAAAAAAAAAAAAAACAATAAGGAAATCAATTAGCTCTAAAGTCACACTGGATTCTGGAACAGCAAGGTGGATCTAAGAGAATGCAGTCTCCTCAACTCAACCAAGACTGATTTTTTCAGGGGTGTGAGAACCACCATGCACAAAGAGCAGAGCCCAACACCAGCTGCAAAGGACAATGGCAAGAACCTTCCAGGAAAAGTCTGATGACAGGAAATATCATAAATCTTGAACTAGGGCACTCCTTATTCACACAACAGAAGAGAGTTTGGGTGGGAGAGCAAGGTTGATAGAGACAGCATGGAAATATATCCCTTCTGGGTAAAGGTTGAAAAGATGGCAGAAAACTGCAGCTGCAGTGGTAGGCTGCCAGGTTCCTTCCACAGGGAGGCCATGTTGAGAGGCAGAGAAGAGACCCTGGCCTGTTAGGGGAGGCTGTCAGCCTTCAATTTGATCAAACACTGTTTTGGATGGCCACTCCTCAATTTATTTTGCTGTCCTGTCCTAAACTTCCTAGACTAGTAAATGCTGAGATTCTTTGTATTCATTTCTTTTCTATCTGCACTTGTTCCCTAAATGACCTCACCAGTGCATTAGCCAGATGGCACTGCCAAATCTTGGCTGTAAGTAAAATTTATACTCTGAAAACTCCTAAAATTTGTATCTCAAGATCCTACAAGTCTCCTGAGCCTGAGTTCTACTGAGCAACTACATAGTTGAAACCTTAACATTTACTCAACATCTCAAACTTATACCTCTCCAACCCTTCTGCCAATCAAACCTTATTCTCCTTACCTGCTTCATCTAATAACACCCCCTCCTTGAAACACCTGGGAGTTGTTCCTATCTCTTCTACCCATTACATATCTCATCCATCATGAATTGTCTAATCATTTCCTTTGAAATACAGTGATGATCTGACCATATCCTCAAATCTCAACCACCACTCCAATAAACCAAGGCACCATCATCTCTCACCTACAATGTTGTAACTCAATCTGCTCTCAATGTGCTGCCCAGAAGGGAGTGATTCTTTAAATGTGTATACCAAATTCTATTTAACCTCTCTCAAAACTCTCCAATGTCTCACCACTTCACATCTAGAAGAAATGGGTCACCATTCCACACATTTGTTTGACTCTAGAATCAGTGCAACTAGTCAGCTTTCTGTAACTGCCTCCCTAGGTTCCTATGTCTTCCAGGTTGAAGACACAAGTCCTTTCCACTGTCAAAATTTCAGGAGACACTGTAGGCAGCTTTACAACATTTGCACTAGAGTTAAAGGGATTCCCTTTCATCACCACTGAGGACAAAGAGATCATGACACAACTCTTTCTAGAAAAGCCTACTTCATAAATTCCTATCCTGGCTAAAAATGATAGTATAGGCCTTTAAGCCTAATACTCAGCAGACTGAGACAGGAGGAAAACAAATTTAAGGTCAGCCCAAGCTATGGCACATGACTTTGTTTCTACACACATGTGCGCACACACACACACACACACACACACACACTCACACACACACACACACACATACACACACAAACACACACACATACACACACACACACATCTATGTCCTAATTCTCACCTTCCAAATCTTTTTTATTGTCAAAGTGATGTACAGAGGGGTTTCAGTTACATAAGTATGGTAATTACATTTCTTGTCAACCTTGTTACCCCTTCCCTCAATTTTCTCCTTTTACTCCCCCCAAGTTGTATAGATCATTAAATCTTTCATTCTTCAAGTAGATAAATCTTCTTCTGTGAATACTTCAAAATGTTTCCATTTTGAATGTTACTTCATTTTGGAAGTATTCCTTAGCTTTAGCTTCTTATATTTCAAGTTTTGTCTGTCTTCCTCAAACAACCTTTTAATACCCCAGGTTTGTATACTTCAAAATAGTTACTGGTATAAGGAAAATTCTCAGTATTCTTTGGAGGAATACATGGACAAATAGCTGGTTGGATAAATGGAAGAATGGATAGATGGATGGATAGATAGATGTATATGGTTATTTCTTCAGCTTCTTGGCCAGCTCAGAAGTGGCCTGGGAAGTGAGTAGAGACAACTTTTTGGGTTACGGTGGTAATTGTCATGCTCACTTGTCCTCCTTTATGAGGCCTCCATATTGTCTCTAAATACCTTCTTATTTGGCCTCTGACATAGATTCTCTACCTCTAGTCCTCCTATGCCCCCAAACTCCTTTCACACTTATTGTAAGGAAAATTCATTTGATAAATGTACATGCCCTTTTTTTTGCTTAAAATCTTAAATGGAAGAAGTGAAATTTCAACTACAGTGTTGCTCAGAACCTAACTTTAACAGAGTTTTTTTTTTAATTTAATTTTATTTTATTTGTGAACATACTGTACAGAGGAGTTACAATTACATGGGCAGGATAAGGCGTACATTTCTTACCAAGCATTGCAGCCTCATCCTTTGTTTACCCTTCACATCCCTTCCCAGCCTCCCCCCTCCCCCCCAATCCCAATCCTTCTCCTTCCCCTCCCTTCTCCCCCCCCCACACTGACGTTGTAAAGCTCGTTTTGGACATGACAACTTGTACTTCTCATTGTTTTAACAGAGTTTTTTAAGGTTCAGTCTACAGAGAAAATCTTAAGGTTCCGCATATAATGGAATTTAATTAGCAATGTTTTCAGTCATCACCAACACTTGGCTCTCCCATCCTTCCTGTATCCTAATCCTATCACATTTAGATCTCCCATGATTTTTGTCCTGCTATTGCTTTGTTCAAGGTGCCTTTTCCAAATCTCAGAATGTCCTTAAAGAACTAGTTAACAATTAAATTGATCTCCCCAACCAGGGCATAATTTTTTTCCATTCAGTCATTGCTTGCTCCATACATTCATTCAAAAGATATTCACTAGGTGGTAGCTTAGGATCTTCCAGGATACTAGAGGCTGATAATCCTCAAATAAAAGAAACATGTTTCCTTTCAGAACTTAAACACTAATGGTGAAGAATGGACATAAAGAAATAAAATGTAGTAAGAAAGCATCACCAGAGAGTCACTCATTAATAAGGCATGAGAGATTGAGAAATGTGTTGTGGAGGGCTTAATATTTCATTAGTCTTTTGAAGGCCAAACAGGAAGTTACTTCTAGATAACTAAGCAGACATGAAAAATGGATATTCCACCCATGTACCAATTCACGTTGTTTCCAAGAAGTGGTTGGCTGCTAGGAAAATCCACAGGGCTGTAGCACACTGGGAGTAGGTGTTCAGTGCCATGAAGACAGGTACAAGAATCCCTGGAAGCTAACTCAGAAAAAAAAAATGCCTGTTTAGTTTCAAGCTATATGCTGGTGGCTCACACATGTAATCTAAGCTACCCAGGAGGCTAAAATCTAAGGATCACAGTTCTAATCCAGCCTGGGCAGACAAATCTGAGAAACTCATATCCCCTTATTCATCCATATAGACATATAAAACACTGAGTAGAGTGCTAAGAAACAGTACCCAGTCCCTGAGTTCAAGCCTCAGTACTTACATGAAAGAAAGAAAAGAAAAGATAGGAAGGGAGGAAGGGAGAGAGAGAGGGAAAGAACAAAAGGAAAGAAGAAGTAAGGGAGAGGGAGAAAGAGAAAAAGAAAAAGAAAGAAAAAGAAGGAGGGAGGAAGATAACCAGCATCAATGTTCTTTATGTCACTATATCTATACAATAAAGGCATGTTCAACCACAGTATAGATGGTAGATGGAGTTTTATATGCCAATCTTCCTTATCCATGGCTAAAATCTTTGACCATTATAAGGGGAATAACTTCCTCACATTAGCATTCTGCTCCTCTTTTTTGCCTTTAGCCCAGGATTTATGCAAGAAGAAAAAAAATAGTAAACTCTTTGACTGACCTGCTCTGTGGCCCACAGGTTGCTGCCTCTCACTGAAATCCTGTGTCCTAATTTATCACAAGTGGCAATGATTATTTTTTGGAAGTTTGATGGATGTAAGGAAAACCTCATTCATACATATAGACATATAAAACACTATATAGAGACCACATCTTAATAACTGATTCTTTTTCTTATATTTCTATTTATTTTGCCTTCTTTCTTTTGATTTTACAAATTTCTAAGGTACTCATCTAATTCAAGTTTTCATATTAATAAGGACATATACCATGTTTTAATATCCTCTATCTTTTTAAGCCACTGGGATGTAAAATTCAATTCAGGATCTTAGTAGAATATAAGAAGACATGGTATGTTTCTGAAACTAGAACTGTAACTTGAAGTTTGGGAGGTTGAGGTCAAGGAGAGGTCAAGGAGAGGGGACAGACAAATGAAAACAGGAAAGGTAAGAAAATGCTGCCATAATATTTAATGTACATGTGTGAAAATGGAACTAGGAAAATTGAAGGGTTGGGTGGGATTGGAAAAAATGGTGGAGAATGATGCAGAGATGAGATTGATCAAGGTGCATTGTACTCATAAACAGACATGTTGAATTGAAACTTCTTTGAACATCTATTTTAAGCTAATTTTTAAATAAATAATAATGGCTATTTTAATGGATATTATTTTCCTCTATGTGCCTAAAAATATGTCATTAAAGCTTCTTCTGAAGTGAAATATGAAAAACAAATTCCATATGTATGAATATCTTTCTGAGATTAAAAACAGTATATATACTTTCAATTTAAAAATGTGATATTCCTTAGATTTAAATTATATAAAATATACCAGGTCTAAAGCAGAGGTCTAGTGAGAAAATGAAGCATAGCCACTTTTGATTAGAAATGTTAGTTTAAGTCAACTCTAGAAAGAAGCTAATTTTCACTTGGCCTAGAGAGCTGATAAACTGGCATTTAAGTCTGAGCCTTCTTGAGAATCTCAGCTTTGACAGCTATAATTTAGTCTTTCCAAGAATATACTTTCATTTTATATTTCTCCTTCAAAGTAAAAGGATGGATAGTGAGAAAATCCACCGTGATAAATAATTAGAATTCTTTGATGCTTTATCATTTTACTTTAAATTGACATTCTACCCAGTATATTCCTAGATAAAATTAGTTTGAAAATATTAGCATTCCCTAGAGTGCCATATTATTCCTATTTGCCAGAATGAAGAGAATGAAGTGAGAAATAGAAGGAAATGATATAACTTGCCTCCAGCCACACAATCATTTCTACTCTCACCATTGGCTGTATTGTAATTTACTCCTTAGCAATAAAATCCCGCAGAGCTTTTTTTTTTTAACTGTTTCCTAACACTAGGGAATTGATGAAGCCGTATATTTATTCATTCATTAAATAAATGGACAGTGCCTTCGAAGAGTTAAAATATCTCTAAAGTCCTACTTCAATACTAAAGGCTGACAAAGAAAAAAATAAGAACTATAAAAGTCCCAGAGTTTGCTAATGCTATCTCCTATTTCTCATTTCCCAGTTATCAGAAAGTGATAATTATTTAGTTTTATTTGGGGTCAGTATATTTTTCCTTCAAAAATAATTTTTTAAAAACATAAACAGAACAATACTAGGGACTTATTTCAATTCAACATAACATTTCATCCTTGATTCCTAGCCTTGGGTGAATATTGTATTTGCCTGGAAGACATTTTTTTTTATTTTATTTTTGCAGAGTTGAGGACTGAACTCAGGGCCTCATTTGCCTGGAAAGTATTCTTCCACTGAGCTAAATCCCCAACCCCTAATGACTGTGTGTGTATGTGTGTGTGTGTGTGTGTGTGTGTGTGTGTGTGTGTGTGTGTGTGTGTGTGTGTGTGTGTGCCAGTCCTGGGGCTTATACTCAGAGCCTGAGCTTTTGTGTTTAAGGTTAGTGCTGTACTTGAGCCACAATTCCACTTTCTGCCTGGAAGACATTTAAAACACTTTTTAAAGTGCACATGTGGATACCCACTGTAAGAGATTCTATTTAAACAAAATTATTCTGAATAGGACCCAGTCCTTGTTATTTTTCACTAATTCTCCAGGTGATTCTTCCTTGATGCTCTAGAAGAAACATCATGAATTAATAGCAATAAAAAATGATCTTGTAGTATATAAAAATTTGCTGAAATCTATTAACATTCTTTCTGATGAAATTATAATTATATAGTGTACAAAGTGTTTTTATCATATTCAAACAAGTCAAAGCCAAAAACCCAAGCATGTGGGTGGGGAGAAGTGTATGTATGTGTATGCCAAAGTAGTCAAAAACAAAAACCTTTATCTGTTTTACACAGAATTGACTATGGTTTCCTTGTGGTTTATACAGGTTGAATTCTATTCCAGAGCAGTATATTTATTCCTATAGTGTTAGCCCAAAATAAATTTATCATACTAGCTGTATGGCACATCAAAAGTTATTGATAACACTATTATATGTGTAATTGCTTCTTATATATTTCATCAAGGGACACGTTTACATACACTTGTTCTTTTTCCTAACTGGTGACAGGCTTTTAACTAGCTTCAGAGGAAAATCTATGATGAATTGCATTCTAGTAAATTGGAACTGTGACTTTCTGTTTGTGAACAGCAGTACCTAACAAATAATATATTAATGACTCATTTTTTTAGCATTTTTAAATTAACAGCTAAAGACAAAGAGTTGTTTTTGTTTTCCACTCCGACTCATTTATAGTTGGGTATGAAGTTAAAAAAAAAACAACATAATTGGAGTTTTGATTACTGTTGACTTTAACAGATTGCTTCTGTTTAGTGTACTTAGTTCCACAATTTATCTTCATGTAATGGCAGGGCTGTATCTCCAAGCAACCTCTTTAGGCTACTAATTTCGAGCAGTGTTCTTCCAGGATTTTTCTGTAGGTGTGGTTTATTTTTATTTCCTCATATGCTTCTTTAATATGTTTAAGTATGACAAAGAAAATGTGGCCAACCCACACAGAAGGCTTAGATTAGCCTCCCGGTGGCTTTATCATCTTGTAGCTGGGTTCCTGCCATTCATTGTCCATTGACCACACACCCTCCCACCCCCATGCTCTGGGAGCTCCAGCTAGACAAATGCTGCAGTCTCTTCTCAATCAAAAGCAGAGCCCTGAGACAATCACAGTGTAAGACATCACTTAACAGCATCTAAGCTATGGACTATAACTGAGTGTTTTATTTTATTTTTTATTTTTATTTTTTTGTCAGCTGTGGAGTCCCTGAGCTCTTTTGTACAGGGTCAGCACTCTTCCACTTTGTTTTTTTTTTGTTTTGGGGGGGAGGGTCCAGTCATGGGGCCTGAACTCTGGGCTTGGGCACTGTCCCTCAGCTCTTCAGCCTCAAAGCTAGCGCTCTACCACTTGAGCCACAGCACCACTTCTGGGTTTTTTCTTTTTGCTTATGTGGTGCTGAGGAATGGAACCCAGGGCCTCATGCATGCAAGGCAAGTGCTCTACCACTGAGCCACCTTCCCAGACCAGCACTCTTCCACTTTGATACACAGCACCATTTATGGTTTTCAGGTGGTTACTTGGAGATAAGATAAGGCCTTTTCTGCCCTGGCTGACTTTGAGCTGTGATCCTCAGATCTCAGCCTCCTGAGTAGCTAGGATTACAGGTGTAAGCCATGAGCACCTGGCCAACTGAGTATTTTAATTGGTAAAAAGTAACAGAGATCTTAAGGATTTGGAGTTATAAGATTATGAAAGTCATCTTGATTACTCCTTGAGCAGCTTTTAGAGCCCTCCTTTCAGGTACCCAACATGAGAAAGAGGGTAGTGATAGGAAGGGAACATAAATCCTAGCAAGAAAAGAAAAAGGTTCTTATTAAGCTCATCAGAAAGTTACATATATTGAACAAATAGAAGAGAGTGGAGTCTAGCAGTAGGCTACACTGCTAACAGGTTATTACCCTAAGAATGACATAAAGGAAATCTCCTGCCATCTCTGTAGCTGGGAGGGAGCAACTATACTTTAAGAGAAAGAAAGTGTTTGAAGTCAAGCCTCACTTAGGTACAAAGAATGGACAGGATGGAAGAGTAATGGTAGTAGAACAGCCCACTAGGTGTCAACTATGCAAGTCACATGATAAAGAGGAGAGAGCAGGGGTAGCAGGAGTAAGAAGAATGGAAGGCTGAAAGAAAAGAGGAAAAAAAGGGAAAATAAAAGATGACTCTCGATTTTAGTAAGAATAAAACAGAACTAGAAATACTAAAACAGGAAACTAGTTTGACCGTTAAAATGGTAGAGATATTGAAATAAGATTTGATTCTTTTTAATTTGAGCAGGTAAGAAGAATGACAAGCAAAAATATCATGGGGAATTATCATTCTGAGATTGTCAGAAAAGTAAGCTAAAGTTAGATTAAAAATCTACATTGAATAAAAGGAATGAAGGCTTATATAAAACTGATACTTAAGTGCAAGAGTGGTCAAGATTTTCCAGAATGAATAGAGTCAAAAAAAAAAAAAAAAGAAGGAAAAGCAAAAAGAGAAGGAAGAAATCATCTGAAAGAGTTCATACCAGAATGACAACATCCAACTCCAGACTGAGTTCATTAACATATGCAGAACAAGAAAACAACAACAATAACAAACCTAATAGTTAACTTCCAAGTGTGGAAAAGTTAAATACCTTCAAGTAATAATTAATAATGAGATACTAGGGCTTGCAAAGAGCTTGAAAGTTGGTAATTCTGTCCTTACATTAAAAGCAAGCTAGCAAGTGCAAACCTTAACTTAAAGCCTCACTACTGCATAGATAGACAGACAGACAGACAGACAGATAGATGCTTTTGAGAGCCCCATTGATAGATCTGACACAGTTATGGGAAGAGTAAGCAAACCTTAAATGAGTCAGACAAAAATGACTCACAAGAGAGCCAAACACAGTGGCTTATGTCTATAATGCCACCTACTCTGAAGGTAGAAATTGGACATTTACAATTTAAAGCTTGCCTTGGCAAAATGTTGGGAAACACCCTATCTCAATTAATAAACTGAGTATGATGATTTCCATCTGTGATCCCATATACATGAGTAGGAAGACTGTGGCTTGAAGCTAGCCCCACACAAAATAGAAGATCCTACCTGAAAAGTAACTAAAGCAAATATAGGATCAAAATATGGCTCCAGTGGTAGAGTGCCTGATAATTAATCACAAGGACCTGAGTTCGAACTCCAGTACTGCCAAAAAAATCTGAAAGAGAAACCATAGACAAATTAATAATAAATAGACTAAGAAAAGTGGATAAATGTTAGAAGTTGAAACATTTATACAATTGAAATACCAAAGCAATTATAAGAAAAAATATCCATGAAAAAAATACTGGAAGAAATAATGACTGAAGTGTTTCCAAAATTAGTCCCAAATTGAAGCTCCATATGCAAGCAGTTTAGAGGACATGAAAGAATAAATACCAAAGCTTCCATTTGTACATGGTAGATTCCAATAACAGACAAGCAAAGGTAAATCCTGAAATAACTTAAAGCCAAACTCATCTATGAAGGAGCAAAAATAAGAATTGTACTGTACTTCTCATTAGAAACTACACAAGCAGGAAGAAAATGTAAAGAAATATTTAAAGTGCTAGAAGACAAAACTACCATCCTGAGGTTATCCTGGTAAATATGTTCACAGACAAACAAAACCAAACTGCTTAAGAAAAGGTTGTGGGCACTAGTTGCTCACACATGTAATCCTACCTACTTTGGAGGCTGAGAGCAAAAGGATCTTAGACAGTGGCCAAATCCAGAAAAAGTTTAACAGATGTTATCTCTAAAATAACTAGCATGACTCACATGGTAGAGCACAAGCTTGACAAGTGCAAGGCCTTGAGTTCAAATCCTAGTATCACAAAAATAAAAACAAAACAAAACCCAAAAACAGACAAAAAATAGAAGTCCACCATGCAGAAAGAAGAGACACACTGGTGTCTACATACATGAAGAATGAAGTTCAAAGATCAAAGAAGTGAAAATATAATCTGCTGTTTTTCTTGTTCTTCTTTCTTTAAAGTGATGGTAAAAAAAAAAGAAGACATAGTACAAACTTTGGAACTACTGAAGTTAATTGAAGATTGACTGTGGATTAAAAGTAAATTGGGAAGGAATTATCTACTCAAAAAATATATCAGCCAGGCACTGGTGAGTCAGTGGCTCATGCCTATTATCCTTGCTACTCAGAAGGCTGAGATCTGAGGATCACAGTTCAAAAGTTCAAAACCAGCCCAGGCAGGAAAGTCCGTGAGACTCTTATCTCCAATGAATGACCAAAAGTCTGAACTGGAGCTCAGGTACAGTGTCTTGGCCCTCAGTAAAAGCCCTAGGTCAAGGATAGAGGGGAAGGGAGAGACACAGAGATACAGAGACAGAGACACAGAGACACAGAGAGAGAGATATTAAAAAATAGAAAGAAGGAGTCTGATTTCCATGATGATTTAAGGTATCATCTAAATAAATAAATAAACATATAAACTTCAAACCTCAGGGGTCTTGGCACCTTCTATTCAAATGCAGGATTGCCTGTAGGCTTTATGAAAAATATCCAGTCCTCACTCCTATCCCTGGAAGCATATAGTTTTTCTTAAGCTCAAATTGATTTGGATTCCTAGAAAAATTTCTTGTCTAATTGTCAAAGAAGCTGAAATGATTCCTTTCTCACATCCTCCAGCATCTTGTCTTTGGAATTTCAGTGTGTGGCCTTCGGGGATTTAACGAAGAGTAGAAAATTGCTAAAAAAAAACAAAAAAAAAGAAAAGAAAAAAAGAAAAAAAAAAGAAAGAAAGAAGGAGTCTGGAGGAAGATGGCAGAGGAGAAGCTGGGGGTCTAAACAAGCTCTCGAATAGAAAGCAGTTTTAGTATTCCAGTGAAAAGTCCTAGGCTAGAGAGTCATACCAAGTGTGCCATCATAGTACAGAAAGTTTGGCCAGAGAGGAAAAAGCCAGGCAGCTTAGTTATGGAGACATATTTGAGCACTTGTCTGTGTCTGCAGTGGTGCAGTGCTGCAGTGGCAGCAGCTGCCACTGCTGCCACAAGTACCATATCAACAGAGAAAGCCCAAAAACAAAGGTGCCAGAGGCAGTGTGGGAGCTGATTCTACTCATTACCAGCAAGAAATTACTAAGATCAGAAATCTTCCTCCTGCAGACCACAGAGAGTCACAGACCTTGAACGGCCTGGAAACCAAAGGAAAGGAGTGAGTACCTCCAAGACATCCTCACTCCTTCTCATGGAGCAGTGGGGGAAGGTAATCCCTCTCCCACCACCAGAGAAGAACTCCATCTTTGATACTGACAAAGATGCAGCCAGAACAGCTAGCATGTAACTCAGGCCTTGGAAGAAGACAATAGGAGCCATTCAACAGGTCACAGGAACCTGACCTACCCAGCTCAACTCCAGCCAGGGGAAAGTTGTCTTTCCCAAAGAGATAAAGCTCTGCACACTGAGGAGTAAACAGAACCAGAGGCTCTGCACCCTAGGCAGCATACCCTGTAGCAGGAGGGGTAAAAGAAAAACAAATGAAACTCAGTAAATATAAATCCTGAGAAAGGCTCCAGGCTTGGCTCTGTGCAAGTCTCAGGAGCTGTCCCCTCAGGGAAGAGCTACTGATTGTTGACAGGCTTCAACCTTACCCACAACCTAGCCCATCACAGCAACTCCAAGGTAGAGGAAACAACCATCTCCTTCTTTTGTGACACTCAAAACAATTCCCCCTCACACTGAGCTAGCCTGGGAGGAGGTAAGACACAGCTTCTTTCTGCCTGCTCAAACAAACTAACTTAAGAAACCAATCAAGCCACAAGAAAACAAAACACAACCAGCAAACCAGAGACTCCAACCAAGAAACTAGTTATGGACACAAGGGAGACACAAGATTACCCTCCTTCCAAAAAAATCAAAGACCTCTTTTTTCTACCTAATATATAAAATTTTTTAAATAATAGTTTTCTATTTTTTTCATCATGTTTATTTCAGGTGTGTTTTTTTTTTAAAAAACTCTTTTTATTCTTTTCCCTCTTGGTCCTTTTTGGTTTTTCTTTTGCCTTACTTAATTGGTGTTCTGCTTCTCCCCAGATATATTCATTGTGTGCATGCTTAATTCAGAAATTGATTACTCAATTCAGACTCTCAGCCTTAACTCCTTTAACAATAGTATTATTTCTTTATAATCATATACTTATATTTATGTAATTTTTAAGTGTTTCATTTTTAAATTTTTTATTTTTATTTTTTTCATTTTCCCTTTTTCTTTATCTCTATCCTCCTTTCCTTATATACTTTACCTCTCTCAGTAATTTCTTTATAGTTATATAATTTTTGTGTTTTATTTTTTAATTTTTATTTTTTATCTTTTCATTTTTCCTTGTTTCTTTATCTCTCTCCTCCTTTCCTTCTATCTGTTTGCTCTCTCTGAATTTAGGTCTTGGTTAAATTCCCTCTCTCCTTTTCCTTCCCCACATTTCTCTAATCTTATTTTCTCCCCACAATCTATTTTCCCCTAAACTTATTAATTTCTGGACTGATGTCTCCTTCTTTGACATTAATCCATAGTTGTTTGTTGTTGAACTAGGTTATATTTGTTGAACTAAGTTATATTTGTTGAACTAGATTGTATATGTACTCATTTGGACTGCATCAAACAAACTGGTTTTGTTTTCATACCAAGTGGGCAGAACAAGCCATAGAAACACAAGAAAAATGGCAAGTCCAGGTATCTCAACTCCCATTCATGATAATCAGGCAACAGAGCAGTTAATGAATAATGCAGAGGAGAGTTCCCAAAATGCTCTATGAACACTACTGGTAACATGCTGAATGAAACAACTGAATGCCTGCAAAGGACCCTGCGTGAGTGTGATAGGGAAGAGCATGAGTGGGATAGGGAAAAGCGTGAGTGTGATAAGACTAACAAATGATTAACACAGGAATTTCACAAGCATGATGAAGCTAACCAAAGATCAATACAGTGATTTGGTGAGCATGAGCAAGCCAATCAAAGATTAATACAGGAATTGTGTGAGCATGAGGAAGTTAATCAAAGATTAATACACATATTATGTGAGTGGGATGAGAATAAACAAAGATGAATGAAGGCATTCATGGAATTAACAAACAGACAGCAGAAGGAATCAGGGGAAGCCACAAAGGGAATGCAGAATGGAGCCCATCAGAAGGAAAGGGAATCCAATGAAACCATAATTAATCAACTAAGGGATTTGAGAACCAAATTAAAGAAGTAAAGAAGTCCATACAAGTTCTAAAACAAAGCTCCAACAATGAATTCAAAGCCATCAAATATGACTAATCAGAAGGAAAGGAATAAAAAACAATGTAGAAAATTTTGACAGTAGTTTAGACCATGCAGAAGATTAATCTTGGGAATTGAAGACAGCCTAGACAGTATAGAGAAAGAACAGACAACTATTCAAGACAAATCCAAGAAATATAATAAATCTATTCAACATATAGAAGACAATATCAGAAGGCCTAATCTGAGGCTAATGAGTGTAGAGGAGGGCCTAGAAACAGTAGATAAAGATCTAGGAAATTTGTTTCACTGGATCCTAGCAGAGAACTTCCCAAACATGTAAAAGATGGGCCCATTCAGTACAAGAAGCCTTTAGAAACCCAAATACAACAGACCAGAACAGGATATCCCACCGTCACATTATAATCCACACAGAATCAATTCAGAACAAGGAAAGGATCCTTAAATCTGTCAAAGAGGAAAGATCAATCACTTATAAAGGGAAAACAATCCGAATAACTTCAGATTTCTCAGCATAGACCATGAAAGCAAAAAGAGCCTGAAATGATGTGACACACCCTAAAGACAAACAACTATCAACCAAGAATACTGTACCCAGCTAAACTCTCCTTCATAATGGAAGGTCAAATAAAAACCTTCCATAGCAAAGAAAAATTAAAACAATATATCTCCACCAAACCAGCCCTACAAAAATTACTTAAAGATGTCCTACACATAGAAAACCAAAAGGAGTACAATAAAGGCCAAGAAACAGCCCCCAAAAAGAGAACCCAAGAAGCATAGGAAGAACCCAGTGGGCACAGCCCCCAAGAAGGTGGATAACATGGCAGGAATTACCAAAAACCTCTCATTCCTAACTCTCAATATTAATGGACTTAACTCTCCAATTAAGCGACATAGACTGTCTGGTTGGATAAAAATCAAGATCATTCTATATGCTGCCTTCAAGAGACACACTTTACCCACAAAAATAAACATATTCTGAAAGTGAAAGGTTGGAATTCACTCTACCAAGCAAACGGCCCCCATAAACAGGCAGGAATTACAATCCTAATATCAGATAAAATAGAATTCAAATTTAAATTAGCGAGAACAGATAAAGAAGGTCACTTCATACCAGTTAAGGGATCTCTCCTTCAGGAGGATATTATAATTCTAAATATCTATTCATCAAACAACAGAGCACTCAAAGTCATCCAAGAAACACTACTTTTCCTAAAATCTCACATAGATCCAAAGACAATAACTGTTGGGGATTTTAACACACCACTATCCCTGCTGTATAGATCAAACCAGCAAACACTCAACAGAGAAACCGAAGATGTAAACAACCTCATATATCAACTAGATTTAACAGACATCTACTAAATATTTCACCCAGCAGAATCAGGATACACGTTCTTCTCAAAAGTAGACCACATTTTAGATCACAAAGCAAACTTGTCCAAATTCAGAAACATTGAATTTATGTCCTGCATTCTCTCAGACCACAAGGGAATAAAATTAGAACTCAACACCAAAAGCCACCAAAGAAAGTCCTGTAACACCTGGAGACTGAACAATGCACTTTGGAACCACCAGTGGGTCATGGGAGAGATTAGAAATGAAATTCAAATGTTCATGATGTTCAACACAAACAAACATACAAATTACCAGCTCCTCAGTGGCACAGCAAAGACAGTACTCAAAGATAAGTTAAAGCTCTGAGTTTCTACATCAACAAATTGCAGAGATCTCAAACCAACAATATAATGAGAAATGCAAGGCTCCTTGAAAAAGAGCAGCAAATTAAACCCGAATCCAGTAGATAGAAACAAATAATTAAAATTGAATCTGAATTAAACGAATTAGATTTTTAGTAAATAAAAAGAATCAACAAAACAGTTGGATCTTCAAAAAAAAATAACAAAATTCACAGACCCTTAGCAAATCTTATCAGAAAAAATTAGAACACACCCAAATAAACAAAATTAGAGATGAGAATGGAAATATTACCACAGAAACAGCCAAGATTCAGAACATTATAAGGGAATACTTCTCAAACCTTTATGCTAATAAGTTTGAGAACTGGAAGAAATGGGGCAGCCTCTGGCTCTGTTTACAGAGTGAAGAAAGTCACTCCTCAGTGTGCAGAGCTTTATCTCTCTGGGAAGGGCAACTTTCCCATGGGTGGAGTTGAGCTGGGCAGGTCAGGTTCCTGTGACCTGTTGAATGGCTCCTATTGTCTTCTTCCAAGGCCTGAGTTACATGCTAGCTGCTCTGGCTGCATCTTTGTCAGTATCAAAGATGGAGTTCTTCTCTGGTGGTGGGAGAAGGACTACCTTCCCCCACTGCTCCATGAGAAGGAGTGAGGATGTCTTGGAGGTACTCACTCCTTTCCTTTGGTTTCCAGGCTGTTCAAGGTCTGTGACTCTCTGTGGTCTGCAGGAGGAAGATTTCTGATCTTAGTAATTTCTTGCTGGTAATGAGTAGAATCAGCTCCCACACTGCCTCTGGCACCTTTGTTTTTGGGCTTTCTCTGTTGATATGGTACTTCTGGCAGCAGCTGCCACTGCTGCCACCACTGCAGACACAGACAAGTGCTCAAATATGTCTCCATAACTAAGCTGCCTGGCTTTTTCCTCTCTGGCCAAACTTTCTGTACTATGATGGCACACTTGGTATGACTCTCTAGCCTAGGACTTTTCACTGGAATACTAAAACTGCTTTCTATTCGAGAGCTTGTTTAGACCCCCAGCTTCTCCTCTGCCATCTTCCTCCAGACTCTAAATATATATTCATAAGTACTGTTTTTACATGAGCTTTATTTTAATCTCCTGATAAAGTTATTTTTTAATAATGAAAATCGATCACTGCAAAACACACAATAGACATTTAATATGTATTAACTATTATTAAATCAGTTCAACCTTAACCTATTACTTGGGAAACAGAGTGTAGAAGTTGGGAGCCATTTTTCAAAACTCTCTCATGTGGGATACCAGCAGCCCACATCTGTAATCAGGAGGTTGAAATCTGAGAATTGCAGTTCAAAGTCAGCCCAGGCAGAAAAGTTCATGAGACAATTATCTCCAATTAACCAGCAAAAAGCCAGAAGTGAAGCTGTGGCTCATATAATAGAGGCAAGCAAGAGCATGGGCATATCCCACAAAATTCTGGCACTCTATGGACAATTTAGATTGACAGCTTGACTCTCCTCAATAAAGGATGTAAAGTTAAACTGATAAATCTGAGCTTTTGAAAGCAATCCCTGGATCTGTTTCTTGAGCTTTCTGAAAAATCATCACAGCTCTCAACAATGAGGCAAATCTTCCTACTGAAGGTGGACTCAAGAAAACCACATAAATTTGTAATGCTGTTCCATTTGTCTTGTGAATCTGTCACTGTGAACTGAAAAAAAATTAAGTAATGCAAAATGAAATTTTATTCATTTTTTACTGGTCTCTCAAAACATGCCTTTTAAACAGTGTAGATGTGATAGTAAAATGCTTCTTTAATTTTTGTTTGAACCTAGCACAAGAAATCATCAAACTGTATTCATTTTATCTCCTGGAATAGAAGCAGTAAGTAATATTTCATAGGAAATTACTCTTGGGAGATTTCCAACACAATACCACAACCTTCAGACTTTGAGGATCTGAAACCAAGTAGGTTAGAGCTGCAAAGTTCCAGTGGAGGGGAGGAAGCAAGGAAGGTATGGACTGAGCAGCTGCCTTACTGAAAGCTCCAGGGCCTCCTCCCAGGGACAGAGCCTGAGAAGAAGGAAGGACAGTTCTTTTTTTTTTTTTTTTTTTTTTTGTCGTTCTTGAGGCTTGCACTCTGGGCCTGGGTGCTGTCCCTCAGCTCTTCAGCTCAAGGCTGGCACTCTACCACTTGAGCCACAGCAGCACTTCTGGTTTTCTGAATGGTTTTTTGGAGATAAGAGTCTCACAGTCTTTCCTGTCTGGGCTGGACTTGGACCGCAATCTTCAGATCTCAACCTCCTGAATAGCTAGGATTACAGGTGTGAGCCACTGGCACCTAGCTGGAAGGACAATTCTAAAGCCAATATTGTTCACAGCTCCTAGGATTTGTTTCTTGCCTTCTGTCACTTTTACAGAGAAAGAACAGACAGAAGAGGGGAGGAGAAGGAAGGAAGGAAGGAAGGAAGGAAGGAAGGAAGGAAGGAAGTAAGGAAGGAAGGAAGGAAGGAAGGAAGGAAGGAAGGAAGGAAGGAAGGAAGGAAGGCAGGCTCGGAGGGAGGGAGGGAGGAAGGAAGGACAGGAAGGAAGGACGGAGGAAGGAAGGAGGAAGGAAAGGCAGGAGGGAAGAAGGGAGGGAAGGAGAGAGGGAAGGAGGGAAAGAAGAAGGAAGGGAAGGAGGGAGGGAAGAAGGAAGGCAAGCAGGCAGGCAGGCTTTTTAGTTTCCCTACCTTCCCAACAGGATCTACACTTTGTCCTCCATTATATATTTTGTGTGACCTGCCTTAATTTTTAATGGTATAATCACTTAAAAAAGCTACATGCAACTTTAAATATGTAAATTTAAAGGTATGTAAATGATATCTCAATAAAGTAATTAAAATGATATATTTCTTAAAATGCAAACAATACACAAAAAGCATATTTCAAAACCCAAACTATGCAACCACCCATGAATCCCCATGTATCAATTCATCAGTGCCATTTTCTGCCTTTCTGTCTGCATTACACACTGCAATATGAATCCAACCTAAGGGGATTTCCCTTGCCACTCAGCCATGTTATCAGCACTACATTGTAAATATGAGCTTTTTAATGGAAGAGAAATCAAGCCTCAACTACAAGGACCAGACTGGTCCAGAATCAAAACCACACTACAAAACTGGTCACTCTGGATGGGAGGGTTCTGAACTGATCTGTTGTCTTTGCAAAGCTTTTACAGGCTGCCACAAACACCAAAAGCTCCAAATTTAGTAGTCATACATACAACCAGAAGTAGATACCATACCTCTGACAGATTTACTTTAGATACACAAACCCTGACCATACAGACTTATGGAAAATAAGAAACAGGAAGCCCCATACAACACTATATTTTTAAAATTTGCATTATTAATTTGTACATTTTGAAGTTAGAGGAAGATTTTTAGAAACAAAAACACTTCTCATTTCTCCAGCTGGAAATTTATTGCAATTGGGTTTTTCTTTTTAACATGAAAAGGGGACTGAAACACAATTATCATCCTCATTTGACTCTAATGCAGCATCAGAATCCTTCCAATGTGGATACATTGGTCATTACAGCATTGGACAAATCTGGGAAACCAGTACTGTGAGTTCACAGTGCCACCTGCAGGATAGAAGGGGAATGACAGTTTACATCCTATAAAATCAAGAATGACTGATCTGCCAGGAATTGGAGGAGAATCATAGGGGCGTTTTATTCATTTGTGAGACAGCCCACAGGGTCAGCATCTGTGCTAGCAATGTTCAGCCTGTTAAGAGTGGCTATGTTTTATATGACAGATGTGGCTAGAGCTATATAGGGAGAGATCTGAGGGAAAATAGACAAGTACTTAAGAAAAATTTCCATTTGAGGATAAACACAGAGGATGTCACTATTAATGTCTCTCCATCTAACCTCCTACTTCATCTAACTTCTTCTTTCATTGTCTATGCCTGATCCTAAATAGTTATTCTTCCTGCCACTCTAGTGCTGTGTCCAAACACACCACATTCCCTTTATGACATTCAGGATCTCATAGATGATGGCTAACAGCATTTGCCATTTAATTGGCTTTCAAAGACACTGCTGCAAATAACAGTGACAATACAACCTTGTCACTCACTGGAGGAATGTCAACTCTCAACGCTGAATACCTTCCAGGCCCCTATTACACGTCTATGTTCCAAGTTACCTCCTAGACTTTTCCAAGTGAAGCGTTCTGAAGAGGCCCCTCCAGTCACTCTTCTGGGACCTCACTGTTTACCTGCCAACAAACCAAGTCCTATGAGAAACTCCGCTCATTCTCCATCCACCTGCATAGCATGAGGTAAAGTGTAGTTTCTACTCTTCTCATGTGTTTCCTATGTCCACTGACTCCCTCTTCTCCTCTCTTCCCCGCTCCTCTTCTTTTCTCCTCTGTCTCTCTCTCTGTCTCTCTCTCTCTGTCTCTCTCTCTGTCTCTCTCTCTGTCTCTCTCTCTGTCTCTCTCTCTGTCTCTCTGTCTCTCTGTCTCTCTGTCTCTCTCTCTCTCTCTCTCTCTCTCTCTCATGTTCATATTGGGTCTCAAACTCACAGCTTCCTGATCTCAGTTTGTCACTCAAGTCTGATAGTCTCCCGCTTGAGCCATGCTTCCAATTCTGGCTTTTTCTGGCTGACTGGAGACAAGAGTTTTGTATACTTTTCTGCTTGGACTGGCTTTGAACTGTGATCCTCAAGTCTCAGTTTCCTGAGTAGCTAGGGTTACAGGGGTGAATCATGAGCACTTAGCTCTCCTCTCTTTTCTAACCAACGGCATTACTCTAACTGTCTCTCTGCCTCTGTTCTCTGAGAACCTTCCTAAGGTTCTCACACTTCATTTCTAACCTCTTTTGTAGTTGTTTCCTCACCTCCCATCTCCAAAAATCTGGATGACCAGGGATCATACTCTAGATTGCTTGTGTCTGCTGAGCTCGCCCTAGTCCATGTCACCCATCACCGTCATTTAGATCTTACTCATACAATAATGACCCTCAATTATTTATCTCTACACTGGACCTCTACAGTGCTGCCTGGTCAGGTCAATGCCAAACACCTGACAACTACTTCCAGTCTGAACCCTAATCTCTCTTCCATCCACACCTGTCATCCTCCCATACCACTCCAATGTAATAATTCCTAACCACCACTTTCTGCAGATATTCTTGGTTGTGAGAGTGTCCCTTGGAAAGATATTGCAGAGTATTTTGCAGCATTACTGGCGTTTCCACATAAGATGTTTATAGCATGCTGTCTTGTCTCTGCCATTCAACCAAAAATGACCCCTCACATGGCCAAATGATCCTGAGGGGGACAGAACTCCAAATATCAAAAGCCACTCATCAGAGCCTAGGAAACAGGAACAATCTCTCCTCTGGGTTTCCTGCCTTATGAACCCCCTTCTGCAGAACATCCTGTCTGCTTAGTCCTCAATATACAGCCTAGTAGAAATGCTCCTCACCCTTTTTGGCCTGTCTGGTTTCTAGATTTCACCTCTTCTCCTTGTGAAATGGTTCAAAGAAGCCAGTATGATCCTTTCAAGTATCATGTGGATGTGCTTGCATCAGCTCTGTGTCCTCAGTATCTTTCTTTCTATTTTTTGTATATTTTTTTTATTATTTTTAAGTTGTACAAAGAAGTTGCCACTTAACAAAGCAGTCTATGAATACAATATATCTTGATCAATGTCACTGCTTTCAGAATTTTCACTCATCCCTCCTCTCTTCTCTCCCCTCACTCTTCTTAATTTCATAGGCTATACATTGGAATCTCATCTGCATTCTAGGTATCATTCTTATCTTGTTCACAGTAGCATATATCCACCATGGCTCAGATATCTATGTTCTTCTCTCCACCATCCTCATCTGCCAACTGCCTCCTTCTGATCTTCAAACACAGGCCTTGTGATTTCCTCCCTCAGGCCTTTGAACTTACCCTCTGTATACAGCTCTCCATTCCTAAGTCTCTTTCTTTCCCTCCCTTCAGAGATCTGTTCCTCTCTGAAACCTCTCTCCCCTCTTACCCTTGTTTTCAGTGGGACTACAACCATCTTCCTGCTGTTCCTTATAGTAAGTGTCTTTTGGTTTTCTCTCCAAGTGGTCTGAGACCTGTCCTGCTTTTTATATTTTCTGATTTGTTTTCTAGTGCTTAGAACACAATTGGTATGCTGAGCACCTAAATTAGAGGTTCAATAAATATTCAGAATATGCTCAAGAATGGATGAATGAGTGGATGAATTTTAATGAAAAGAAGTCTAAATAGGGGAAGCTATGCCCTGTGATTTCTAAAACTTAACAACAATCCCCAAACCTCTGAATAAAGATGGTGAGCAGAAGGTGAGAAGCTAAAGCTACTGAGCTAAAAACAAGGACCAGCTACCTAATAAGTGTCCCCCAGAAGTGTGTTAGCCAGAGCCCCACAGAGGTAGTGAGGTGCTTATCTGAGGAGTTGACGCCACCAGAAGAATGCTGCGTTTGTTCACTGGGATTGCCATACATACATGCTAGAGTAGTGTGTGTGCCTAGTCCCCAATTTCACTAAGGAATGCTAGCTTGTTTTTTGTTTTGTCTAGCTTATTCTTCTCCACATGTGTTCTCAAGGCGATGCTAGGTAACCAGTCTGGTTGCCATCTGTTCTTGGGGGCCTCCATCAGGGCATCTGTGCAGTACCTAGGACCCCCAGCAGGAGGAAGAAGCAAGAAAAGACTTGGCAGCTGCGGAGGGAAAGAAAGTGCATTCTGAGGAAGGTGTGAACACAGGCATATTCATGTCAGTGGTGAGGTGGATGTTCTGTTGTTTTACTCTGAATACAGTCCTAATGTATGCAGGACATGAACAAGGAGTTTTGCAAGAGAAAGAAGGTAATTTTGAGAATACTGAAATACAAAGAACCTCTGCAAAGGCTTGCAAGGAGGGAGAAGTTGGATGTTTTCCTTGTCATCACAGATTTCATAGACAACATAAAAGGTCAAAGGCAGAAGCAGAAATTGGCCACTGCCATATCTGATCATAAAAGAACAGGCAATGACTGGGCTGTACCTCAGTACCAAGATGCTTGTCTAGCATCCATGAGTCCCTGGCTTCAATCCCTATGTTATAGAAAAATAAGCCACCCAGAGGATTATAATAAGACAAAGAAATGGTGAAGGTTTCAGTAAGAACCTTGCCCTAGATGCAGTGTGTGGGTAATGTATAATAGCTAAATGTTAATGTTTAAAGGTTAACTTCTAGCTGAGTGCAGGTGGCTCACGCTTGTAATACTAGCTACTCAAGAAGTTGAGATCTGAAGATCCCGGTTCAAAGCACAGCAAAGCCTGTGAGACTATTATTTCTAATAAACCACCAGAAAACTGGAAGTGGTGCTATGGCTCAAGTGGTAGAGAGCTAGCCTTGAGCTGAAGAGCTGAGGGACAGCACCCAGGCCCAAAGTTTAAACCCCACGACCGACAAAAAAGAAAAAAAAAAAGGTTAACTTCTCCAGACTGACTCTTGTCAATATTCCTTGCAAATCTTTGCTTCAGATTTTGTGCTTACCAATGTGCTCTGATAATTGAGATCTCATGTCTGACTGGTATAAAGCTCCAAGTACAGCTAAGCTGGCCTAGTTTCTACCTGTTAAATACCTTTAATTGAAGTGATAATGCTATCCTATTAGAAGCTCTAATAGGTAGTGGAGAAAAGGGAAAAGCAAAACAGAAGGTTCAGAGGAAGAGTATATACTACAGTGTAGAGCACAGAAGGCATTGTTACCTACAGTAATATTGGCATAGATTTTGTTAAATAATCCACCTTTTAAAAATACTATAAATTTATTCATCCTTTAAGATTTGAATTTTTTAATTACTGGTGCTAGGGCTTGAACCCAAGGTATAGACATTCTCTCTTAGATCCTTCACTCAAAGCTGGTGCTCTACTACTTGAGCCACCCCTCCATTGCTTTTTTTCTTTTTTGCAATTAATTGGAGACAAGAGTCTCACAGACTTTCCTGCTGGGATGGCTTCAAAATGATGATCCTAAGATCTTAGCCTCCTATGTAGCTAGAATTACAAGCATGCTCCTTTGGAGCCCAGGTGTCTTTCTTGATAATCTATTACAAATTTTATACTTAATGCTTAAAGACTCATGCTAGACAGACATAAATGTTTGCTGTAACAGACAGTCATAAATATTTGTTGTAACCTTGAAGGGACATTAAATGAAGATGTCGGCTTCATCAGCAGCTTTCACTGTGTGTCATTAGTACATGCCATGAGTGATTGTGTAGAGAAAGAATGGCAAGCACAGGAGTCTGATGCGTAGTAAAACCACCAGGGAAATGGCATTTCCATGACTTCCACCTATTGGATATCCAAGCTTCATGTTTATAAAAATCCATTTGTAGAGAGAGCAAAATGGAAGGGACAACACTGATCAAGATGCATTGTACTCATAAAGTGAAATGTTGAACTACAACCTCTTTTTACAAATACTTAAAGATAATTTCAAAAATAAAAAAATACTTCAAATAGGCCAAACCCAATGTGCTTATTTCACTGGTATACATCACAGCTTTTAGGCCAAATCAAGGTAAATTTCAGATGATAGACCTATACCTTACAGACAGTGGTGGTAAGGAGAGGGTTACGGACCAGAAAGCAAACAGAGAAGATACAGATAATATCTTTGAGTAGCATACTATAAAAACCTGTAAGGTAGGGAAAATGATTCTTAACGCTCTTCACATTGGCCAATTGTGGGGAAGTAATGAAGAAAACCACTGCCAACAACCTTTTCCTGATTTACTATGTGTGAGCTGGGCTGTGACTGATGGTCATGGGTTTCTGGTGGACAGGCTTTGGCTGGGGACACCACAGAGCATCATTACCTTTTCTACTCTGACACCTGTCTTCTTCAAACATGAGTTAGAAGCAGGAAACTCAATCAAAAGCACATTCAACACACAGCACTTGTTGACAGAATGGCTTCAAAACATGTTACACCGTTACTTATTCACATATTTTGTTCTTTTATCCAGTCATTTCAACAACAGCAGAAACCAAAGTCAGCCCCTACCTCGCTACCCACCTCTGATCCTGGCCTCATAAGCACCATGAAGGAGCAAAAAGCAACAGGGGAAGGAGCAACACTCATTTACACACACACACACACACACACACACACACACACACACACACACACACACACACACACACACCAAATGCCTATTTCTCAGTGTGAGTGTCTGGGCCTCTTCATAGGAAACTTTGTAGAGTTCCAAAGCATTTCAGAGAAATTCTACCTTCAATATGAACTTCCTATTGAAGAACAAACTTGGGCAACTTCAAAGTCAGGATTATTTTTCACATCACATGGACTTTTGCCTAGAATTGTGGAGAGGAAGAAGGAAATGTCCTCAAATTCTGTTCGTTTCATATATGACCTAAAAGAGGACCCACCAGGGTAAGGCTCATATGTCAGTGAAGAATAAGGATGGAAAAAAAAACTAGAAAAGAACCCCACTTCCTTCGGCCTGCCCAGCAGCCTACCTATATGTAGAATAAGATGCTCTCAAGAGAACACTGCCTTGCAGTGATCAAGGTAGATGGGTTGTAAGGATTGGGCCCTAGTTAGGGGATTAATGTCAATGCAAAAAGAGGAAAAGACACAGGGATTCTGTCTGTGGACTCCACCGTTTGAGAACACAATGAGAAAACAGCCATCTGCAAATGGGAAGGGGCTCTCACAAAATTCAGATGTGCAATGCCTTACCCAGGCACCTCTCAGTTCCCAGAAAAGTGAAGAATGAGTGTTTGGTATTTAATCCAAACAGTCTATGCTAGTTCTTTATAACAAATTAAATTAACTAAGACATCGAGTCACTCACAAAATACTAAGCACCTTATTTTCTTAGCCAGAATGAGTAAAAGCCATATTTTACCAGTTTCATCTCAATCTCTAATTTCCCTCACTAGAAATAAGACTGATGAAGAAACACAACTGCCTGCACTTTTTTAAGTCTTCCAATTTGGAGCAAATCTCTGCTTTCTATGGGATGCTCTCTAAGCATCCAAACAAAGCTCAAGTTCTGTGGTCCTCACACCCCTGACACTCCTCGTGCCCCAGACACCTGAGTTCTCCTTGGCTGCAAACCCAGCTTCAGGAATCTTCCTTGTGGCCTTTGGATAAAAGGCATTGACAAGATACAAAATTCCAAAAGGACTCTGAGGCACAATTTTCAGTAAAAAAAAAATTTTTTTTTTGGAGGGGGTTTCCGGTCTGAACTCTGGGCCTGGACACCGTCCCTCAGCTCTTCAGCTCAAGGCTAGGTGCTATACCACTTGAGCCACAGCACCACTTCTGGCTTTTTTCTTTTTGCTTATGTGGTGCTGAGGAATCAAACCCAGGGCCTCAGGCATGCAAGGCAAGTGCTCTACCACTGAGCCACCTTCCCAGCCCAGTAAAAGCAGTTTTATCCAAGTATACTTTTGTTTTATTCAGAATACGCATTTTAAAACATTAAGAATTACAAAAGATCCACGATTCCACTCCCTACAACTCTAGTCTCCTAGAAATCAAAATTAGGCTTATAGGGGGAAATGATGCTCCAATAAAACCTTTTAGGAATCAAACATTTACAGTTTTAAAAGATTAATTTTGTATTTATATTAAGAAATGAAATTAGATGGCCCTGTAAAATAAACCATACAGATTAAGAAAGGCCAAGGAAATTAAGTTAATGATATTGTGTACCATTGACCACATTTAATTTCATATTTGAAAATGCAACATTTATCCTAGATACTCAAATTGTTGAATGCTTTTCCCATAACTTTGAGGTCCTAAGTTTAATCTTCATTATTGCAAAACCAAAAAGCTCAACAACTAAAGGGAAATACACCATTTAAATTCAGTTGTTTCTTTAAAGAATTTGTGTAGAAAAATAATTACTAAAATAGCAATAACAAAATTGTAATAAATATAGAAGTAGCAAAAATAATAGGTATTGATTATTTCAGCATCTACTCTTAAGAAATATTTTATAATTATTATCCCTAGACTTCAGAACCTGCTTGCCAAATCACAATGGTCATCTTGATTTAAAAATAATAAAGGAAACTAAGGTTTGAGATTTTAAAATGAGAGTCTTAAGAGCAAATAGTTAATAAATGCCAAACATTTTCACTCCCATCAAGCTCATCTGGTTTCTTGGACTACATACTTAGCAATATTGCTTCGCCTTTTCTGTAATTATAATAGAAGATGGAGTTTATGTTGAAGATACAGAGAAGTTATTTGACAATATTACATGGGTGTGAAAGCCTGCTGTCATCTAGGACACATGCAATTGATAAAGTATACCATCAAGAAATCAGAAACAAGATAAGGATTCAAATGTTTTTTTCTTTCTTGTGATTGTTTCTAACATATTAATAAGATGATTTCTTTGTTGCTTTGCATGTCCCTCCCCCACAGTATAACCCCTGTTTTCACTGTATTTGATGTTGGTATAATTTGTGGAGGGGAAGAGAAAAAACAAATTGTTTAACTAGAGATACAGTTGCACCCATTGCAACAATGAGATGTACAAGATGTTATGTCGAAAAATGAATTTTACAACTTTGGCTGGGGGGAGGGGGAAGAAGGGGAGGGGAGGTGGGGGAGAGATGGGAAGGGATGGGAAGGGGAAACAAAGGAGGAGGCAACAATGCTTGATAAGAAATGTATTCATTACCTTGCTCATGTAATTGTAACCCCTCTGTACGTTATTTTCACAATAAAAAAAAAAGAAAAAGGAACTCAGAAAAAACAGGAGAGAAAGGAAAGCATGACATGTAGGGTTACACACCGAAGAGAAAATGTAAATTAAGAATAATGACACAAAGCCAAGCATAGGTGACTTATGCCTGTAATCCAAGCTACTCAAAAGACAGAGAACTGAGGATGGCAGTTCAAAGCCAGCATAGGTAGAAAAGTCTGTGAGACTTATCTCTAATTAACCACCAAAAAAGTCTGAAAGGGCGCTGTGGCTAAAGTGGTAGAGCATTAGTCTTGAGCAAAAAAAGCTCAGAAACAGTGCCCAGGCCCTGAGTTCAAGCCCCAGGATAGGCACAGAAAAAAAAAAAAAGTAATGACACAACACTAGTAGCTCACACTTGTAATCCTAGCTATTCAGAAAGCTGAGATCTGATGATCATGATTTGAAACCAGCCTAGGCAAAAAAGGCTATGAGATTCTTATCTCCAATTAACCAGCAAAGCTAGAAGTTGAGCCATGGCTCAAGTGGTAAGAGTGGAAGGAAGCCTGGAGCAAAAACTTTCAGGGACAGCACCCAAGCCCTGACACAGACAAGGAATGACACGTGGGTAATAACACTTCTAGTTCAAGGTTTTTTAGTGAGAAGAATGATGAGGGAACATAATCTTCACATTAGAGATGTTGGGTTTCTATTAAGGACTCATGGAAGAAAAATCCGTCGACAAAGAAAACATAATTAAATAAATATGTCAATTGCATCAGCAATCTCAGATGAGGATGAATAACAGAAAGCAGGATGATTAATACAAGAATAACTAAACTATTAAAAAAGACAGCAGTTGCTCTTGAAAAGTAAACCATTAAACAATGTACTGTCATTTACAGAAAACAAAAAAGAACCAGTGCCTCAACTGTGATGTTCAGCTAGAATAGGTAGGGATCAAAGGTAAAATTTTAGTGAAACAAATGCCTTTACACTTGGTAAAATTGATTTTATCTTTATAAGTTTGTTTATACTAATGGTGAACAATCTTGTCAGGAATAGAACTGACCTTACTATACCCTACTATTTTCAAGCCTTATGCCAAGATCTCTGAGCATATCTGCTTTCTTCAAAACTAACTTTATCCAAAATTATTATGTGCATAAGAATCATCAAAATAAAACCAATGTAGCCAGGTGCTGGTGGCTCACACCTATAATCCTAGCTACCAGAAGGCTGATATCTAAGAATCAACATTTGGAGGCAGCCCAAGTAGACAAATCTATGAAACTTTTGTCTTCAATTAACCAGTAAAAAGTTGGAAGTAGAGATGTGGCTCAACTATGAGTGAAAAAATTAAATGAAAGCACAAATTCCTGAGTTCAAGGTCTATTACCAGAACATACATACATACATACACACATACATACATACACACCTTTAAAGAACAAATAGCTTGCCGGGCACCAGTGGCTTACACTGTAATCCTAGCTACTCAGGAGGCTGAGATTTGAGGATCGTGGTTCAAAGCCAGCCCAGGCAGGAAAGACCCTGAGACTCCTATCTCCAATAAGCTACCCGAAAACCAGAAGTGGCACTGTAGCTCAAGTGGTAGTGTGCTTGCCTTGAGCTGAAGAGCTGAGGGACTGTGCCCAAGCCCAGAGTTCAAGCCCCACGACTGACAAAAAGAGAGAGAGAGAGAGAGAGAGAGAGAGAGTGAGAGAGAGAGAGAGAACAAATAGCTTAGGCATCTTAAACTTTGCTATAGTTTTGTAGTTTTTATTCTAAAATGAAATTGGATTTCAGAGCTATGATTAAAACTATGAAAAACTGCAGGACTGACTGAAGATTATAATTTTGGATACCAAAAATGCCCTTTGAGTATAATTCCTAAGAAAATAATATTGTGCTTAAAAATAGAAAGCATCAAGGCCATAAATATTAGCCTTCCGCAAAGTTAGAAAGACCACCAATTACTATCAGAATACAAAAGTTACTAAGTGGAAAATAGAATGTTTTGTATGCTACTTTTAATAAACCATCTGTGAATATATTTGATGAAAATAAAATATAACCCTTACCACATTGATAAGGACTTTGTTACTAAAGAATTTACATTTCATTTGTTTATGTGATGACTCTGCAACATAGTAAAATACATCCTAACACATTATCCATCTTATTAGGAAAAGCAAAACACACTTGGTACTGTTATGCCAAGGTTGCAGGACCCCCACAAGAAGACCACCGAGAGTCAGACTCTACAGCTGTTTTATTTAAACAGGCTGCAGCTTGGGCCTTGTCCTACACTGTGACACAGCAGAATCCAGAAGGAGAGCTTGAGCTAAGGATTTGCAGGTCTTATAAAGGCACACTACCAACTGGGTGTTTGGATTACCACCATGTGTTACTTTGCTAGACAGAAACAAGCAACAAGTGGTCACTGCCTCAAACTTTAACCTTTCAGTACAAGGATAGGTTATTCCCTCTAAAATAAAATTAATGAAAGGATAAATAGAAACTAAAACAATTTGTATGTGTGTACCAGTTCTGGGTGCTGTCCCTGAGCATTTTTGTTCAAGCCTAGCACTTTACCTCTTGAGCCACAGCCCCACGTTAGACATTTTTGGTGGTTAATTAGAGCTGAGTCTCAAAGACTTTCCTGCATGGGTTGACTTTAAACTGTGATTCTCAGATTGCCACCACTGATGATTTTTATATATTTAATTGGTTAATTATATTTTAATATTGCAATCTAAAATTTTGGGTTTCTGGAAAAACAATCTAAATACCTCTCATTATGTTTATTATAGATCATTACACATTAAG